>NC_056499.1:52564925-52578282 GCF_014905685.2 Nematolebias whitei | reverse complement strand
TGGCTTTTATTTAATCTGGTGGGGGAGTCGATCAGTTGGGTTAAATTAAAAGACAAGCAACATTCCTTGAATTTGTCACAGAGGGGGGTCGACTTACACCAATCAATGTTGAGATCTCCTGCCAAAAAGATCTCTTTGAATTTTAAATTACCAAGGAATTCCTTAATGGCATTTAATGCTTCAGGTGAAGCTGTGGGGGGGCGGTAGCAGCAGACTACAGTTAAAACCTGGCCTCCATTCAAGGTGATGTTTACAGATAAAACTTCAAACTGGTTTGGAATTGTTTTGAAAGTCACAAGACTTGAAACCAGAGTGTCTCTAATGTAAATAATGACTCCACCCCCCCTTTTTTGACGATCACAGCGGTAGATGTTAAACCCATTGATTGCCACGTCATTATTCATTACAGATTTGTTGAGCCAGGACTCAGAAATAAAGATAACATCTGCCCCAGAAGAACTGACCAGGATTTTCACAGCATCAAGTTTTTTCAGAAGGCTACGAGCGTTTACATGCAGAAAATGGAGCCCAGAGGCGTTTTTAAAGTCATTTGGTGTGCTGTAATTAGTGGGGGGTCCAGGATTAGGTTGAATTCCTGAGAGCAATAACAACATTATTATCAGACATTTTCTTGAGTTTTTTGTGACTGATGTGTAATTACAGGAGTTAACAGTGTGACAATTAGCCCCCATAATCGAACCATGAGAAACATTAATGAAGACGTGATCATTCAGAACCCAAAAACAGTGAAAGTTGCAGTGATGGACAGATTCAGGTGTATTAACAAGATTCAGTGACTCCAGATAATCTGAGAACTGAAAATAGTGACAGTAATATGAATGATGCAGAAAAGATTCAGACCATAAAATGTCACAGTTCAAATGGGCAAACAAACCCGACGAGGTGGCCCAACTGCAGTTTAAGTCAGGCTGAGGGGGGCTCCGGCCCCCCTGTGAAGATGGATGGATGGATGGATGGATGCTCCCATGAGAAACAGAAGCTGGGTCCAGAATCAACAGGCCGAAACAGAAACAGAAAATTCGCAGCAAATAGCAGAGCGAGCTGCCAGAAAATCCTCCTGAAGTGAAAGGCATGGTCCAAGTTCGTTTCAGGTCAACAGGGGCCAACAACGTGATCCGGAATAAAATTAATTATTATCCAGGTGAGTTTGGATGGAGGCCTGCAGCAGCTCCGATACAAACTCCGAACTTCTCTCGAGCACCACGCAGCCCTGCTCCTCCACGCTGCTCCTCCGCTTCTCAGCACCCGACAGCACCGGGCACCCCCGGTGAAAAGCGAGACTGACCGGAGAGGCTGAGGCTGAAGTCGGCAACTGGTCCGGTCCGGTTCTGCTCCAGTTCGGCTCCGGCGCTCCAAGCACGAGAGACGAAGAGGCTGAAGATATCCCTGGCCCGGTTTTGCTCCGGTCCGGTGGCCCAGTCTAGCAGCGCGGTTCTGCTCCGGTCCGGCGGCCCAGTCTAGCAGCGCGGTTCTGCTCCGGTCCAAATTGGTACAAGACTGGATGTTAGCAGAATTAGCATTTAGTAATCACATATTTAGTCCAGAGGTGTTGTGCGTGTCTGCAGGCACTTCAGGGCTACATATAGTTAGAAAAGCTACCACTGATACTGCTCAGCTCTACCCTTTAAGGCAGAGGTCTCCACCCTAGTCCTCATGGCCCTCTGTTCTGCATGTTTTATATGTTTTGCTGCTTCATCACACCTGACTTAAAGGAAACCAGCTAAAACATGCCATGGGGACCAGGATAGGGGACCTGTGTGCTTGTGATGTAAGCCTCTGAATGAGAGTGTGTGTGCGTTTATGTTTATGGTGCATGCTTGTGCAGACAAGTGCTTGGCTTCTTGCTGGCATACAAAGCTACAGAGAGCAACAAATGTGCTTGGAAGGTTCAATTAAATGTGATACAAGTTGCCACATAGATTTTTATTGCCTCTGGTGCAAAATAAATGCTATTGGAATGTTACAGCGGCGTCCTCTGAGTCTCCCCACCACTGCGAGGTAAATTCAGACAACAAGCTAGCTACCAGCATAGTTAGGTTAAGAGATGCCACTTCAGCGAGGGAGGTAACGCTTCTGTACAAACTCAAAGGGCACATTCCTTTACAGTCAGCTGTGCGCTGATCTGGAAGAAATGTTGATGAACAGCAAGGGAGGAGCTTCCCTCCACAATGGAGAGTAAAGCATTCGCCGACGGAGAAGGCGTCGCCCTAAACCAAAGACAACACATCACAGCAATCTAAGTTTATTACATTATTATTATTATTTCAGGTTTGTCATCAGGCTCTGACATGGATGCAGAGCAGAAATGCAGTTTGAAGTCAGATGAAAACGGAGGACATGAAGTTCTTACCCTAGCATCAGAGACATGACACAAAATAAATCTCATCTCTTTGTGTCCCAGAAAGACCAGAACTAGCCGCAGACTTTAGGAAAATCACAGGGACTGGGACTTCAGACCTCAGGGAACCAGGTCATCTTGTGAACAAAAACAGACGCTGCACAGCCGGTTCTGAATGGTTCTGCATCCTGTCTGATGCTGCAGGAAGGGTCACATGATGTACTTGTCATGTATATTTCTGCTGTTTATATTTTGATTATGGAGGGGGTACCATGAGGATGATGGTGGGTTTTCAAACTGTTATCCTTCTTCACCTGTTTGAACCAACTCATCAGCAGCCACACATCATGTGAGCTTGTTCCTTCCTTCAGACTGATAACAGCAGCTGAAATAACCTCTCAGATGAAGCAGTAGCTCTGTGTCGTCATTTTTTTTTTCCATCAGCCTGCAGCTGCAGGAGCAGAATGTAATGAACCACCTAACGGTTGGACCAAAATCACTACACAAAAAGTCAAAATTAAATTAGATTTATTTTCAAGGTGAAGTATAGCAGATTGGACCGGTTCTGGTACTGGTTCTGGTTCCGGATCTTGAACGAGTCTATGAGACAGAGATCGGTTAGTGGTCGTGCAGGAGATGATAGAGAGCAAAAGACAGAATGAGGAGGACCACTAACCGTCTCAGATGAGCTTGAAGGTTCTGGAGACTGACAAGGTCCAAACTAATCCGGATTGCTGCAGGAGAGGCTGAGTCCAGTGAGGGGCTGCAACCGGCCGCAGCAACAGGTGGGTGGTGAGTCCGTTGAGCGGAGACGTGGTCACACAAGCCAGGGTCCAAAACTGGAGAGCAGAAGACAGGAGGTACCAGAGGAGAAGACGAGGAGGCGTTGTCGTGCAGGCGAAGGTCAGAACCGAAAGCAGAAGACGGGTTGAGCGAGAGACGATGTCCAGGTGAGTCGTGGGTCCATGAGCCGGGAGGTCAAGCCAAGAGGGGAGAACAAGAACCAGGAGCAGGACAGGAACAAGGAGACAAGTAAACTATAACAAGGGGACACAAAGGCTATGGGGAAACGAGGCAGGATCATAAACGCAAGGTATTTACTTGCAGTGAACTGTTTTCAACTACCGGTCACCGAAGAAGGGAAAGAGTGCAGCTTTTAAAGGGTGAGAGAGACAGGTGCAGCCAGTTGAGTTCAATCAGCTGCTTCTGGCTGCAGTGAAGACAAAACTAAACAACCGTGACATCACCCTCAACCAGCATGCAAAGAAGACAAACTAAAACTCACATACATAAAACATTACCAGAGCGGACAGAATAAATGAAACTCACAGAAAAGATCTATAGCAAACTTTAAAGAGTGATCAGGGTGACAGAAAATATAGTCTATGGAACGTGATTCGTGACACAGAACAGGAGGAGAAGTTGGTATGAAATAATTTGATGGGACCTGCCTGAGCTCGTGTTCAGGCTCCTCCTATGGCAGAGGAAATCGGAGTTGTTGTGGCTTGTTGTGGGGCTGCTGGGGGGGAAATATCGGGGTGTGGTGGTGGTGGTGGGGGGGTGAGCGGGGTGAGGCTCTGCAGGAATGTTCAGCATGATCCTGATCAGGTTACACTCACAGTTTGAAATGTTTTATTGTCCTGGTGGTTCTGTTCCAGGCAGAACCCTTCTGTGGGTCGGCTGCTGCAGCCTCAACATGTGGGTCATGTTTTCACGCTCATCGCCCTTCTGCCTGAAGGGTCAAAGGTCATCCCCAGGAACTCCAAACCTGCAGGTTTTTGTTGTCATGGACAGGAAGTGCATTGTCCAGGGTGTTAGGACAGGTTAGGTCTGGTGGGGGTGATTCATCTTCAGCACTCTGACTTCCTACTGAAACATGAAGCCTGACTGCCACCCACACCCCTGGCTCTAGGAGGGTAAACACCCCCACCACTGAATATAACAACACTTAAAGAAGCCCCCACTCTCAGCCTACTTCAGTCAGAACTGAACCTGCTGTACCTGTCAATCATTACAGTAGGAACTAAAGGGAGGAAGAGATCTGTCTTAGCAAAATGTTATTATTTTTGTAATTTAGCAACTAATGTTATTCCAAAATCTCAATAATTTAATTTGAGTTCATTTTATTTTCAACAGTCAACAGTTTACCACAAATAAAATGTAAACAAAAGTTTATATTAGGAATGCGCAATATAAACGGTATATGGTACAAACGATAGAAATTTAGCCTACGATAGAGATCTGTCTTCTACCGGCTAACCACAGTAATGCTGTGTTTGAAGTAAAATCAGAGTTGTCAGTTTAATCGTTACTTTTTTTAGTTGAAACCTGTGCATAAGTGGTGTTCAAGTGTAAAATCAGAGCTGTCAGATTTAATCGTTACTTTTTTTTTGTTGAAAACTGTGCGCAAGTGGCGTTAAAGTCTTTTCTTCGAGAGCTAAGTAGCGAAGCTACAAGCTAACTACAGCCGGCTTGTCGTAGTGTTGCCGTATTCTGACGCATGCGCAAAACGCTGTGTTCCATTGAAAGTTTTGGGGTTTTTTTCCATCGAAAGTTAAAGTAAGTGTTGGTCAACTTTAGAGAAACCTGCTCTCTAATCTGTGAAAAGAACGCTGTGTTGTGTGATTTTACTGCGAGACCCTTTGGTCAAAGCCACAGACTCATTTTGTATCAGCTCTCCATTAAAGCGAAAGGAGGCGCCCACTAGAGGGTTGGAGGGTGAAGTGTTTCAGTGTAAAATGTTGCTCTGTTGCTGTTCATTTCTTAAGTTAATAAGACTGAAAACTGTTAAGAGTTAACAACATATTTTTTTGTTTAAAACATATGGCTAAAACTACATTTGATATCTTTTGCACTGTTTGGCACTACAAGAAAGAATCCTAATACCTGATTTGTTTATTTGTTTAAAACTCTCTGGACCTAGTAGTGGAATTTTCTTAATTCAAAATATATGATGGCAAAAGGACACCCTATGCTTTTTTTTAGCAAGTTTTATACCAAAAACATATCGTGATATATTTATAGTTATCGCCACCCTTGACAATACATATCGTGATATAAATTTTATGCCATATCGCACATTCCTAGTTTATATTAAAGAAGAAAAATATTTAAAGTTCCAACTCCAGCATAAATAAATACAAACTGCATTAAAAAAAGCTATACATCATTCATTCATTCATTCAACCTTTATTTCTACACGTTAGTCTCATTGAGCCTCGAGAACTCATTTACAAGAGAGACCTGGTTTAAACAAAAGAACACAGATGAGGTACAGACAACATTAGACAATCATATAAAAAGCATATAGAAAAAAAGTACATAGAAGAAATGTAATAAAACACAAAACAAAAACAGCTACATTATAAAACTATGTAAAAAAAAAAAACCTAAAAACAAGAACATCTGCGTTGGTTTTTGCCTTGAACTTAACAGTTGTTTAAAATCCCTTAGAGAGGTCAAGGTCGAGAGCTTCAGATCTTTTTGTAAGATATTCCAGGGAACAGGAGCGGAGTAGGAGAAGGCCCTTTTGCCAAGTTCAGTTCTCACTGAGGGAACACTGCATGTAATAATGTCCTCCTGAGAGCGCACGCTGTAGCTGCACTCACACAGAGACATGTAGGAGATGTAGGAAGGCAGCAGACCAAGAAGTGATTTAAAGATGAAAATGTACCAGTGGGAGAGTCTGAGAATCATGCTGTAAGAAAACTGATGGTTAGAACATCTGTCTCCACATTACCACACAGGTTTTGTCCTTATCTGTCCTCACATTACCACGCACGCAGGTGTTGTGTTCACATCTGTCCCCCAACCCACATATCTGAGATTTCTGTCCATCAGATTGTGGTTCCTGCTGCAAGAGTCAAAAATAAACCAGAATCTTTTCTTTAAGTGTTTTAATGGAAACATCAGAGAATTGAATGAAAAGAGAGCAGAGCTGGTGTAGACTCACATCCTAACGAAGGAAAGAAACTAAACACAACATTGGTGCAAAAGGCTTCTTGGTACCTGGTCTAAAAGATGGACATCCACTCTGACATCATTTAGCAGTTGAGAACACTTCTTGATTTAACCTTTTTTGTAACATCTAACAAGGTTAAGTCAGGTCATCTGGATGGACTCTTCTCCAGAGGACCTGACTTAAACTTCCGGGAAGATGGCGCCGCTGTGCATGGCCTGCCCTCCACCTCTGCCTGCAGTGATTGTGTTTTTTCTGTTTTTGTCATTTTTCACCTACAACATCGACTCACTGCTGGTTTATGAACGTCATCAACTCCTAAATCTCCGACTATCTGCCACCAGTCTTGCTTTGTTTGATCATAATGATCGTAACTCTGGACCCCCTCTTGGACCCCCACCTCTGCTTGAAGACATTCCTGTTTACCTCCGCTGTGGTATCCTGCCCGCTCCAAGACATCGCTCCAGGTGCCATGGAAAATGGGCCAGCCGTCTTGTGAGGATCAAAGCCTGTCGGGTTGCTGCTGCAGCTTCCTCTTCAACCGAGGACCCAGTGTTTCCCCTACCATTATACAAGCGGGGCACCCCACCCCATCAACAGAACCGAGTGCCCCGTCTACCAAACCCCACCCCCCACCCCCAACTACCTGTCGGCACTGACATAACGCTAAACTAGCGGCTCGCAATGCAGGTGCACTAGCTAAAAAGCTAAAGGCAGCCTCTTCCTTCATGCTGAACCCTCATGATGAACGCACCCCCGCCACTCAAAAACTGTCTGTACAAACAGTGCACGGCTCAGATGTGCGTCTGTCTCTCCCCTGCACCGACCCCCCTCGCCCAAAACAAAACAGTCAGTTCAGACAGCGCACGGCTGAGATGTGTGTCTGTCTCTCTTCTCTCACACACCCTGCTCTAAAACTGTCAGTACACAAACAGCATGCAGCTGTCTCTGTGTCCCCAAAAACGGTTGGGTTAAACAGCGTGCTGCGCAGCTTAGGACAAGTCTCCATTCCAGCCCCCCCCGACTAAAATCACGGACGAGATTAGCACCCCGCCATGGCAAGTTATCTAGGGGAAACATCGCGAGGACCACATCTTAAATCACCTGTCCTGGCGCTATGCCGATCCACCTGAGTCCTTCCTGGTCCCACAGGTCGGGTCGTGCTTCCACAGCAGACCTGTTCGCTGTGGCTGGGCTTCCGGTCGTTGGAGTCGCGGGTCGAACTCCACAAATCTGAGACCGCTGGTCTTAACTTCATGGACAACTTCTCCTGCTGTGATTCCTACAAGGATTGCACTGATAAACGCCAGATCTCTGGCTAATAAAACGTTCATCTTGAAGAACTTTTTCCCCTCCACCGGTCTGGACTTCTTCTGCGTGACTGAGACGTGGCTCTCTTGTGGTGAGTTCATGGCCCTCTTGGAAATTTTACCACCGGACTGTTCTTATTTTAATGCTCCGAGAACATCAGGTAAAGGTGGTGGATTATTAACTATTTTCAAAAAATGATGGAACTGCAAACTGGTACAGATACCAGCTAATTTTTTGAGCTTCAAAACTGCTGTGTTTTGAGGTGGGCCGTTCAAATCCTGTTTTTTCTGTTGTGTTATACAGGCCACCCAAATATAATAAGGACTTCATGGCTGAACTCTCTGACTTTTTAACTTGGATTCTGCTCATATATGATCGGGTTTTGATTCTGGGAGATTTCAATATACATGTCTGTTGCCCTGAAAAGCCGCTGACTCAAGACTTTCTAGATCTGATCCAGTTTCTGAACTTTGTACAGAATGTTGCAGGACCAACTCACCAGCATGGCCACACACTGGATTTAGCATTAACCTTTGGTTTATCTGTTTCTGAGTTAGAAATAGGGGGTGCAGTTTTCTCTGACTACAAACCCATTTCTTTCAACACTTCTTTTGTCAACAAGTCCAAACCCCCTCCCCCTCCAGCAAGGCCTTGTCGTATATTTAACCCTTCCACTGCTGTGCCCTTTTCATCTGCTTTTACTAAAAACTCTTTCTCAGTCTGTGAATCCTCTACCATGAACACCCATGAGCTAGTCACTGTACATCAAGAGACCTGTGCCAAGGTGCTTGACCTAGCTGCACCATTAAAGATTAGGCATCCAAAGCGCACTCCACACCCTTGGATGAATGAGATCACTCGTGCAGCCAAACGTCAATGCAGGAAAGCCGAACGTAAATGGAAGAAGGACAAACTTCACATTTCTTTTATCATGCTAAAATCATGTTACAAAGAGTACCAGGCCACTGTTAAATCAGAAAAAAAAAATTTCTCCCAAATCATTGCCTCAAACAGCCACAATCCCCGCGTTTTTTTCAATACTATTAACACCATTTTAACCGTGCCTCAGTCTGCCAACAGGGAGGTCTCTGCAGTTACGTGTGACGACTTTACCAGTTTCTTTGTTAAAAAGATTGAGTCGATCAGGTCACTGATTCCTTGCACCACAGCTGACCCCTCTGTCTTTGTCCCCTCCACATCAGTCTTTAACCAGTTTGAACCCATTTCCCTCTCATTTCTAAATTACGTCATTGGTCAAATGAAACCCTCAGGTTCCCCTGCTAACCCCATCCCTGCATTGTTTTTTAAACTAGTCTTACCCTCCATTGGACCCTCTGTTCTTGACATTATAAACAGCAGTATGGCTACAGGTGTAGTTCCTGACGCTTTTAAACATGCAGTGGTAACTCCTTTAATAAAAAAAACCCGGACTTGACCCTTCAATCTGCTCAAACTTCAGACCTATCTCCAAACTTCCCTTTCTTTCTAAGATCCTGGAGCAAATAGTTTTCACTCAATTAAACGAGTTCTTGAGTGGAAATTCTATTCTTGAGATCTTTCAGTCTGGCTTTAAGAAACTACACAGCACCGAAACAGTCTTAGTTAAGGTCTACAATGACATTCTTCTGGCAAATGACTCTGGTCAGTCTCTAGTCCTGGTACTCCTTGACCTTACTGCTGCATTTGATACTGTGGACCACAGTATCCTTTTATCCCAGCTAGAACACTGGGTTGGGATTACTGGTGCAGCGTTAGAATGGTTCCATTCATACCTGAGTGACAGGAGTTTCTGTGTTAATTTTGCTAACACTCTATCTACTTCAGTGCCTCTTTCCTGCGGGGTCCCGCAAGGCTACATTCTTGGACCCCTTCTGTTTTCTTTGTATCTCCTCCCCTTAGGGTCTATCCTGAGGAAGCATGGTCTTTCCTTTCATTGTTATGTTGATGACTCTCAGATTTATCTACCGTTAACACCTAACAGTTCCTCCTCCATTCGCCCTTTGTTAAAATGTCTTGATGATATCAAGACTTGGATGGCTGCGAAATTTTTGAGTTTTAATGATCAGAAGACTGAGGTCATTGTGTTTAACCCTAGCTCTGCCTCTGTCACTGATCCTGCAAACATGGACTCCCTTCAGCCATATCTAAAACAGTCTGTTACCAATCTCGGGATAGTTTTAGACTCGGACTTTAAGTTTAATGAGCAGATAAATTCTGTTCTTTAAAAAAGCTTCTTTCAGCTAAGGCAGATGGCTAAGCTCAAGTCTGTCCTGTCCCGATCCGACCTTGAAAAATTAGTCCATGCATTTATTATAACCCGGCTGGACTACTGTAACTCGCTTTATGCTGGGGTCAGTCAGGTCTCTCTCACGTCTCCAGCTCGTCCAAAATGCTGCAGCTCAGCTACTAACAGGAACTCGCAGGTTTGAGCACATTACTCCAGTTCTGTCCTCTCTTCACTGGCTTCCTGTACGTCAGAGTTGATTTTATGATTCTTCTGCTGACATTTAAGTGTGTTAATGGCCTTGCACCCTCATACCTCTCCGACCTCCTTCATCCTTATACTCCTTCTCGGGCCTTGAGATCATCAGACCAGCTGCTTTTGGCCGTACCAAAAACTAGGCTGAAGCTCAGAGGAGATCGGGCGTTTTCAGTCATGGGCCCTTAACTCTGGAATAATCTGCCCATCAACATTCGACAGGCCACCTAAGTCTCTATTTTTAAATCTCTCCTCAAAACACATCTGTACTCCCTGACATTTAACACAGTGTGATCTCATTTGGTATTTCGTTGTTGATGATTGTGTTCATCCATTTTGCTGTTACTCCCTGACATTTAACGCAGGGTGATTTGATTTAGTATTTCATTGTTTCTCATTGGGCAGCACGGTGGCACAACTGGTAGAGCTGCTGCCTCTCAGCGAGAAGGTCCTTGGTTCAAACCCCGGTCCAGGGGCCTTTCTGGGTGGAGTTTGCATGTTCTCTCCGTGCATGCGTGGGTTTTCTCCGGGTGCTCCGGTTTCCTCCCACAGACCAAAAACATGCATGTTAGGCTGATTGGTAACTCTAAATTGTCCCTAGGTGTGAGTGAGAGAGTGAATGGTTGTTTGTCTCGTTTGTCTCTATGTGTCCCTGTGATGGACTTGCGACCTGTCCAGGGTGTACCCCGCCCCTCGCACAGTGACTGCTGGACATGGGCACCAGCGACCCCCGTGACCCAAAATGGAATAAACGGGTAAAGATAATGGATGGATGGATGGATGTTTCTCATTGTATTTTATTGTTTTTATGCTTTTATTCATGTTGCTGTAATATGTTGTTATTAATATTTGATGCTGTGATCTTTTTTGGTAAGCACTTTGATAACAGTTACTGTTTTAAATGTGCTATATAAATAAATGTGACTTGACTTGTTAGATTTTTCTACCTGGATTATTGAGCAGCATCACAACACTTTTTTAAAACACTTCTTGATGTTTGAGGAGCCATCTGTCTGTCTGTCCATCTCTTGTTCCTTTTTGCTCCAGGGAGTCGAGGAAAACTTAACACCTTTATTTTATTATTATCTAGCTTGAAGACCTGTAATGTTTTAGAAACAGTTCAAAACCTTTTCTGACCCGTCGTGTTGAATTGTTGAAGCTACAGACTGGTTCATCTCCATGACAGTTTAAACCTGCAGCTTGGACGGAGCCTTCCTGAACTTGTCTGACAAACGCAGCGAAGTCTAGTGGTCTGGCAAAACGTTTCAGAAATTAAAAAAACATATATTATGTGTGGATGTGGATTATTTTATTTATGACAGCCCCAGTGGCTGCTGGTCATTTGTGTTTTATCCCAAACTCCTTCCTGTGTGTCTGACCCTGTGGGGTCCAGAGTTGACCTCCCATCATTTTCACATGCCTTTATTTATCTCCGGTGATGTATAGGTAAATCTCTTGGCTCGTATTTTCCTCTGGAGTCCTTGCATTCTTTGTGAGCCCGCCAGGGTCCCACAGAAACCAGATCATTATTGCCCCTTTTCCATTAGTACCGGTACGGGCCGACTGGACCCTACTTGGCCCGGTTCGGAGGCTTTTCCATTAGTACCGGTACTTAGCACCTGTTACTATTTTCACTACCCTTGGCTCTGTGGTTCTAACCCGAACGAAGGGCTAAAATGTGACGTCAGAACACTGTCGGTCACTGATTGGTCGGGGGTGGAGTCACTGGATCCTTCAGAAACTTTTCAAAACAATGATCCACCATTTGCAATTTCTCGGACTGGAACAGTGGCTGGACTTATTTTAAACATTTTAAAAACAATAATGACAACATCTTGGTCTAATATCCTGATACATGCTCAATAATTCAGGTAGAAAAATAAAAAAAAAAGTTCAATCTGGTCCTCTGGACATTCAAAAAACAAGAAAAACAAACAAACAAAAAAAAAAACAAAGCAAAAGAAACGTTTCGTCTCTCATCCAAGAGACTTCCTCAGTCTGAGGTGCTGTATTCAGCTCAGTCTCTTAAATAGCACCTTCTCAGAGTGGATCAACCAGTTTGCTGCTGACAACCAAAACCAGCTGCTCACATGGTCAAGAAGGACCATCAGCCTAACAATGGATCATTAGCACACTGATGGCTTTTTACTATTCACAGGGGGTTGAGTGATACTAGCAATCACAGCATTGTAAGAGGGGGACAGTTGAACACGTAGGCCTCCACCCCTGTTTAATGATGGACGATTTCTTTTCACAAAGATGGCCTCTTTTACTCCTTTCTCAAACCATTGTTCCTCTCTGTCCAGGATGTGAACATCTTCATCCCTGAAAGAGTGACCGCTGGCCTGGAGATGAGTGTAGACTGCAGAGTCCTGGCCTGATGATGTTGATCTTCTGTGCTGGGCCATCCTTTTGGCCAGTGGCTGTTTAGTTTCCCCGATGTAAGACTGATCACAGCCCTCCTGACACTGAACAGCATAGACAATATTACTCTGTTTGTGCCGGGGGACTAGATCTTTGGGATGAACCAGTCTTTGCCGTAATGTATTTTGGGGTTTAAAAGCCACTGGGACGTTATGTTTAGAAAATAAACGTTCATTTTCTCTGATACTCCCTCAACATACGGAATGACCACTGGTCTGGGTCTGGGTTCCTCCTTTTCACCTGATGGCTGACTGGAGTCCTGTTTGGGTTTCTTCTCTGCTTTCAGGAAGGCCCAGTTAGGATATCCACATTGATCTAGAGCCTGTCTTGTGTAGGATTTCTCCTTCTGCCTGGCTCCTGAGCTAGTGGGGACGTTGTCTGCTCTGTGATACAGAGTCCTGATGACTCCTAACTTGTGCTCTAAAGGGTGATGGGAGTCAAACTGCAAATACTGGTCTGTGTGGGTGGGTTTGCGGTACACCTCAGTTTGCAAATGTCCTCTATCAGAGACTGAGACCTCACAGTCCAAGAAAGCCAACCTGCCATTTTTTACATCTTCTCGTGTGAACTTGATGTATTTATCCATAGAGTTGATGTGGTCAGTAAAATGTTGGACTTCCTAAGATTTAATTTTAACCCAGGTGTCGTCAACATACCTGAACCAATGACTTGGTGGTGTCCCTGAAAAGGACGTCAAGGCTCTCTTTTCTACCTCCTCCATGTACAGGTTGGCAACAATAGGAGAAACTGGAGACCCCATAGCACACCCATGTTTCTGCCTATAATATTGCTCCCCATATGTGAAGTAGGTTGACTGCAGGCACAG
>NC_056499.1:52549322-52564825 GCF_014905685.2 Nematolebias whitei | reverse complement strand
AATATGTGTGTGTGTGTGTGTATATATATATATATATATATATATATATATATACATAAACATACACACATACATGCATACATACATACACACAACTTCAAAATCACATAAATTCTCACCCTGTACTGAAAACAGTTTCAGCGTCTCAGCGCCACCAGCTGGTGAGAGGTGGTGACGTCAATTTGAACCCCGCCCACTGGAATCGGTACTGAAAGCATACTGCAAACACAACCTGTACCGTACCGAATAGAGTAGAGCTGTGCTGTACGGGTACTACAGGTACTAATGGAAAAGGGGCAAATGTCTCTAGCTCCACAGAGGCTTTGGCAGTCTGGCTTTGAAGTCTTTTTGTTTGCAGTTCTGCACAGCTGGGCTCAGCATTAAGGATGGTTAATGTGGCTGCCTGTGAGAACGCCTCACATCTAATCAAGTGTTTAAGAACATGGGTCTGTATCAGGGTCATCGTCAGCCCTGTGGAGCTGCTGATGTGTCATGGGTGTCTCTGTCATGGTCTCAACTGCTGCTGCTCATGAAGCTAATTAAGAACACACTGGTGGAGGCACAAAGAGCCTGTCTGTGGTTCTGTGCAGAGGCTCAGAATACACTGCAGAAAGGTTCAAACACAGCCCACCATGACTGGAGTACAGAGTGACCCGGGGCTTTGTGTATAAATGGTGGCAATGCACAAAAAGGTTGTGTGCGCCATGTTTCACACAAACCACCATGCAAATGTTTTGGCAGCTTTGGAGCTGCTGGAGGACATCACCAATAGAAGACTTGGGAGGCAGCATGTTTTAAGGATCACACCAACCTGCTGGCACACACTGCATGGCTTTTTAGCCTGGTTTAGAGACCCTTGGTCATTTTTTGGAGCTCTGTGCTGAACTGGTTCCAGTGTTACAGACAGAAAATAGGAGGAGCTGTGTGCAGGTTCAAGTCCTCACCACAGTGGTGTTCCTTGGAACCGGAGCCTTTCAGAGGGAGCTGACTGACAGGTCGGTATTTCTAAGTCGTCCCTGAGCCGTGCCAGCTGTATGAGACAACCTCATCCATATTATGTCCTAACATATCAGATGTTCCTCCACCAAGGATGAAACACTGTTGCTGCGCAGCGACTCGTGTCATGACAACATAAGTAAATGGTAAATGGACTGTACTTATATAGTGCCTTTCTATCTTATTTCAAGATACTCAAAGCGCTTTACACTACAATCTGTGTCCTCATTTACACATTCATACAGCACTCTACTAGATCTATACAAAGCAAATTGAACAAATCATTCTAATGAGACTAATCAGAGCTTTATCACATTCATACACCGATGGGACACACATTGGAGGCTATGAGGGGTTCAGTATCTTGCCCATGGACACTTCGGCATGTGACTGCTGGTGGATTTGAACCCCCAATTCTTGCATTGGAAGACGACTGCTTTAACCACTCAGCCACAGCCGCCCCTCAAGTCTCATCATAAGTCACTAAGTTCTATTAAGACCTGAGTGTCTCTGTTTACAGTAATTATGTTTTTAAACACATGCTTACAGTTGGAAATACCTCAGCTTCAGAAGTGCTTGGACAACAGATTTTTCCTCATTTTGCTGCATCTAGACATCATTTTTGATTGTGCAAAGAGAACAGTGTTTCGCCGACCATTATACAAGTGGTCAACAAAACCGAGCGCCCTGTCTACTGACCCACCCCCACACCCACACACACACACACACACACATCCTTGTTGATAAAAACCAGCAGCAATGTAGTGCTAAGCTAGCAGGCGGTCACTCCGTCCCGTCCTCACCCCCCCGTCAGCAAAATAAAATAAAACGAGCGCGCATTCGCATCACGTGGTACATGAGGTGGAGCAAAAGTGTGCACTCAAGGTCCCAGTTACACCCCAAAAATAGCACAAGTATAAAGTATAAAAAAAAGAAACAGTATACAAGGATCTAAGATATACACTAAACAATAATAATGTAAAATAATACAGTGTATTAAACAGCAGCCTGAACATGAGTCTGTTGTGAGCAGATGGGTATGAATGCATCAACTTATGGGTAAGAGATCTGCAGCATGGATAAAGTGTTAAATCTCCAATTAAAGTGGCATTACAGTGATGTTCCTTTTCTTTTTTTCTTACAGTTTTTTTTTTCTTATCCTGGTTAGATATTCATGAGTCTAACAGCTTCAGGGTAGAAGCTTCTGGGTAGAAGTGGTTCTACACTTAATGCTCCTCAACCTCCTTCCTGAGGGGAGCAGTGTAAAAAGTGTGTGTGCTGGGTAAGTGGAGTCCTTCATGATGCAAGTGGTCCTCTTCTTGCATCTGGAGGTGTAAATGTCTGTTATGGTGGGGAGGCTGACTTGACATGCAGGACATATCAGCATATTTAAATTGAGGCGTGTCAGGGAAGTTGCCCGATGTGCTCAGTTCCATGTATATTAGAATCTATGAAGGAAATGTGCACGTCTGCACACCTTAGTGTGCATGGTTTGATAAATCTGAATGTTTTTGTCCACAAACCAACTTTTAATATAAAAGCTACACACTCTGTCATACCTGACGTCCATGGTTCTTGGAGGGTTCTGAAACTGAGCAATGTCTGAACTAGAACCAAAATGAACAATCACAACTCTCTTAGCTGGTAATCAACTCTGAGAGTCAACCAGATGTTCTGACCCAGATCTGTTCCCTTAAATCAGGTGAAACATCAAAAGGCCAACAAAGCAACTTCTGATCCAGAACTGATCTGAGAGTCTTGAGTGTTTGTGCTGAAGACAGAGCGTTGAACGAAGCAAACAGGAAATATCTGATCAGCTGAGGGTTCCGATCCAACATTGAGCAAACCATCTGACTGGAAACATCTCAGTACTTTTTCAAAGACATTCTGTCAAAAGCTTTTGGTTGAATTGGTGTCTGTGACATTTCCTCAGATGAAGCTGGATCTGACAGAGTTAGGAGACAATGGAAACAGATTCTGTATGATTAACAATGAGATGTTTTTAGAAACTGTTCCAGTGTTCCAGTTGTGCTCTTGGGCGTAAATCCCTGGAGGGTCGGGTGGCTCTGGAGCCCCCCCCCCCCACACTCACCCCAATAAATCTTCTGAGGAACTATAATTTCAAGCTATATAAGAAAAGTAAGAATATCCACCATTATTATGGCAAAATGATGCACTTATGCCTTTGTTCCCAGTCTCAGAAGCCATTAATACGTGACATGAGAGGAGTGCACCTGAAGACTGAAAGCAGGATGGATAACTTTCTATAGCATAATGGTAATAATCAGTGATCATGCCTTGCACCTGGGAGATCTGTAAGAACATGGCATTTTTCTTGTTATTCTTCTCACACCCATTTTTTTAAAGCTTTTCATAGATGACAACCGTAATATTTCTTGGAGGAGGACAGCACAGTGGTGCAGTTGGTAGAGTTGTTGGCACTCAGTGAGCAGGTCATCCCGGTTCCAATACCGGTTCGGAGGCCTTTCTATGCGGGGTTTGTATGTTCTTTCCGTGCTGCGTGGGTTTTCTCCGGGTACTCCAGCTTTCTCCCACAGAGCAAAAACATGCATGTTGAGCTGATTGATAACTCTAAATTGTCCATAAGTGTGAGTGAGAGAGTGAATGGTTGTTTGTCTCGTTTGTCTCTATGTGTCCCTGTGATGGATTGGAGACCTGTCCAGGATGTCCTCCGCCTCTCACACAGTGATTGCTGGACATGGGCACCAGTGACCCCCGCGACCCAAAAAGGAAGAAGCGAGTAAAGATTATGGATGGTTGGATGGATGGATGGATGGATGGATGGATGTTTAGAGGATCTCTGATCTGCAGGAACAGTAGATCTTGTTTCATCATTTCAGTAACTCATGATTCACAATGACAGACAGCACAATAAATCAATGAGTCTGAGGAATATTTGTGTCATTCATTGGATTTATTTATTAGATGTATGCCTTCTGGTTGTTAACATGTTATATTTATTTAGAGCTTTAAATTGTTTTAAAGCTGCTACAGATTAGTGACAATTATTACACAACCACAAAAAGGAATATAAACCAAATTAAATGATCTTCAACCTGGTTGTAAACAATCTTTAGACTTAAGAAACCTGCACACATTTATTGTACATTGATTGTTTCTTGCTATTATTTATCTTCAGAGTTACACATAAAAAATCTTTAATGACCGTGGTGGAGTTCATGTTTACACATTTCCATGGCAACATCTTAACTCTGCATTTGTCTCTCTTGAGGACATGATTTAGTTGATTTGTTTCATTTTGGACTTTATTATTGTGTTTGAATGGTTAAAAGTGTTGGTTACTATAATATAACTGCAGTTTGTTTGAGCTGCAGCTTGTCTCATTCTCTCAGTGTGAGTTTCTATAAGACAGGATATGGTCATTGACAGTTTCCACTCCTGTGGTCATTAACAGCGAAGCTGTCAAGGTGGTACAACAATATAAATATCTGGGAACTCTTATTGATGACAAACTCACTTTGACATACACCCAAAAAAGTTAAATCTGGTCCTCTGGACATTCAAAAAAAAACTATTGTTTTTTTGTTATTGCTGGTATCATTCAGCCCCCTGCAAACAGCCATCAGTGTGCTAATGATCCATCATTAGGCTGATGGTCCTCCTTGGTCATGTGAGCAGAAGGTTTTGGTTGTCAGCAGCAAAACTGGTTGATCCACTCTGAGAAGGTGCTATTTATAAAACTGAGCTGAATACAGCACCTCAGACTGAGGAAGTCTTTCGGATGAAATACTAAACGTTTCTACAATTTATTTTATTTTATTTTTTTATGTCCAGAGGACCAGATTTAACTTTTTTGGATTTTTCTACCTGGATTATTGAGCATGCATCAAGATATTTTGACGTACACATAAACTCACTTTGTAAGAAGGTCCACTAGATAATGTATTTTTGTCAGAAGCTCTGTGGTTTTTATGTTGATTCTACTTTTATGAGAATGCTTTATTGAGCGCTCTTTTAACTTTCACCTTCATCTGTTGGTTTGGACTTTTCACATGCAAAAACATGCACACACTCTTGGGGATTGTCAGGATCTGCAGCAAAACTGCTGGCATAGTCCTACAGAACCTCACTGACCTGCACAAGGCGAGGTCAGTGAACAAAGCCAGGCTGATTCTGGCAGATCCTGATCATCACTATGATGAGTTCAGGTTGCTTCCATCTGGACGCAGGTATTTGCAGCCCAGATGTAGGACCAACAGAATGAAAAACTCATTTATCTCTTTAGAGATCAGGCCTCTCAACGAACAGTGATGATTTCTGTACTTTTATTTTAACGTCTTAATGTCTTGTCAAGTATGGATGTGCTTCTGACTGTGAAACAAATTGCCCCTTGGGTAAAGATTCTTGAACTTGAACTGAAGATGTTTGGGAAAAGTTCTGGATTTTTTCTGGATGGACAGACCTTTATCCAAATTTAAATGGTGATAAAGCTGACGCTTGTAGCTGTAAAGTTTTAGCCACATTCCCTCGGGGTCAGAGTCTAGTGTCTGTGTCTGGGTTTCTGTGGATCTCTGTAGGCCTGTCTCACAGTGAACAGGTTTTGGGCTGGACCAAAGGTGTGGTTTGGAGTTTGTAGATGTGTTCTGACAGAATCTGTGTCTGTAACATTCCTGTTATCTGTTGAAGCTTCATTATGGGATTCTTTGTGTTTTACCCTGCAGCAGAGTCATTTCAGCTCCACTTGTTCTGTGCAGACTAAGATAACATCAGGCAGATAAAACTTTGATCCCTTTGGGGACAACAGCACCGTCTTCAAACAAGCTGCAGCATGTCGCAGAAAACACAAACAGATCAGCAAACAAAGGAAGATGAGCTGCAGAGGAAATTAAACCATCTAAGGCCCTGTACACACGTAGCCGGATATCAGGAAAACCGAATAGTTTATCATGCGGTGTGGCCTTTCATCCACACGTGAACTCCGGTTGATGTAACTATAAACGAATAATAACAAAAACTCCGACCAAAGTGGAGATTTGAGAAATCTCCTCTTTCGGGTTTGCGTGTGGACTTTCGGAACCGGAGATATGCGCATTATGTCTGCGACAGATGGTGCAGCGCGGCGCTGACGTCACATGTGCGACAATTGTTTTTGTTTGCCCATTCATTCGGAGGGAAAATGACTGCGTTTAGGGAAGTACTAATTGTAACGCTGGTTCAGGCAATTTTTGCTTGCTTGTTTTTACAAGCACAACTGCTCCAACAGATGGAATTACAAAGGAGAAAAAGCGTTTGGCGTTCAGCTCTTTTACAGCAACTATCCCTACCGATACGGAGGCACAATACCGCCATTCAGCGTCGCCGTCGCCGGTTTTGGATCAGACCTGGACGCACTGCTGGCTGGTGGGAAAACTTTGAGAAGGAAATTGTTCTCCCACAGGAATGGCGTGAGAACTTCAGAATGTCACGGTCGTCATTACTGTCGCTCTCGGAGTTACTCCTTCCTTACATTCAAGGGAAGAGTACTGTAATGCGATCTCCAGTCTGTGTGGTCAAAAAAGTTGCATGCACGCTATATTATTTGGCTGACGAGGGAAGACTGCGTAAAACGGCCAATGCATTTGGCTTATCAAGACAAGTAGTCTCAAACATAATTAGAGAGGTGTGTAAGGCTATAACTGTGTACTTGGGACCATCTTACATAAAAATGCCAACAACAGAGACTGCTGTGCGTGCACTTGTTGAGGGATTTGAGCAGGCTTATGGTCTCCCTCAGTGCCTTGGAGCTGTGGATGGGACTCATGTGGAGATAAAGCAGCCATCAGCTAATTCTACAGAGTACCTAAATAGGAAGGGGAGGTTTTCTCTTAACATACAAGCCACCTGTGATTACAAGTACAGCTTTATTGATGTAGTTGTGAAATGGCCAGGGAGTGTGCATGATGCCAGAGTTTTTGCTAACTCCACAATAAACACAAATCTGAAAAACATGAAGATTCCCCCCTGTCCAAGACAAATTGTGGAGAACGAAGACGCTATACCCATTTACATACTGGGTGACCCTGCATACCCACTTCTACCTTACCTGATGAAAGAATATGCTAACGGAGGAAGCAATGTTCAGGAGCAGTACTTTGGACTTTCGTTGTGCCGAGCTAGAATGGTGATTGAATGTGCATTTGGAAGACTAAAAGCCCGATTTGGAGCCCTGAGGAGAGCCATGGACATCAATATGAACGATCTTCCATTTGTTATATATGCATGTTTTGTGTTGCACAATTTTTGTGAGGCATCAAAAGACACTGTGGATGAAAACAGAATAACTGAAGCTATTCAACATGACAGGAACAATCAACCGGACACACAGCCAGTGGTCAGAGGAGACAGCTTGGCAGCAGAAGGAAAGCGGGTCAGGAGAGTCCTCACTCAGTGTCTGGATCCATAAACACAAAAACCTGTGAACTATTTAGCAGACTGCGTTGTTTTTTCATAAAAAAACGTTATAGTTAGCACCATGTATGTTAGAGAATTTTTAAATTGTTTTGTGCAATGTTATTGCATTTCATTCTATTAATGCATGAAAAGCTACCACCCAGGATTTAGATACATTATATAATAGTTTGTAGCTCATTAGACAGACTTTTAAGTGAAATGATTTTACTTTTCTCTCTTAAAATTGGACCTGTAGTGTATTAAATAGTGCTGCCAATACTTTCTGATGAACATGACTGTATTTGTAACTGATAAATGTCATATTCACAAAAATTCACATAAAGAAACTTGCTTTTAAAATGTTTGTCAATTTATTCAAACGAACACACTTAACATGTTCTTATTTTGTGTTTCATTTATGAACAGATCAGATTATAACAGATCTACAACAGATAAAGCTTTTTAAACATGGGAGAAAAGCAGCACAGTTACTGTACACTTTTAAATCAGTGATGCCCAAGTCCATAACTTGGGAGCTACCACAGGTACATTTCAGCTGCATTTTCTTCAACAAACCAGTATGAAATAGCTGATTTCAATCATCAGTATGTATTTGATAGTGGTGTTTTGGAGAAATACATCTAAGTAGCAGTAGCTCCCAAGGACTGGACTAGATCACCACTCTTATAAAGATTCA
This sequence comes from Nematolebias whitei, assembly GCF_014905685.2. NCBI lineage: Eukaryota > Metazoa > Chordata > Actinopteri > Cyprinodontiformes > Rivulidae > Nematolebias > Nematolebias whitei. Next base: position 52,556,721 of record NC_056499.1, on the reverse strand, counting down.
CGTAACAAAAATGTAAATAGTTAAAGTATTGTGCAATTGCTACATTTTAAGCTTTTCACAGTATGTATAAAAAGATAGCAAACAGAAAAAAAACACTGTCAGAGTAAATAACACTGTGATTAACAACCTGACATGTGTGCAACCTTGTGCAAAAGTGGAACTTGTATATACTTAACTGTACCAGACTTGTTTCGATGTATAAAACAGTACTCTACTGGTCATTAAAAAGGGCCTGACTGAATGAAAATTGGTCAGTGGCTTCAGCAGGTGTGTGGAACACAGCTTCAGTGTTCATAGTGTTTCCTGGTCTTGTGTTTTGACGTGTTCTGTCAGAAGTGGAGTTGTTTGGGTATGGGTAATTTGCTGAGTTTTGGTGGACAGAATGGTGGGCCATTGTGTGCGAATACATCGGACCTCTTGGCTCATATGGCATGTACTGTGGTGGTTGTGCAGGTGCATGAATGACCTGTTTCAGAAGAGAAAACCCATCAACAATCGATGTGGTAAGTCTTTCCAGTGTATTGGACATTTTTGAATAGTTTTCGGATGCTTTTTGTTCTGATGTCTCAATGATTTCCACCAGTCTCTTTTTCACACGCTGGTCTTCCTCAAGAGCATTCAGCCACTGGGTCTCAGCAGGCAGCTTTCTCCTCAGACGGTCGTGTCTGTGTCCTTTTAGTTTTGCCTTCAAAAGAGAAATGAAAATCATCACAATTAAACATAAAAAAGTAAACCTGGATCATGTTGATGTTGTACTTTTCACATCACTTCTACATAACAATATGTAATAACAGCGTATCCAATGTTTGCTATATGTCTTAAAGTGTATTTTGTACCCACCACCCCATCAAACTAATGAATATGTAGGCCTAACATAATATGAGATGAGTAAGAGCATGATGGTGTCATTTCTTTTTTGCAATAATAATAAAAATAAATCAGCAACCCGTACACAGTAAAATATAAAAAACATCACATTCCAGCCTCCACTACACACCTCAACTCTTGCATAATTTTTAACACACATATTGCCTTAACTGTATTTTTAATAGCAACACAATTCAACAAACCTGTTCCGTGAATTATAGTACATCCAACAGATGAACATTTACAGCAAAAGTACTTTTATTTATGAGGAATGGACAGAAAAATATACGTACATCAAGCAGGTCTCTCCTCTCCTTTGAAGTAGGACCCACACTGCTTTCATTATCAGACCCTGTGTCTGCTACATCCATGGTAGTGGAGGAAGAAGATGTGGATGGTGAGGGTAGGGTCCAAGAATGATCCAGGTCAGCTGTTTCAATACCGGAGGATATGGTAGTACTAGCTGGAGAGCCACCCCAGATTTGTTCGCACAGTTCGAAGTACAGAAGAACCACTCGACCGTGTCCACTCCTGCGTCCTGTATCAACAGCATGGCGATATTTACCTCGGACTGCTTTCATTTTTGTTGTTAAATTCCCGCGCGTGATGTCGGCATGTGAATGGGGAAACTCGTCGGAGGACCCCGTTGGGTAATGCTCTAAAAAAACCGCTAAAATATCAACATACTTGTTCTGACAGGATTCCCAGTCGACATTTTCCTGAGTTTTATTAACTTTGTACTCCAACACGGTATTTAATAGTAGTTCAACCTCGCGGTCTGTCCACACAAACGAACCTCCAGGCGCCATGATTCAATACTAACAGGAAGTTGTGGTTGCTTTGAAGGGTTGTGATTTGCTGATATACGTTTCACCTTTGCACTACACTGCCTCCTATGGGTTGGGCATATTCTTTACAACGCTCTGTGGTGAACATCACCGGGTTCATGTAGACGATCATTTTCTCTATCCGAACATGTATGTACGGCGATATTTTTTTGCGCGGATATTCGTTTTTTCAAACACCAGGCTACGTGTGTACAGGGCCAAAGATGTCCAACAACGTCCTCACACGGGACATGGTTACCTGTCAGCTTTGGTCCCGATCACTTGGTATGTTTACATGGACTTAAGTAACCGGATCAAATGGCCGGTCGGAATAAAAGTGTGTCATGTAAACACTCCGTTCGGGTTATTTTTTGTGTATTCGGCGCAATCCGGTATAATTTGTGATCAGAACGAAACGGGTGGTTTACGCCGATCCGAAACCCGATCGGTGCGCATGTAAACGCTTGATCTGTTCGTTTTTATCTGATCGTGAAAAACTGACCTGACTGCGCATGTGCGACTTTGCCATTTCCGCCTGGCTAACACTATTAATATTAGCATGTCAGGGAAGCAAAACAGGTCGGTGAGCGACACAACATTTCTACTAGAAACTTTGAAAGAGCTCAAAATGATCTGTATTACCTGTAGCTCAGTCAGGGAGCGCAGTAACGTCTCCACCGTCATTAAAACCTGTCGCGGGTCCATTTTGGGTGCTCAGGTTTGTTTACGTTCACCCTGGAAGTAGAACTTCTTCTTCGGTGGTTTTTTTAAGGAGAGTTTACCACTCTGCGCATGTCAGTACTGCTGTTCAGAACAAAGCCCGCTGCATGTAAACGCTCGTCATGAACAGATTGTGCCCATGTAAACAATACATTTGAATTATTCAAACAGAACACATTTCAATCTGGTCAAAGAATTCTGCGCATGTAAACATAGCTAGTCAGAAACAGAGGACCTCAGGATGAAGAATCAGAACCTGCTCTGGAGTCAGCCTCATGTATGTCAGCATGGGTCTTCATGGGCCAGAAACAGCAGTAGAAAACATATTTTATCTTTACCTTTATAGTCACCAACAAAAACTGTCAGGCTGCTTCAGTGATGTTTGTGTATGAAGAAAATATTTCCTGTCTTTGTTTTTTTTAGTGGACAATTCTTCTTTTGTCGCCACTTCTTGCTGTTTAGCCGTATTAGCTTCTCATAGTGACACCTGTTGTTCAGGGTGAGAACTACTGTAGTTCTTGGATAAACAGCAACAAACGTTGGTTACGTACTGTAACCCCAGATTCTATGAGTATAGGCGTAGCCCTTTAAGAGCTGTGGCTTAGTGGGTTTATCCCGTTATGCGGAGCATTTGCACTGAAAAATTTAGTCCACGCCCACCTGCTGTGTGGGCCCCACCCGGTCCGTATAAATTACGTTAAGAGCAGGAAATCGGCTCCCAAAAATAGCTTTTTCTTCAGCCATTTAGGAGCCAGTGAGGCCCGACGCTTAAAGGGCTACGCCTATACTCATAGAATCTGGGGTTACAGTACGTAACCAACGTTCTATTTCGTATAGGCTTCGCCCTTTAAGAGCTGTCGCTTAGTGGGTTAAGGGCGAAGCAGATGTTGTCCTCGCCTCACTGGGTCCATTCGAACACCGTATGAAGCAGAAGCTTGCCCAAAAAAGTCTAGTCACTCAGCTCCCATGTGCATAATTACCATACCATACCATACCAATTTATTTATAGAGCACTTAAAACAGCAACAAGGCCAACCAAAGTGCTGTACAAAAGAAAACAAACATGCACAGCGGACATGAAAACATAAAATAGAAATACAGATACAAATAGCAGCAGAAGCTAACTAAAATGGCCAACAGAGTTGAGAACAGACTGGACCAAAACAAATCACAACGTGTTAAAGGCAAGAGAGTAGAAGTGGGTCTTCAAGTGAGACTTAAAGACTGAGAGTGTGGGAGCCTGCCGGACACTCAGTGGCAACTCATTCCACAGTCGTGGACCTGCAACAGAGAAAGCCCTGTCACCTCTGAGCTTACGACGGGTTTCTGGGACTGAGAGAAGCATCTGGTCTGCTGACCTCAGAGAGCGCGGTGGGACATATGGCTGCAGAAGATCAGTGAGATAGGATGGGGCGGAACTGTTCAGTGATTTAAAAACATACATGAGAATTTTGAATTGGATCCGAAGGTGAATGGGTAGCCAGTGCAGGGAGGCCAAAACTGGCGTGATGTGCTCTCTATAACCTGTACCAGTTAAAAATCGGGCTGCAGCATTTTGGACCAATTGTAGACGAGCAATGGAGGACTGACTGATTCCAAACAGAAGTGAATTGCAGTAATCAAGCCTAGATGTTATGAAGGCGTGGATCACTGTCTCGAGGTTCTTTTTGGAGAGTATAGGCTTCAGCTTAGACAGCCGTCTCAGCTGAAAAAAACAGGATTTGACCATCATGTTTACGTGACTGTTGAGTTTTAAGGACGGGTCCATTATCACCCCCAGATTAGTGACCTTTTGTTTCTCTAGCGGGGCTAGAGAGAAAAGGTCAATGTCATGGTTCATGAGTGAGCCACTGGGATGGAACAGCATGACTTCAGACTTCTTCTCATTGAAGCTTAAGAAGTTTAAAGCCATCCAGTCCCGGATGTCAGCCAGGCAGTCAAGAAGAGGCTGAATAGAGCATATGCCTCTATGCCTCAGGGGGAAGTAAATTTGGCAATCATCGGCATAGAAATAAAAGGGTATGTTGTGTTTGCGGAAGATGGCACCTAGTGGCAGCAGGTATAAAGAAAAGAGAAGGGGACCGAGGATGGACCCCTGCGGTACCCCCCACTGGAGCGCTGTCGATGCCGAACTAAAATCTTTGATATTGACACAGAAGGTTCTGTCAGAGAGGTAGGACCCAAACCATTTAAGGGCTGACCCTGTGATGCCCACCCACTGCTCCAGTCTAGAAATGAGGATCTTGTGGTCGATGGTGTCAAAAGCAGATTACGCATAATTACGCATTGCGTAATTATGTGTGCCATGCACAGACGCATGTTGTGTAACTATGCATTCTGAATGCATGAACGCCCCGGAAAACTTCAACGGGGAGGGAAAAATGCTGAAAAGAGCCATGAACCAACCGGTTTACGGCTGAACCGTATGAACAGATTAATAATAACAGGAGAGCTGATTATTAATCAAATGAACTGATTGGTAACAATACTCGTGAACTGATTAATGACAATAGAACCAAAATAACAGTCACAACTTGTGACTGATAACAACATCTCACACTGTAATGCATGCAGACAGATGTGAGTAAAACGGAGTTCCATGAAACAACAATATTCATTCTGTAAACACTAAGGACAGAATGTGTCATGGAATGGGCCGTCACATCATCTAGATAAAAACGAATGAATGAGCAGGGTGTTGACCACGCGGCCACAGTGCAAAATGTCCTGCATTGACATACCATTATGCAAAGCAGTCGAAGATGCGATACCCCTGGTCGAGTGTGCTCTGAGGTTGACAGGAGGCTCTAAATCTGATGCTCTGTAGGCTTCAGAAATGGCCTCACACAGCCAGTGTGACAAGCGCTGGATGGATAACGGGCGACCTGCAGATGCATCTCTATAATGCACAAACAGATGTTGACGCATTGCAGCTGTGCACGCTATGTAACACGCCAACGCCCGCACAGGACAGAGGAGATAAAAAGACGCTACTTCTTCTGATCTATGTGAAAAGGGGGGGGGACGACCCCTCCAACGATATCGCTCTTGATTAAAAAGAGCTCGTGATGTTTTAGGCATAAAAGCTGGGTTGGTCTAAAATCAGCTGAGCTGCCGTCAGCCTGAATTCTGAGACATGACGGAGCGACAGAGAGGGCAGATAAAACCCTCACTCTCTTAGCAGATGTTAAGCCAGCCGCAGGGCTGTTTAAAGAGACAAGAATTTAAGTGGAACCTGATCCAAAGACTCAAATGAAGCTTTGATCAGGACCTGCAGGACCAGTATTAAATCCCACTGGAACAAGTGGGTGTGAGACAGGCCTGCGTCTCTGTACACCTTTTAGAAAACGCTTCATCAGCGGATGATTAAAACCTGTTCTGTCTCAGAAACCTTTGTGTCAGGAAGAGATGGCTGCAGTGTACGTTTTAAACGTGCTGGATGCAAATTTCTGTCCATCAGCTGCTGCAGAAAGAACAGCATGCCACCTAATGGACATGAGGTGGCCTCTACACCCTTCTCTGTACACCAGCACTGAAAAGCTGTCCGCTTTGATGTGTACATCGCTGTGGTAGATGCAACACGTGAAACCTGAATTGTGCGTATTACATCCTGTGGGTAACCCATCCTCTCTAAATGGATTCGTTCAACGGCCAGACCCACAGGTGCTGGCCTATTTCTGGGTAACTCCTGATCGCTCCTCCTGCCTGGAGGAGAGCGTCCTCCCTCTACGGCAGTTTCCACGGGCACCCCGACAGCAGGCGTTGCAGGGCTGGGAACCATGTGCGCTCACGCGTTCGGGGCCACCAGGAGAGCTGTCAATCCCTCCTCCTGAGCTCGGTTCAAGAACCGTAAATCAGAGGAGGTGGAGAAAAACGCGTACAGAAGCATTTTGGGCCATGGACTGTGGGCAAACGCATCCACCCCAGCGGTGGTTCGTCTCGTGGGCTCAGAGAAACGCATAATTGACACTGAGCGTTTCTCATGTCACAAACAGGCCCACAGCTGCTATATCAATCTGAGACAAAATGCTCCGTCAGAGAATGATTAAAGGTTGTTCTGTCTCTGACAACTTTGAGACAAGAAGAAAACACGGCTGCAGCATACGATAGTCGTGCTGGACACCAGATTTCTTTCCCTCGACTGCTGCAGAAAAGACAGCATGTCGTCCAGTGGACTTGAAGTGGCCTCTACGCCTTTCTCTGTACAGCAGCGTTGAAAAAACTGACCACTTGATGTGGACAGCGCTGTGGTGGTTGCAGCACGTGACTCCCGAATTGTACGCACTACATCTTGAGAGAGATCCATCCTCTCAAAAAAGATCCGCACAGCAGCCAGACCACAGGTGCTGGCCTATTCTGATTAATTCCTGATCGTTCCTCCCAAATGGAGGAGAGCGTCCTCCCTCCACAGCAGGTTCCACGAGCGCCCTGATAACAAATGTCGTAGGCCTGGGAACCATGATGCGTTCACGCACTTGGGGCAGAGGAACTGCCAGTCCCTCCTCCTGAGCTTGGTTCAGAAAACCGTGATATCAGAGGGAGAGAAGAAGGTGAAAAGGTATTACGACCACAGGCTGTGAGCAGGCACGTCCACCCAGCAGTGGATCGTCCCGTGGCTCCACGATAATTATAATTGACATTGAGCGTTCTCTCGTGTGAATCAAAAACCCTGATGATTCTGCAGCTCAAGGTCAGTGTTGAGTCACATTCACAGATCCCGTGCGACACTCCAAAAACATTTAAATGAGTTGCTGTGTGGAGACCCACAGCGGCCCCACAGCTTGTTAAATGTGTGTGACGTAGGTCTGCTGACGGAAAACAGCTGATATCACTCAACCAGTTCACGTGAGTTGCACTGCTGCCACCTGTCTGTACAAGCTGCTCAGCAGCAGCAGGTGTCCAGATAAAGCAGAATTAAAGCGGCTCGGGCGCATAATGGAGTGTTGTTTCTCACAGCTCAGAAATTGACAATCTAGAATAAATCT
>NC_056499.1:52543570-52549222 GCF_014905685.2 Nematolebias whitei | reverse complement strand
ACAGTCTCTGTCCATCTGGTAGATTTGAGGTCATCTGGTTCACTACACAAGACGTTGTGTGTTGCTGATGCTGCGGGAAACAGCTCATGTGTTGTGTTCACGTTGTGTGCAGCTGCTCCGTGTAACGCTCGGGAAGCGGGTGCACATATGAGCCGACGTGCCCTGAAGGGTCGTGTGTGTGCGTCCTCATTCAGGCGACGCCTTAAGCCAGGATTGCCGCGGGTGCGCGCTTTGGCACTGGTGCGATCAGGAAGCAGCGCGCGGCATCGGTGAAGCGAGGTTACCACTGGCTCGGTCTGCAGAAACACGTTCATTGTTTGCTGCGAATCACGTGAACTTCAGAGTGATTCCACGAGCTGCAGTATTAATTCAGAAAATTTTCTTTGAGGATGAAAGAGTAGAGCCGCTGTGAGGCTTGTGAAACTGCTGACGCCGTGGGAGCGCGCGTTTGACACCACTGCAATGAAAAAACGTATGTCGCTTCTGCCGAGAGCGAGATACGTTGCTGAGCTCGTACCGTGGTCTCACGTTAACGTTGACGTGAACGGCGGGCGCTGAGAGCTGCGTGCGCGCTTTCATGCCGCGGGAGCGCGTATCGGCACCGCTGACAGTGAATGAAAACAACCTTAAAAAGGCTCATTCGTGATGAGTGTGTGTGATGGGGCCGCTTGTCAGATAAACCATGCTGACAGCCTGGCTAAAGGACACTTCATCATAAAATGATGTTATTTCACAGTGTCATCAACACACCTCCAGCAACCCGACACCTGGTTACCTTCCATTGAGCTGTTTGTTGTCCTGGAGGGCCACCTGTTGGCGAAGTCCGGGGAAAAAAAAAAGAACTTCCGGATGCCGGGGACGTCTGATGGGAGGGGCTGGCGTAGTGGAGCTGGGGAGGCGTTGTGCAGCCGTGGAGCATCTTGAAATGATCTCTTGCTGATAAAAAGAGGACCTCCAACAACTCCTGCAGCTCTCCTGAGAGGAAGGTGTAGTGACGAGCCAGGAGAACCTCTGGGACCGTGTTCTCCGGCTGCGATACGGGGCGGCAGACAGCAAAAGAGGCGCACCGGTTGAGGATGACGTCAGCTGCCCTGTAGACGGAGCGTACTGCAGGGGCCGGCAGCGTCGTTAGCAAGCAGCCGCTACGAGAGCGGAGTGAGCCGAAGGACAGAGGGCCACCGTCTCTTCCCGCCTCTGAACGTGTACGCCAACAGCGTAACGTGTTGTTCGCTGCGGCCGTGTGGAACACATGCTGGTGAGCTCAGTTGGAGAGCGGTGTCACCGTCTCGGTTATGCTAACCGGATGCACGGGACGCTGGTCCACCTCGACATCTTGCTCCAATGAAGCCTCCATCAGGCTCGGCTCCAGGGGGCATGGAGGGACTTTCCGCTCAGTGAACCCCTGCTCTGGAGATGGGTGCGGACTGTGGAGAACGGCTCCCCCAATCTACCAGGAAAAAACCCGTCTGTGGCCTCGCCCGTAGGACGTCCTGTTGGGAACACGAGGCCATTTGGATCAAGACGGTGAGCCAGAATGAAACCCAGTAAACAACCTTCCCGCCGGATCATCCAAACTGGCGGGAAAGGCGTAGGACGTAAAAAAGGGTCCCTTCATGTCAGCCGCCTCCTGGGTTACGCCGGGCAACCCCAGAGGGTGCCGTCGGCCGGGAGCGGTGTGATCGCCGATGCGAAACGAGGAGGGATGGGGTGAGCATTCACTCAGCCCCCCTCCACCGACACTACGCTCTCCAGGAGGGAATGAGCAGCGGGGGGCTGCAGTTGAACGCCGCCTGTCCCGGAGGAACCATCAGATTCGCTACGAGGGTCGGCGATAAAAGGAAAATTACAAGATGGTGTTGTCCAGCGTGTAGTGACCTGTCACTGAGAAATATTCCTCGGCGCTTACCTTGAAATAAGACTGCTCGTCGGCTTCTCCTCGGGGAGGAGAACTCACCGGACGACCGGAGGTCGACTGCCGGGCCAAGCATCCTTAACAAAGGTTGGTCATCTACACAATTTTCCTTCTTTGTTCTTCTGACAGTGCTATTAGCTCGCTGAAGAAAAAAATGGGAGCCGATTTCCCGCTCTTAACGTAATTTATACGGACTGGGTGGGGCCCACACAGCAGGTGGGCGTGGACTAAATTTTTCAGTGCAAATGCTTCGCATAACGGTATAAACCCACTAAGCGATAGCTCTTAAATGGCGAAGCCTATACGAAATAGAACACTGAAAGTGTGCTTCACCCTCATCGTGTAGATCTGTTCATCTTTACCACATTGGTGGTACAGTAGTCCCTGAATACTTTGCGGTTCTACTTTCATGGACTCGCTCGTTCACGGTTTTTCAAAGATTGGACATGACACACAATTGACTGATTAATGAGCCACACGAGTAGGCCTGTCGCAATAAACAATATAAATCATAAATAATAAATAAATAAATAAAAATAATTTATTAATAATAATAATAATAATGTGTTATGTATTGTCATCATTGTGTGTTCCCATACAATGGCAAAATTGGCTGTCTGCATTTAACCCATCCACCCTCAGGTGGACCATTGAAAGCACCCGCAGAGCAATTGGGGTTAAGGTGTCCTGTTCAGAGACACCACGAGATGTACAATGACTGGGGATCGAACCTGGGACTTTTGGGGTCCTGGGTCGGCTACCCTGCCTCTACCCTATCTCGGCCCCCAATCGCATGATAAATGAAAATTATCAACCTCATTTTCATTTATCGGCTTTATTGTTTCTTCATGTCTCTCTCTTTCTACTGAAGACACTGGATGAAAAATGTCTCAACTCTGGTGTTCTTCTCTGACCCCTCCCTTTCTCTTTTCTCTTTAAAGTCCATTTTGACCGTCCAAAATTTCGTATTTGGCTCGTTAAAAACAGCTAAGCTGAGAGGCTAAGCTACAAACTAGGCTAACAGGGTGACCTCGGGAAAAAACCTTCATCTTCTCCAAGCTCCAAAATTCACAGTTGAAACCCGTGCCTTCATCTAAAAATTTGTTTTTCTCTGCAAAAAGAAGCTGAGAACTTGTTTACTGATTTTTAAAAAAATTTTATTAAAAGCTTTGTGTGAAAAATGCAATGCTAAAGAGCTCAAACCACACCAGGCATCCGCCATTTTGAAAACCAAAAAACAAGATGTCATGTCAAGGGGCTTCCCTCCCATTTTTTTTAAAGAGACGCGCTGCTCTCTCCCTCGCTATCCTTCCTTCGGGTCAAACAGTCTTATACTGCCATCCGGTGGTCAAAAAAGGTACTACACACAAAAATTAACCAATATTTCTTCTTAAAATTGACAATAATTACTAATTATTATAAAATTTCAAACAATATTATCGTTTATCGCAATAATTTCTGAGACAATCGCCCAGCAAAATTTGTTATCATGACAGGCCTACGCACAAGCGGCATGGATTGTTTAATTAAAATAAACGATTTAGATGTTTTAAACGATTTAGCACCTGCTGCACCTGTGTGCAACCCACAGGTGGAGGGAGAACCTCCCTGCCAGTGAATGCAGCAGAGAAGTGGGAGTGGCAAAGAGCGGAGATCATGACATGCTGTGCTCTTCTAGTATTTAGAGTTTAGAAACATTGTTTAGAATATTGTAAGAGTGTGTGAAGGGTTTAAAATAAACTACTACTTATTACTACTACTTGTACTACTATCCCTACTTCACAATTTTTTGCTTATTGTTGGGGGGACTGGGAACGGAATCTCCGCGATAAACAAGGGACTACTGTAATGAGAATTCCTCCAATGGAACCCAGAAACAGTGGTGGGTACAGCTAACCAAAAACTTAGCTTTGCTAAAGCTACATCACTAAATAAGTAACAAAATAAAAATTAGTGGAAGCTAACGCTAACTGATAATGGCTAACTTTTATCATACACTGCTATCTCTGACACTGTAAGACTGTCCAATGTGACAATGTTGTAAGTGAGCACAACTCAAAACGGTTCATGGTTCACAGGTAAGTTGTCCATATCCTGTTCAGAGGTGAGCTTTCAGAAATTAATCCAGTCCAACAGAACCTAACAGATGGAGCAGAATCTGCTGTGCTGAAGCAGAGTGATGCATTGGACCCCTCCCTCGTCTCATTTACTACTGCAGTGTTTCCCCTACCATTATAAAAGCGGGTTGCCCCACCATGTCAACAGATCTGTGAACTCTGCCTACCAAACACACACACCCTCCCCCGACATAGCACTAAGCTAGCAGCGTGCAATACAGGCGCTCTAGCTAAAAAGCTAAAGATGCCTCTTCCCTCATGCTGAGCCCCCCCCCCCCCCCCCCCGCCTGCTCAAAAACTGTTGTTACAAGCTGCATTCAGACATGTCTCCATCCCCCCCATCAACAAAAATCACAAATGAGATGAGCACCCCACCATGGCAAATTAACTAGGGGAAACACTGTACTGTATAATGAATTAACTCATTTTGGCTATCCTCTTTGTGTTAACTTTTTTTTAATCCAGCTACATTGTTGCTGTACGGGCAGCACGATGGCACAACTGGTAGAGCTGCTGCCTCTCAGCGAGCAGGTCCTTGGTTCAAACCCCGGTCCAGGGGCCTTTCTGGGTGGAGTTTGCATGTTCTGTCCGTGCATGCGTGGGTTTTCTCCGGGTACTCCGGTTTCCTCCCACAGACCAAAAATATGCATGTTAGGCTGATTGGTAACTCTAAATTGTCCCTAGGTGTGAGTGAGAAAGTGAATGGTTGTTTGTCTCGTTTGTCTCTATGTGTCCCTGTGATGGACTTGCGACCTGTCCAGGGTGTACCCCGCCCCTCGCACAGTGATTGCTGGACATGGGCACCGGCGACCCCCGTGACCCAAAATGGAATAAGCGGGTAAAGAAAATGGATGGATGGATTGTTGCTGTACATCATCTATATTCTCCTGATAATAAATCTTTTTTTGTTTAATTCTGCAAGTGGGTGATCGCAACTAATATCAGTTCATCAGTTGAGAAAGAGCTCCTCACACTGCAGGAAAGAGAAAAAGAGCACCACTGCAGCTGAAACGCACTTGACTCGTGTTTCTGCTAATTTAATTTTTATAATTAAACATTAATACTAAAACATTAGCATGCCCCAGATTAAAGCAAATATGTGTAAAATGTGTGAGGGAGTCACATCCCAGAGATTTGCTCTGGGATTTATGATGTTCTCTGTTAGCTGTAAACTGACACCTAGAGTCAGAGGTTGTTCCTGGTATTTGTAAGGGGTAAAGCACTGTGAGGGTACAAGTGGGTACCCACTTATGGTTGACGTCACCAGGTGACGCTTAGCTTTACTTTGCATTGATTAGATTTGCATAGCATAACATTGTTTAATGTAACAACATTTTCCTGTATGTTTTTTGTGGGGTAGAGAGAGATCTTCACAAAGCGTTAGCGGACTTGAAGTTAGTAAGACTTAAAGTAGAACTCTATAGGCCCTTTTCACATGACATCAGACAACTTCCTTTTTGACTCGATGCTGTGGATCATTACTTCCGGGTCTATTCTCCCTCGGGAGACCTGTCTGGAAACTTAATGGAATTTCATTCCTTCAACCTTTATTTACAGAGGTTATATTACAAGAGATAGCACAAGGTAAGGTTAATAAAAACAGTATTTATGTGTTTGTTAGCT
>NC_056499.1:52541498-52543470 GCF_014905685.2 Nematolebias whitei | reverse complement strand
TATTAATGTAAAATCTCTGACATCTTCCAACACTGTTGTTTAGAATAACATTTTAAATATTGAATTAAAAACTATAAGTCAAACCATTTCCATGTTCTGATGATTAATAATTTCTCTTTTTACTTTCTTCTTGTGCCCATCTTTCTCAGCAGCAGTAACTCAGCAAAGAGGACACCCTGAAGACCCGGGCTCGTCTGAGGATTTTAGCAAAGAGGGCCATGCGAAGGGTGAAGGAGTACCAGTCAATCAGGAGGTTCAGTCAATCAGCTGTGGTTCATCTGCTGCTGCCTAATATCGAATTATCAGGGTCATCTTGATGTAAAAGGAGACAAACCAGTCTAGAGCCTCCCTGCTCCTTCAAGTCACACTTCTTGGATGAACATTCATTACTGCAAGCAGCTGTTGGAAATCTCTCCATATATTTATCTTTTTTTTTTTACTAATGAATGAATTGATGTGAAGAATTCTGTCAGAACTTTTTTTAAATAGCTTGTCTTCAGTGATCTGCATATGTACATCTTTTACATTTAAATTGCATCTGTTTGTATAGTTTACACATCTGGTAATGTAGTACATGGAGGAGGGGAGGAAATGCTCAAATTAAAGCTTCTGTTGTGTAACAATTAAACAAGGTTTGTGGCTGCTTCTTGCAAACATTAATTTAATAATTTTATTGAACACTGTACATGGAGCAATGTTGGTAAAGAAACTTGTATGTATGTTTGTATATATATATATATATATATATATATATATATACACACACACACACACACACACACACACACACACACACACACACACAGGAGGGCACTTCTTAATTGTCAGCTGCTGGATTTCAATTTCTAGGGACAAAACTTGTCTCTGCAACTCTTGAATTCTCCGTGCAGCATCATCCAGTTGACCTAAGAGAAAAGAAAATATAAACATTAATAGACATCACTTATCCACCCATTAATTTCCTGTTCAGTTATCAAATATCTTTTGTATTACAGCATTTCTCCTATTACTTACTCGTTACTGCCTTGATAGTTCTGAGGTGAAGATATATGTAATTTTTTTCAAAGGGGAAAACAAAAAATATGCAATATTTTCCATAAAGTATAAAGCTGCTCCTCCTCATTCAAATCATTTCATGTATTTACTGACAGTCTCTCAACCATTAGCAAGTCAAAGATGTTCTGAATACAACCACAAGATGGTTGCAGTGTTATTCACTGCCATATATTCTTTTCTACAAGACATTTTCTGCAATACTAACCTGGAGAAGGATGTCAGGCAGAGTTGTGATCTTTTGCCACTGCACCTGCAGGCGATGCCTCCTCTGTACAGTTCCCGGGGTCAGGCATCTCCTGGGAGTCATCCTGGCCAGCAGCACGAGACACTTTCTTGCTCACAGGTAAACTGACTCACGAGCTTGTGAGCGTCTCCCTAGAGGTGGGAAATCAGACACTTCATGGTCATGACACATTTTTGTTTATTTTTAAAAATGTTCAGCACTGTCCTCCCTCCATTTACCCCAATCATTCCAGTGAAAGCTAGATGGCACTGCTCCTTGTCTGATCCGGGCTCTTCCACTGGCTGATGAATTTAGATCTTCTGGGGAAAAGTGCAGACTGCATGGGTGCTCCCACGAAGGATTTTAAAAGTTGGCCCTTCATCTCTCCTGATCGCTCTCACCCAACAGGAACGTTTTCCTTTGTCCATGGGAAAATTGTGGAAACTCAAATACAGTGTTTTTTGTTTATTATTGGAACAACATGGCACACTGCAATAACAACATCTTGATGACTGTATCATGCTGGTTAGATGAGCTGCTGCTGAGAAAGATGGGCACAAGAAGAAAGTAAAAAGAGAAATTATTTAATCACATCAGAACATGGAAATGGTTTGACATATAGCTTTTAATTCAATATTTAAAATGCTATTCTAAACAACAGTGTTGGAAGATGTCAGAGATTTTACATTAATA
>NC_056499.1:52535741-52541398 GCF_014905685.2 Nematolebias whitei | reverse complement strand
AGCTAACAAACACATAAATACTGTTTTTATTAACCTTACCTTGTGCTGTATCTTGTAATATAACCTCTGTAAATAAAGGTTGAAGGAATGAAATTCCATTAAGTTTCCAGACAGGTCTCCCGAGGGAGAATAGACCCGGAAGTAATGATCCACAGCATCGAGTCAAAAAGGAAGTTGTCTGACGTCATTGTGAAAAGGGCCTATTTAGCAGACGCTAATTAGTCTGCTAACAATTTCCAAAGTTAGCAGAAAGGCTAATCTATCCATCCATTATCTTTACCTGTTTTTTTCCTTTTCCACTAAATGAAAAGTTAGTTCCTCTATTAGCTGTCAGCAGAATAGCGGAACCGTGCCCACCACTGTCCTGAAGTAATTTTGATATCTACTATTTAACGGGCGGCTGTGGCTGAGTGGTTAGAGCAGTCGTCCTCCAATGCAAGAGTTGGGGGTTCAAGTCCACCAGCAGTCACATGCTCAAGTGTCCCAAAGCAAGACACTGAACCTTCGATGTGTGTCCTATCAGCGTATGAATGCACTGATTATTCTTTGTAAAGATAGAGTGGTGTATGAATGGGTAAATGAGGGCACAGATTGTGTGTAAAGCACTTTGAGTATCTTCATAAGATAGAAGGAGCTGTACAAGTACAGTCCATTTACTATTTACAAGAGTAACAACAGGCAAATTAACTGTCATTAGCTGAACTGAGGTGAGGCTAAAAAGGAAAGATTTTACAGAATGATCTCTGCTCCAAATAGAAACTAGGAAGCAGTAACTGTGCTTAAGGACTGAATGTTAAAGTAATTATCAGTTATTATTAGTAAGGCATGATTGTAACATGATTAGAGGCTTAATCATACACCTTTTAAATGTATTATCAAATTGTGAGTAAAGGCTGAATCGTAACATAATTAAATGTGTGATCGAACTGTAATCAAAGGCTCAAATGTACCAGGATTAAAGTTCATATCCCATTACATTTAAAGGTTGAACTTTGTGTCTTATTGCTCTGCTCACATATCTTTAATGAACCAGATTGTTGGCAGAGTATCAGCATCTGTATCATGGAGACCACAGCCCAGAGAAGAACAGCCTTATTCAGTGTCTGTTCTGGTTCAGTTATGTTAAATATGCAATATAAGAACAAAGTGTGCAGCAATTCACAAAATACATCTGCCTTTAAAATTTCAGTTGTGCTCCAAAACATGTTGTGTTTTTGTGCAAAACCTGAAGGAATGAAGCAGTTTGTTTCGCAGCAGGTCATTGTGAAAGCATGAGGTTAGCACCGCGAGGGATTTACTACACTAAGCGGAAAGCTGTTGCTTTTTTCAGAAATACTTTTCATTGATTGGGCAAAAAAAGATTTAAATATGTCGGCCTCAAATGATTGCTTAGAATACAAAGGGATTCACTGTTTTGAAGAAGAAAAATAATCATCACCAGGGGCCTGATGCGCAAAGGGTGTGTGTGCACAGTTTCATACATCTGGATTTATTTGTGCGTATGCTGTTTTCATGATTTGAGTGTACGCCTTGTTTCAGTAGGAAATCCACACTAATCTTTGTACATGAGGCCCCAGGTTACTGAACATTGTCACTGAGAATCTACAAATCTCCTCCAGCTTTTAAAGAGTTCTGTTCTAATAAAACTCAATAGAAAAAATTTTACAAGAAATCTATTTATAAGGAAGATTATAGCGTTAGTATTTTCATTTTTTGCGCACACACAGCTGCACCACATTTCAGAGATTTTTCCTACAGAATCTCTATTAAAGCAATTATCTGCTTTGTCCAAAGTAATTGAAAAAACAACTTATTACATGTCAGATTAATAAATCCTTCATTTTTATTGTCATTGCCCTCCTCTCTGCTGTTAGTGATCAATGATTAAACATAGTAGCAGCAGGTTAACAGTAAAAAAAAAAAGTTCTACAACTACTTAATCACTGTGTTGTCTTTTTGCGTTTATTATAGGTCTGTTTGTATTTATTGTAATGTTGTGTATCTACACTGTGTCTTGTTTTGTTTTGCACATTATGTTCTATATTGCACCATGATCCTGGGGACATGAACGTTCATTAGTGTCATTAGCTTTGTTAGCATTGCTAAGTCTTTATGCCTTGCTCAGAAGAAATGTTCCCCACTCACCTGGCAGATAAACTCACCTGATTCAACCTCCTGTCTGAGGGGAGCAGGGCAAAAAGTGTGTGTGCTGGGTGAGTGGGGTCCTTCATGATGCAGGTGGCCCTCTTCCTGTATCTGGAGGTGTAGATGTCTGTGGTGGTGGGGAAGCTGATTCCCCATCATCACAGACCACCGTGTTTCACAGACTAAGGTTGAAAACTCAAAGGAAAAATCAGAGCTGTAATCCACTCTGCTGAGCAGTAGATTATAATCCACCACTGGTTCTTTCTGACAGCTCTCCACCCTGCAGACAGTCCATACAGCTAAATCGTGTTTGTTCCAACCAGTAGAATTTTTTTTAGCTAGTGGAGCTGATTTCTGTGGTGCATTCACTGACTAGGAAAACACTGGACCTTTGAGTGTTAAGCTGCTGGTGAGGCTGAATATGAAACGTGCATCAGCTCAGTGCATCTCTGTAGCATGGTGTTCAAAGCAAACGTCCACTGACAGCACTCTGGTGGAGGTCCTTTGGTTGTCTACATGTAGCTCTCCATCAGTAGCAGGCTTAGTTGCTCTGGAAGTGTTGAAGATCCAGCAGAGCGTTGGCAATGGTTTCAGGTGATCTAGGACCAGGTGTTGTGTAGTGCTGTGTAGTAGAAGGACTTGGAGTGGGCTGGAACAGGTCAGTGGTTTGTTTGGTGAGGATTTGTTCTCAGCTGGTTGTGATCAGCCATGTGTGGAACATGTTGTCTTCATTCCTGCAGCGAGATGAATGATGCACTGAAAAGACTGAAACTGTTGCATCCTTTCCACAGAGGGTGACTTTTCATCTGAAGAGGGGTTTAAGTAATCAGATTACTGTTTGCTGTCTGCTCTCATACCAGTGGGAATCTAACAGCTGGCCTCTTCAATCACCGCTCACATGTAGGGGTCAGAGGTCATGTCTCCTGTTGTACCATGATTAGTTACCACAGAGGTCATGACTGCTGCTCTTTGGGATCTTTGACCCTTTAAACACATGAATAGTTACCGTGGAGACCAGAGTTAAAGACGTGTCATCTGATCTCAGCCAATCAGCATCCAGAGACAAGGGCGGGGACTTGTCTTTAAGTTGGTACTCTGCTGGCCTCCACGCCCTGCAGGAACTGGTTCTTCCATCAGTTGAGAGGATGAATCATGGCCCTCCAGGGATGGACGGCTGCTTGTTTTCATTAAAACCTGCAGAACCTGAGAGATGAGATTAGTTTATACCAGAACCTGTCTGCTTCTTCAAACAACAGCAACGTTTGTTTCTGTCTGACAGTGAGATAGAGCTGCAGAATCCTGAGGATGGTGGACTGCTGGCAAACTACAACACCCATGATCCTTAACTGCTTCTCTGAAGAAAACAAATAACTTTTACACAACAGGTCACAAACAGAATATGCTTGAGGCCAAAATTGTTCGGATACTTCCCTGCCAGCTGATAGTTTCAGAGCTGTGGGACCTCAGCACACCTGAGCTCAGTTTTCTTCACCTTTTCTTCTTCCAGGACTCTGAGTCTTTGGACCGCTGCATCCAGAAAGCTTTGGCAGCCCTCTATCCACCCTTCCAGGCTACATCCTCGACTGTCCTCTGTCAGGTCCTCAGTGTGGTGGACAGCTGCTACAGAGGAGACGGCCTCCGCTATCTTTTACACTTCCTGCTGCCTGCAAAGCACTTCCTGCAGGACCTCCAGCAGGTTGCTTGTGTGAGTATCTATGAGGGGGACTACCTGGACAAAGATCATCCAATTTTTTTTAATGTATACACACGTACACAAACTTACAGTGCAGATAGTCTTTTTCTTTCTTCTGGAGCAGGGTTTAGCAGAACTCGATTGGTTTCTTCTGTCAACAGATGAAATACTATTTTACCTGTTTTTACCATGTTTTTACATCACAACTCATTTTTCTTCTTTGTCATCCCTTTGTCAGTCTCCTTACTATGGCCTGCTGTTTCGTCATGAAGGTTGGCCTCTGTGTCTCCAGGAGAAGGTAGTCGTTCAGCTCTGTCCTCTGGACCAGCACCTTCTTCATCCAGGAGACTTTTACCTGCTGGTTTCTCCTTCTGCTCCTCAAGGACACAGTGCTCCCTGCAGGAGCAGCTTGGACATCACCCCTCATCTTCTTCTGTGCAGTGTGTCATCAGGCTCTCATCATGTGGAGCAACAGGTGGTGTCAAGGGATGCTCTGAGGTCACTTTTCAGCATGTCCTGGCTGGACTGTGTCAACAAGGAGAGGAAGCGGAGAGGAGCAACAAGGTTGGAGTGCTGTGTCCTCCTAGCCCAAGGTGACGTCTTCAGGGTCCCCTGGGAGGATGTGGTCTACCCACAGTTCGTCAGTCAGTCACAAACCAACCCACAGAAGGACAAAGATTCTTCAGTTAAAGACAGAGATGATCCAAACTCCTCAAGGCAAGAATCTAAGCTCCTCCCATTCCAAACTGAGCGATCAGCAGAAAGCAGTGGGGACGAAGACTCAGAGGGGGAGTATGTGGAGCTGACGGAGCTACCGCTGCCTCGGTTCTACCCCCAGAAAGGATCTTTAACTCAGTCCATTAGCTTGAAGAACCGAGCCAGGACCACCGCAAACACTCAAAAACATGTGACCGAAGTACAGGCTAACACACTTGCTAACACACACGCTAACACGCATGTTAACACACATGCTAACACACACAAACATGTGACCGAAGTACATGCTAACACACACGCTAACACACACAAACATGTGACCGAAGTACATGCTAACACACAACCTAACACACATGCTAACACATACAAACATGTGACCGAAGTACACACTCACACCCAGAAATTTATGGCTGAGAAACACTCTAACGGAAATGTTAACACATACAAACATGGGAGCGACGCAAATGCTAACACACATGTTAACACCCAAAACCACATGACTGAGGTACACGTTAAAACTCAAACACATGTGATCAAGCTACATGTTAACACACACAAACATGTGACTGACAAACACGCTAACACTCAGAAACAGGTGACCAAGACACACATTAAGACACACAAACTTGTGACCAAAACACACTGCTGCAACACACATTTTTCTGACTGTAGCACACACTCCTCTGAAAGTAATACACACTCCTGCGACTGTAACATACACTCTTCTGCCTGTAACATACAATCCTCTGACAGTAACAGAAAATCCTCTGACAGTAACATACACTCTGACTGTAACATACACTCTCCTGACTGTAACATACACTCCTCTGGCAGTAACATACATTCTTCTGACTGTAACATACAGTCTTCTAACTGTAACATACACACATCTGACTGTAACATACACTCCTCTGAATGTAGCATAAACTCTGACTGTAACGTACACTCCTCTGACAGTAACATACAATCCTCTGACAGTAACATACAATCATCTGACTGTAACAAACACTCCTCTGACTGTAACATACACTCCTCTGTCTTTAACATACACTCCTCTGACTGTAACATACACTCCTCTGACAGTAACATACAATCCTCTGAC
>NC_056499.1:52532329-52535731 GCF_014905685.2 Nematolebias whitei | reverse complement strand
CTGACTGTAACATACACTCCTCTGACAGTAACATACAATCCTCTGACTGTAACATACAATCCTCTGACTGTAACATACAATCATCTGACAGTAACATACAATCATCTGACATTAACATACAATCATCTGACTGTAACATACACTCCTCTGACTGTAACTTACACTCTGACTGTAATATACACTCCTCTGACTGTAACTTACACTCTGACAGTAACATACAATCCTCTGACAGTGACATACACTCTAACAGTAACATTCACTCTGACTGTAACATACAATCCTCTGACTGTAACATACAATCCTCTGACTGTACCATACAATCCTCTGACTGTAACATACACTCCTCTGACTGTAACATACAGTCATCTGACAGTGACATACACTCTGACAGTAACATACACTCTGACTGTAACATACACTCCTCTGACAGTAACATACACTCTGACTGTAATGTACACTCTGACAGTAGCATATACTCTGACTGTAATGTACACTTTAACATTAACATACACTCCTCTGACAGCAACATACACTGGAATAGTAACACACACTCGTCCGAAGGTAACTCACCCTCCTCCTCCAGTTTGGAAGTCAGCTCCAGCACTCTGTGTTGCTCCATACTCCTTGAGGAGAACTTCAACCCAGCATCCTGCGGTGGCCTCCTCCTCAATGCTGCCCCATCCTCTGATCCTCCTGAAGCCGAGGAGCAATCTGAAGGTAAAGATTTTGACAGGAGTCTGAACTTGAAGACTGAACCTGATGCCTGCCATCAGCAGGACAGGGGTGGGGGGGACAAGGAGGTGGGAGAGGAGGTGCAGAGGGACCAGAGTAGGGAGCAGATGAAGGTCAAACAGGATTTTGTGAAGTCACTTTTTAAGGAAGAGGAGGTGGTAGAAGGGAAACAACAGCAACAATTACAGGAGGCAAAGTGCAGGAGCAAAGAGGAAGTGGAGGAAAGTGAAAAGATTGAGGGAATCGAAGAAGTGGGACAGAAGATGGAGGTGGAGGAGGTGCAGGTATTAGCACAGCAGGATCAAAAGGAGGAACAGGAGGAAGTGATTAAAGAGATCAAGAAGGAAGCTGAGAAAATAAAAGGATGTGCAGAAGCGTACACGGATAAAGTCTCTTTCTTAAAAAAAGAACAGAAACCACACCATAGAGACCCTTATTGTGAAGTTATCAAACAGGAAACTCATCTTGGACTCTATTATTGTGAAAACGTTTCACTGTTGTCACATCCTGAGGATTCTTTTTGTGTAAATGACAAACTGCTATCATATTCCGCGGACAACTCTTATTGTGGAAATATCAAACAAAAATCAAAATTTAAAGACTCTTATTGTGAAAACTCCTCAATGAATTCACATTCTGAGGACTCCTATTGTGAAAATAAATCACAAAACTCTCCACCGGGGGCTTCCTATTATGAAAATGTCAAACAATTAATACAGCCTGAGAACTATTATTTTGAAGATGTAGCACTGCAATCACTTTTGGAGAAGTCTTATTGTGTAACTGTCTGCCAAGAAACACATTCTGAAGACACTTATTCTGAAAATGTGACTCAAAAACTACATCCTAAAGAATTCGGTCAACATTTTCTAAAAGAAACATGTTCCGAGGACTTTTGTTCTGAAAATAAAACAAAGTCAAAAGATTTTTTTTGTGAAAATATCAAGCAAAACATTTTTTTGTGTGGAAACAACAAATTGCAATCACATTCTGCATCACACTGGGAAATAACACAAAAATTACCTCTCAAAGATTTATGCTGTGGACATATTTTGCAGAAAACACAAACTGACTTTTCTGCAGAGATTGAAGGACAGCAGTCTCACATTGAGAAGCCTTCTTCTGAAATTCCGCAACAAACACCCTGGGAAAACTCTTATTGTGAAAACTTCACCCTTTGGAATGCCTTCAACTCTTATTCTGAAGAGCCAACACAAACACAACCTGAGGACTCTTATTCTGAAGACACTAAACAAACCCAACCTGAGGACTCTTGTTCCGAAAGCACAGAACAAGCACACGCTGAGGACTCTTATTCTGAAAACAGAATGCAAATCCAACTTGAGAACTTTTATTCTGAAAACACAATACAAACACAACCCCAGGACTCTTATTCTGAAACACCAAAACTTCTTGAAGTCTCTTATTCTAAAAAGAAAATACAAACACAACCAGAGGACTCTTATTCTGAAAATACAATACAAAAACAGACTGAAGAATCTTATACTGAAGACTCTAAACGAGCACAACCTGAGGACTCTTGTTCTGAAAACCCAGAAGAAATACAACCTGAGGGCTCTTGTTCTGAAAACTCAGAAGAAATACAACCTGAAGACTCTTGTTCTGAAAGCTCAGAAGAAACACAACCTGGGAAGTCTTATTTTGAAAACTTAGAACAAGCGCAATCCAAGGACTCGTATTTTGAAAGCACAGACCAAACTCACTCTAAAGACTCTTATTCTGCAGGCACTAAACAAACACAACCTGAGGATTCTTATTCTGAAAACACACAACAAACACAACCTGGAGACTCTTATTCTGAAAGCACCATACAAAAACAGCTTGAAGAATCTTATTCTGAAGGCACTAAACAAACACAATCTGAGGACTCTTATTCTGAAAGCACTGAACAAATACAAGTTGAGAGCTTTTGTTCTGAAAGGGCAATTAAAACACAAGCTGAGGACTGTTATTTTAAAAGCACAGAACAACCACCACCCGAGGACTCATATTCTGAAAACACAACACAAACTGAGGACTCTTATTCTGAAAACACAACACAAACACAAGCTGAGTATTTATATTCTGAAAGTGCAATAAAAACAAGAGCTGAGGACTCTTGCTTTCAAAGCACAGAACAAACACAACCTGAGAACATTTATTATGAAACCTCAATACCAGCTGGGGACTTTTATTCTGAAACCACAATACAAAAACAACCTAAAGACTCTTATTCTGAAAGCACTAAACAACAACAATCTGAGGACTCTTATTCTGAAAGCACAGAACAACCACAACCTGAGGACTCTTATTCTGAAAACATAGATCAAACTGAACTTGAAGACTTTGATTCTGAAGGCGCTAAACAAAGTCATCCTGAGGTCTCTTATTCGGAAACTAAGACATCACAAACTGAAGCCGAATTTCTCAAGTGTGACAGAGGACAACATAATGAAGAGATAAACAGTGAGGAAGGTGAGGAACACAGCTGTGAGTCTGGTGGACAAAGATCTACAGATCATCAAACGAAAGGTACGCACTCTGTTTCCACTAAAAAAGTTAAATCTGGTCCTCTGGTCATTAAAAAAAAAAACAAAGCAAATCAACAAAAAATGTAGAAACGTTTCGTCTCTCATCCGAGAGACTTCCTCAGTCTGAGGAGCTGTATTC
>NC_056499.1:52529072-52532229 GCF_014905685.2 Nematolebias whitei | reverse complement strand
GATTGCTAGTATCACTCAGCCCTCTGTGAACAGTAAACAGCCATCAGTGTGCTAATGATCCATTGTTATGCTGATGGTCCTTCTTGAGCATGTGATCAGCTGGTTTTGGTTGTCAGCAGCAAAACTGGTTGATCCGCCCTGAGACGGTGCTATTTAAGAGACTGAGCCGAATACAGCTCCTCAGACTGAGGAAGTCTCTCGGATGAGAGACGAAACGTTTCTACATTTTTTTGTTGATTTGCTTTGTTTTGTTTTTTTGAATGTCCAGAGGACCAGATTTAACTTTTTTAGATTTTTCTACCTGGATTATAGAGCATGCATCAGGATACTCTGTTTCCTCCATTTCACCTCAACATCTACCTCCCTCCGATCTTATTTACTACCTTTTCCTCTGACTCACTGTATCATTATTCCCCACCTTCAACCTTTTTGTCAGATTTCATTGCATCAGTCCTCACCTGCTCCTGTATTTTACTGCATCAATCCTCTCCTCTGATTTCACTGGACAAGTCCTAACCTCCTCCTCCTCCTTCTCCTCCTGTGATTTCACTGCTTCAGTCTTCACTCTGATTTCAATGCATCAGTCCTCAACTCCTTTTAATTGTCCTTCTCACTTCTTTGGTTAATGACTCACTGCAGTAACTTTTCTTACTTCCTTCTTCAGCTGTCATCCTTAATTCCACTCTTTTTAATCACTTAATTATCCCTTCTCACTTACATGTTTAATGATTTATTGCACCAGCCCCTCTACCTCCAATTCACTGCATGAGTCCTTCTCTCTAATGATTCATTGCATCAGTCCGTTTTTACTTTTGATTCACTGCATGTCATTTTTATGATTCACTGAATCAGTCCTCAACTCTAATTCATTGTATTATCCATCCATCCATTATCTTTTACCCGCTTCTTCCATTTTGGGTCACGGGGATCGCCAGTGCCCATGTCCAGCAATCATTGTGCGAGGGGCGGGGTACACCCTGGACAGGTCGCAAGTCCATCACAGGGACACATAGAGACAAATGAGACAAACAGCCATTCACTCTCTCACTCACACCTAGAGACAATTTAGAGTTACCATTCAGCCAAACATGCATGTTTTTGGTCTGTGGGAGGAAACTGGAGCACCCGAAGAAAACCCACGCACGCACGGAGAGAACATGCAAACTCCACCCAGAAAGACCCCCGGACCGGGATTTGAACCAGCAACTTTCTCGCTGAGAGGCAGCAGCTCTACCAGTTGTGCCACAGTGCTGCCTTTTCATTGTATTAGTCCCTTCAATTTCTCTGATTCACTGCATCAGTCATTTTTACTTCTGATTCACTGTATCACTCCTATTTTTACCTCTGATTCGCTGCATGTCATCTTTACTTCTGATTCACTCCATCATTCCTCTTTAACTCAGATTCAAAGTATCAGTCCTTAACTCTAATTCACTGTATTATCCCCTTCATTTTCTCTGATTCACTGCATCTGTCCCTCTTACCTTCAATTAACTACATCTAACCTCTGACTCACTGAATCAGTCCTTCTGCATCAGTCCCTCTTACTTTCGATTCACTGCATCCAACCTCTGATTCACTGCATTAGTCCTTTTTGACACGTAAGTGTCTAATGCTCACTGCTACACACTGAGGACATTTTCACTGAACAGTTTTTCTTCAGAAAAATCAACATGTCTGCTTTCTGTGGACACAAACAAGCCCACTCCAAGCTGATGGTGTCTCCAGCAGTATAAAATGTTCACTCTGAGGGTGTGGATGATGCTTGTTACACACACAGATACCTGGTTGTCAGTTTGATATCACTGACATATTGTCCCTCACATTCCACCAGCAGGTCACTGGATTCACTGAGGTAGGGATGATGCAAACTTCTGCACCTCTGTGTCTCTGCCTGAATCTTCTCTGTGGTTCTCTGGGGTTTAGGGCTCTGATCATATCCCTAATTGACATTAGAACAAAACATCAACAATAACATGGTTGTGTTATTATTACTCAAAAAACTTTATCTAGGCTGAGAGATAAAAGCTTAACTGGTCAACAAAATCCTTTACAGTTTACATACCTCCACCGTGCAGCTCCACTGTAGAAAAGCAGCAAACTTTTAACAACAAAGTCTGATTGTCCTGTGGCCTCCACCTCACTTTTCTTTTGTCTGTCTCTGTCCTCACATCAGGGTCAGAACCTCCTGTGAGGAGAACATTAACATAAACAGTGAACATTAGTGAACTGTTTAAGCAACTGACTGGATGGATGAGCAGTTTTAAAAGCTAAGATTTATGTTACTGTCAAATCTTTAATTAGCTTCTGAGTTTAGCTAGCCACGTAGATAAAATAAATTTACTCACTAATATCTTAAAGTTGTTGCAGCCCTATGCTCCACCAGGAGTCTACAGGAATAGAAGAAGAAGAAGAAGAATATCTTAAAGTTAGCGTTACATGGATCATAATTTATTTCACCGCAATGTACGTGTTAAGCTGCAGTTACGCTAACAAACGTAAACTCACCAGCTGAAGCACACAGAGCCGTCCTCAGAGTTCTTTGATGAAGAGTCCCGTCGTGGAGATAATGAATCAGGACGTTCAGGCTCTACTCACAGGCTGACTTTAACGCTGAGAGGAAGAGGGGGAGGCTAATGAACTCTTCTCTCCTCGCAGAAAAACACTGAGCAACTTTCTGCAGCGCGTGTTGTCGAAGCCGTTCGACAACACGCGCTGCGCACGTGAACCCGTCTGTGGGCGTCACCAGCACCATAGACATACATTACAGTATACATAGATTAGGTACGGCAGCTCTATACAGCTCTGGATGTAATCTGGGTGTAGTCTGTTTGTCATATGTCTGGTGTTTTGCCTGCTTGCATGCTGAAACCACGTGACACGTTACAGCCAATACCGAAACTTGACACAGAAAGAAGAGTGACGTTTCAATACATACACCGACCGGTGCAGTTCGGTCGGTGCCATAAAAAAACCTCGGTTTGGTACTCAGCCCTACGCTTACCTTCGATTCACTGCATCCAATCTCTGATTCACAGCATCAGTCCTTCTGCATCTGTCCTTCTTATTTTCAATTCACTGCATCCAACCTCTGATTCACAGAATTAGCCCTTTTGCATCCATCCCTCTTACTTACGATTCACTGAATCCAACCTCT
>NC_056499.1:52528203-52529062 GCF_014905685.2 Nematolebias whitei | reverse complement strand
TCCAACCTTTGATTCACTGCATCAGTCCCTTTTACTTTCAATTCACTTCATGCAACCTTTGATTCACTGCATCAATCCCTCTTACTTTCAATTCACTGCATCCAACTTTTGATTCACTGCATCAGTCCCTCTTACTTTCAATTCACTTGATTCATTCGATTATGTGTATGACACTACCTACACTGCACTACATCATAATTCAATTCATCTCAACGTTACTCACTACCTGTGCAATAACCTGTCACACAACCTGTGTAGCTTATGTTAATGTGCAAAATATATTGTGCATTTAAACTTACAAACTGGATTCCAAAAAAGTTGGGACACTAAACAAATTGTGAATAAAAACTGAATGCAATGATGTGGAGGTGCCAACATCTAATATTTTATTCAGATTTTTACCACTGTGTGGCATCCCCCCTTCTTCTTACAACACTCAACAGACGTCTGGGGACAGAGGAGACCAGTTTCTCAAGTTTAGAAATAGGAATACTCTCCCATTCATGTCTAATACAGGCCTCTAACTGTTCAATCGTCTTGGGCCTTCTTTGTCGCACCTTCCTCTTTATGATGTGCCAAATGTTCTCTATAGGTGAAAGATCTGGACTGCAGGCTGGCCATTTCAGTACCCGGATCCTACTCCTACGTAGCCATGATGTTGTAATTGCTGCAGAATGTGGTCTGGCATTATCATGTTGAAAACTGCAGGGTCTTCCCTGAAAGAGATGACGTCTAGATGGGAGCATATGTTGTTCTAGAACATGAACATAGTTCTCTGCATTAATGGTGCCTTTCCAGACATGCAAGCTGCTCATGCCACAAGCGCTCATGCAACCCCATACCATCAGTGATGCAGGCT
>NC_056499.1:52520795-52528103 GCF_014905685.2 Nematolebias whitei | reverse complement strand
CATGCCACAAGCGCTCATGCAACCCCATACCATCAGTGATGCAGGCTTCTGAACGGAGCGTTGATAACAACTTGGGCTATCCTTGTCCTCTCTGGTCCGGATGACATGGCGTCCCAGTGTTCCATAAAGAACTTCAAATTGTGATTCATCTGACCACAAAACAGTCTTCCAGTTTGCCACACTCCATTTTAAATGACCCCTGGCCCAGTGCAAACGTCTGAGCTTGTGGAGCTTGCTTAGAAATGGCTTCCTCTTTGCACTGTAGAGTTTCAGCTGGCAACGGCGGATGGCACGGTGGATTGTGTTCACTGACAATGCTTTCTGGAAGTACTCCAGAGCACATTCTGTTATTTCCTTGACAGTGGCATTCCTGTTTGAGGTGCAGTGACGTTTAAGGGCCCGGAGATCACGAGCATCCAGTAGAGTTTTACGGCCTTGACCCTTACGCACAGCGATTGTTCCAGATTCTCTGAACCTTTTGATGATGTTATGCACAGTTGATGATGTAACTTAAAAGTCTTTGCTATTTTACATTGGGTAACACCATTCTGGTATTGATGCACTATCTTTCTGCGCAACAATGGTGGAATTGGTGATCATCTTACCATCTTGGCTTCTGAGAGACACTGACACTCTGAGAAGCTCTTTTTATACCCAATCATGTCGTCAATTGACCTAATTAGTGTTAATTGGTCTTCCAGCTGTTTGTTATATGCTCAATTTCCTTTTTCCAGCCACTTATTGCTACTTGTCCCAACTATTTTGGGATTTGTTGACACTGTGAAATTTTGAATCAACATATTTTTCCTTTAAAATGTTACATTTACTCAGATTAAACTTTTGATCTGTCATCTATGTTATATTACGAATAAAATATTGACATTTGCCATCTCTACATCATTGCATTCAGTTTTTATTCACAATTTGTTTAGTGTCCCAACTTTTTTGGAATCCGGTTTGTATATTACTACCTGTGAAATAGTTAGTCATATGAATTCACCCTACCAGCACTATTTTCTATTATGTTGTCGTTTACTATATTTCTTTTGGCCCTTGTAAATATTATTTCTTTTTCACTTTTTGGTACTTTATTTTGCACCCTTATTGGATGCTTTAGTATTTCTTTTTTGATGGCTTTTGTGTTTTTGTTCTTAGCGAGTCAATTCGGTTGTTATCCTGAACATTTCATTACACTGTTCTATTTTAACCTGCATATGACAAATAACATAACATAGCATAACAAATAACACTACATCTACCTCTAGTTCACTCCATCAGTCCCGCTGACAAAAAGCAACAAATCTGAATGGAGCATTAAGACCTACAGTGTGGCCTTAGTGTTAAGCCCCCAGTATACTCACATGTACATCCGTTCACGCGTACGTACGTTCACGCGTACGTACGTTCACGCGTACGTATGCGTGTACTGTACGCAGAGGGTCCAGACTTCGTACTCGAGCGTACACCCTGAGCAGCTGCAGAGCAGCTTCACAGACAAGGGGTATTTACCTTCGGGACAAATTGAGGTCACCGATTGGTAATTTGCTGACACGCCTACTGGATTGATTGACAGGTCGGAAAAAAGAAAAAGAAACAAGTGCTGGCAGCCTCAGCCGCAGCGGTGTTCTGTGTTTATATGTTGTTAATAAAAAGATCTTTAAAAAAAAACAAAAAAAAACTGGGAGCGCTGGCTTTGCATCCAACACATCAAACCAGCCCACCAGGAAATCTCCAGACCCTCCCGCAGCCATGCTGGACCTGAGTTTAATTCACTCGTGACAAATTCCTTCATTTCTCACAATTTCAGTCATGGCATCAACGGAGGAGGAAGAGATCACTTGCCTCTTGGACAAAAAACAAAAGAAAAGGCCAGATCAGGGATGAAGAAGGGGAATTTAATACATTGGTGTCGCATACAAAACAGTCTGTCGCTGGGCAGTTCATTGTACGACACAGTGTACGCGTATGCGGTCATAAAAATTGAGGTTTGCACGGACATGCCTTGGGGGGTACGCTCGTACCTCTGCGTACGTACGTGTGCGTACCTCTGCGTATGGACGTATGCGGGAGTATACTGGGGGCTTTAGACATAAACTTCTGAATGATGGTACTGTTCATATGTTCATCAGTGCTGAAGCATCACACAGCTTGGGTTTATGAACAAACTAATCTGTGCTCAGGTCCAAAAAAACACAGGAAGTGTTTTTAAGTCAAATGGCTGATGAGCATCACAATTCATACAGTGAGTTGTATTTGTGGTGATCAGATCATCAAGGTCTGTGTATGTGTTCTTTCCACAGTTTACAGTCACGAGTCTCCTCCTGTCCAATCAAAGGTTGATATGTCTGCTGGTACCAGTCCAATAGAACCAGAACAACCACCAGCTGCACCAGCAGTCCATTTCCAGTCCTCCCACTCCTGTCAGCCTAGCTTCTACAGTCAGCTGCTGAGGTCTGGAGCTGTGTGTCTGCCTGGTAAGAAAACAGAGAGACAGCATATCATCCTGCACACACCATGCAAACACAACACAGGGTTTCTGCGAGGTCCTAAAAAGACAAAAAGTCCTACACTTGTCAAGATTTTCCATTTTAGATTCCTAAAGAACATTGAATTACATTTCAGATGTGTACTCCGATTCATTCATTGTTTCTTCCTCCAACATTTTTCTTTTTTAAATGTGCTGTGGGTTTTCATTGCTTCTTTATTTCATTGGTTCTGTCTAAGGATTTCAGCCACTGCAACAGAAGTAAAGCTCCCATCATGGAGCGAGCCTGTCAGAATCAATTTATTTACACACGCTTCCCTGAGATAAAATGTAATTGCTTTAGATTAGATTTAAATAAAAAGCTATCAAATGTATTACTTTAAAATTTATTTTACATTGACCCATTACTTTATGTAATTTGAACTGCAATGTTTTTTTTTCTCCCAAAGGTCTTAAAAACTCTTATTATAACTTACTTTTAAACCTGCAGAAACTGCTGATCCAACATTAATGTTACTTCTTGTGTGAAGTTTGGGTCACTTGTTTGTATTAATATTTCAATTCATCCAGAAAAATACCTGAAAGGAAACGATATGTAAAAGTTTTTTTTTACATTTGTGACATGTTGGGAAAGATATCGGCTTCTGAGATTCTCCCAGAGAATGGTAAATGGACTGTACTTATATAGCGCCTTTCTATCTTATCGAGATACTCAAAGTGCTTTACACTACAATCTGTGCCCTCATTTACTCATTCATACAACACTGTACTAGAGAACTGTACAAGTACAAAGCTAATTGAGCAAATCATTCTAAAGAGACTAATCAGGGCTTTATTACATTCATACACCGATGGGACACACATCAGAGTCAATGAGGGGTTCATTGTCTTGCCCAGGGACACTTCGACATGTGACTGCTGGTGGATTCAAACCCCCCCAACTCTTGCATTGGAGGATGACTGCTCTAACCACTCAGCCACAGCCGCCGTAAAGAAGTTAAGCATAGTTTGAGATAAATATTTAGGCTTTCCAGTCTTAAATATGTATTGCCTTTCTCAGTGACATAACATAAATCTGTTTCTAACTCCTGAACAATTTTTCTTTTACACAGCCTGGGTTCCTTTTATCTTTAGTGGTCTTATTTGACAACTTTTCAGTTTTTTACTGTCTTCACCATCATCACCATCATTCTGCTGGGAGACTTCAGTGCCAAACAGTTTAACAGAAAGAATATGATTGAGAGAAATGGCCTCTCTGATCAGATCTGAACCCAAGTGGTATTCAGTTATTGAACTTCAGTGACAGTCATGGTTTGCCTATAAAGATATTACTCTAGAGCACCCTAAGAAGCAGATTGATGATAGAATTTGTGATTGTGTCACCTGATCTGTGGCAATACAGTATATTTTGGACACTCGAGTGTAAAGAAGATCTGAGCTGTCAATTGATCACCACCTAGTGATGAGTTAGATTAGATGGCATAGTGTAGGGAGGGTTTGCTGGAAATGCCTGGCAGAAAAAGAAACATCAAAAGGATCTGCAGCTCACCTATGACAGCTTCAACCATATCCCAGCAGAACTGGGTCCTATTGAGTCCAAGAGGGTCATGTTCTGTGCCTTTATTGTCAAGGCAGCTGCCGTGAGTCAAGGCAGCTGCCGTGAGTCATGGCTGCGATGTTGTTGCTGCTTTTTTTGACAGCCACCCTCAAACCCAGTGGAGGACACCTCAGGTGAGGGAGGGGGATGTTGTTAAGCTGAAGGAGGAGTCCTACCAAGCCTTATTTTGTGGTAGGACTTTTTATTTAACTTATATTTATACAGATAGTATCAATGATTCACAATGACTCATTTTCAAGAGAGACTCAATAGACAGATAACATAGAGTACACGGGTATACAACAATAAAAGCATTTAAAAACAGTAGTGTTATAAAAACAATACAAATCAAAGTACCATATAAAACAAAGTAAAATACTAAAAACAAGATCATATCTGCTTAGATTTATCTAATGACATTTTCAAATGTTTGGAATCCCTTAAATAAATCAAGGTGGACAGCTTCAGATCTTGTTACAAAGTGTTCCATTTTACAGGAGCAGAATAGGAAAAGGCCTTTTTGCCAAGTTCAGTGTCCACTGACGGAACGCTGCAGGTAATGATGGCCTGAGAGAACATGTTGTAACTGCACTGACGACATGACATGTGGGATGAGATATAAGGTTGTTTTCACACCTGATAGTCCGGTAGACTCGGTTCGGTTGGGGACCAATATTCATAACATTTTGTTTACATTTGAGCTGTTGCGTTTGCATTCACACTGCACTGTGCAGTCGAGCCAACCTGTTCAAACCATCCTGTTCCCCCGCTCGTCTGTGGTGGCACTGCACCAAGAATTACTGAAAGAAATGACACAAAACCTCTGAAGACACTTCTTCTTCTTCTGGAAATAAAAACAAAAACGGAGTGGCATCAAGTTTTAGCAGTTTTAGGAGTTATATTTTGTCCTTTTTCAACAATGGACTCAGCATGAGCAGAAGATGAGGCAGAAGACCATGGAGAATGTTGTTTTTCACACAAGGCAGCTGACGGCTCCATATGAGGTAAGAGAAATGAGTGTTTGTTTGCCCTGCGCTTTACTCCACTTCTTGCTTGTGGAGCGGGGCCCGGTCTGATTGCATTCACACTGTACTTGAACTGCGCTGGAGTTCTCTTCTACCGGACCGAGACCTAGGTTTTAGCCCAGGCCAGAGTTCGCCTTTTTGTTCCGTGACAGAGTTCAATGGCGCGTTCACACCTCCCCAAACGAGCCGGACTTCCTAGGAAAATGAGCTAGAGTTTGATTAAAGCGGACTAAACAGGGCTGGTGTGAATGCACCCTAAGAAGGTAGCAGACCAAGGAGGGATTTATAGATGAAAATGAACCAGTGTGAGAGCCAACGTGTAGATAATGATGACCAACTGACCAATGAGTACAGTGATGGGTATGGTAGTTACAACCAGTTATGAACCTTAGCGCACCATGGAAGACAGCATCCAACATCTGCAAGGGGCTGGCAGGAGCATTCATGTAAATAATGTCACCATAGTCAATTGCTGGTAGGAAAGTAACAGCTACAAGGCATTTCCTGGCATTCACTGTTAAACATGATCTGATTCTGAAAAAGAAACCCAGTTTTAATTTTAGTTTCTTTAACGTTTTCAATATGTGGCTTGAAAGAGAAATGTGCATCAATTAAAATTCCCAAGTATTTGTAAGAGTCCACAAACTCAATAGGAACACCATGCGTGGATAAGATAGGAGGAAGAGCTGCTGGCACTGACTTTGTTTTAAAACAACATCCCTTTGGTTTTGTCAGCATTTAGCGCCAGCTTGGGATGGAATAAGTCTGACTGAATGATGTCAAATGCAGACTGTAGAAGCTGGAAAACCTTGGCAACAGTTATATTTCATCCCAGAGGGTGGTGCTGAAAGCACTGAATGTTCCCTTTGCGCATGCAATGTAATACCAACGGAGTCACAGGTGTGACACGGATGACCAATCAGAGGCTATATAGCCTGACATCATTCGTAGCTCTACTATTTTCTTCTCGCATGCAGTTCAATTCAGGGCTTCAGCCCTTTGGACAATTTGATCTTTTCACCATCATCGGAGGCCCGACTGCCCGTTGGCGGGAGTAGTGTGTTCGCCCTCCTAGGGGCTGTGACGGTTTAACCCTGTTCAAAGGTATTTCTGCTGTTCGTTGGGCTCTACGGCGGTTTCCGCCCCCCTCCTAATTTACAGCGTCTGACTACTATGTGTATGATTCAACACTGGTGAGTAGTGTTTGTACTTATATTTCGCCATTGGCTAGCAGTAGCATTCGCTCCGCTCCCGTTTGTTGGAGGCCTTCAACCGCGTGCTCGGTTGGACTGTGCTTTGAAGTTTGTTAATGACTACTATGTGTGATTCAACACTGGTGAGTAGTGTTTTTACTTATATTTTGCCATTGGTTAGCGGTAGCGGTTGCTCCACTCCCGTTTGCTGGAGACCTTCAACCGCGTGGTCGGTTGGACTGTGCTCCTAAGTTTGTTAATTACGTAGCCAGCTGAGTTTCTGGCCTTGTTTTCATTGGTGAAGGCTAGGGGTTGAACCATACCATACCATACCAATTTATTTATAAAGCACTTTAAACAGTGACAAAGCACACCAAAGTGCTGTACAGGGACAAACAGAACAAGCACATAGCAACAAATTACATAACAGGACACCAAAAAGTAGAAACCAACAAAAACAATAATGGATAACAACAACAACCGCAACATGACTAACACAGTGTGATGCACACAGACTCAGCACAGATCACACAGTGCAGAAAGCCAGGGAATAGAAGTGTGTTTTTAAGCGAGATTTAAAAACTGTGAGGGAGGGGGCCTGTCTAACGAGCAGAGGTAACTCATTCCAAAGTCTTGGGCCTGCTACGGAGAAGGCCCTGTCACCTCTGCGCTTGAGACAGGTTCCTGGGACTATTAGGAGCAACTGGTCTGCTGATCTGAGAGAACGTGGTGGGACATACGGCTGGAGCAGATCAGTAAGATAGGAGGGGGCAGAGCTGTTTAGTGATTTATAGACATACAAGAGTATTTTGAATTTGATTCGAAGGTGAACCGGAAGCCAGTGTAGGGAGGCCAAAACAGGTGTAATGTGCTCTCTTTTGCTTGTGCTGGTCAAAAACCGGGCTGCTGCATTTTGGACCAGTTGGAGTCTAGCTATGGAGGTCTGACTGATACCAAAAAGGAGTGAGTTGCAATAGTCGAGCCTGGATGTAATGAATGCATGAATTA
>NC_056499.1:52500754-52520695 GCF_014905685.2 Nematolebias whitei | reverse complement strand
GAGTGAGTTGCAATAGTCGAGCCTGGATGTAATGAATGCATGAATTACTGTCTCCAGGTTATTTTTGGACAATATGGGCTTCAGCTTAGACAGTCGCCTCAGCTGGAAAAATCAGGATTTAACAATCATATTTACATGATTGTTGAGTTTCAGAGAAGGGTCAAGTATCACTCCTAGATTAGTGACTCTTTGTTTTACTAACGGTGACAGAACGGATAGGTCGATGCAGTGGTTGGTGATTGTGTCATTGGGAGGAAACAGCATAACTTCAGATTTCTTCTCGTTGAAACTCAAGAAATTTAAAGCCATCCAATCTCTGATGTCAGCCAGGCAGTCCAGTAACGGTTGAATAGAGCGAGTACCGTTGAGTCTGAGGGGAAAGTAGATTTGGCAGTTGTCGGCGTAGAAATGAAAAGGTATGTTATGTTTCCTGAAAATAGCACCTAGTGGCAGCAGGTATAAAGAAAATAAAAGAGGACCAAGGATGGACCCTTGCGGTACCCCCCATTTAAGCGCTGCCGAGGCTGAACTAAAATCTTTGATGGAGACACAAAAGGAACTGTCAGCGAGGTAAGATCTAAACCATTCGAGGGCTGACCCAGTGATGCCCACCCACTGCTCTAACCTCGCAATGAGGATCTCGTGGTCGATTGTATCAAAGGCAGATGTGAGGTCCAGTAAGAGAAGGAGCACAGAATCACCAGCGTCTGTGAATAGGAGAATGTCGTTAAAAACCTTGAGTAGAGCAGTTTCAGTGCTGTGGAGAGGTTTAAAGCCAGACTGGAATAGCTCTAAGATGGCATTATCCTCTAGAAAGCATTTCAGCTGGGACTCCACTATTTTTTCCAGCAGTTTAGCGACAAATGGGAGTCTGGAGACAGGCCGGAAGTTGGACCTGACTGAGGGGTCAAGGCTAGGTTTTTTTCAGGAGAGGTTGGACAGCAGCATGTTTAAAAGTTATTGGTACCACACCTGAGGCTAAGCTGCTGTTCACAATGCCAAGAACAGGAGGGCCCAGAACAGGAAGAAGCTCCTTAAGGAGTCGAGGGGTGACAACGTCAAAAGGGGAGCCAGATGGCTTCATGCCACACATGACCTGCTCCAGGGAAGACAGAGAGATGGGCTCGAAGTGGTCCAGAACAGCAACACAATGAGTTGGGATGGACGGATCATGAGCAGGTGGAGAAATGAGTGCCCGGGTGTTTGCAACTTTTTCAGAAAAGAAATGGAGGAAGTTTTCACACAGCTCAGTTGAAGCTTCTAGAGGTGAAGGTTCACTGAGGTGTAGAACTGAGTTCAGGGTGGAAAAAAGGGCTCGGGGGTTGTGGGAGTTTGAGGCAATTATTGCAGAAAAGAACTTCGATTTGGCGGCTTTAACTGCCTTCTGATAATGACGCCAACTCTCCTTTAGGATTTGAAAAGAAACCTGAAGCCTGTCTTTCCTCCACCTGCGTTCAGCTCTCCTACACTGCTGTCTAACCGCTTGAGTGACGTCATTAAGCCATGGTTCTGATAAAAGTTTTGTTTTCCTGGTTTTAACGGGAGCAACACGGTCCAGAATATTTAAGCAAACAGAGTTAAGCTGAGAGGTTAGCTCCTCGGTGGAGAGAGACACTGAGAGCTGATCGATCCTCTCAGAGCTAAAAGCTTTGTAAAACGTGCAGCAGTGAAACGGTTAATGGCGCGTGAAGTACGTGCAGAATCACATGACTTAGCAGTAGGACAAGGCGGGATGATATCAAACAAGACAGGCATATGGTCTGAGAGAACGTTGTCACCGATTACCAAATTACAAACAGAGACATCACGTGTTAAAATGAGATCCAGAGTGTGGCCGTGTTGTTGGGTGGGAGCATTTACATGTTGAGTTAAATTAAATGAGTCCAACAAATCAAGGAAGTCCTTCACTAACGGCTTCTCCTGACAACAGACGTGAATATTAAAGTCACCAACAATAATAAAGTGATCATATCTTGGTGTGATGTAAGCCAGAAAATCAGAGAATTCACTTATGAAGTCCTTGGAACGAGGGGGGCGATAAACAATCGCACACAGAACGGGAGGGGAATGTTCGAGTTCAAAAGCACTCAGCTCAAAGGGTGTTGTCTACCGGCCCGGCGCTTGGACCGTCCTGGAGGCGCTGTTTTTGAAAATCTGCAACCGTTGGCGCGCACCACCCCCACCATGGCTGGTTCTGTGTCGGACCAGATCAGGACGTGCCTCATCAACAAAAGACTAGATTTTCTTTTTCTCACGGAATCCTGGTTGCCTTTGGATGATTCAAGCGCCTTGGTGGAACTTTTACCTCCGGACTGTCTGTGTTTTAATGCCCCGCGGCCATCAGGTCGGCGGGGTGGTGGAATATTAACTGTATTTAAATCAAACTTTTCCTGTAAACAGTTGTCCACCCTCATGCCCTGCTCCAGCCTGGTCCGGGCACGTAGGAAGCTGGCTGTGGAAACGTTGACCACGCAGAGCTTTGAGTTTTACCAGCCGGCCGGCACATTTACCCCGGCGTCTGGATCGATATCTCCGAGAAGGCAGGCTTGGGGCCCAGCGTAAACAAGCACGCACGTCTGCCAGAAGGGGTGGAAGAGGGGGGGTCACGAGTCACGATCAAAATGGTCCAAATCAGCTACAGCAGATACAGACAATCGAAGATCGAGGAGCTGTTGTCGGTCATACACAAGCAGCGAGTTGATATCCCAGACAAAAAACGAAAAAAGCAGAAATAATCCAAACAGTATCGTCAGAGGTAGATTGCAGGCCATGTACACGGGCGCCATCTTACCCGAAGTCATGAACGATTATGTAATTTTTAAACTCGACATTAACATAATAAAACCCGAGTAGAACTTGAGTATTTGATGACGTCATAGATCTCAAGATACAAAAATAAATAAATAAATAAAACTGCAAAAAAAGGTAATTATTTACAAAAAAAGGACCAACAAAACATTGGGAGCATATATTATGCTCCTACCATTTATCATACTGCAAATAAGTCACAGGAAAATCTAAACTATTAGTTATTATTATTAAACTGCAAACGTGAAGAAACATGCAGCATGTCAAAAACGAAACTTAAAACAGTGTGTGGGGGAGGGGGGTCGACCACCCCACACCACCGCCAGCTGTGGTGCGCATTGTTTAGTTTTAGAGATTAATATGTTTATAGATTTTTTTTATAGGTTTAGAGATTAATATTTTTTGCTTTTTGTTTGTGAAACAAGGTCAGAGGAAGCTGGTTCTGGTTCGGTGGATTGGATCCGGTGTTACACCATACTCTGTGACCTGCAACAGTGCAACACCGCCCCATACGGTCATACGGTGGTCACATAATATGACGTCACTACGGATACTCGACGTTACATTTTTAACCTCGATAGATGTCCTAGCAATCGATGTATAGATTACTCGAGTACTCTGTTAATGCCCTAGTGAAGGCTAACGTTTGTGCACCCTCTCCCCAGTCATTTTCACCAACCTCATACACGGTTGGACTGAGCTAGCAGTACTAGCCGCCCTATGCTCTGGTCTTATTTTCATTGGTGAAGGCAAGCGTTCGTGCACCCTCTCCCAATCATTTTCACCAACCTCATACACAGTTGGACCGAGCTAGTGGAACTAGCCTCCCTACGTTCTGGCCTTGTTTTCTTAATTGGTGAAGGCAAATGTTCACGCTCCCTCTCCTAGTCATTTTCACCAACCTCATAAACGGTTGGACTGAGCTAGCGGTGCTGGCCTCTCTGAGTTCTGGCCTTGTCTTAATTGGTGAAGGCAAGCGTTGGCACCCCCTCTCCCATTTGTCCTCGTTTTACCAGCCGAGCTAGCGGCGTTAGCCTGTCTGAGTTTCTTTGCCTTGTTAATTAGTGACGGCAAGCGTGCGCACCCCTTCTCCCAATTCTCAGCCTATCCTTGCATCCTTGTTTTCGCCCTGTATCCTGGACGTATCTGGTGGTGCCAGCCCCTTTGCTGAGTTACAGTTTTTTACTTGGGTAAACTGCCTAAAGCAAGGAGCATGGACGGCTCTCACTGCTGCACAGATTGTGGGGCCGTGCTCCAGGCAGAGGACGGTCGCGACCTGTGTCCTGCCTGTCTTGGACATGACCATCTGGTGGAGGCCCTGTCAGAGAACCCCTGCATGAACTGCAGCTTTATGCCTCATGCTGTGAGGGTGGCTCGGCTGACCCAGTTTCGCCCCGAGCTCGGCGATGACCTCCCGCCTTCTGGGCAGGAGGCTCCAACTAGGCACTCAAAGCTCCAGTCTGAGGCCGCAGTCTCTGTGGCCCCTCCTAGGAAGAGGTGAGCCAAGTCTGATCAGGGCCTCTCCACGAAGGTGGAACAGCTGTCCACAGAATTGGCAGAGATGACGTTCCTTTTTCAGGCACACCAACTGGGGGCTGATGTGGGGCGGAGGAGGATGTGTTATCCTTGGCTGCCTCTGCCTCTCACTTTTTAGGTGAGGAGGAGGGCCAGTCATCTCAAGTCTTAGAGACTGGTTCATGCAGGTTCATGGAGCATGCATCAAGATATTTAGAGACTGGTTCACTTTCTTCATCTCGCAGCGCAGCTAGTGGGTCAGGTGATGGTTTGATGCAGAGCGTCATGCGTATGGCCCTGAGACAACTGCAGCTGGACGTCCCGCAACCAGAGGAGTCCACCCCTGGAAGTGCCTTCTTCAGGCGCAGACGGACCCTCCTTCCTTTTCCGTCCCTCCATCAGAGGAGTACCTGGGCCTCCTCAGTGAGGTGTGTGCTCAGGATTCTTTGTGACATCGTTGATATTAGTCATTCAGTGCTTTCAGCATCACCCTCTAGTGGTCAGGAGGGATGAAATAGAACGAAAGTTACGTATGTAACTACGGTTTGTTAAAGACGTGATCTGCTGCGGGCCACTGGATCCGGAAACCCCCCCAGCCCATGTCTTTACCCATGGCTTGAACCCTTCCCAGAAGTGGCAACTATACTAATCAATAAATCAAGGAAACGTCAATTAAGTTTTATCAATTATATTAGAAAAAAGGCAGTAAAAGATTACAATTCACAGCGCTGGACTCTATTCAGTCTGTGACGCGTTCACAGACCCGGAAGAAGAGCCCCGATGTCTCGTGTCATCATTAATTTATACAGCCCTAGGCTCCGCCCTTCGCAGAAGGGGGAGCTCAACCTGTCAGTGTATGAGAGGGCGTGACTAAGTGTGGTCTTATGTGTACTGACGTGTAAGGAAAAACATGAGACGGTGCTTTAAAGCCTTTCTTACGTGAGGGTCAAGCTGATTAAACTATTTCTTGACAGATATTGAATTATCAGGGAGACTCTCTTAAGAGTTTGCTAGCCTAGTTTAACCCAGTCAGAACCGGGTCACAATTTCATTATAATCCCATCTCTGAGCAGATCAAACTCATAAAAGCAGTCTAGATTGAAAATATCTTAACAGGTTCTATGAATCCCGGATGACCGCCAGAGCTTCTCTGTCACTC
Organism: Nematolebias whitei; assembly: GCF_014905685.2. NCBI lineage: Eukaryota > Metazoa > Chordata > Actinopteri > Cyprinodontiformes > Rivulidae > Nematolebias > Nematolebias whitei. The sequence goes on along the minus strand of NC_056499.1, from coordinate 52,515,213 downwards.
AGAATCCTTGCATTCCGCGAGAAGATTCTGTAGGAGCAGAGCTGCGAATGAAGTCAGGCTATATAGCCTCTGATTGGTCATCCATGTCACACCTGTGACTCCGTTGGTATTACTACTTGAACAGCGCATGCGCAAAGGGAACATTCAGCGCTTTCAGCACCGCCCTCTGGCGGTCATCCGGGATTCATAGAACTGTAGTTACACATGTAACTTTTGTTTTAGCTCGGCAATAAACAATTGTATCTTCAGCATAGAGATGCAAGGAGGCATCATGAATGTTTTGGCCTACATTACTTACATAAATTGTAAGAGTGGGTCCTAAAACTCAGCTTTGTGGCACACCATTACTGACCGTTAAATCACTAGATGAAGTACCATTGTGTTGTACACAATGCCTCAAACCTGAGAGATAGTTAGTAAACCAGCCAACAGTGTGATCTGAGAAACCGATATCTGAGAACTCATGGCATGTTTTGATCTACCGTATTGAAAGCTTTGGACAGGTCTAAGTAAAGTGCAGCACAGTAATCCTTAGCGTCCAAAGCTTTAATATCATTAAAAACGTTTAGCGAACCAGTCATTGTGCTATGTTGTTTCCTGAAGCAAGATTGGCGAGGAGATAAAATATTAAAAGAGTCCAAATACTTTTTGACTTGAGTATTTATCAGTTTTTTATAAAACCTTAGTTAAAATGCAAAGTTTGTAGATTGATCGATAGTTGTTTATTATAGTGGGGTCTCCTCCCTTCAATAATGGCAGCACAAAACTTTCCAAGCATCTGGACCAACATTATTATGTGTGGACAAATTAAAAATGTATGACACTGGTTCAGCTATAATTTGTGCAGCTAGATGTAAGAAATAAGGAGGGAGGTCATCAGGACCTGCAGATTTTCTAGAATATTGACCTATTAACACTTTTATCACGTGAATCTAAAGGACGGCCTTCCAAGTGTTTACTAGCATGTGGGCATACCAACATGTGGAAACAACACGCTGGACCGTGTTTACACAAACGTAAAAGATGCATACAAAGCTGAACCCCGCCCCCACCTAGGACTATCTGATCACATCTCAATCCTCTTGGTTCCTGCTTACATGCCCCCGCTGAGACGCTCCAGACCGGTTCAAAAGAAAGTTAAATGTTGGATCCAGAACAGTGGCCCCATACTTAGAGATTGTTTTGAACAAACAGACTGATATGTTTTCAGAGAAGCTGCTGAAAATGGAGGATCACTTGTAGTGAACCTAACCTGATGTCAAACTAAGCCTAAGGTCAAAACACTTGACCTTAAGAACCTTGTGGGACAGAAACTGTTATTTCATTGATCTGCATCCAGAAATACAGTTTGACCCATCCTGAGACTTTCTTTCTTGAATTAATCAAGTAGAAAAGACAATTCTCTATGATCATTACTATTTTACAAATGTTTGATAATCAAATTGTGTTAGTTCAAACAATGTTTACAGGTTGAAGAGAACTACTCATTTTTATTTTACATAAACAGTAAGTAATGATTTTTATTCCTCATTCAAAGAAGAAATCAGGGTAATATGCATTTCTTGATTTTTCTGTCTTCAATGAGCAAATTTGTAAGTGTGTTAAAGTTCAAGTTTCGGTCAACTAAAAGTTTACTGAAAAGAAATGTCATGTTTAACTTTTACAGCAGATAATAGGAGTAGAGACTCCACGAAGTCTGGTTTTCTCCAATAATCTTTCTGTCTGTTTTAAACAAACTTAATCTCTATCCTTGAATTTTCATAACACCTTACATCACAAACCACACCTCTGTTCTGGTCCATCGACCAATCAAAAAGCTCTAAAATGACCCGGAAGTCGAACCCATTTAAATGTGGCAACTTCCCGGTTCTCTAGAGTCTGGCTCGGATGCAGCTCATGGAGAAGTGTCAAAAAAAGGTCTGATGTCTGTGTCGAGTCTCTGTCGAAGAGAGACGCGACGAGATGAAAAGAGCTTAAAGGAGTAGAGCTCTGAAGGAGTTCAGAGTTCTGGAATCCAGAATGCAGGGACGATTTTGGGAATTATAACTTCTGTTTGGATAACCTCGCATGACTCTCGAAGTATTTTAGCTGTTCTCAACGGAGACGCTGAAAGAGTCAAAAGAAGGACTTCAAGCCGACCTGACCTATCATCAACCAGGTAAAAGTTCTATTTCGACCAAGCATACCATGACCAAGCTGAGATCTGAAAGAGCGTGCCCGTTCTGGCCAAACAGATAAATTCCCTCCCACATCTCTCTGTAAGATAAATCTCCATTTTCCATCTTAAACTCTCCTTTCTCCTAAAATCATTACAGATATTTTAGAAATGTCTGAAGCAAAGTTCTCAATCACCGCCGTGTGATTGATGTCTGTCTGTTTCTGCTGAAAAGTGAGGACAATCGCCGTATTGTTACCACTTCCTGTGAAACTAGCCATGTTATTGTTTTCATATTTTGCCAAATTAATGTAAATGTTTGATGTTAAACTTTGATTCTGCAAATAAATGACCGCATTCATTTTGATGGGTCGAAGATAAATAACGTCTCTCGTTACATTTCTGTTAAACTCAATGCACGACATGTACACAGTCAGAAAAATGAAGAACCCGTGAAAATGTATGAATATATCCTGCATATGTCATACTACACACTTGATCTGGAAAAATACGCATCCTCAGTTCTGAGATACATTAGCACATGTACTGACACCGTCTCCACCATAAGATGTGTTAAAAGTTACCTGAACAGAAAACCTTGGCTGAATGCAAAGGTGCACACCCTGCTGGAAGCCAGGAACACTGCTTTCAGGTCTGGAAACTCAAGGGAGCTGAGAAGGACAAGGAAAGAGCTGGTTGCTGGTATTAAGAGGGCCAAGGCTACATATGCACAGAGGATCGAGGGTCAATTCACCTCTCAAGACCCACGGAGCATGTGGAGGGGCATTAAGTGCATAACAGATTATAAGGGAAGGAGTGAACAATGCCCCAAAGACCCATCTCTTCCTAATGCCCTCAACAAGTTCTATGCATGCTTTGAAGACCCAAACAGACCACCCAGCACCAGACTCACCTCACCACCGGATGAAGAGCATCTCAGCGTGTCCTCAGCAGAAGTAAGAAGTACTTTCAGGAGGATTAATCTGCACAATGCAACCGGCCAGACAACACCCCCGGGAAAGAGTTGAAAGAATGTGCTGATCAGCTCTGCGTGGTACTCGCAGACATCATTATCACCTCACATACCCTGGCAACAGTTCCCACCTGCCTGAAGACCACCATCATCATCCCTGTAACAAAAAGCTCTACAGTGACTGGTCTGAATGACTATCGGCCAGCGGCCCTCACCCCAAATTAAATGCTTCGAAAAACTGGTCATGACCCATATCAAAACAACCATCAACATCAATGAGGACCCTCATCAGTATGCATACCGTGAGAACCGATCAACAGAGGATGCCATCTCCTATGTGGTCCACACTTCGCTCAACCACCTGGAGAAGAAAGACTCTTATGTCCGTATGCTCTTTGTGGACTTCACATATGCCTTCAACACCATGATCCTCCAAACCCTGATGGACAAACTATTCACACTAGGACTAAGCCCCTCCATTTGCAACTGGGTCCTAGACTTCTTAATAAACAGACCACAGTCATTGAGGATCCACAACTTCTCCTTCTCTACCATAACCCTCAGCACTGGCTCTCCTCAAGGATGTGTTGAGTCCTCTCCTGTTTATTCTGCTCACATATAATTGTGCACCCACCCATCCAGGCTGTCATATTGTAAAGTTTGCAGTTGACAGCGGTAGTGGGATACATCACAAACAATGATGAGTCCAGCTACAGACAAGAGGTGGAACACCTGGAGAGCTGGTGCAAAGAAAATAACATTCACATCAATGTGAAGAAGACAAAGGAGATGATCGTTGACTTCAGAAAGAACAAACACACCTACACCCCTCTGAACATAAGAGGATCTGCAGTGGAAGTGGTCTCCAGCTACAAGTACTTGGGTGTACACATGAATGACAACCTCAGCTGGAGCAACAATACCACCAGCCTGATCAAGAAAGCTCATCGGAGACTCTACTTTCTCAGGCGGCTGAGACGAGCTGGACTGGGAAGCTCAGTCTTCATCTCCTTCTACAAGTGTGCAGTGGAGAGCATCTTATGCGCCAGCATCAACGTGTGGCATGGAGGCTGCACAGCTGCAGAAAGAAAAGCTTTGCAGAGAGTGGTGAAGGCTGCACAGAAGTCTGTTGGAGTTAGTCTCCCCACCATCACAGACATCTACACCTCCAGATGCAGGAAGAGGGCCACCTGCATCATGAAGGACCCCACTCACCCAGCACACACACTTTTTGCCCCACTCCTCTCGGGAAGGAGGTTGATGAGCATTAAGTGTAGAACCACTAGACTGAGGAACAGCTTCTACCCTGAAGCTGTTAGACTCATGAATCTTTAACCAGAATAATTAGTGAAAAATCACATCATGTTGCTGCTGATCTGTTTCATGTTGATATGTTCAAGTGTTCATCTGCTCACACACTCATGCTCATGTTCATGCTGCTGTTCGAGGTAATGTTTTTATGCTATTAGTGCTTAGTGTATTTTTAGTTTATGTTTTTCTTAGTTTATATCTTAGATGTTATTATTGTTTTTCTTTTACATTTTATTGTTGGATGTAACTGGGACATAATTTTGTTCCACCACATGTACCACATGTGGTGCGAACGACAATAAGGAATCTCTGACTCTGACTCTTTAGAAACTTCACAAACAGAGAATGGGGAATCAAGAAAGTATGATTTACTGAGGTGTGACTTGTAGGAGAAGTAGGTGATTTACTAGTTGACGAGTACTGGCAGACCAATACAGCTGCAACCCTGGCTGTTGCTGAGGCAAAAGATCTATCTGTTAGGAGTTCAATTAGGACTTGGGTAGAGATTCTTGACTGGCGCCAAGAAGATTCTGGCAAACCATCAAGCAGCTAAGACGGGGAAAGCATCACTTTACTAACACTGTCCGTAGTGGAAGTGGGGTGCTTTTGACCTCAACCAGTGATAGTGCAGGTGGTGGAAAAAAATATTTCAAAGACCTTCTCAATCCCACCAGCATGTCTTTAATGAAGGAAACTGGGTATGGCTTTAAAGAGAGTCCACCCATAACCAGGTCTGAGATTGCCGAGGTAGTTATAATGCTTTGTGATTGTAGGACTCCAGGGGTGGACAAGATCCACCTTGTGCTCTGGATGTCACTAGGCTGCCTTGGTTGACATGTCTTTGCGACGTCTAATGTACATTGGATGCAGTGCTACTTGACTGAGAGATTGGAATGGTGGCGGCTGTGGAACACTCAACCAGCTCTTTACATTTGTTAGGATCCTCGAGGGAGCATAGGAGCTTGCCTAAACAGTCTACATGTATTTGGTGGACTTGGTGAAGGCATTTGACAGTGTTTCCTGAGGTACCTTGTGGGGTTGCTCAGTGTGTATGGGACTGGGTGTCAATTTCTATAGGCCATTCGGTCCATATACAAGCTGTGCAAGACTTTGATTGGCAATACGAGCAGTAAGATGAACCCCTTCAGGGTGAAAGTGGCAGTCCTCCAGGACTGCCTGTTGTCAGTGATCCTGTTTAAAACCTTTAGAAACCTTTTTGTAGCACAGCCAGGGGGTGGATTGGCCCCAGGATTACTTCATACTACTTTGGGATGAAGTGGTCTTGTTGGCTTCATTGTGTTGTGATCTTCAGTTCTATTTCGTATAGGCTTCACCCTTTAAGGCTGTCACTGATGGGTTTATCCCGATATGCGAAGCATTGCACTGAAAAATTTAGTCCACGCCCACCTGCTGTGTGGGCCCCACCTGGTCCATATAAATTACATTAAGAGCGTGAAATCGGCTCCCATTTTTTCTTCAGCAGGCTAATAGCACTGTCAGAAGAACGAAGAAGGAAAGTAGTGTAGATGACCATCCTTTGTTAAGAATGCTTGGCCCGGCATGTCAACCTCCGGTCGTCCAGTGAGCCCTCCTCCCTGAGGAGAAGCTGCCAAGCAGTCTTGTTTCAAGGTAAGCGCCGAGGAGTATTTCTCAGTGACAGGTCTCTACACGCAGGACAACGCCATCTTGTAATTTTTCTCTTATCGCCAACCCTCGTAGCGAATCGGATGGTTCCTCCGGGACAGGCGGCGCTCAGCTGCAGCCCCTGCTGCTCATTCCCTCCTGGAGAGCATAGTGTCGGTGGAGGGGGGCTGAGCGAATGCTCACCTCATCCCTCCTCGTTTCGCATCGGCGATCACACCGCTCCCGGCCGACGGCGCCCTCTGGGGTTGCCCGGTGTAACCCAGGAGGCGGCTGACATGAAGGGACCCCTTTTTTACGTCCCACGCCTTTTCTGCCAGTTCGGATGATCCGGTGGGAAGGTTATTTTTTCTAGGTTCCATTCCGGCTCACGGTCTTGATCCATCTGGCCTTGTTTTCCCAACAGGACGTCCTACGGGTGAGGCCACAGCCGGTTTTCCTGGTAGATTGGGGGGCCATTCTCCACAGTCCGCACCCATCTTCAGAGCAGGGGTTCACCGAGCGGAAAGTCCCTCAGTGCCCCATGGAGCCAAGCCTGACGGAGGCTTCATTGGAGCAAGATGTCCAGGTGGACCAACGTCCCATGCCTCCGGTTAGCGTAACCCAGACGGTGACACCGCTCTCCAACTGAGCTCACCAGCATGCGTTCCAGATGGCCGCAGCAAACAACACGTTACGCTGTTGGCATACACATTCAGAGGCGGGAAGAGACGGTGGGCCCTCTGACCTTCGGCTCACTCCGCTCTCGTAGCGGCTGTTTGCTAACGACGCTATCGGCCCCTGCAGTACGCTCCGTCTACAGGGCAGCTGACGTCATACCCAACCGGTGCGCCTCTTTTGCTGTCTGCCGCCCCGGATCGCAGCCGGAGAACGCGGTCCCAGAGGTTCTCCTGGCTCATCACTCCACCTTCCTCTCAGGAGAGCTACAGAAGCTTTTTGTTGGAGGGCCTTTCATCAGCGAGAGATCATTTCAAGATGCTCCACGGCTGCACAACGCCTCCCCAGCTCTGCTATGCCAGCCCCTCCCGTCAGACGACCTCGGCTTCTGGAAGTTCAATTTTCCCGGACTATGCCAACACGGGGCCCTCTAGGACAACAAACAGAGCTCAAGGGAAGATAACCAGGTGTCGGTTTGCTGGAGGTGTGTTGATGACACAAGATATGGTATAACATCATTTTATGATGAAATGGCTTTTAGCCAGGCTGTCAGCACAGATGATCTGACAAGCGGCCCCATCACACACACTCATCACGAATGAGCCTTTGTAAGGTTGTTTCATTCACTGCCAGCGATGCCAACACATGCTCCCGCGGCTCGAGCAACCTTCACCTATAAGGCGCTGCGTTATGAAAGCGCGCACGCAGCTCTCAGTGCCCGCCGTTCACGTCAACGTTAACGTGAGACCGCGGTACAAGCCCAGTAACGTATCTCGCTCTCTCACCAGCTCACATCAGCATGCGAGTTCACAGCATCAACGCGTGCCCGCTTGATAACTTAATAACGAGTGGAAATGAGCGAGCGCTCCAGATGGATAAGCGAACCATTTTCATCCGGGGATTCACGCTGCAGTACATCTCAAACCTGGTGCGGAGGAACTCTAATGACGTTTTTCTGTCATTTCTAGAACAGATCTCGTCCCCTCTCTCAGAAGCTTAGGAAATTCTGATTTAAATGTAATTTTCCAGAGTCTCAGAAGGAGAGGAAAACGCAGGGTTCCTCTCTCGTCGCTTCCTGGTCCCAACGAACCAGAAAGATGAGATTTATTCTAGATTTGTCAATTTTGAACTGTGAGAAATAACACTCCATTAATGTGCCCGAGCCGCTCTGCAGCCGCCGCACAGAGCAGGGAGGAGAATTCTGCTTTATCTGGACACCTGCTGCTTCTGAGCAGTTTGTACAGACAGGTTGCAGCAGTGCGACTCACGTGAACCGGTTGAGTGATATCAGCTGTTTTCTGTCAGCAGATCTCAGTCACACATGTCAAACCTCACAGAGGCACACACATTTAACGAGCTGTGGGGGCGCTGTGGTTCTCCACACAGCAGCCCATTTAAATGTTTTTGAAGTGTCGCACGGGTTTTTTGAATGTGATTCTTCAACACTTTGCCTTGAGCTGCAGAATCATCAGAGTTTTTCATTCACACAGACAGCAAGTGACTGTTGCTTACATAACTGGCAGGAGATGTATGCACTCAACCCATGTGCCACATTGTGAGACAGATGCTGTGTGGGGCACACCCAATCTGCTCTCCATTGGAGTAGGGTACATCTCATGTATTCTGAACAGGGGATGGATGTGATGTCCAAAGACAGTCCCTTTCGGCACGGGGACCTGGGACCTTCTACCCAGAGCTATGGCTCAGACACGGCAGAAATCCTGCGAGCAGCTGTGGATGTGTAGCAACACAAGAGAATGTTCAATGTCAACTATAATTATCGTGGAGCCACGGGACGATCCACCACTAGGGGTGAACGTGTCTGCTCACAGCCTGTGGTCGTAATGCTTCTTCACCTCCCTCTCTCCCTCTGATAACACGTTTTCTGAACCGAGCTCAGGAGGAGGGACTGACAGCTCCTCTGTCCCAAGTGTGTGAACAGGCATACGACACTTGTTATCGGGACGCTCGTGGAACCTGCCGTGGAGGGAGGATGCTCTCCTCCAGGCAGGAGGAGCGATCAGGAGTAACTCAGAATAGGCCAGCACCTGTGGTCTGGCCGCTGTGCGGATCCTTTTGAGAGGATGGATCTCTCTCAAGATGTAGTGCATACGATTCAGGATTCACATGTTGCAACCACCACAGTGCTGTTCACATCAAGTGGTCAGTTTTTCAGCGCTGCTGTACAGAGAAAGGTGTAGAGGCCATTTCATGTTCACTAGGTGGTGTGCCGTCTTTTCTGCAGCAGCTGATGGACAGAGATCTGGCATTCAGCTCGTGTAAAATGTTCACTGCGGCCATCTCTTCCTGTCACGAAATTTTCGAGACAGAACAACTTTAATCATCCGCTGATGAAACATTTTGTAAAAGGTGTACAGAGAAGGCGTAGAGGCCACTTCATGTCCACTGGACGACATACTGTCGTTTTCTGCAGCATTCGATGGATAATCTGGCGTCCAGCACGATTATCGTATTTTGCAGCCATGTTTTTCTTCTTGTCTCAAAGTTGTCAAAGACGGAACAACCTTTAGTCATCCTCTGATGGAGCATTTTGACTCAGATTGAAATAGCAGCTGTGGGCCTGTTTGCGACACGAGAAAACGCTCAGCATCAATTATGGTTTTCTCTGAGCCCGTGAGACGAACCACCGCTGGGGGTGGATGCGTTTGCCCACAGCCCATGGTCCAAAATGCTTCTGTACACATTTTTCCTCCACCTCCTCTGATTTTATGGTTCCTGAACCGAGTTCAGAAGGAGGGATTGACAGCTCTCCTGGTGGCCCCCGAACGCGTGAGCGCACCATGGTTTCCAATCCTGCAACGCCTACTGTTGGGGCGCCCGTGAAAACTGCCGTGGAGGGAGGACGCTGTCCTCGAGGCAGGAGGAGCGACCAGGAGTTTCCCAGAAATAGGCCAGCACCTGTGTGTCTGGCCGCTGAACGGATCCGCTTAGAGAGGATGGGTCTCCCACAGGATGTAGTGCGCACAATTCAGGTTTCACGTGCTGCATCTACCACAGCGCTGTACACATCAAAGCGGACAGCTTTTCAGCGCTGGTGTACAGAGAAGGGTGTAGAGGCCATCTCATGTCCATTAGGTGGCATGCTGTCCTTTCTGCAGCAGCTGATGGACAGAAATTTGGCGTCCAGCATGATTAAAACGTACGCTGCAGTCATCTCTTCCTGCCACGAAGGGTTTGGAGACAGAACAGTTTTTAATCATCCGCTGATGAAACATATTCTAAAAGGTGTACAGAGACGCAGGCTTGTTTCACACCCACTTGTTCCACAGTGGGATTTAACGCTGGTCCTGCAGGTCCTGATCAAAGCTCCATTTGAGCCTCTGGATCAGGTCCCAATTAAATTCTTGTCTCTTAAAACAGCCCTGCTGCTGGCTTTAACATCCGCTAAGAGGGTGATTGATTATCTGCCTTCTCTGTTGCTCCATCATGTCTTAGAATTCAGGCTGACGGCAGCTCAGCTGATTTAAGACCAAATCCAGCTTTATGCCTAAAAACATCACGAGCTCTTTTAAATCAAGAGTGATATCGTTGGAGGGTCCCCCCCCCCCCCCCACACACACACACAGATCAGAAGTAGCTTCTCTTCATCTTCTCTGTCCGGTGCGGGCGTTGACGTGTTACATAGCGTGCACAGCTGCAATGCATCAACATTTGTTTGTGCATTATAGAGATGCATCTGTAGGTCGCCCGTTATCCACCCAGCGCTTGTCACACTGGCTATGTGAGGCCATTTCTGAAGTCTACAGAGCATCAGATTTAGAGCCTCCTGTCAACCTCAGAGCACACTCGACCAGGGGTATTGCATCTTCGACTGCCTTGCATAATGGTATGTCAATGAAGGACATTTTGCACTGCGGCCGCATGGTCAACACCCTGCTCATTCATTCGCTTTTATATACGTGATGTGACGGCTCGTCCCATGACACATTCTGTCCTTAGTGTTTACAGATTGACTATTGTTGTTTCATGGAACTCCGTTTAACTCACATCTGTCTGCATGCATTGCAGTGTGAGATGTTATCAATAACAAATTGTGATTGTTATTTTGGTTCTATTGTCACTAATCAGTTCACGACTATTGTTACCAATCAGTTCATTTGATTAATAATCAGCTCTCCTGTTATTATTAATCTGTTCATACTGTTCAGCCGTAAACCAGTTGGTTCATGGCTCTTTTCAGCATTTTTCCCTCCCCGTTGAATTTTCCGGGGCGTTCATGCATTCAGAACGCATAGTTATACAACATGCGTCTGTGCATGGCACATAATTACGCAATGCGTAATTACGCACATGGGAAGTTGAGTGACAAGACGTTTTTTGGGCAATCTTCTGCTTCATACGGTGTTCGAATGGACCCAGTGAGGCGAGGACAACATCCGCTTCGCCCTTAACCCATCAGCGACAGCCTTAAAGGGCGAAGCTTATACGAAATAGAACGTTGGTCACGTACTGTAACCCCAGATTCTATGAGTATAGGCGTAGCCCTTTAAACGTCGGGCCTCACTGGCTCCTAAATGGCTGAAGAAAAAGCTATTTTGGGAGCCGATTTCCCGCTCTTAACGTAATTTATACGGACCGGGTGGGGCCCACACAACAGGTGGGCGTGGACTAAATTTTTCAGTGCAATGCTTCGCATATCGGGATAAACCCATCAGTGACAGCCTTAAAGGGCTACGCCTATACTCATAGAATCTGGGGTTACAGTACGTAACCAACGTTCTAACTGATGTGGTTTGCAACCAGGTGTGAAGCAGCTGGAATGATCAGCACCTCCTGATCTGAGGCCATGGTCCTGTGGACTGCCCTCTCTGGGTTGTGACTGAGGTGCTGTCTCAAGTTAAGAAGTTAAGTTGTGATCTTGGGATTTTTTTTTTTCATGAGTGTGGGAAAAATCGACAGAAGGACTGGTTCCGCTTCTCCAGTGTTGTGTACTCTGCTGGTCTGTTAGGGTGAAGAGGTGAGCTGAGCTGCAAGGCAAGGTCTCTGTTTATCATTTGATCTACATTCCTACCTGTGGTCACAAGCTCTGGGTAGTGCCCAACATATCAAGTTGAATCAGCAGTATGTCTTTGTATTGTTACATTTTTTGATTAGCTGTGGGTTTTCTGCAGGAACCAAAGACCGAGGAGGACGAGCTATCTTTACCGTCTCCTGTTTAAACTCTGTGTGGTTGAATCCCTACTGCAACAGTCCAGAGCTTCTCCGCCTCCTCCTCTACTACACCTTCACCCTCAGGTAGGCAGCTATAACCTCTTCTCAGCTCCCTCTCAGATAAGTCTGTCTCTCTGATATAACTTCCCATGTGGATCAGGAAGGAAGTGCGAGCCTTGGGGCTGACGGTGCTGGTGGACGCCCGCGGAGCTGCTCCTCCCTCGGCGTTGTTCTCCGCCTTCAGGTTGCTGCAGGTGAGGAAGGGTCACATGATCAAGACAAAAGTGAGACTCGGACAAACGTTTTAGATATTTTTCCAGCAGCGGTGTGTAGGAGCAGTTTCTTTTTTTAATCCAGATCAGTAAAAACTGAATCAGGCAAAGGCTCCGGTTAATGGAATTGTTTCTGAGTACAATAATTTTCTCCTGGTTCTGTTTACATGTCTGTGTTGTAGCAAAAAGATACGGGAGACAGGAAGACCCAGTTTGTTGGATTTTAACTATTTATTAGGAAAGTAATTACAAGCAAATGACAAGTAGCACCTGTTTAACCTCAGACTGTCACTGTGCTCATTTGAACAAGGTTTTTTAGTACGACAAACCAGCAGTGTTTCCAAAGGGTTGTATGGATTGGAGGGCAGCATGAGCTAACACTGAACCATGAACAGATATAAGACTGTACAGGACAACCCTGTTAAAGCTGTTGTTTTAATTAAACAAGCCTAATAAGTTACTTTTCTGATTCTCACTGCTGTGTGTGTGCAGGAGGACACGCCAGGCTCCATCCACATGATGTTAATCCTGCTTAACAAAGAGTCGTTTCTGTGTCTGGACAAACCTGCTTCCACCCAGGTAACACCTCACACCTGAACACACTCCTGACTGCTGCTCACCATGCACACTCATCCCTCTGTGTTTTTTTTTTTGTGTGTGTGTGTTGCTAGGTGGAGATGCTGAGTTCTTTGAAGTCCCTGCAGAAACACGTGGACCTCCGGCAGCTTCCTGCAGACTTTGGAGGATCGTTCCGCTTCAGTCAGAACAACTGGATCAGCTTCAGATCGGTCAGCACTCCCATCAGGCAGATAAACCAACATGTTACTTTTCTTTTTTTATCTCTGGTTCTGTTTTATTAAATGGGTTCAGTTCTCTCTGAGTCATATTGATGTTCACAACAATCATACTTTTACATTGGTGTAAACTAATTTTGTAAATACAAAAATAAGTGGTCTTAAAGTTGTTTTAGGTGCAAAATGAACATGAACATTCTTGCATCACCTGACTCTGCAGTGGTGTAGATACTTAAAGGCTCAGATCCACACTCAGCGGAGTAAAATAAATGTCATATAAGTGCCAGCAACTTCTAGTGTTGTTGTACGGTGCAGGAAAATAATAGGGAAAGCTCAGTTTAGGAATTGTTGAATTTGTTCTTTGTTGACAAACATACAGAATATAAAACACCATCCATGTCACCAGAGTGAATTCAGGGTCTTATAAACCCATAATGTGGAAACATTGATACAAAGCAACACCTCTGAACATTAATTGTAGCCATGTTCTGATCCAGTTACAAATCAGAGTACAAATCAGGCATTTTTCACTGATTGTACTGGAGCAGCTGCCATAATCCTTCATGCTGCAGTGTTCTCGGTGTATGACAGTCATAATAAGGTAGCTGTTGTCATGTAAAGGGCCAACGTGGCTCCAACACCTGAAACCTAAAATACAAACGGTGAGCAGTTCAGGAACAGGCTGCCAGACACGCAGTGACTTGTGTTCTTTCCACCAGAGGGTGGATCAGCTGACCAGACAGTGTAACGATGTGATCCAGCTGCTGCAGAAAAGCATCAGCATCCTGCAGAGCACTCCTGTACCTGCTGCCAAACAGGTAACACACAAGTTCACAGACACTACAGAAACATTCTGTGACCTCTGACCTTGCTGTTCAAGCCCCACCCCCCACCCCCCAAGTTGTCCCAGTTAAATGTATGTCCTCTCTGCAGGATGCTGAGCTGCTGCTGTCCAGGTACAAGGCAGTGATGGGTAGCATCCTAGGAGACATCCAGTTGGTCTGGCTGCAGCGAGAGGGCGGAGCCTCTCTGTCTGTGCTCCGCAGGGAGGAGGGAGGTGATGGTGTGTCAGAAGAGCAGCAGGCGGCTGTGGAGGAGGTGTCATCTCTGTACGAGGAGGTGGACGAGCTGCTGCACCGCCTGGTCACTCTGTACAACGCCAAGACTCAGGAACTCAACTTTGTCAAGGACTTCAGGAACCTGGAGCAGGACTTCAGCCTGGTGAGCCACCTGTGCAGGTTTCAGCACATCTGATGATGTCGTGGGTCATACCTGCCATGTTTCTGTAGGTCTTCAAACTCAATCTGAGGCTTTACTGCCACTGCAGTGCTGCCAGGTTGTTGTTAAACATCTCACATTGTTCTGTGGATCTGTTCTTTTTACTGGCAGCTGCATTTCTAACATCCTTCTACCAGTATACCCACTGTCCCTCCTCTAGACATGTCCAAACCACTGTCCCTCCTCTGGACATGTCCAAACCACTG
>NC_056499.1:52498851-52500744 GCF_014905685.2 Nematolebias whitei | reverse complement strand
ACCACTGTCCCTCCTCTGGACATGTCCAAACCACTGTCCCTCCTCTGTACATGTCAAAACCACTGTCCCTCCTCTGAACATATCTAAACTATCTCAGTGTGTCCTCTCTAACTTTAAGTCCCAGTTGTTCAACTGTGCTGTACCTCTGATGAGCTCATTCCTGATGTTCTCCATCCTTGTCACTCCTAAGGAGAACCTCAACATCTTCATTTCTGCCAATTTCAGTCTCCTGTCTTTTTGTCCATGTCTCTGTCTCCAGCCCATACAACATAGCTGGTCTCACCACTGTCTTGTAAACTTTTCCTTTGACCTTTGCTGACACCTTTTTGTTGCAAATCACTCCTGAAACTTTCTTAGCTTTCCCACTTCCTGGTCCACAGCTTCTATGTCCTCATCTTCTTTCTCGTTCATTCTCTTCATTCATTAGCTTGTCAAAGTACAGGGTCAGGTTCGGTTTATTTGTTATATGTAAAATCAACACAAGGTAAATGGTAAATGGACTGTACTTAAATAGCGCCTTTCTATCTTCTTTCAAAATACTCAAAGTTCTTTACACTACAATCTGTGTCCCCACCCATTCATTCAGCACTCTACTAGATCTCTACAAAGCTAATTGAACAAATCATTCTAAAGAGACTAATCATTGCTTTAGATCACATTCATACACTGATGGGACACACATCAGAGGCAACGAGGGGTTCAGTGTCTTGCCCAGGGACATTTCAACATGTGACTGCTGGTGGATTTGATTCTTGCATTGGAGGATGACTGCTCTAACCACTCAGCCACAGCCGCCCACAATAGGTCAACAATACAATGAAATGCTCAGGATGAGAAGAATTGTCTCAACATGCCCCCAAAAAAAACAACAGCAAATATCAAAGCATGCAGCAAAAATACAGAAACAAGGTGCCAAAAGAGAAAAATAAATAAATCTACAGCAGCATGGTCCAGTTGGCAGAGTGGTTCTGATGACAGTGAGGTTCTGTTAACAACATGGTCCAGTTAGCAACATGGTCCAGTTAGCAACATGTTCCAGTTAGCAGCATGGTACTGTTAGTGGCGTGGTCTTGTTAGCAGGTCCCTTCAGCAGCATGATAATAATAAAGACCGCAGCAGCTGCCTCCCAGACTGCCCTCCAGAACCGGGTCCGGCAGATGGAGAACATCCAGGTTTCCTTGCGGAACCAAACGTGTCCGTAGAGTTAGGTCCGTGCAGGTAGGTGGAGGATCATGGAGCCAACCGCCATGACAGGCCTGAGCCCGAGGCTGGAAGGACTGAACCAGGATGGTACGATGGCCAGGCATCGACACAGAAAACTTCACAAGTGTGTCGTGGTCATACCCGTACTGTGTGTGTACAGTGTAGGCGACAAAACAAAAAAGTTAAGACAAAAACAACACGAACAAAAAAGATTGAGTCGAAGAGGAGCTCCCATCAGTGCTTCCATTCTGTAGTGCACGTGACGTCAGTACACAAAGTACTCCTTCTATCTTCCCATCATCACCATTTCCATCTCTAACAAGCCTGAGCAGCTTGTAATCAAAGTAACTGATTGGATTCATCAGGTTTCATCAGCTGAGGCCATCAGAACATCATTAGTAACTTTCACCAGTGCTGTTTCTAACATATATCTGTATAGCACATATGAGCTGCACGCTGTTTGTACCAGCAGTTTTTGTGCGGAGGTGGTGGGGGAATGGTCAGCATCAGGGCATGGGCAGGGCAGCGTGAGCGCAGCATTTAGCTTTTTAGCTAGCGCGCCTGTATTATGTTACACCAGTGGTGCCGATGGGTGGGGGGGTGCGCGGTTTTGTTCAGGAAGCGGAGTGGTCGGTTCTGTTAGGGTTTGTATAATTGTAGGGGAACACTATGTGTGTGTGTGTATATGTA
>NC_056499.1:52497244-52498751 GCF_014905685.2 Nematolebias whitei | reverse complement strand
TCAGGGTCAGATGAGGGTCAGATCATCAGGTCATCTGGTTCACTACAAGATAAAGGGCCGGGCTGAACAGTCGACTCGTGGTTACGTGGTCGCAGGATGTTGGTTTTCACACACACTTCATAGTCCATGAGACACAGAGCTCCTGGAAGAAACTCCTCCTAGTCTATGTCACCGCAGGGTTTCTTCCTGTGAGAGTCTCCACTCCGTCCCTGCATCTGCCGTCTGGCCACAAATCTATCCTGAAGAGAGCGCCACATTTTTCAGCAGACAGACTCCTCCATACACGATGTTTGCACCATCTCCATCCAGGAGTTTTTGTCCAATTGACTAATTTAGTGTGTTTGAAGAGTCAGTTGAAGGTCTAAGCATATCTCCAAACACACCCTTAAACTTCTGACAAATCTGACTATTCATGCAATCCTTGGCACATACGCCTGTGAGAAAAAGTTTGGCCTGGGCCTTTGTCAAGAAGCTACTCTGAGAACTAAATGATGTGATTTTCGTCACACAACTAAAACAACAGCTGATTTCTGCACTTCAGATGAGTATTCAGGGCCTTGACTGTTCAGGTCAGAGCTCTGAACATCACTTTGACCTGAATCCTGGCTGCAGTGCACTACAGGAACAGGTTCTGTTATGTTGCATTAGGAGAGTCCTGTCTGGAGGAGTCTGAACTTATTGAGGACTGGACACCTCACCAGGGTGGGTATTTACTGACAGCCTGAGCAAACAAGGACAACAGAGTCTTGTTTGAATCTGTCCACAGCTGAGAGCTCTGATATACTCAGTGGACTGCTAGTTGGTAGGATGATTCCAACTCTACAGATCTTTCAAAGAGAAAGGCCACTAGAAACTAGGGGTGGGCGACATGACTCAAATATAATATTGTGATATTTCAGGGCATTCTGACAATAACAATAAATTTAATGATAAACAAACAAAAAAACAAACAGAAATCATAGGTATTGATTTGACAAAATTAACTTAACATGTTGCTTTGCAGTATAATATAAAAAATAAAACAAAGGTTAATTTAACTGAAATTACTTTATTTAGTAAAGTATTCAGTCCTAAAGTACAAAAATAAAAAATAAAAATGATCCTTGTTATTTAGATTGAAAAAGTCTGCACAAAATATAGATCAATAAACCCACCACAAAAACTAAAGTGCAGGTGAAGTTTCCCAAAATAACTAAATAAAATGAAGTTTAAGATCTGTTAAGCATAAATGTAACAAACAACAAATATATGTTGCCTTTAAATGAGCTATAACTTCCACAACTTGTAAGAAGGTGATCATCTGACCCTGAAGCTTGTGGTGTTTCAGCTTCTTCTGTTCCTGCAGGAATGATTCATTTCTGTGTTGCTCTGTCTTTCATCACCTGACTCTATTCTTTGTCCATGGACTGTGGAACTAAGAGACACACCTGAGCTGCACGTGTTTGTACCGTCAGTTTAGCGCAGGAGGAGACGCAGCCGAGCTGCACCCGCACCGGCAGCAAAGCGG
>NC_056499.1:52484090-52494644 GCF_014905685.2 Nematolebias whitei | reverse complement strand
CCTCCTCAATCCCACCGGCACGTCTTCCACTGAGGAAGCGGAGCCTGAGGACTCTGGGTCGGGCCCTCCTATCTCTGGTGCTGAGGTCACCGAGGTGGTTAAAAAGCTCCTCGGTGGCAGGGCCCCAGGGGTGGATGAGATTCGCCCGGAGTTCCTTAAGGCTCTGGATGTTGTAGGGTTGTGTTGGCTTACGCGACTCTGCAATATTGCGTAGACATCGGGGGAAGTTCCCCTGGATTGGCAGACCGGGGTGGTGGTCCCCCTATTCAAAAAGGGGGACCAAAGAGTGTGTTCCAACTACAGGGGAATCACGCTCTTAAGCCTCGCTGGTAAGGTCTATTTGGGGGTTCTGGAGAGGAGGGTCCATCGGATAGTCGAACCTCGGATTCAGGAGGAACAGTGCGGTTTTCGTCCTGGCCGTGGAACACTAGACCAGCTCTACACTCTCAGCAGGGTCCTGGAGGGTGCGTGGGAGTTTGCCCAACCAGTCTACATGTGCTTTGTGGACTTGGAGAAGGCGTTCGACCGCGTCCCTCGGGGGGCCCTGTGGGGGGTACTCTGGGAGTATGGGGTACCGGGCCCTTTGATACGGGCTGTTAGGTCCCTGTATGACCGGTGCCAGAGCCTGGTCCGCATCGCCGGCAGTAAGTCGGGCTTGTTCCCAGTGAGAGTTGGACTCTGCCAAGGTTGCCCTTTGTCACCGATTCTGTTCATAACTTTTATGGACAGAATTTCTAGGCGCAGCCAAGGTGTTGAGGGGATCCGTTTTGGTGGCCTTAGGATTGCATCTCTGCTTTTTGCAGATGATGTGGTCTTATTGGCTTCATCAGATCGTGATCTACAGCTTTCGCTGGAGCGGTTCGCAGCCGAATGCGATGCGGCCGGGATGAAGATCAGTTCCTCCAAATCCGAGGCCATGGTCTTGAGCCGGAAAAGGGTAGAGTACCCTCTCCGGGTCAGGGAGGAGGTCCTACCCCAAGTGGAGGAGTTCAAGTATCTTGGGGTCTTGTTCACGAATGAGGGAAAAATGGAGCATGAGATCGATAGGCGGATAGGTGCAGCGTCTGCAGTGAAGCGGGCGCTGTACAGGTCTGTCATGGTGAAGAGAGAGCTGAGTCAAAAGGCGAAGCTCTCAATTTACCGATCGATCTACGTTCCCACCCTCATCTATGGTCACGAGCTTTGGGTTGTGACCGAAAGAATGAGATCTCGGATACAAGCGGCCGAAATGAGTTTTCTCCGCAGGGTGTCTGGGCTCTCCCTTAGAGACAGGGTGAGAAGCTCGATCATCTGGGAGGGACTCGGAGTAGAGCCGCTGCTTCTCCACGTCGAGAGGAGCCAGTTGAGGTGGCTTGGGCATCTGTTTAGGATGCCTTCTGGACGCCTCCCTGGTGAGGTGTTCCGGACACGTCCCACCGGAAGGAGGCCCAGAGGAAGACCCAGGACACGCTGGAGGGACTATGTTTCTCGGCTGGCCTGGGAACGCCTCGGGATTCCCCCGGAAGAGCTGGCCCAAGTGGCTGGGGAGAGGGAAGTCTGGGCCTCCCTACTTAGGCTGCTACCCCCGCGACCCGACCCCGGATAAGCGGAAGAAAATGGATGGGTGGATGGATGGATTATTCTGGTTAGAGATTCATGAGTCTTAACAGCTTCAGTGTAGAAGCTGTTCCTCAGTCTAGTGGTTCTACACTTAATGCTCCTCAACCTCCTTCCTGAGGGGAGTGGGGCAAAAGGTGTGTGTGCTGGGTGAGTGGGGTCCTTCATGATGCAGGTGGCCCTCTTCCTGCATCTGGAGGTGTAGATGTCTGTGATGGTGGGGAGACTGACTCCAACAGTCTTCTGTGCAGCCTTCACCACTCTCTGCAAAGCTTTTCTTTCTGCAGCTGTGCAGCCTCCATGCCACACGTTGATGCTAAAGCACAGGATGCTCTCCACTGCACTCCTGTAGAAGGAGGTGAGGACTGAGCTTCCCAGACCAGCTCGTCTCAGCCATCTGAAGAAGTAGTGTCTCTGATGAGCTTTCTTGATCAGGCTGGTGGTGGTGTTGCTCCAGCTGAGGTTGTCATTCATGTGTACACCCAAGTACTTGTAGCTGGAGACCACTTCCACTGCAGATCCTCTTATGTTCAGGTGGGTGTAGGTGTTTTTGTTCCTTCTGAAGTCCACAATCATCTCCTTTGTCTTCTTCACATTAATATGAAGGTTATCCTCTTTGCACCAGCTCTCCAGGTGTTCCACATCCTGCCTGTAGCTGGACTCATCTTTGTTTGTGATGCATCCCACCACCGCTGTATCATCTGCAAACTTTACAATGTGACAGCCTGGATGGATAGCTGCACAATCAAGCGTGAGCAGAGTAAACAGGAGAGGGCTCAACACATGGCATAATCTGTTGATCGGTTCTCACGGTATGTACAAACCAGATTCCAAAAATGTTGGGACACTAAACAAATTGTGAATAAAAACTGAATGCAATGATGTGGAGATGGCAAATGTCAATATTTTATTCGTAATATAACATAGATGACAGATCAAAAGTTTAATCTGAGTAAATGTAACATTTTAAAGGAAAAATATGTTGATTCAAAATTTCACAGTGTCAACAAATCCCAAAAAAGTTGGGACAAGTAGCAATAAGTGGCTGGAAAAAGGAAATTGAACATATAACGATCAGCTGGAAGACCAATTAACATTAATTGTCAATTGACAGCATGATTGGGTATAAAAAGAGCTTCTCAGAGTGTCAGTGTCTCTCAGAAGCCAAGATGGTAAGAGGATCACCAATTCCACCATTGTTGCGCAGAAAGATAGTGCAGCAATACCAGAATGGTGTTACCCAGTGTAAAATAGCAAAGACTTTTAAGTTATCATCATCAACCGTGCATAACATCATCAAAAGATTAAGAGAATCTGGAACAATCGCTGTGCGTAAGGGTCAAGGCCGTAAAAGTATACTGGATGCTCGTGATCTCCGGGCCCTTAAACGTCACTGCAGCTCAAACAGGAATGCCACTGTCAAGGAAATAACAGAATGGGCTCAGGAATACTTCCAGAAAGCATTGTCAGTGAACACAATCCACAGTGCCATCCGCCGTTGCCAGCTGAAACTCTACAGTGCAAAGAGGAAGCCATTTCTAAGCAAACTCCACAAGCTCAGACGTTTGCACTGGGCCAGGGGTCATTTAAAATGGAGTGTGGCAAAATGGAAGACTGTTCTGTGGTCAGATGAATCACAATTTGAAGTTCTTTATGGAACACTGGAACGCCATGTCATCTGGACCAGAGAGGACAAGGATAGCCCAAGTTGTTATCAACGCTCCGTTCAGAAGCCTGCATCACTGATGGTATGGGGTTGCATGAGCCAGTGGCGGATTCACCGTCGGGCACGACGGGACACTTCCCGGTGGCCTGGTTGCCGAGGAACGGGACTAAAGGCTCGGTTCGGGTCGCACGGACTTTATTATTTTAAATAAACAATTCACTTTTGCCTGGGCTCAGGTCTCACGCTGCACTGCAGCGACGGAGAAAGCCTGGCACATCCCCCGGCCGGGCCGGCCCCCTCCCTTCCTTTTCTGTGTGTCACAGAGCAGAGACACACACACACACATTGCGCCCGCCCCCCTCCCCGCCCTAGGACTCGCGCTCCCGACGGTGTTGGCGCGCGGTGCGTGCATCTCTGAGTTGTAGAATGGAGCAACAGAGACAGCCAAAGAAGAGGAAAGGTGGAGCAGAGAGAGAGAGGATAAAAAAGAGAAAAGCTCTGGCCGCGGATGCTGCTAAGTGCTATAAATTAATGTTTGTTCGTAATGGAGCAGGTAAGAGAAACACTTGTGTTGAAAAAATTGAACTCTGGCACAGTTTATCAGCACAGCTTAATATCCACATGCTAGCTTCACTTTGAGGGACCTAAGTGGGCCAAAACTGACTTAATATAACAAATGTTTTTAAGTTTGCACCACAGAAGAAAGATTTATGTAGGTATTCAGTTAGACGTGTGCAAACAACATGCATTCAAAGTGCGCTCAATTGAACTCAGTCTTGGTGGTTTGCGTTAATCAGGTGGTGGTGGCCTGGGATGGTATCGAAATTCCCGGCCTGGATTATTGTCCCAGTCCGCCCCTGGCATGAGCGCTTGTGGCATGGGCAGCTTGCATTTCTAAACTTGAGAAACTGATCTCCTCTGTCCCCACACGTCTGTTGAGTGTTGTAAGAAGAAGGGGGGATGCCACACAGTGATAAAAATGGACTTGTCCTAACTTTTTTGGGATTTGTTGACGCCATGAAATTTGGAAACAACAGATTTTTCCCTTAAAATGATACATTCTTTCAGTTTAAACTTTTGATCTGTGATTTGTGCTCTATTCTGAATAAAATAGTAGATGTTGGCACCTCCACATCATTGCATTCAGTTTTTATTCACAATTTGTTTAGTGTCCCAACTTTTTTGGAATCCGGTTTGTATACTGGTGAGGGTCCTCGTTGATGTTGATGGCTGTTTTCATGCGAGTCATGACCAGTTTTTCAAAGCATTTAGTGACTATCGGGGTGAGGGCCACTGGCGGATAGTCATTCAGACCAGACACTTTAGAGCTTTTTGTGACTGGGATGATTGTGGCAGTCTTCAGGCAGGTGTGAACTGTCTCAATGGTAAGTGAGGAGTTAAAGATGTCTGCCAGCACCTCGCAGAGCTGATCGGCAAGAAAGAACAGTTTCTTTACAAAATCCTAATGATGGTTTATTTATTTTTCAGGGTTGCTGAGTTAAAATTTAGAGGCGCTTGAGAACCCCCAAAAAGAGGCTAAAATCACCACTGAAGCCAGTTCATATTTATAATTTTACTTTTAATCACTTTCTGTGGTGCAGGATCATTTCTCACAGACTAGTTGTTTAGTTAGTATATCCCACTACCAGGGTCAGCTGCGCCTCCTCCTGCTCCTCCCTGCTCTGTGCACCTTGCTCCATGTCTCATAGCAGTCCTGTGTCAGTTAGCCACTCACAAACTCGGATAAAGAACTGGACTGAACTTGGTCAAAGGAGGTCCGAGCAGGTCAGAGATGGAGGTGTGTAAAGAAGCTCAGTTTGAGGAGCAGATCAGATTCATCTGAGAATGTATGACTGTCTGGGAATTCATCTTGTCGGGCAGGTGTCCACCCTGGGACAGCAAGCACTGCTCTGAGTTTTTGGCCACACTGAAAAAAACTGCCTAATATTTAGCTTGTTGTCACTGACTTAGAAAAGAGTTGCTCTCAATCCTCTTGCTCACTTCAGAAAAATGTCCTGGTCGCTCCGACATCGCTTCAAATACTCTGACTGCAGACAAAGAGCTTCATGAGCTGAGATCATCGTCTCTTTATGCAGTTCAGATAACTGCTGCAGTGATTCACATCACATTGTTCTCAAAAGCTCAGGAACTTATGTGTAGCGCTAAACTTTAATTATATTTTTGTTTTTTAATTAAATTGCCCATGACTGTGAACTTTTGGGGCGGAGATTTTTTTAAGAGTAGAAGCAGAAATGTGAAGAAACAGCTCTGATGTGATATTAGGAAGCTTGTTATGTTTAAAAGCATAGTTTTATTTAGTTATAGTTTTACTGTCACTCTTTGTCAGGCAGGTTGAAAAACATGCAGTGTAATCCTTCAAATGCACAGACACACCTGTCTGCTCCAGAACACGCAGCTGAATGGACTGTACTTATACAGCTGCTTTCTTTCTTATCAAGACACTCAAAGCTCTTTACAACAACCTGTGCCTCATTTACCCATTCATACAGCATTCTACTAGATCTATACAAAGATTAATCAGAGCTTTATCACATTCATACACTGATGGGACACACATCAGAGGCAATGAGGGGTTCAGTGTCTTGCCCAGGGACACTTCGGCATGTGACTGCTGGTGGTATCGAACCCCCAACTCTTTCATTGGAGGACGACTGCTCTAACCACTTAGAACAGTTGTCCTCCAATGAAAGAGTTGGGGGTTCGATACCACCAGCAGTCACATGCTGAAGTGTCCCTGGGCAAGACACTGAACCTCTCGTAGCCTCTGATGTGTGTCCCATCAGTGTATGAATGTGATAAAGCACTGATTAGTATCTTTAGAATGATTTGTTCAATTAGCTTAGTAGAGATCTAGTAGAGTGCTGTATGAATGGGTAAATGAGGACGCAGATTGTAGTGTAAAGCGCTTTGAGTATCTTGATCGGATAGAAAGGCGCTATATAAAAGCACAGTCCATTTAACCACTCAGCCACAGATGCCCCCGATCTAAAACGACTGCAAAGTAGATTGGTTATACTTTGCAGTCGTTCTGCAAACACAGATTGGTTCATTGATTTTGAACTGATCTGTGCATGTGCGCCTAACAGAAACTGAAACGAACCACTTATGTCTGTTGACCTGCGTCAAAAGTGAGTCATTGACAGATGTGGTGGAGAGAATCCGGTGATTTTTCAAAATAAAACTTTTTTCTTTTTTTTTTTTCTGTACAACATAGTACTAATTAACTCCCGGAGCAGTACCAGTCTGTGGCCTGGTGGTTAGGGACCACTGTTTTAGATGCTTTATTTGATTCTCATCATACGTTATGTTCACCTGCACTTTTATCATAAAAAACTGTCAGGAAGTAGTATTTGAATGTTCATTTACAACTGAATTCAAGATGTCTGCCACAGCCAACTGACCTTAAAACCCCACAAAGTGGCTATAACTTAACTACTTTACACATATTGATGTAAAACGTTGTGTGGTAGTAGCTGAGACTGATCCCAAACACATATTCAGAGCACTAATGTGTTGCACAAGATCTTTGTTAAAATTTTAGTAGTTACCTAAAATCACATCAGGCTGAGTGTTAGTAAAATATCTCGTAAATTATTGGGTGTGTTTTATGAAACTTAAGAGAACTAAAACTGGATATGGATCTACAACTGATTAACTTCTGAAATCAATCCATCATGAAATATCTTCCACAGCTGAATGACATTTAACAAAAATGACTGCTGTCCTGGAATATGATGTGGTAGTAGCTGAGAGTGATCAACAACACAAGGTCTGAAGGTGACATCTATCATGAGTTTGTTTAATGAATTTTTTAATGACCTTTCAAAATATATTGTTTAAGGAAGATAAAGTCGTTGTTTGTAATATTTTGTTAGATGTGTGTGTGTGTGTGTCCTTGTTTATGCTACTTTGTGAGGCCCATTTTTCCAACTTATACTACATTGTGGGGACCAACTGCTCCTTATGGGGCCCAAAGCCCGGGCCCCATAAGAAGAAGTCCCGTTGGTGGGTTAGGGGCTAGGTTTAGGACTAAGGTGTGAATTTAGGATGTGTTAGGTTTAGGGTTAGGTATGTACTGGTAATGGTTAGGTTATGGATAAAGGTCATGGTTAGGCTATAGAAATGAATGGAAGTCAATGCAAAGGCCCCACAAAGATAGCAAAACAAACCTGTGTGTGTGTGTGTGTGTGTGTGTGTGTGTGTGTGTGTTAAGCGTGTGAAGCGAGCAGCTGCAGTGATCAGGAAACATCAGTAATTTATTGGTCTGCAGAGCGCTGACCCGTCCAGCTCCATATGGTGTCAGCCTGTCACTGTACACACCAAGCAGACCTCTCTGTTTCACTTACACGCACACACACACACACACACCACACACAGCTCTGTGGTTGCATTGTTCTGATAAAGACAAGGAAACCTCACCCACAGAGTATTTGTTGCTCTCAGGTCAGTGATTTTTGTGTCATCTTCATCACATCTCCACTCTGAGGAGGAGGAGGATGGGGGGTGGGGGGCAGAGATGGGACAGTGGATGGAGGACAACACATCCAAAAATGAAGACTTTATTCGTGTAAGACTTCAGCCGTGTGAGAGTTAGCCTTTATTTTTACAACAAATATTGTTTTAACCATTTAAATATGACTATTTTAGTCAACTAAATGAACAAATGACTAAAATATAAAATGTGAAGTTCATAAATAAGAAGTATCTGTACTCCAGTGATATGTTACACTCTATCAAAATATTTAGGTACATGTATACCTTCTAGAAAGACGATGACGCTGGGAGTTGTGAGTCCACAGCTCAAACCACTGCTCCACCGTTTGATCTTTGATGTTGAGGAGAATGAAGTCAGAGGATCAGTAGAATTCAAGATATAACATAGTAAAAACACAAAGAGCAACAAAAGCAAGTTTTATCCTGGCGTTTCAAAAGAAAGCGCATACATACTTTTCAAAATAAGAGTCTGTTTCTGTTGTAACTCAGATTGTTACACAAATAAGATAAATTCCTGTTGGACTTCAGAGACAAGTAGCTGGATGTTGGTGTTGAGGCAGGATCTGTCGGTTTAACTCTTCAGT
Organism: Nematolebias whitei; assembly: GCF_014905685.2. NCBI lineage: Eukaryota > Metazoa > Chordata > Actinopteri > Cyprinodontiformes > Rivulidae > Nematolebias > Nematolebias whitei. The sequence goes on along the minus strand of NC_056499.1, from coordinate 52,486,283 downwards.
TGATGAGTTTTTCTCACTAATCGTTCCCCAAAACAGGACGCAGCACTCACAAATGGGTTTGTCTGTGTACACGGTCCTGAAGTCTGGAATCTGTATTTAGAGTTTTGTGGGTTTTGAAGTCAGGTCTTGGGGACAGCAGCTTGTTGAGATGAGGTAACGTGACTGATCAGTGTTTTCATCAGATTCAAACAGCAGGCAGGACTTCCTGATGACTGACATTCATTCAACCTTTATTTAGACAGGTAAATCCCATTGAGCCTCGAGGACTCATTTACAAGAGAGACCTGATTTCAACAAGGAATGATGACAACAATGGACAACAGCGACAACAATAGACAGTTATAAAAAGTCATACAGATTTTTTATTTTTTTTAACAAATAGGATGGCAAAAAAAAAGAAAAGTAACAAAAAACAGCTACAGTAGATTATAATGCGAATGTAGAAAACTAAAAACAGGAGCATGTCTGTATTGGTCCTTGCCAGGAGTCCAACAGATTCTTAAAGCCACTTTGAGAGGTCATGGTTGAGAGCTTCAGATCTTTTTGTAAGACATCATGTGACAACCCCCCCCCCCCCTCCTTTGTGCAGGCTTATGAGTGGGCGTTGGAGAGTATGCGTCACCTCGCTGGGATCTCCATGGAGGACTGCACACACCCTGACAAATGCCAGGCTGTGATTGACAGCTTGGAGGAGTACCAGCAAACACACCCTCCGATCCCAGATGCTCGTTTCCAGGAGATGAGGGCAGAGGCCGCGGAGCTGCAGGGTGATCGCGGGCTTCATCATTGGACCTTCGCCTGGGCCAAGTGTCAGGAAACAAAGAAGATGTTTGACCGGAAGATGGAGGCGGTGCTTAGAACACGAGACTCTGTCCACAGGCGCCGCTCTGACTCTGTTACCAGCAGAAGCTCCATCTCCTCCAGAAAGTCTTTGTCAGGACTGTGGGGTGTTCAGGAGAGCTCCCCGTGCTCCCTAGAGAGTGACACCTCATCCCCCGTCTTCTCTGCCTCCCCCCCCACACCCCACCGCACCTCGCTCCTTCAACGCCTCTTCCGAAGCTCCTCCTCCTTTGAGGAGGCCTCAGAGCAGAAGGACAACCTCTCCCCCAGTCCCAGCCTCACCCGTCTCAACTCCTCCCACAGCTTCTCTCCCTTCTTTTCCCCCAGCTTCTCCTCCTTCAGCTTCTCCCCATTGTTCTCCCCCAGGTTATCACCTTCCTCGTCCTCCAGCAGGCGGCAGCATCTGAGGAAGACTCAGAGTTTTGACTGTCCCTCCACGCCTGACGTATTACGGTGCGGCTCTGGGCCCCGGACCCTCAGCGAGCCGCCTCGCAGAGGAAACACGGGCGTGTTCATCCGTGGTTTGGAGGTCAGCAGTTCGGAAGCGGCTGATCAGACCTTGTGCCCCAGAATGCCAGCCCACAGCTGGACGGGTCCGGGACCACGCAGCCCTCAGACGCCTGGCACCCCCGCAGTAGACGGCCACCACAGAGAAGGAAGGTGGGTAATGATCATCTGCAGGTGCAGCACTGGGTTCACATTACTTGTCCTGACCTGTGTTGGTCTGTGTGCAGTAGGCTGCGTCACATCGTGGAGGAAATGGTGACAACGGAGCGCGAATATGTCCGCTCGTTACGGTACATCATTCATCACTACTTCCCTGAGATGGACCGGGCCGACCTCCCCCAGGGCCTCCGAGGGAAACGCTCTGTCATCTTCGGAAACCTGGAGAAGCTGCTGGATTTCCACAGCCAGTTCTTCCTGCGGGAGTTGGAGGCTTGCTGGAAACACCCGCTGAGAGTGCCGCACTGCTTCCTGCGACACGTACGACATGCCAGACACACACTGAACATGCAACAAACACAACACATGTAAAAAAAACCAACACATGTCAAACAGAACAACACTTGTCAAACACAACAATGCATGTCAAACACAACAACACGTGTCATTTTTCACCACTTTTTATTGTCTGTCCAAACAGGTCTCACTTGTAAATAAATCTTCGAGGGTCATTGTGATTTATCTGTTTAAATAAAGGTTGAATGGAAAAAAACACGTCAGACACAACAACACGTCAAGCACAACAACACAACTCAAACGCAAAAACACATGTCAAACACAACAACACATGTCAAACATAAAAACACATGTCAGACACAACAACATGTCAAGCACAAAAACACAAGTCAA
>NC_056499.1:52480665-52483990 GCF_014905685.2 Nematolebias whitei | reverse complement strand
TTTGATGGGTCAAAGATGATAACGTCTCTCGTTCGCATTCCTTTAAATTCAATGCACGGCATTACACAGTCAGAAAAATGAAGAACTCGTGAAAAGTATGCATAAATATATACCACATATATTTGTCATACAACAAGTGACACGTACCCACGTGACTCACTACAATCTGCTGCTCCTCCTCTGTGACGGTGTGCTCCTGCTGTGTGTAATATGTTAAAGTTTGTTTCACTCACATATTCAAATTGTGAACAAACAGGAAGCTGCTCAGTCTGCTGCAGCACCGACTGAACAAAAAACAGTGTTTTGATTTTCACTGTACTGCGTGCGTGCGTGCGTGCGTGCGTGCGTGCGTGCGTGCGTGCGTGCGTGTGTGTGTGTGTGTGTGTGTAGGTGAAGGCGTGGCTGGAGGAGGTTGGAGAGGTCCATCTGAAGACTCTGAGTGAACCTGCAGATTCTTTGGAGCTTCTGAACAAAAAGCAGCAGGACTTCAAAGATTTCTACACAACTGCACATGTATGACACACACACACACACACAGTTGACAGAATGTCATGTTTTTATTAGCTGCTCAGAACAGTTTAGATAGAACATATAGATAGAGTTTCACACCTTCTCACACTCCGCTTCACAGATGTTCTGTAGCTCTTTTATTTGTTGGTTTTTATCTGCAGTCTTTTTAAACAGTTTGAAATGTTTGTATTTAATGTAAAAACTCCCACCATATTAAAAACTGCCTCTTACATGTAAATATTTACCAGCCAGGGATTATTCAAGCCATTTTTATCTTCAAATGTCTGAAACCTGTTGTTAAACAGGTTCTGACGAGCTTTCATCCTCATCAGAAACTTGAAACCTCAAGATGCATGCGCCCTCTGCTGGACACACTGCACAATTACAGCTGGTTCCAGCATTTTAGAGGTTAAAATTAGAAGTGTTTACATCAGCACATAATGGGACATTTATCACCAAAAATCTATATCAGCCTAAAACATCAGACCTGCTGATGTATCGGTCGGGCTCTAATTTTAACTAACACTTGAAGCTTGCCCATCCTTTGCCAAACTAGAGTAATCAGAACGTCCACAAAGAACATGTCGCTCAACGTGGAACTATTTCTGACCTTGAGAATGTGGCTAACGAGCATGGAAACCAGCAGCTGAGCAAACATGGTAAAACTGCTACAGGAGACACTTGGAGCAAGTCTTAATGAAGACTTGAAGGTCTAGGTGGAACACGTAGTCCTGCCACAGGACTCAGATGGGCCACGACATACAGAGTTGATGCGTGATTCATTTAAGAGCTTGTTGGGGCTTGAGGAGAAACCCAGGCCACCATATGCTGTGGACATGTTGGAGCTCCTTCTGTTGGTCTGTGCAGCTGCAGCAGACAGTGTGTTTGTCCCTTCTGGGGTGCCGTAGTTACACAACGTTGAGTTTGTCTTAGTTCTGTTCACGGTTTCTGAACGTTCCCACAAAACTAAAAGTTTTGCATGAATCAGGTCCGACCTGCTGACTGATGGTTCTGTTCTGCCCGGTCCTTACAGCGGTCTTCCTTTCTGCTTTCAGGACCACTGCAAAAAAGGTCAGGCTCTGCTGGCCCGCCTAGAGCATTGGGACAACGCGTCATCAGCTGACCCCGGCATCTGTGGGGTCAAAGTTCACTCATTTTGGACTCAGCTGCAGGATTTCTCTCAGCGCGTCAAGAGTACCGGGAACAACATCGATCGGGCCATCCAGCTGTACCGCTTCTTGGATCAGGTGAGACAAACCTCCAGGTGGTTCTGACTGGGTTCTGTTCCTGGAAACTGCTGCAGCAAAACAATGGACATCAGGAAAGATGGTGATCATCTTCAGATCTGTCTGGATTCTGAGAACAGCTGACTTGTTTGAGTCTCCTCCTCCTCTCTTCGTCGCCTCCTGCAGAGATACTGACGAGTTACAGTGAGACCAGGAGGAGGAGTGGGGGAGCATTCAATGATGGGATTGTGTTTGTTAATGCCGTCAGAAGTTTCCATTCATCCTTGAGTCAAATAAAACTATTTATAAAACAACAAAGTCCATGCTCAATAATCCAGGTATACAATCCAAAATTTTTCAGTCAGGTCATCTGGATAGTTTCTTTTTTTTTTTTTTGTTTTTTTGGTGCTGAAACGTTTCTCCTTCGGTCCTAAAGGCTTCATCAGTCAAGGAAACGCACAACAAAACTGATTCTTCCCCCGTTTTGTTGTGTGTTTCCTTGACTGATGAAGCCTTCTGGACCGAAGGCGAAACGTTTCAGCACAAAAAAAAGAAACTGTCCAGATGACCTAACTGAAAAATTTTGGATATTTATAAAACACCTTTCATAAGATGCTTTACAGCAGGAAAAAAAACAACATAAAACAAACAAGTGGATCAGAACCACAGCCCAGATGATCTACAATTTCCTGCAGGATCAATAAAGTTCTATCTTATCTGATCTTGTTTAAATCAGCAGGAAGTGGTGACAACATGAATGACACCGGATGAGAAAGTCACAGTTTTTAGAACTTTTCCAGCTTGGAATGACTCGATAGTACGATATGATTTATACAACTTTAAAGACAGGTTTGAGTTTTTGATGGATCACAAAGGGTCAAAATCATTCATTCAGGTTCAAATAGATCCATTCCAACTTTCACTGGTTAGATGTCCCTTAGCCAGTGTCTCAGGCTGTTTGTGTCCATCAAGCTTCGGGTTGATGTTGGACATCTCTGCAGATTGGCAAAAATAATCAAGTTTGCTTCAAACAGCTGGTTTCTTGTCCAGCTGCAACAAGGTTCAGATGTCCTCCTGTATGTGAAGAACTTTCACTTACTTACTTTGAGTCCATCTGAAACACCCAAACACGGCCGTGCAGCTAGAGACCGTGACTGGTTCAGCACTTATTTTTGTTTCCTTTCTTGCCATCACCAGTAGTGACTCTGCTCGAACATCTTGCTCCAGTAACATGAAGGTTTACTTTCAATCCTAGTTTAAGTCCAGTCCAGAAAAACACTTGTCTTGAAAACTGCACAAACTGATCTGTGTGCAGTCCAGGTGTCACATCAGTGTCAGGGTTTCCCTCCTCCCTCCTTTATGCTGCTTTCACTACACAGTCTTTGTTGCCATGGTAACCACCTCCCCCCAACGAGACCGCCTCTTTGCCATTCAGACTGAACCCTCTCGTTAAAGAGACGGGGGCCGGTTTGTGTGTGGTCAGGGTGCCACTCTCTGCTCATTTCAGTCCAACTGCAGAGCTTCAGCACAGAGGTACGACACCACACACACACACACACACACACACACACACACACACACACACACAC
>NC_056499.1:52476079-52480655 GCF_014905685.2 Nematolebias whitei | reverse complement strand
CACACACACACACACACACACACACACACACACACACACACACACACTGCTGTTTGTGGAGTTGATGAGTTTGTGTGCATCAGACAGGTTGAAATGTTTGTGTGTGCGTGTGTGCGTGCATGTGTGTGTGTGTCCTCTCACATGTTGTTGTGGTGGGCAGCTTCAGCCGGTGTGGAGGTGGCAGGCTGATGAACTTTGAGGTGAATCAGATCAAACTTTTAGTTTGTGAACTAACTGCACAGCTTCTGTTGAAGCTGTAACAAGTTGTGTGTCATTAAAACACAGCAGATGTGCTGGTTCACCAGGATCTGGTTACTTATCGGCCAGTCCATCAGAGCGTGTCATTAGTTTATGACTCGTTGTTGAGAAGCTGAAACGTCAAGCAGCCCTGAGGAAGATGACTGACATCAGAAACATCTGGAGGCCTGACGCCATGTCTCCATCAACAGGAGCCGATAATAAACTTTTATTAACACCATTCACATCCAGATGAAGGTTTATTGAGGAGGAGAAGAACAAAGATGTCTGAACTCCTCTTCCTCCTGGTTTCCATCATGTTTCATCAGGGTCAGAACTTGTGCCGTCAGTTCATGTTAAAGATTAATAATTTGTTTCTCAGCCGACTAAAGAGCATCTGACCATTTAAACCAGTCCAATGTTGACCACATCCTCAGAGGAAACCACATCTGGCTGATCTCGGATCAGTCTGCTCGGTAACAGCAGGCATTGATCCTGCAACATAACATAAGAGAACTTTATTGATCCTCATGGCAGCCTGTCGTTGGGGTGAAGGAGGTTTAACCCTGATATCAGCCCATCTTCAGCCGTGGAGTCGGTGTCTACCCATGAGAGACTTGTTGATCGACTGGATTGTTTTCCACTAGCTATGTTTACATGTGCAGAATTCTTTGACCAGATTGAAATGTGTTCTGTTTGAATAATTCAAATGTATTGTTTACATGGGCACAATCTGTTCGTGACAAGCGTTTACATGCAGCGGGCTTTGTTCTGAACAGCAGTACTGACATGCGCAGAGTGGTAAACTCTCCTTAAAAAAACCACCGAAGAAGAAGTTCTACTTCCGGGGTGAACGTAAACAAACCTGAGCAGCCAAAATGGACCCGCGGCAGGTTTTAATGATGGTAGAGACGTTACTTCACTCCCTGACTGAGCTACAGGTAATACAGATCATTTTGAGCTCTTTCAAAGATTCTAGTAGAAATGTTGTGTCGCTCACCGACCAGTTTTGCTCCCCGGACATGCTAATATTATTAGCATTAGCCAGGCGGAAATGGCAAAGTCGCACATGTGCAGTCAGGTCAGTTTTTCACGATCAGATAAAAACGAACAGATCAAGCGTTTACATGCGCACCGATTGGGTTACGGATCGGCGTAAACCACCCGTTTCATTCTGATCACAAATTATATCGGATCGCGCCAAATACACAAAAAAATAACCCGAACGGAGTGTTTACATGACACACTTTTATTCCGACCGGCCATTTGATCCGGTTACTTATGTCCATGTAAACATACCCACTGATAGACGATCGTTGACAGAGGAGTTGACTTTTTTACTGAACAGAAACTCTTGCTGCTCCTTTTAAACCAAACTTTCCATCAGCACAAAGAAACACTGGCTCCCCTCCTCCTCCTCTGTTCTTGACTGATTCCTCTGAAGTCCTGCTGAGTCCAATCTTCTTCCTCCTCCTCTGCCTCAAGCACATGGCAGTTAAGCTCCTCCCCCTGCAAAGTGGAAATGCTCAGACCAGATCAGATCAACATCTGATCAGAGATCGGCCTCCGTTTTGAGGGAGACCACTCTTCAGGAGTCGCAGCACCTCCTTGGCTCACCTGCAGAACAATCAAAACATTTAAGAAGAAGATAAGAGTTCAGAGTGCTTCCTGTTTACCAGCTGGACTGCTGCAAGCCCCGCCCACTTTTTAAGTTGCCCAGAGACTTACACCTGAGTCTCTGAAGGGGTGAAGAAGGCTTAGGGTGGCTGTTCATGTGTGTGTGTGACCCGGACAAAAACAGGCTGCCCTCCCATTCAGGGGCCCTCAGTTTGTTTTGTCTGGAAGTCATCAGTAATCCTCTGAAGTCACCGGCAGCCCCCAACGTGCTGCGAGGTGGGTCCCCATATTGAGACAAATATACGCTTTATAGCAGTGGTCCTCAACAGTTTTACGCCACAAACTGGTTTTATGTCCAACAATATTTTCACGGACCGGGCAGTGGGGGTGGGGGTCCTCCCCCAGAGAATTTTGAATACAGTAGATGTGTATTTTACAAATGTTTATTACAGTAAATTAACATGAATCAAAAGATGTAAACTCTGTTATTATTGAAATCTCTGACTGCAAAGCATTCGTAATGTTCGTAATTGCAGCTCTGCAGGTAAGGGGCGTTCACCTCAGGACCAATTGAGGTCGCTGATTGGTCAGTTGCTGATGTACCTCTGGATTGATTGACAGGTGGGTCGAGGATCCGACTACTGCAAAAAAAAAAAATCATAGATTTTCCTGGCCCATTTTAAGAGCGTCATCATTTTTTCTGTATTTATTCAATATTAGTTCAATATTTCAGTGAATCAAAGGTTTGAGTCAGAGATTCTTTATTGTCATTCTCACCTCATGTGGTACATGTGGTGGAGCGAAATTATGTACACAGGGTCCCAGTTACATCCAACAATAAAATGTAAAAGAAAAACAATGATAACAACTAAGATATGAACTAAGAAAAACGTCAACTAAATATACACTAAGCACTAATAGCATAAAAAAACATTACGTCGAACATCAGCGAACATGAACATGAACACGAGTCTGTGTAAGCAGATGAGCACGCATGAACACATCAACATTGAAACAGATCAGCTGCAACATTGAAACAGATCAGCAGCAACATGAAAAAGATAAGCAGCAACATGATGTGATTTTTCATAGTGATTATTCCTTCCCATGGGCTCACCACCTGTGGGAGGGGCCAAAGGGGTCGGGTGCAATGTGGGATGGGTGGTGGCCGAGGGCGGGGACCCTGGCAGTCTGATCCTCAGCTACAGAAGCTGGCTATTGGGACGTGGAATGTCGCCTCACTGGTGGGGAAGGAGCCTGAGCTGGTGTGTGAGGCTGAGAGGTTCCGGCTAGAAATAGTCAGACTCACCTCTACGCATGGCTCGGGCTCTGGAACCAGTTTCCTTGAGAGGGGCTGGACACTCTTCCACTCTGGAGTTGCCCCTGGTGAGAGGCGCCGAGCAGGCGTGGGCGTACTTATTGCCCCCCAACTTGGTGCCTGTGTATTGGGGTTCACCCCGGTGAATGAGAGGGTGGCCTCCCTCCGCCTACGTGTGGGGGGACGGGTTCTGACTGTCGTTTGTACTTATGCACCAAACGGCAGTTCAGATTATCCACCCTTTCTGGAGTCCTTGGAGGGGGTACTGGAAAGTGCACCTTCTGGGGACTCCCTTGTTCTGCTGGGGGACTTCAATGCTCATGTGGGCAATGACAGTGAGACCTGGAGGGATGTGGTTGGGAGGAACGGCCCTCCTGATCTGAACCAGAGTGGTGTTCTGTTGTTGGACTTCTGTGCTCGTCATGGATTGTCAATAACGAACACCTTGTTCAAGCATAAGGGTGTCCATATGTGCTCTTGGCACCAGGACACCCTAGGCCGCAGTTCGATGATCGACTTTGTCATCGTCTCATCTGATCTGCGGCCACATGTCTTGGACACTCGGGTGAAGAGAGGGGCGGAGCTGTCAACTGATCACTACCTGGTGGTGAGTTGGCTCCGATGGTGGGGGAGGATGCCGGTCAGACCTGGCAGACCCAAACGTATTGTGAGGGTTTGCTGGGAACGTCTGGCAGAGTCTCCTGTGAGACGGAGTTTCAACTCCCACCTCCGGGAGAACTTTGAACATGTTCCGAGGGAGGTGGGGGACATTGAGTCTGAGTGGAACATGTTTCGTGCCTCTATTGTCGAGGCGGCTTACCAGAGCTGCGGCCGCAAGGTTGTCGGTGCCTGTCGCGGCGGAAACCCTCGAACCCGATGGTGGACACCGTCGGTGAGGGATGCTGTCAGGCTGAAGAAGGAGTCCTATCGGGCCTTTTTGGCCTGTGGGACCCCGGAAGCAGTTGATGGGTACCGGCAGTCCAAGCGACATGCGGCTCGGGTGGTTGCTGAGGCAAAAACTCGGGCATGGGAGGAGTTCGGAGAGGCCATGGAGAACGACTTCCGCACGGCTTCGAGACGATTCTGGTCCACCATCCGGCGTCTCAGGGGGGGAAAGCGGTACGCCACCAACACTGTTTATAGTGGGAGTGGTGTGCTGCTGACCTCAACTTGGGATGTTGTGGGTCGGTGTGCGGAATACTTTGAAGACCTCCTCAATCCCACCGGCACGTCTTCCACTGAGGAAGCGGAGCCTGAGGACTCTGGGTCGGGCCCTCCTATCTCTGGTGCTGAGGTCACCGAGGTGGTTAAAAAGCTCCTCGGTGGCAGGGCCCCAGGGGTGGATGAGATTCGCCCGGAGTTCCTTAAGGCTCTGGATGTTGTAGGGTTGTGTTGGCTTACGCG
>NC_056499.1:52473936-52475979 GCF_014905685.2 Nematolebias whitei | reverse complement strand
CAACAACGCAAGTCAGACAACAATGCATGTCAAGCACAAAAACACAAGTCAAACACAACAACACAAATCAAACACAACAACACATGTAAAAAACAACACAAGTCAAACACAACAACACATGTCAGATACAACAACTCATCAAACACAACAAAACAACTCAAACACAACAACACATGTAAAAAACAACACAAGTCAAACACAACAACATATGTCAGACATACAAAAAACAACTCAAACACAACAACACAACTCAAACACAATAAAACAACTCAAACACAACAACACAAGTCAGGCACAACATGACATGTCAAACACAAAAACACATGTAAAAAACAACACAAGTCAAACACAACAACACATGTCAAGCACAGCAACACATGTCAAACATAACAAAATATGTCAGACACAGCAACACATGTCAAACACAAAAACACATGTCAAACACAACAACACATGTCAAACATAACAAAACATGTCAGACACAGCAACACATGTCAAACACAAAAACACATGTCAAACACAACAACACATGTAAAAAACAACACAAGTCAAACACAACACATGTCAAGCACAACAACACATGTCAAACATAAAAACACATGTCAAACACAAAAACACATGTCAAACACAACAACACATGTCAAACATAAAACACATGTCAGACACAACAACACGTCAAATAAAACAACACAAGTCAAAAACACAACTCAAACACAACAACACATGAATAAAACAACACAAGTCAGACACAACAACATGTCAAGCACAACAACACAAGTCAGACACAACAACATGTCAAGCACAACAACACAAGTCAGACACAACAATGCATGTCAAGCACAAAAACACAAGTCAAACACAACAACACAACTCAAACTCAACAAAACAACTCAAACACAACACATGTAAAAAAACAACACGTCAAACACAAAAACACATGTCAAACACAAAAACACGTCAAACACAACAACACATATAAAAATAAAAAAAACGCATGTGAAACACAACAACACATGTCAAACATAACAAAACATGTCAAACACAAAAACACATGTCAAAACACAAAAACACATGTCAAAACACAAAAACACATGTCAAACACAACAACACATGTCAGACACAGCAACACATGTCAAACACAACAACACAAGTCAGGCACAACAATACATGTCAAACACAAAAACACTTGTCAAATACAACAATACATGTCAGACACAACACATGTCAAACATAAAAACACATGTCAGACACAGCAACACATGTCAAACATAACAAAACATCAGACACAGCAACACATGTCAAAACACATGTCAAACATAACAAAACATGTCAGACACAGCAACACATGTCAAACACAACAACACAAGTCAGGCACAACAATACATGTCAAACACAAAAATGCATGTCAAACACAAAAAAACATGTCAGACACAAAAACACTTGTCAAATACAACAACACATGTCAGACACAACACATGTCAAACATAAAAACACATGTCAGACACAGCAACACATGTCAGACACAACACATGTCAAACATAACAAAACATGTCAGACACAGCAACACATGTCAAACACAACAACACATGTCAAACATAACAAAACATGTCAGACACAACAGCACACATCAGACACAACAACACATGTCAAACACAACAATACATGTCAAACATAACAAAACATGTCAGACACAACAGCACACATCAGACAACAACACATGTAAAAAACAACACAAGTCAAATACAACAACACGAGTCAGGCACAACAATACATGTCAAACACAAAAACACATGTCAAACACAACAACACATGTCAGACCTATGCTAAGCTTGCTTGTTTGTTTGTGTTGTCTGTCTCTGACAAATTGTTTGTTTATTTGCATTGTCTCTGACACATTGTTTGTTTGTGTTGTCTCGGCCATGTTGTTTGTGTTGTCTCTGACATATTGTTTGTCTGTGTTGTCTCTGACATTTTGTTTGTGTTGTCTCTGACACATTTGTTTGTGTTGTCTCTGACACATTGTTTGTTTGTGTTGTCTTGGAC
>NC_056499.1:52471302-52473926 GCF_014905685.2 Nematolebias whitei | reverse complement strand
CTGTCTCTGACACGTTGTGTGTGTTTGTGTTGTCTCTGACACATTGTGTGTGTTTGTGTTGTCTCTGACACGGTGTTTGTGTTTGTCGAGCAGGAGGAGCAGTTCAGTCTCTACGCTCTGTACAGCAAGAACAAACCGAAGTCTGACGCCCTGTTGGCCAACCATGGTCACTCCTTCTTCAGGGTAAGAACTGCTTCCTGCGTACTCTGACCTTTAACCTTCGAGGACTCACTGTGACCTCTGACCTTTAACCCTGCCCCTTTTGTGGCAGTGGAAGCAGTTGGAACTGGAAGATAAGATGGACCTGTCGTCCTACCTGCTGAAGCCCATCCAGAGAATGAGTAAATATGCTCTGCTCCTAACTGACCTCATGAAGGAGGTGGGCACAGAGCAGGAGGCGGAGCTTACAGCTCTGCAGGCTGCCACCAGCATGGTGAAGTTCCAGCTTCGCCACGGCAATGACCTGCTAGCTATGGACGCCATTCGAGACTGTGACGTGAGTTGTGCTTTTCTCTCAGAGCAGCTGTTAATGCTCTGATTCACTATAGACCTCCAGAAACCCAAAATATGGTGTGTCTTTTTAAGGTAATGTGTATTGGTAATATGCGCCGAACAGGAGCTCAAAGTATTGATTTAAACACCTGAAGAGAAATGTGCATTTATATTTAAAAGCTTTACCTGCACAACATTTTACTTAAGTGTAGGCTTAGAAAAACAGTTCTAAACCTGTTGAATTACAATAACATAAGTATAGCTAGAGAAATTGCATTTCCTGCAAAAATGCAATGGGAATGCATATTGCTGAAGAACCTGCTGAAAAACAGCTGAAATCAGCTAAAAAAAAATGCTCAAATGTAGCTGAAATGGGAGAACAAGCTTAAATTAGCAGAATACAGCAGAAAAAAAAAACGTATTTGCTGAATTAGGTTTGAATAAACAGAAATTAGCACAAAAACTAGGAATTTAGCTAAGCTGAAATTAACATAAAACGGCTAAATAGTAGCTGAAATAGCAGAAAAATCTGACAGGAGCATAACAAACTGCATTTAGCAGAAATAAGTTAATTATGCTGAAAGTAGCAGAAATTACTATGAAACAGTTTAATTTATCTGAAAACAGCTCAAATTATCTAAAAAAAATGCTAAAATGCTAGCTAAAAAGGTAGTACTAGCTTAAATTAGCAGAAAAAATTCTGAAAGAACACATGCTTGCCCAATTAGGCTTAAATAAGCAGAAATGAGCACAAACAAGTGGAAATTTTCCTGAAAAAAGCTGAAAAGTAGCTGAAAAAAAGGCAGAAAGAAGCTGAAATTACCAGATGGAAGTGGAGAGAGCTCATTTTTGGTGTATAAGGCTGAAAAATTTTGAAATTGGGGCAAAAAAATGTGGAATTGGCTGAAGAAGCTTAAATTACCATAAACAGCTATATAGTAGCTGAAATAGTAGAAAAGCTGAAACTTGCAGAAATAAGCTTAATATGAGCATAATAAGGATCTGCAAGGAGGATCTGCGGTGGAAGTGGTCTCCAGCTACAAGTACTTGGGTGTACACATGAATGACAACCTCAGCTGGGGCAACAACACTACCAGCCTGATCAAGAAAGCTCATCAGAGACTCTACTTCCTCAGGCGGCTGAGACGAGCTGGTCTGGGAGGCTCACTCCTCACCTTCTTCTACAGGAGTGCAGTGGAAAGCATCCTGTGCTCTAGCATCAACGTGTGGCATGGAGGCTGCACAGCTGCAGAAAGAAAAGCTTTGCAGAGAGTGGTGAAGGCTGCACAGAAGACTGTTGGAGTCAGTCTCCCCACCATCACAGACATCTACACCTCCAGATGCAGGAAGAGGGCCACCTGCATCATGAAGGACCATACTCACCCAGCACACATACTTTTTGCCCCGCTTCCCTCAGGAAGGAGGTTGAGGAGCATTAAGTGTAGAACCACTAGACTGAGGAACAGCTTCTACCCTGAGGCTGTTGGACTCATGAATGTCTAACCAGAATAATCACTGTGAAAAATCACATCATGTTGCTGCTGATCTTTTTCATGTTGAGGTGTTCATGCGTGCTCATCTGCTCACACAGACTCATGCTCATGTTTGTGCTGCTGTTCGGCGTAATGTTTTTTTGCTATTAGTGCTTAGTGTATTTTTAGTTGATGTTTTTCTTAGTTCATATGTTACCATACCATACCACTTTATTTATAAAGCACTTAAAACAGCTACAAGGCCAACCAAAGTGCTGTACAGACAAAACAACATGTAACACACAAAGCAAAATACAAAATGAGGTAAATCAGAATATAGACATAAAAACGATGCAGATAATGACGACAAACCAGTGTGGAGCATACAGGTTCAAGACACAGATCATCTGGTGTTGAAAGCTACTGAATAGCAGTGAGTTTTTAAACAGGACTTGAAAACCGAGAGGGAGGGGGCCTGTCTGACAAGCAGAGGTAACTCGTTCCAGAGTCTTGGTCCTGTTACAGAGAAGGCCCTGTCACCTCTGCGCTTAAGACGAGTTCCTGGAACTGTGAGGAGCAACTGGTCCGCTGACCTCAGGGAACGTGGTGGGACATATGATTGTAGCAGATCAGAGAGATTGGGGGGGGGGGGGGGGGGGG
>NC_056499.1:52459080-52471202 GCF_014905685.2 Nematolebias whitei | reverse complement strand
GAGGGGACCCAGGATGGACCCCTGCGGAACCCCCCATTTAAGCTCTGCCTCTGCGGAACTAAAATCCTTGATGGAGACACAAAAGGATCTGTCAGCGAGGTAAAATCTGAACCAATTGAGGGCTGATCCTGTGACGCCCACCCACTGCTCCGACCTAGCAATGAGGATCTCATGGTCGATGGTGTCAAAGGCGGCTGTGAGGTCCAACAGGACAAGCAGCACAGAATCAGTGGTATCTGTGAATCTGAAGATGTCGTTAAAGACCTTCAGCAGGGCAGTTTCAGTACTGTGGAGAGGTTTAAAGCCAGATTGGAAAAGCTCTAAGATGGCGTGATCCTCCAGGAAGCACTTCAACTGGGACTCGATTATTTTCTCTATTACTTTAGAAACAAATGGGAGTTTGGAGACAGGCCGGAAGTTGGACATGACTGAGGGGTCAAGGTTTGTTTTTTTCAGGAGAGGCTGGATGGCAGCATGTTTAAAGGATTTTGGCACCACGCCAGTGGATAAACTACTGTTTACTATATCAAGAATGGACGGACCTAGAGTTGGAAAAACCTCCTTTAGTAGTCAAGGTGGGACCACATCAAAGGGGGAACCAGAAGGTTTCAAGTTGCACATGACCTGCTCTAGAGAAGATAGAGTGATGGGTTCAAAATGGTCGAAAGGAGCTACAGATTGAGGTGGGATGGATGGGTCATGAGTTGGAGGGGAAATGACAGCCCTGGTGGTCACAATTTTTTTCCAAAAAGAAATGTAAGAAGTTGTCGCACAGCTCAGTAGAGGCTTCCAGAGGTGATGGTTCAGTGAGGTGAAGAACAGAGTTTAGGGTGGAGAAGAGGACACGTGGGTTGTGAGAGTTTGATGTAATTATATCAGAGAAGTATTTGGATTTAGCAGCTTTTACTGCTTTCTAATAACGGCACCAACTCTCTTTAAATATTTAAAAAGAGACCTGCAGCCTGTCTTTCCTCCACTTTCGCTCCGCCCTCCTACATTGCTGCCTAACGGCCTTGGTGACGTCACTCAGCCAAGGTTCTGCTCTCAGTTTTGATTTTCTAGTTTTAACAGGCGCAACATGATCCAGAGTCTTTAAGCAGACAGAGTTGAACTGGGATGTCAGCTCCTCAGTGGTGGTGAGAAACACTGGGGGCTGAATGATCATTTCAGAGTTATAAACATCTGTGAAACATGTGGCAGTGAAGTGGTTAATTGCCCGGGTCCTACGTGCACAAATGCACGACTTAGGAGTTAGATGGGGGAGGGTGAACTCAAACCGGACTGGCATGTGGTCTGAAAAAACATTATCACCAATAACAAGATTATTAACAGTCATATCATGAGTTAAAACAAGGTCCAGTGTATGTCCACACTCTTGGGTGGGACAGTTTACATGCTGAGTTAAATTAAATGAGTCCAATAAATCTAAAAAGTCCTTAAGCAAGGGCTTCTCAGGACAGCACACATGCAAACTAAAGTCCCAATAATGAAAACATGCTCATATTTTGGTGTGATTTCAGCCAAGAAGTCAGAAAACTCATTTATGAAATCCTTAGATCGAGGTGGGCGGTAGACGAGTGCAAATAACGTTGGAGGTGAATGTCCGAGTTCAAAGACGCTCAGCTCAAAGCTGGCACGGGGAACTGGGATGGGTAGTTTTTTATAGTCAAAAGTTGATTTGAATATTGTTAATAATCCACCACCGCGCCAGCCTGATGGCCGCGGGGCATTAAAATACAAACAGTGCGGTGGCAATAATTCCGTCAAGGCGCTGGACTCACCCTGAGACATCCAAGTCTCTGTGATGCACAGAAAGTTCAAATCGTGCTCTTGAAAGTAGTCCCTGAGGATAACAGTTTTGTTGGTAACAGATCTTGCGTTGACCAAACACATCCGGATATTGTCCAAAGTGGAGCTAGCAGCGGTGGAGTTAGCGCGCGCTAATGGCCGCAGGTTTTCAATAACAGCCCCTCCAGGTCGGTCCGAGCTGCGCATCGGCTGACAACTCACGTTGGTTACCTGGTCCGGGCATACAGGAGAGGAAGATGCAGCGTGCAGAGCTTTCAGCTTCACAAGCTGACCAGCACGTTTTCCCCGGCGTCTGATGCAATATCTCCGGGCAGGGAGGTGAGGAGCGCAGCGAAGGTAAGCTGGCACGTCCGCCAGCAGGGGGGGAGGAGGGGGGGGGGGTGTCCAGAGGTACGCTCATATTTTTCCAAATAAGCGACTTCAGTGACAGAAAAACGAAGATCCAAAAGTTGTCTGTCATACACTAGCAGAGAGTTGATGTCACAGATGAGAAATGCAAAAAACAAAAATCATCCGAACACCATCAGCAGAGGTGGATTGCAAGCCATGTACATGTTCTTTTTGTAGGCGCTGGTTGGGTCACAAAAGAAAGTCACAGATTACCTGCAAAAACTTGAAAAGGAGAAAACAATTAATTGATTGTTGTATTATAGATTGTACCCACGGGAAGCCACTCCCTGTCTTTATGGACTTCCAAAAATACACAAAGAAGGAACACCACTCAGACCCATCATCAGCAGCATGAACTCAGTGACATACAATATTGCTAAACATCTGGCTGGTATTTTAGCTCCTCTTGTTGGAAACACACCTCATCACATAAAGAACTCCATTGATTTTGCTAACAAAGTTCAACACTTGAAACTAACCCCAGGAGAAACCCTTGTATCCTATGATGTGACCTCTTTTCACATGCATACCCATCTCTGAAGCAGTAGAAACCATCAGAAAACAACTTTTACAAGACAAGAACTTAATCAACAGGACCAACTTCACCCCAGACCAGATCTGCACCCTGTTGGATCTCTTGCCTTTCCACCACTTATTTCAAGTTCAATGACAGTTTTTATAGACAGAAGCACGGCTGTGCCATGGGATCTCCAGTGTCACCCATTGTTGCCAATTTCTACATGGAGGAAGTGGAACAGAGAGCCCTAAACTCCTATGAGGGAACAACGCCAAGCCATTGGTTCCGTTATGTGGATGACACCTGGGTCAAAATCCAAGCTAAGGAAATAGAAGCGTTCACCAGACACATTAACTCGGTCGATAACAACATCAAGTTCACCAGAGAGGATGCAAACGACAACAAATGCCTTTTTTGGGCTGTTTGGTTCAGATAGAGAGAGAGGACAGCCTCAAAATTGAAGTTTACAGAAAACCAACCCACACAGACCAGAATCTTCTGTTTGACTCCCACCATCCACTGGAACACACACACACTCTGTCACACACACTCTGTCATCAGAACTTTACAACATCGGGCCGAATGCGTCCCCACGAAGACAGAAGGTAAGGAAAAGGAACAGAAACACATTCAAGAAGCTCTTCAAACATGTGTATATCCTAACTGGGCTTTTGTCAAGTCAGTGAGGAAATCTACAAAACACACCAATAAACTGAAAAAGGAGAACAGCAGACGTAAAAACATTGTCATCCCTTATGTTGCTGGAGTATCAGAGAAATTCAGAAGGATCTTCAACAAACACAACATCCCAGTACATTTCAAACCCAGCAGGACTCTCAGACAGAGGCTGGTCCACCCTAAAGACAAAACACCCATACACTAACAGAGTGGTGTAGTGTATGCGGTCCAGTGCAGCGAGGACTGTCCAGACCTCTACATTGGAGAAACTAAACAGCCTCTTCACAGACGCATGGCTCAACACAGGAGAGTCACCTCCTCTGGACAAAATTCAGCTGTTCATCTCCACCTCACAGATAAGGGACACTCTTTTGAGGACCAAAATATGCACATTTTGGACCGAGAACACAGATGGTTTGAGAGGGGGGTGAAGGAAGCAATTCATGTAAAAAGAGAAAAGCCGTCTCTTAACAGAGGAGGCCTCAGATTTCCACTTTCAAAAACCTATAATGCAACTTTAAAACAGATTCCCAGCCGGTTTTCACACCTGATGGAAACAGAGGGGCCTCGTCTGTGAATTAGAGGAACAAAAGACTCTTACTGTTAAGGTTGTTTAGGTGTGAATTGCCAATCTACATATGTGTGTGTGTCTTATCTCACTCAGCCTTATAACCTGAATCTCTCTCTCTCTGCTCTTTGAATTGAGAAAGCTCCTCGGATGAGGAGCGAAACGTCTTCTGTTACAAATAAAGTCCAGTTGTTTTTGTATTGAACACTTTTTGAATTCATCATGTCCTGGATGACTGAGAATCTCCACCAGCTTATTGTGCCATCTGCAGGTAGACCTGAAGGAGCAGGGTCAGCTGATCCGTCAGGATGAATTTACCGTCTCGAGCGGCAGGAGGAAATGTCAGCGCCACATCTTCCTGTTTGAGGAGCTCATTCTCTTCAGTAAACCCAAGAAAATGGAAGGAGGGCTAGACGTTTTCATCTACAAACACTCCTTCAAGGTGAGCGCTGTAAGCCAGGTGGGGTCCAACTCACCCTGAGCTCAGGTTGTGACAGCACCCTGTTGTTTTTCAGACAGCAGACGTGGGTCTGACCGAGTCAACAGGGAACAGCGGGCTCAGGTTTGAGATCTGGTTCAGGAGGAGAACAACCAAGAACCAGACCTTCATACTTCAGGCCACCACAGCCGAGGTCAAACACACGTGGACGACTGACATCGCCCGGATCCTTTGGACCCAGGCCACCCGGAACAAAGGTGGAGACAGTGGGACAGCAAAAATGCTGCTCAGTTGGTATGGGTCACCAACTGAACCTGTTGTGTATTTGTGTTTGTTTGTGTGTGCACGTGAGCAGAGATGCGACTGAAGGAGATGGTGTCGATGGGCGTGGGGAACAAACCGTTTCTGGACATCCAGCCGAGCGACGCCGCCATCAGTGACCGAGCGGTTCACTACATCATGAAGAACAAAGGTACAATTAGGTTTTCATGGAAACAGTTTTAACACAAAACCTCAATAGCAGGTATTTAATTTCATTAACGGTTAACAATACTTTACTTTTAAGTAAAGTAACAATACTTTACTTTTAAGTAAAGTATTGTAAGGAAGTTTACTTAAAGCAAGTTTTGGTACCCCAAGGCTACAGTCAGATGATACTACTTTATTCTACTACTTCAATATAATTAATTAATAACCATAATAATAATGATAATAGTGAATGGTTGGTAAATGGTAAGTGGACTGTACTTATATAGCGCCTTTCTATCTTATTTCAAGATACTCAAAGCGCCTTACACTACAATCTGTTTAGTGTTTTGTTTTATCTGTTCACTCTGCGGGGTGAATCATGGTGAGTAAATGTCAATGTAAATGGTAAATGGACTGCTCTTATGCAGCACTTTTCTATCTAGTCCAGATACTCAAAGTGCTTTACAACACAATCTGTGCCCTCATTTACCTCCACACAGCACTCTACTAAATCTATACAAAGCTAATCTGAATCTGAGAGACTTACCAGTGCTTTAGATAATATTTAGATATTCATACACCGATTGTACACACATCAGATGCAATGAGTGTTTCAGTGTCTTGTCCAGGGACACTTAAACATGTGATAACGGGTGGAATCGAACCCCCAACTCTCGTATTGGAAGACGACTGCTCTAACCACTCAGCCACAGCTGCCCCGTTGTTCATCAAATATGCTATCTTCTCAATAACAGACAGCAGGCAATGTTTTAGCTGCCTATTCAAGTGTCAGGTGAGTAGAGGCCATAGAAACTGTGGACCAGGAAGTGGGAAAGATTAGTGAGGGTGAAGTCCGGAAAGCTCTGAAAAGAATGAAGAAGGGGAAGGCAGTAGGACCTGATGACATACCACTGGAGGTTTGGAAATGTCTTGGACAGATGACAGTGAGGTTTTTGACTCAAATATTCAATGGCATATTTGAGGGTGAGAAAATGCCTGAGGAATGGAGAAGTGTGCTGGTGCCCATTTTTAAGAACAAGGGTGATGTACAGAGTTGTAACAACTACAGGGGAACTAAGTTGATGAGTCACACAATAAAAATCTGGGAGAGAGTTGTGGATGCTAGACAGATGAGAGGTGTCTATTTGTGAGCAGCAGTATGGTTTCATGCCAAGAAAGAGCACCACAGATGCCATCTTTGCTTTGAGAATGCTGATGGAGAAGTACAGAGAGGGTCAGAAAGAACTTCATTGTGGCTTTGTAGATTTAGAAAAAGCATATGACAGGGTGCAGAGGGAGTGGCGGAGAAGTATTTTAGACTGGTACAGGACATGTATGAGGACAGCAGGACGGTGATGAGATGTGCTGTAGGAGTGACAGATAGCTTAAAGAGGAGTTGGGAGTGCATCAAGGATCGACTCTGAGCCCCTTCTTGTTTGCTCTGGTGATGTACCGACTAACAGATGAGGTCAGGCAAGAATCCCTGTGAACTATGATGTTTGCAGATGACGTGATCTGTGGTGAGACCAGCTATGTTTTATGGTCTGGAAACAGAGACTGGAGACAGAACTGAAAGTGGCAGAAATGAAAATGTTGACATTCTCCTTAGGAGTGATTATCATTGTACTGCGATACAGCAAGAATATGTTCATACAGTCATCCGAAAGATGGGCAGAGTGCATGTAGCTGCTGCTATGATAGCGCAGCCTCTTATCCTTTTCAGAATACTTTTTTAGATAGAAAAGGGGGAAATCCATGAGGAGAGGATAGTGGCATTACAAAAAAATATCTCTTCACACCTTGCCCTATCAGAACACGATTTAAGACATCAAAAAACTGTCAGCAGCACATTTATGAACACGTTACATATGCATTTGACGACAAGGTGGTCCATGAAGCACTAACAGATAGTCCATTGTCCTGATAAGATAATTGTCAGCCAGCACAGTTCTGATAAGCCTCCACAGAAGTACTACAAGGTGTGGGGGGTTACGATAGACAAAGCTTTTCCTTAGTTTACACATTTCCCTGGAGAAGTTGATATGTCAGCCTGTTTTCGAGGCCAACGGGGGGAGTCAGATTCAGATAAGCCACAATTGTAAATTTTTTTTTCAGGCAGAGTGTTTTTCTTGTCAGCCTTGAGTCCTACTGGTACTTTCAAGATCCAAAATGGCCAGATTAGGGTGCATTCTACTGGTCTGTGCGATTTTGAGTCCTCAAAGCACGAACCAAACCTTCACAAGGCAGGCAGCCTGACAAGGATCAAATTAGCTGCAGCTGTCTTCTTGTATGTTGCTAGACCAGGAACCAGCCGATTCCAATATGTATTTGGCGTCCTCCTGAGATTCTCAGTGGGACTTGAGAGCTCTCTGTCCCTGTCGCTTTGTTGAAAAGATTTTGTAGATTGCGTTGAAAGCCCAGCTGATCAGATCCATAACAGTTGTTTTCGTTTCAGAGGATGTGTAAAATAGGAGCTCCGATACACAGACAGAGAGCAAAAAAGCAGGAGAATAGGAGAGGGTAGAGAATGCATCGGCCTCGTACGAGAGCGAGTGAGGAAAAAAAGGATAGATAAGATTAGGAATGAGATCAGAGGTATAGCACAGGTTGAACAACTAGGAGATAAAGTGAGAGGCCAGACTGAGATGGTTTGGACATGTCTAGAGGAGGGACAGTGGCTATAATCGTAGAAGGATGTTAGAAATGCAGCTGCCAGGAAAAAGACAAAGAGGAAGGCCAAAGAGGATGTGTCAGGGTTTCAGGCAGGTCAGGACAGGAGAGAACCCAGTTGTGCAGGGAAAGAGTCAAGACTCAAGGATACAAAAATAAATACTCTTTAATAATAAATCAAAAAGGCTGACTTGGCAGCATCTTACAAAAACAGGGAACGAGGAACAGATCAGACTGGCAGGACAGGACAGGCAATACCCAACGACGACGAGACAAAGGACAGGACTCACTGACAGGACTCTTTTTCACCTCTTTGCCACACTCTGTCAAGAATCAGGGTTTTAGGATTTAAAATTCACCCAGACAGCTGGTTGGAGTCAGAATCTAGTTGCAGGAACACATCTTCATAGGCAGGTGGAGTGAGAGCCACCTGTTAGAGCTTAAAGAGATGATGTCACTGTAACTGGTGGGAAGGCAGCTGCAGAGGGAGGTCTTTAAGGCTGTGAACAACAGGGCAATCCAGGGTCGTGGTTCTAAAGGTGAAGCAGGGGTTGCACACAGGGGGTCAGAGAGCCAAAGACAAATCCAAAGGGTCAAACCTTAATCTAGAAATCTGTAGGCAGAAGTAGTCAAAACCAGGGTCAGATGGGCAGACACAATCAGGCGAGGAGAATGCAGAGCAGTAAATTCGAATGACGTGGCATGAGGTCGAGATCCAAAAGACAAGGCTTGAGGTCGAGACGAGATGTCAAATGTGAAAACAAGATGGTTGGATTCAAAAAGTGTTCAATACAAAAACAACTGGACTTTATTTGTAACAGAAGACATTTCGCTCCTCATCCGAGGAGCTTTCTCAATTCAGTGAGCAGTAAGTGAGAGATCCAGGTTATACGTTCTTACGGAGCCACCCCTGGTTATCCTGGCTGTGTGCTTCGGGTCATTGTCATGTTGGAAGACCCAGCCACAACCCATCTTCAGTGCTCTAACTGAGGGAAGGAGGTTGTTCCCCAAAATCTCACAATACATGGCCCCGATCATCCTCTCCTTAATACAATGCAGTCGTCCTGTCCCATGTGCAGAAAAACACCCCCAAAGCATGATGCTTCCACCCCCATGCTTCACAGTAGGGATGGTGTTTTTGGAATGATAATCAGTCTTCGTCGTCCTAACACAGCGAGTGGCATTAAGACCACAAAGTTCTATTTTTGGTCTCATCTGACCACATAACTTTCTCCCATGATTCCTCTGGTTCATCCAAATGGTCATGGGCAAACTTCAGACGGGCCTGGACGTGTGCTGATTTAAGCAGGGGAACCTTCCGTGCCATGCATTATTTTAAACTATGACGTCTTAGTGTATTATCCACAGTAACCTTGGAAACAGTGGTGCCAGCTCTTTCATGTCATTGACCAGCTCCTCACGTGTAGTTCTGGGCTGATTCCTCACCTTTTTTAGGATCATTGATACGCCATGAGGTGAGATCTTGCATGGATCCCCAGTCCGAGGGAGATTGACGGTCATGTTTAGCTTCTTCCCTTTTCTAATAATTCCTCCAACAGTTGATCTTTTTTCACCAAGCTGCTTGGCAATTGCCCCGTAGTCCTTTCCAGCCTTGTGGAGGTCTACAATTTTATCTCTGGTGTCTTTGGACAGCTCTTTGGTCTTAGCCATGTTAGTAGTTGGAGTCTTACTGATTGTGTGGGGTGGACAGGTGTCTTTATGCAGCTAACAACCTCAAACAGGTGCTTCTAATTTTGAATAATAAGTGGAGTGGAGGTGGACTTTTTAGAGGCGGACTAACAGGTCTTTGAGGACCAGAATTGTTGCTGATTGGCAGATGTTCAAATACTTATTTGCAGCAGTACACAAATCATACATTGTGATTTCTGGATTTTTTTTTTTTTTCTTTTTACATTATGTCTCTCACAGTGGACATGCACCTAAGATGAAAATTTTAGACCCCTCCATGATTTCTAAGTGGGAGAACTTGCAAAGTTGCAGGGTGTTCAAATACTTATTTTCCTCACATTATGTAACTGTACTGTGATAAATGCAATTTAATAAATGATCAAATATGAAATAAACAGTATTAAATGACTTCATGAGCTGAAATCTTGTAAATATAATCCCTTTGAATTAAATCATTATTTTAGGGGAGAAATCTGTCAGTCTGGCAAAACGAATATTAAGTTAATTTATACTCTGCAAATGATTTTCTGGGCTTTAATTTTCAAAATATATCTGACAACCCCTCATACAAAAACACAAAAATGACATGGGACAGGTAGGGGTGGAGGGGGATGATGGTCAGGTAACCTCTAGCTCTAGATGTAGAAAAAGAATCAGTATTTTTTTTTTCTGCTTTAATCCCTGAACCTGTCAGTTTAATCAGCTAAATCCAGTGTATGTTGAGTTTTTATTTTACAGATGTAAAAAACAAAACTAACAGCAGTAAAAAGCAGCAGAGGCAGAAAATTAATCCTGACTGGTTTTGTCTCATAAGATCATGTTTACACTGAAACACTGAAAGTGAAACTGTCCAATTGGAGCTGCAAGATAAACTGTCCTCATCGTCCCTCAGGCCTGGACCAGGAGGTCTGAGGAGCTGACAGGTTTTGATCTCTTTGTGTTCAGGGGCCAGAACTCGAGCATCTATCGCCGTCTCTGTGTTTGACCACTCTCAGCCATTCAAACGAGAAGCCGTGACCTCTGACCCTGCAGCATCAGGACCGTCCTCCTGCAGCCTGCTGGGGCCACTCAACTTGCACATGTACAGGTAACACGCACCTGTCCTCAGCTCGTGCGTTCTCAGATGGTTATGCTGTTCCTTTCTCTTTCCCTTTCTCCTTCTGCAGTCAGTTGCCCCCCGCTGCTCCTCCTGCTGACTCATCCTTCAGCTCCTCTTGTATTGAGGAAGATGAGCAGGAACATGAAACCAGCAGCCAGCCCTCCATGAGTACGTGCACACTTTGATGCTGTAGCTCTGCCTCCTGCAGATCAGCACACCTGTGAGTCCTCAGTTTGTGTTTCCCATCATGCTCTGAGACTCCTCCTTGTTGTTTCTGCAGCCACCGAGAGTTCTGGTTCTTCGTCTCGTTGCCTCTCTGGTTCCACAGGCTCCGACAGCGGCTGCGTCTCCTCCCACCTCCAGGAGGCGATGCTTGGAGAGTCCAGTCCACCCAGCCAGCCCTCTTCCTCCTCATCCTCATCTTCCTCCAGCAAACAGCACCTCCCCAATGACTACATGTCTTCTGTGAGTTCAAGAAAGTTTTCAATGTTCAGAGAAAAGCTGATCAGTTTGATCACTGATCGATCAAAGGTGAGGTGATGATGTCATCAGAGATAGTCACATGACCACTGTGTTTGCCAGCAGAAAGCTGCCACCATCATCTGACCTTCACCTGATCCTCCTAATGGTGAGTAAGTCATTTATCATTCATTCTGATCAGCCTGCGTTCAGGTTTTCCAACGAAAACCTCTTTTGAATAGAACAGAATAGAATAGATTAGAATGGAATGGAATGGAATAGAATACAGGCTGATGATGATAAAGGAGACCACCTTGCACAGGGAACATAGACTGGGAGAGAGAAACCAGTGCACCCTCTGTGAAGAGGTCTGTGGTGACAGTCTGGTGGTCAGGCTGTGTGTCCTGAACCCACCTCCTGCAAGGACAGCTGTGAAGGTTAGGTACCTAGGATTCAGGGTTGCAGGTGAAGACAATGCCCTGGATGCACTCATCCTTGGTGACACATCTGGCTCTAGGGATATATTCAGATTACCTGGCTTTTATTGGGAGATTTTGATGTTCTCCTGAGTGACTTCATGGTCCATGTCAGCAATGATGGAGTCATCTGGAGGAGAGTGATTGTGAGGGATGGCCTTCCTGATCTGAGCCTGGGTGGTGTTCTGTTATTTGACTTCTGTGCTGGCCCAGGATGTATGATGTATGATGTATGCACCATGTTGGTGCATATGGTGGCCCAGAGCTGTCAAATGATCATCACCTGGTGGTGAGTCAGATCCAGTGGCAGGTTGTAGGCTGCCAGGCAGACATGGTAAACCCTAATGAGAAGTGAAGGTGAATGGGGAACATCTGGCAGAACACCCTGCCCAGAGATCTTCAACTTAACAAGTGAGTCTTCACATGTCCTGGGGTCATAGTGGTCAGGAGTTCAAACCATAGATATCATATAATCACTAGATACAGCATTGACCGCTATCGCCTATTGGCGCTGACGAGCTGTAGAGCCGCCATCTTGGAACGGTCGACCGCTCCACTCAGTGTAACCTGTTTGACAGGAGCAATGAAGTATCTGCACATTTAATCAGTCATAGCTGAATACTAAACTCATTCTCACAATTTTTTCCTCTGTAAGTATTAGACGTACAGCCATTAAAGCAGAACACATGGTTCAGTGTTTTTAAATATTCTTGGTGGGGTTAACAATAACAATAATAAAATATTATTATGACAAGTTTTGCAAGACTCACAGTCACTGATACATTTTTATTAATATCTATATTATATATATATATATATAAAATATAAACAAATAATATATATATATATATATATATATA
>NC_056499.1:52456519-52458980 GCF_014905685.2 Nematolebias whitei | reverse complement strand
CCAGGCTCCCACGCCGTCTGCTGCAGCCCCCCAGGCTCCCACGCCGTCTGCTGCAGCCCCCCAGGCTCCCATGCCGTCTGCTGCAGCCCCCCAGGCTCCCACGCCGTCTGCTGCAGCCCCCCAGGCTCCCACGCCGTCTGCTGCAGCCCTCCAGGCTCCCACGCCGTCTGCTGCAGCCCTCCAGGCTCCCATGCCATCTCCTGCAGCTCAACAGGCTTCCACGCCGTCTCCTGCAGCTCAACAGGCTTCCACGCCGTCTCCTGCAGCTCAACAGGCTTCCACGCTGTCTCCTGCAGCTCAACAGGCTTCCACGCCGTCTCCTGCAGCTCAGCAGGCTTCCACAATGCAGGCCGTGTTCCCTTTGGCCCTGTGTTTTGGACGGCCTCCCGGCTGCCCCCCTGACCTGGCTCGGCTTGATGGACAGCCTCCCGGCCGCCCGCCGGAACAGTGTCTCTTAGGGACGATCCCTTGACCGTCCAAATTCCTTGTGTTTTGTTTTCTCTGGCTCCTCGTGTTTTTGTTTTCTCTGGCTCCTCGTGTTTTTGTTTTCTCTGGCTCCTCGTGTCCTCGTTCTCTGGCTCCTCGTGTCCTTTTCTCAGGCTCCTCGTGTCCTTTTCTCTGGCTCCTCGTGTCCTCGTTTTCTGGCTCCTCGTGTCCCTTTTCTGGTTCCTCGTGTTCCCTTTTTCTCTGGTTCCTCGGGTCCTCGTTTTCTGGTTCCTCGTGTCCTTTTTCTCCTCGTTTTCTGGTTTCTCGTGTCCTTTTTCTCCTCGTGTCCTTGTTCTCTTTGGCTCCTCGTTCTTTGTGATCCCTCGTGCCCCTTTTCTGGTTCCTCGTGTCCCTCCTCTGTCCCCTCGTGTTCTCATTCCCTGGCTCCTCGTTCTCTGGTTCCTCGTGTCCCCTTCTCTGTGGTTCCTCGTGTTCTTTTTCTCTTTGGCTCCTCGTGTCTCGTTCTTTGTGATCCCTCGTGTATTTTCTCTGGCCCCTCGTGTCCCTTTTCTGGCCCCTCGTGTCCTTGTTCTCTGGTTCCTCGTGTCCTCGTTCTCTGGTCCCTCGTGTCCTTTCTGTGGTTCCTCGTGTCCTTTTTTTCTCTGTGGTTCCTCGTGTCTTTTCTCTGGTCCTCGTGTTTTCCTCGGGCCCTCCACCCTTGCAGTGCCACCCTCCACCCGACCTAGTCCTTCGGGAGGGGGGTTTTTTGGGGACGCCTGGAGGCGTCCTTGGGGGGGGGGGGTACTGTAAGGATGTTAGCTTTCTGTGGCCCGGTTTGTCTGTTTCCCTCGTGCTCCCTCATTAGTTCCATTAGTGCCACCTGTGTCTCGTCCCAGCTGTTTGTTATCATGTCTCGTCTTCTCCTTGTATTTAAGTCATCCTATTCTGTCTTGTTCTTCGTCGGATCGTCTTCGTTGGGTACGCTTCCTTGGGTCTCCTGAGTCTCTCCTTGTCTTCCTGGTTCCTCGAGTTCCCTGTGTCTCCTGAGTTCCCCGTGCCTCCTTCCTTGTTTATGTAAGTTTTGCTTGTTTATTTTGTACTTTTCATTTATCATTAAAAACCTATTTTTGTATTTTTGCCGAGTTGAGTCCCTGTTCTGCACTCTGGGTTCGCTCCTGACACAAATCCTAACAGTACGACCCGACCAGAACAGAACCCAGCGGGCAGGGTTCTCACTCGGCAACACTCACCCATTTTTGTTTTTTCCCTCCTCGTGCCGTGATGGACGAGCTCCTCTCCGTCTCCGTCCATCCACCGTCCCGCCGCCGCCGCGGTGGACGGTTCCGGAGGCAGTCTGCGGCGGCCGGCCCTGTCTCTTCTGCCGAGCAGAACTTCAGAGCTGGTTCCGGTGTTTTCGTGGGAGCGGGGTTCGCCGCCTCACCTCCCAGGTTTCCGGTGGGGGCGAGATCCAACGTCCCGCGGGAGCTCCGGTCCACTCCTGCTCGTTTCGGTGAGTCCGGTCCGGTTGACGTTACAAGGGCGGGTTCCGTCGCCTCACTTTCCAGGTTCCTGGTGGGGGCGGAATCTGGCCTCTCACCGCCACTCCGCGCCGCGGCTGTTCGACCCAGCCTGGCCGTACCTCCGGAGAGTTTTCATTGTGACACCGTGGGGGCGTGTCCCGCCGCCTCACCTTCCAGGTTTCCGGTGGGGGCGGCACCCGTCACCACACCCACTCATACTGACCTTCCCTTTTTTTCTTTCTGAGGATATTTTTTATATTAATCAGACAATTCTCAAACTATTTAGTTCTGCTAAAAGAAACCCGTCCTCCTTTGATTTAGTTTTGACCCAGATGGAGGATTTTTTACTTTCTATCCCAGGCCTTTCTTTGCTCCCCGAGTATGATTTTTTGTTATCAGAAATGAAGACTCTAAAGACTCCTGTTGCAGCCTTTCCTGAGGTGGACTCCACGCTGCACGCAGCCTCTGTGGTGGGTCCTCATCTCTCCTACTCCGAGGGGGTCCCGGCTGACGCT
>NC_056499.1:52456340-52456509 GCF_014905685.2 Nematolebias whitei | reverse complement strand
TCATCTCTCCTACTCCGAGGGGGTCCCGGCTGACGCTCCTCATCTCTTCGCATCTCCAGAGGGGTCGACGCTCTCCACATCTCCAGAGGGGTCGACGCTCTCCACATCTCCAGAGGGGTCGACGCTCTCCACATCTCCAGAGGGGTCGGCGCTCTCCACATCTCCAGAG
>NC_056499.1:52447417-52456240 GCF_014905685.2 Nematolebias whitei | reverse complement strand
GAGTTGACTTCCGGGTCAATTTAGAGCTTTCTGATTCGTGGATGAATCAGAATAGGTGTGGTTTGTGATGTAAGGTGTTATGAAAAGTCGAGGTCAGAGAATGAGATTGTTCAACAACTAACAGAAAGATAATTGCAGAAAAACCAGACTTCGTGGAGTCTCCCTCTTATTATCTTCTGAAAAAGTTTAAACATGACATTTTTCCTCGGTAAACATTTTAGTTGACCGAAACCGACCTTTAACATACTTACAAAACTTGGCTCATTTCAGACAGAAAAATCAAGAAATGCATATTAACCTGATTTCTTCTTTGAATGAGGAATAAAAATCATTACTTACTGTTTATGTAAAATAAAAATGAGTAGTTTTCTTCAACCTGTAAACATTGAGTAAACTAACACAATTTGATTATCAAACATTTGTAAAATAGTAATGATCATAGAGAATTGTCTTTTCTGCTTGATTAATTCAAGAAAGAAAGTCACCAGATGGCTCAAACTGTACTTCTGGATGCAGATCAATGAAATAACAGTCTCTGTCCATCTGGTCAGTTCTTAAGGTCAAGTGTTTCGACCTTAGGCTTATTACTTCAGGTTAGGTTCACTACACTCTCGTCAAATGATGATCTCCAGCATCATCTTGTTCATGCCAGGCTTTTCATCCACTGACCACAGCCACACAGCCACCTGTGAACATCAGGGGGACCAGTAGCTGTTTAACACATCTGGAAGGAAACCAGTGAGGTTTTAATATGACCATGACCATTATGATATGATGTTATGTGGGGGAGTGGTGGCACAGAGGTTAGAAGATGGGCCTGTGATTGGAAAGTCACAGGTTCAACTCCCAGTACAGTCAACATCAAAATGTGGGTGGAAAAGGTGAAACACCCACACCTGCCTCCACCCTCATTGGCTGATGTGACTAAAGTATCAGCTAAATGTGAATTACTGACAGGACTGTCTGAAGAAGTGAGACAATTGAAAGAACTGATGATTAATAAAGACAGAAAAATAGCTGAACTGGAACAGAAAGTAGATGACATGGAACAATACACAAAAATAGACAACTTGGTGATCACTGGACTGGAAGTTAGGAACCAAACTTATGCAAGAGTTGTTGCTGGTACTAACACAGCAGAAGATGCACCACAGGAAGAACTACAGACTCTGGAGGAGCAAGTAGTGAATTTTTTACAAAACAAAGACATTGACATCGAACATGAGGACATTTCAAACTGTCACACACTGCCCAACAAATCAGATAAAGCCAAACCCTTCATAGTCATAAAGTTCATTAGCAGGAAATTAAGAAACAAGGTAATAATGCAAGCAAAAAAACTGAAGGGAACAAATGTTTACATAAACGAACACCTAACTAAAAAAAATGGAAATATTGCACGTGAAGCAAGGTTGTTAAAAAAAACAGAAAAAAATAGCATCAACTTGGACAAGAAATGGAAACATCTGGATCAAAATACAGGAAGGATCTCAGGCTAAAATAATAAAAGACCTGAAAGATCTGGAAAAACTAAAATGAGCTCAGGAAATGATAGATGATAAATCATTGACATAACTTCACAAACAAGAAATTAACAAAATATAAAACAAACAAATACATTATAACATGGCAACATACGAAGACTTAGAGTTTAAAATATACAATGTTGAAGATGCGATTGATACAAATTTTTTCCCTGCAATAAAAGACTGAATATTACAATGAAGAACAGTTTAATGATATCAATATAACAAATGGAGGTCTCTCTATTATTCACTTTAACAGTAGAAGTTTAAACGCAAATATATCCAAAATAACAGATTATTTAAAACAGCTAAACAGAACCTTTACAATAATAGCACTGTCAGAGACATGGCTCAACGATGAAAACACAACTAATGTTCACATGGAAGGGTATGAATTATATCATGTGAACAGAAGCAACAAAAGAGGTGGTGGAGTGGCTTTATTTGTTAAAAATGAAATAAAATGTAAGTTAATTAATGAAATGTCAATAGTTGTTGATAATATCATGGAAATAATAACAATAGAAATAATAAACAAGAATGATAAAAACATATTGATAAGTTGTGTATATCGATCACCAGGATCAAATATAGAAATATTCACTGATAAAATCGTACAACTATTGGACAAAAGTTTTAATAAAAACATTTTTTGTGTGGAGACTTTAATATTGACCTGGGAAATAAAACAGATTCAAATAACATCAGTACATTTACAAATTCATTGTATAGTTTAAATCTTTATCTGTTAATATCAAAACCAACAAGAATTACAACTCATAGTGCTACAATAATCGATAATATTTTCACAAATGTAACAAATGGGGATGTGATGGGAGGTATTTTAACGAGTGATTTGAGTGATCATTTACCAGTTTTCATGATTTATAAAAATGATCAAAGCATTACAAAAGAAATCACAATTAAGGAAAAAACAATAAACATCAAAAAAAGCAATGGACAAATTAAAAGATGATTTACATAAACAAAGCTGGAAAGACGTGTATGTTGATGATGTGAACAGATCATATGATGAGTTTATGAATATTTTGGGAGCTCTGTATGAAAAGAATTGTGTGCAAAATAATTGTACAAAGATAAATGTTGTTGACCAACCATGGATGACGGAGTGGGTTGAGAAATGCTTGTAAAAAAAATAATTATTTGTATACATGTTTCTTGAAATTGAGAACACAAGAGGCTGAAGAGAAATATAAGAAGTATAAAAATAAATTAGTAGTGATTATAAGGAAACACAAGAAGGAATATTATAGTTATTTATTAAATAAAAGCAATGGTGATATGAAAGCTACATGGCGAGTAATAAATAGTGTTCTGAAAAGTCATAAAGCAAAAACAGGTATTTCACAATATTTTCTGAAGGATGACAATGAAATCCATGCTGAAAATGAAATTGTAAATGGATTTAATCATCATTTTGTAAACGTTGGATCAAGCCTTGCAGCTAAAATGCCAAAAGTAGACAATAATGTGAACCATTCAGTTATAAGTTGTGACAACAGTATTTTTCTTAATGGAACTGACAAAGAAGAAATAATGAATGTTGTAAAAAATCTCACAGATAAGAGATCAAAAGACTGGGTGGACATGGATATGATGTTTGTAAAGGACATAATGAGTTATGTTATCGAGCCGTTTACATATATTTGTAATTTATCATTTTCAAAAGGAATATTTCCAGACAATATGAAAGTAGCTAAGGTAGTTCCTCTCTTTAAAAATGGTGATAAATGTGTGTTCAATAATTATAGACCAATATCCTTATTACCACAGTTCTCAAAAATTCTAGAAAAACTATTTGTGACCAGATTAGATAAATTTATTACTAAACAAAACATTCTAAGTAGCAGTCAGTATGGGTTTAGAGCAAAAAACTCTACATCAATGGCTCTCATGGAAATAATAGAACAAATAACTACTGCTGTCGATCAAAAACAGTATTGTGTTAGTATTTTTGTTGATTTAAAAAAAGCATTCGATACTATTGACCACACTATTCTCCTTGAAAAATTAAATAAATATGGTATAAGAGGACCAGCATTACACTAGGTATCTAGCTATTTAAAAGATAGGAAACAGTTTGTACAAATAAATGGTGTAAGATCTGACCTGTGCAATATCACTTGTGGAGTTCCTCAAGGCTCTGTACTTGGACCAAAGTTATTTATTTTATATTTGAATGACTTAGTGAATGTATCAGGACTCCTCAAATGTGTCCTTTTTGCAGATGACACCACATTTTTTTGTTTGGGTAAAGATGTAAAACGGATGTTGGAATTGATGAAGACAGAATTTGATAAAATACAAACTTGGTTTAAACTTAATAAATTATCATTAAATTTAGATAAAACTAAATACATGATATTTAGTAACAAAAAGAGAATTGTTGATGATCCATTTAAAATTGAGGGTGTTGAGATTTGTAGAGTTAATGAGATGAAATTTTTGGGTGTAATCATTGATGAACAGCTAACATGGAAAAATCACATAAATTCTGTAAGAACAAAAATATCTAAATCTATTGCAGTACTATACAAAGTCAGGGAATTATTAAATGATAAAGCTCTGTACATGTTATATAGCACAATCATTGTTCCACATTTAATCTATTGCATTGATGTTTGGGGGAAAGCGTGTAAAACTTTTACAAAACCTATTTTTATTTTACAGAAAAGAGCTGTAAGAATTATCACCAGAAAGCATTACAGTCACCCATCAAGCACATTATTTCATCAACTGAAGTTATTGAAATTCCATGATTTGGTAGATTATAGTATTTTATCAGTTATGTATAGGGCTCAAAATAACACATTACCATTAAATAGCCAAATAAATTTTGTTAAAAGGCAAAGTTGTTATAATCTTAAGGGGACAGAGATATTTGTCAAACCAAAATTCAGAACTAGTCTGAAGGGAAGGTCTACCTCAATCCAAGGAATTGGATTGTGGAATGGTCTAGAGAGTGATGTTAAAAATGCCAAGTCAATGTGTACATTTAAGAAAAAGATCAAAACTGAATTGTTAAGAAAGTATATATGAAGTAGCTTAGTGTGTTTTTTGTATTAGAATTAGAAAATTTAGAAAGTTATTCATTTTGTTCTGTTACTTGAAAATTATTATGATTGAAATAATTGTTTGAAAAAAGGGACAGATATAATAAGATTTTTCTTCTTTCTGCTGCCTTTCATTTTAAATCTTTTGTATATATTTTTTATATTGTTATGGAATTGTTTTGTACTTTTTTAAAATGAATAAACTTTATACCATACCATACGCCCCACTCTGGGCCCCTAAGCAAGGCCCTTAACCCCCACCATCTGCTCCTAAACATGTCTCTCTTGAAAATGAGTTCTCGTGACTCAATGAGACTACCTGGATAAATAAAGGTAAATGAAAAATAAAAGTTTAAAATAGAAATACTCACATCATGAGGCCGAGGTTGTGTGTGTGACGTGCACGTTCCTGAGAGTGTGTGTGTGACGTGCACGTTCCTGAGAGGCCACAGCCAGAGCAGCTCCAGCTTTTGTTGAGTTCTTGTAGTCCTGCAGTTTTCAAGCTGAAATGAAAAAAACATCATGAATATGAACTTTACAGTCTATAGTTACCTGTTCATATAAACACATGGAGGTATCTCACCTTGTTACTGACAATAAAATATGTAAATTTATGAACTCTAATGAACTTATAATGATGCTCCTACTCTTTGAAGGTGAACCGATGGTACCACACCATCTCTCAGTCGGACAGTCTGATCAGTTTGATCAAAATCCTCCAGTTTAAAATCCTCACTGCTCAGATGAATCCTCCTCAAAGATACTTCCTTCTCTTCCTCACATCTTTTTCTTTGGGAAACCTTCAAAATGAAAACAGGAGATTTGTGTCTACACAAAAACATTGTACAAAGGAGGTCAATCTTATTTTCTATTTCCTATATTCTCCCTAGTTTTATTTTTTTATATCCTAGAACTTAAACAAAACTCCAGTTTTGATGCATATCTGTTGATAATGAATCAAAGCTGCTGAAATAGTGAGTATGCTTGTTAGAAAAATATTCCTGTCATCAGATCTCAGTTAGCTTCATTGCAGCTGTACACCGTGTTACACTGAACATCACATCAGCTGGTGGACATAAATACAGTACAGTAATATTATATTCACAAAATACTAACAATAATATGTTCATCTTACTTGTGAAAAGTTATCCTCCGAGACCTGACGTCAACAGTCCGTCGATTAGAACAGAAATAAGGTGCGAAGTGCTGAAACATCTTCTGCTTTAACAAATAAGAACGACCGCTCCAAGATGGCGGCCGAAAATCCTGCACCGCAGCAGCCAATGAGGGATCTAGTGATTATATGATATCTATGGTTCAAACCATACTGTGACTCAGAAAAGAAAAGCGGGACCAGTCCCAGGCCTTGCGTGGTTTGCTTTGGGAACAGCTGATCCAGACTGAGGATATTGTTGGATGATGGAAGGAGCACTTTGAGGATCTGGCCACCATGTCCATCACTGAGGAGGCAGAGTCTGAGTCACCTCTGGAAAGACAAGTCCATTACAATGACAGAGGTCACTGAGGTCAGTAAAAAGGTCTCTGATGGAAAGCTGCCAGGGGTGGACAAGATTCACTCTTAGAAGCTAGACATTGTGGATGACACATCTCTTTATGGTCCATGGAGTGGAACAGCACCAGGACAGTGACGTCATGAGCGCCACAGCGTGGCTGCACTGATGGGAGCTCCGCTTCAACTGACCCAGCTCTCTCTGGATGGATACACTATATCCTCTCTGGTGGTTGTCATGGAGATCACCCAGGAGGAGCTGGAAAGTGTCACGGAGGAGAGGGAAGTGTGGGTTTCTCTCCTGGCCCAATTGCCTCCAAGACACAATGGATGAACTGCACAGAATGAACAAAGTAGAATTCTTTATTGACCACTCAGTGAGGAAGTTTTCAGAGTTGAGCAGTGAGACACAAGTTAAGATAAGAGGCTAAAACAAAATGTTTTTGTCTGCAGGTGATTGCTGGACATGGGCACCGGTGACCCCCATTACCCAAAATGGAAGAAGCGGGTAAAAGATAATGGATGGATGGATGGATGGATAGATGGATTGATGGTGAAGCTGGTGCCTGACCCACTCGGATCTGACAGCAGCTGCTTCGTTCTTCAGAAGTGTTCACTGCTGGTTCCTGCCAGTTGATTGCTGAGCCAGGGTCAGCATGAATGTAAATAATCCCACAGCCAAGCTGCCACTTTTTTCCACTCTAATAATAATAATAATAATAATAATAATAATAAATGTTTGTTGAAAACAGAGTCATCCAGTGTTTGTGTTCAGCACATATCTGTGAAGGAAAAGCACATTTATTCTGTCAAACCGTTTTTTGTTTTATTTAAACCGTTGAAACAACGAGACAATCTGTTCATATTCTTCTGTTAGCTCAGTTTTCAAGCTGAAATAACCTAACTACCAAAATAAAACATTTCAAATAAAAACTGTTTTTATTGTGGGGTTCAGTTTTCACACATTTTTATATTTAATTTTTTCTACTTTTATTTACCTGTTTGTTTGTTTCATAAACTTTATCACTACTTTATAACCTAAATTTGCTTGAACAAGTCATTAAAGTTTATCGTGCATGAAAGGCCAAAAGGTTATGAATTATTAACGTTTTATGTAAATATGCATATATTTATTTGTTTATTTTATCATTTCATGGGTGTGTGGGGGCTGCAATCAGTTTCACACTCCTGCTCAGCTCTGGCCTGCTCACACTGAGTTCTGTACAGAAACTATAAAAAAATACTCAGTATTTTTTTGAAAGCTCACATTTTTCAGGCCAGTAAATTCTTTCACTGAGTTTAAAGTTTGAAGTGTTTGTTGGACAGACAAGTCCTCGGCTCCAATAGTCTGGGAAAGGTTAGGTTTCTACATTTTCCTTGTCTGGATACTGATATATGGAAAACAGACGTATTTGTTGTACTAATTAGATTTTTAAACTGGACTAATATTACAAATCAGCTGTTGGCTTATCTGTAACAAGCTTTGAGTTTGTTATAATTTATCTTGATTTAAAGGCTAGGGGCTTTTTAAAAAAACTGCAAACTCATTCACCTTAAGGTTTCATGAATATTTCACACTTTTCATCATGTTGAGAAAACCAGTAATGTCTTTGATTCACTGAACCGTTAATCTTTACTGAATCATTCATTGATTCACTGAAGGATTCATCTGATTCACTGAATCATTCATTGCATCAGTATGCGTGAAAAGTGAGTTACAGTACGCTGTTTTTATTTGTGGATGGACAGCACCTTTAGCTGTCGTCTAAACCGTCTATCCTGCAGGGCTCTGTTCTACCTGTATACTCTGGACCAACCTGTCCTCAGACTCTGAACCAACGTGTCCCTTGATATTAACCCTTCAGAGTCTTTAGTCTTTTATGACCCATCTGAAAACATTTTATACTAGTTTTAATTCAAAGTTCAGTTTGAGTCTCATCAAGTCTTTGTGGTGGTTTATGTTTATATTTTTTAATTTTCAATCAAAATATTTCAATTGACTGGTAAAAACACTTATCAACCTTGTTTTTAAATATGGTTCAAAAATGAAGTTGATATTAAACATGTTTACCAGGTGATTGAGTTTCAGTAAGTCTGTCCAAGAGTAACGATATATTTTGTTAACACATACAAAACACACAGACAGAAGCAAAAATATT
The DNA here is from genome assembly GCF_014905685.2 of Nematolebias whitei. Lineage (NCBI taxonomy): Eukaryota > Metazoa > Chordata > Actinopteri > Cyprinodontiformes > Rivulidae > Nematolebias > Nematolebias whitei. The sequence continues at coordinate 52,447,971 of NC_056499.1, read as the reverse complement.
ATTGCCCCTTTTGTAATTATCAAACCAACACAAAACACATAACATAAGTTTATTATGTTATGTTAAAGGCTTTTTTTAAAGTTATGTTTAAAAAAAAATAAATACATTTGTTAAAAAAGCTCCTGATCCATGGATCAGTCTGATTATCTGAGTGAAACCGCAACAACCAGAACAAAACACAAGGAGTGGTTTTTGCAGAAGTTAAAAACCAAACAAACAATGTCCACTGTCCTCCATGGACTGAAGGAGACAAACTGAACTCAGGCCCGCTGTCGGTTCAGAAACTTTGTGTCCATCAAAAATTCAGCCAATCCATAATAATCACATAAAAGCAACAGATCCTTTAAAAAAGTAAAAACACAGATTAAAAATAAATATTTTAATAAAATCAAGAATTTTTTTTTTTTTTTTTTTAAATTTTTATTTATCAGGAGAATATATAATTGACATTACATACATTAAACAGAATTTACATGACTTCTCCAATTTTTTCTTTTTTTTTCCCTCCCCCTTTCCCCCCTCCCTCCCCTCTTCCCCTCCCTCCCCTTCCCCCC
>NC_056499.1:52419149-52447317 GCF_014905685.2 Nematolebias whitei | reverse complement strand
AAAAAAAAAAAAAAAAAAAAAAAAAAAAAAAAAAAAAAAGAGAGAGAGAGAGGGGGAGGAGGAACGAACAGGAGGGACCCAACAAACCAAAAGGAAAACAGTATTTCAGTCTTTCATTTATCCTCTAAAAACAAGTCACATGGTAATGTGATGAGTCAATCGTATCAGTCTATACGCTATGAAGGTAAAGATTTTACATATGACACAAAGGGTGTCCACTTGTGGGTAAATTTTTCTGAACTACCTTTCACTGTTAGTAAAATTTTTTCCATCTTCAAGTATAATCTTACAGTATTAAGCCATTGTGATGTAGATGGTGGTGTGGGAGATTTCCAGGCGAGCAAAATACAACGTCTGGCAAGGAGAGAGCAAAAGGCCAAGACCTCCCCCTGCTGGCGGGATAGATTAAGTGTGGTCCCAGGAACTCCAAAAATAGCAATAAGTGGATCACTTTGAAACTGAATCTTAAAAACTCCTGAGAGTATGGAGAAAAAATATTAAAATCAAGAATTTTTAAAATATTTTAAAGAACATGTTTTTCAAAAGAACAAACTAAAAAAGCCAGCTGTCAGTTTGTTTTTCATTAAGTGATCAAATTTAAACTGATGGAGAAGACAGAAATATTTTCTGTTTTTTTGACATCAACATAAAACATGCTGATAAATAATCAGCTGATTGATTGATGAAGAGCAGCAGAAACAAAAGTTCAGTCTTAATTTGACATCATCTAATAAACCATCCATCATCTTTACCCACTTTTTCCTTTTCGGGTCACAGGGGTTACTGGTGCCCATATCCAGCCATCACTGTGCGAGGGGCACCCTGGACAGGTCTCCAGTCCATCACAAGGACACATAGAGACAAACGAGACAACCATTCACTCTCTCACTCACACCTAGAGACAATATAGAGTTACCAATCAGTCTAACATGCATGTTTTTGGTCTGTGGGAGGAAACTGGAGTACCTGGAGAAAACACGCATGCACGGAGAAAACATGCAAACTCCACCCAGAAAGGCCCCCGGACTGAGATTTGAGCCAGGGACCTGTGTGTTGCGAGGCAGCAGCTCTACCAGCTGTGCCACTGTGCTGCCCCACTTAATAAACCAGTGTTTTTAAAAAAAAAAAATCACAAATTTTCTTTGTTCTGTTTTCAAACATTTGCTTCTGTAACATTGATTCTTTTTGTACCTGAACAGAATCAAAAGTGGTTCTGATTAAATGAACCCTTATACTTAAAGGAGAAAAAAAAAAAAAAAAACTTCACCAGACAAATGATTGGAAACATCAAGGCAGAGCAACTTGCAGAAGCTCCGCCCCCTCCGTTTTTGCTCCACCTCTGACCTGCAGAAGCTGGTTACTATGGCTATTAATGACGCATGATGAGCACATCTTACTCTCAGGTAGCTGATTTTCAGCAGTGGGAGAAGTTTTAACAAACAGGTCAGGCAGAACGACAAGTGAGCAAAGCAACGAGTGAATCAGGGAGATGGGTGAAGAAGAGTGAGAGGAGAAGTCCCACACAAAACAGTCCCTGGAGCAATGTGGATATCCTAAATGGGCCTTCCTGAAAGCAAAGAAGAAACCCAAACAGGACTCCAGTCAGCCATCAGGTGAAAAGGAGGAACCCAGACCAGTGGTCATTCCATATGTTGCGGGAGTATCAGAGAAACTGAGATGTTTATTTTCTAAACAATGTCCCAGTGGCTGTTAAACCCCAAAATACATTACGGCAAAGACTGGTTCATCCCAAAGATCCAGTCCCCCGGCACAAACGGAGTAATATTGTGTATGCTGTTCAGTGTCAGTGTTGTATGTGTGGTCAACCCAGTTGTAACGAGACCCAGAACGACACAAGACTGAGATTACGAAAAGTGATGTTTATTTACAGTGCAAAAATAGAATATATACAATATATACAGGGCCCTGGAACTGGAACTCCTGGAAGAGGGAAATAGTTCGTTCAGGTCGGGAGAAGGTAAGTGACACGGGAGAAACGGTTTTGATTTTGTTGTTTCTGTCTTACAGCTTCGTTGGTACTGGAGTGAGTTCAGGAGTCCCAAGATGCATGAGTCCCAGCCACAGGGTTTAGTGATCCAAGATCCACAGGTCAGGGTTTTCGTGAGACCAGACAGGATGTCGAGTGATCAGGGCAGGAATGGTTCGACCAAAGCGAGGAACTGCTGGCATAGAAAACACAAGGTCAGTATCATAAATACTTGAGAACATAAAAGGCTGAGAGCACTAGTACCGGGAGGGAATCAATGCTCCAGCATCGAGTAGTCTTGACTGCAGCCTTAAATAGGAGTCGATGCTCATCAGGGAGATGACCGCCAGGTGTAGATCGTTAGCGGCCATCTTGGGAGCTGCAGCAGAGCTACTCTCACATTACCCCCCCCCCCCCCCCCCCAAGAATCGCCTCCAGGCGACCTGAGGCGCTTTTCGGGGTGAGCTCTGAAGAACGTGGTGATCAGACTTGGGTCCAAAATGAATGAGCGGGGAATCCAGGATCTCTCCTCGGGACCGTATCCCTCCCAGTCTATGAGATACTGGAAACCCCGGCCTCGACGTCTGACGTCCAAAATGGTGCGAACCGTGAAGGCGGGATGGTTGTCGATCAGTCGGGTGGGTGGAGGGAGGTCGGTAGGCGGGCACAGAGGACTCTCGGAGACCGGCTTCACCTGAGAGACGTGGAATGTAGGATGGATCCTCATAGAGCTGGGGAGTTGAAGGCGGACTGCTGTGGGGTTGATGATCCTTGTGATGGTGAAAGGGCCAATGAATCGTGGGGCCATCTTCCTGGGAATGTTCGTCAGTTGGATGTCTCTTGTTGAGAGCCAAACCTTTTGGCCCACCTGGTAAGACGGGGCAGAGGAACGGTGTCGGTCGGCGTACCTCTTGTTCTGAGCTGCGGTGTGTAGAAGTGCTGCCCTCGTTTGTAGCCAAACGCGTCGACATCGACGGAAGTGGTGCTGGACAGACGGCACCGTGATGTCCGTCTCAAGACTGGGAAATAAAGGAGGAAGGTATCCCAGAGATGCTTCAAACGGGGACATACCTGTGGCTGTGGATCTGTGTGCGTTGTGGGCATATTCCACCCACACCAGATGTTGAGACCAGGCTGAGGGATTGCTCTCCACGACACAACGAAGGGTGTTCTCAAGTTCCTGGTTACACCTCTCAGCCTGGCCGTTAGACTGTGGATGGTAACCTGAAGTCAGACTAGCAGACGCCCCTAGGGTTTTACAAAATGAGCGCCAGACCTGGGAAATAAACTGTGGTCCACGGTCAGAAACAATATCGGAGGGGATACCGTGATTCGAAAAACATGCTGGATCAATATTTGTGCAGTCTCGAGAGCAGAAGGTAATTTGACCAAGGGAATGAAGTGAGCCGATTTAGAAAATCGGCCAATGACTGTAAAAATGACTGTGTTACCTTCGGACGGGGGAAGTCCAGTGACAAAGTCCACTGATATGTGGGACCAAGGGCGGCTAGGTGAGGGTAGTGGTTGTAGGAGCCCGGCCGGGGGTTGATTACCTGTCTTATTGCGGGCGCAGGTGGCACAGGCAGCAACAAAGTCTTTAACGTCCTGGGTCAACGTTGGCCACCAGAAGTGGGACTTGGTTAGGGACAACATTCGGGTAACTCCTGGGTGACAAGATAGTTTGTTAGTGTGAACCCACTCCAGTACCTTAGCCCTCATGACAGAGGGGACGAACAGGGTTCCGGGGGGTCCCAGACCGGGATCGGGCTCCTCCTTGTGGGCATCGCGGACCTCTTGTTCAATGGGCCATGTGAGAGCTCCCACGATGCATGTTGGTGGAACGATATGTTCCTCGTGTTCAGGTCCATCTGGGGAAGAGAATTGTCGAGACAGAGCGTCTGGCTTGACATTTTTTGAACCAGGCCTATAAGTCAATATATAATGGAACCGATTAAAGAATAAGGACCACCGTGCCTGTCTGGGAGTTAATCTTTTAGCATCCCTGAGATAGGTCAAGTTTTTGTGGTCGGTCCATATGAGGAAAGGAATCTCTGTACCCTCCAACCAATGACGCCACTCTTCTAGAGCCAGTTTGACTGCTAGTAATTCACGATTCCCCACATCGTAATTACGCTCAGCTTGGGACAAACGCCGAGAAAAGAAAGCACAGGGGTGTACCTTATTGTCTTTGGGGGATCTCTGAGAAAGAACGGCACCTACCCCAGTGTCGGAGGCGTCCACTTCCAGGATGAACTGGCGTTCTGGATCAGGATGGCAGAGGATGGGTGAGTTTGAGAAGAGTTGCTTCAATTTTTTGAAGGCAGTGTCCGCTTCTGTGGTCCATTTGAATGGTCTGTTAATTGAGGTAAGTTGAGAGAGTGGTGCAGCAATACGGCTGTAGCTTCTAATGAAGCGTCTGTAGAAGTTTGCAAACCCAAGAAAGCGTTGAAGCTGTTTGCGGTTCTCAGGAACGGGCCATTCTACTACAGCTTTGATCTTTTCAGGGTCGGTACGATAATGTCCCTCCCCAAATATAAACCCCAGGAAGGAAACGGATGAAGTATGGAACTCACACTTCTCGCCCTTGACGAACAATTGATTCTCATATAGTCGCTGAAGGACTGTTCTGACCTTCTTGATGTGTTCCTCCTTGTCATGCGAGTAGATAAGAATATCATCAAGATATACAAAAACGAACTCCCCTAAGAAGTCTCTGAGCACATCATTGACTAACGCCTGAAAGACTGCGGGAGCGTTAGTAAGACCAAAAGGCATCACTAGATATTCGAAATGACCCAAAGGGGTCCGGAAAGCCGTCTTCCATTCGTCGCCCTCCTTAATGCGAACCAAATAAGCGTTACGCAAGTCTAGCTTAGTAAAAATGGTGGCCGATTGTAATTGTTCGTGTATGGAGTCGATGAGCGGAAGAGGATATTTGTTTTTTACAGTAATGTTATTTAGACCCCGGTAATCGATACAAGGACGGAGGGTCTTGTCTTTTTTAGCTACGAAGAAGAACCCGGCCCCAACCGGGGAGGTGGATGGGCGAATAATACCAGAATCAAGTGACTCCTCAATGTACTCCTTCATGGAGTCCCTCTCGGGTCCGGAGAGGTTGAACAAACGACTAGCTGGTAAGGGAGCACCAGGAAAAAGATCAATAGCACAGTCGTATGGTCGATGTGGCGGCAAGGACAAGGCTCTCTGTTTACTAAAAACAGGAGAGAGATCGTGATACTCAGGCGGAATGGAGGTTAAGTCAATCTGTTCTATAGTGGTATCTTGTTGGGTTGCATTAGAGATTCCGGAGCGTAGACAGTGTTTTAGACATCTTCCGCTCCATTTCTCTATTCTACCAAGTTCCCAATTAATGTGTGGGTTGTGAAGCTTTAACCAGGGGTATCCTAAAATTACTTGGTCATGGGGTGAATCGAAGACAAAGAAACTGACGTGTTCGTGGTGATTGCCGGAGGTAATTAGGTGTAAATCATTGGTGCGGTGTTGGACCTGGGATAGTGTATCGCCTGTGATACCGGTGATGGAAACGGTGGGTATCTTTACTGTGGGTAGTGACAATTCGGAGACCAGACTTTGACTAATTAAATTCTGTTCAGCGCCAGAGTCTATGAGTGCGGAGACGGGGAAGCGGTTGTGATTATATTGGATGACCGTAGCAATGGTCAGTCTACTTAATGGGGAGAGCCAAGAGGTCCCCACCAATATCTCCCTCTTTATTGGTGGGTGTTCTCGTTTCCCCGAAATGGACAGGCGGCAACAAGATGCCTATTTTGACCACAATAGAAACATAAACCTTGTTCACGGCGCTTTTGTCTAACGTCAGGAGTAAGATGGGTGCGTCCCACCTGCATGGGCTCTGACTCTGATAACGAGAGTGAAGGGGGTGAAACGTGAGTAAAGAGATTTTGGGATTTTGGAAACGAAAGCGACTCTTTACTACGGACAACACTGAGTGACGGACCTGAACCGGAAGTGGCGGTACGTTGGGAGTTGTAGTCCCGTTCCCGCTGTCGCTCACGGAAACGCTCATCGATTGAAATGGCCAGATTAATGAGAGCGTCAAAGTTGGACGGCTCGTCCCTAGCGGCGATCTGGTCCTTTAACGGATCTGATAAGGAGTTAAGAAAAGTTCCCTGTAGTGCTCTCTCGTTCCATCCGGTTTGTGCGGCGATGATGCGGAACTTGAGGACGTGTTCGGCTACTGGTCGCCGGCCCTGACGTAAGCCCAGGAGACGCTTCTCTGCATTAGGACCCGATAGTGGTCTGTCGAAAATCCTGCGAAACTCGGTGAGTAAACTACTAAAAGAAATAGCTTTTAAGTCATGCTGGCGGAGAAAAGAAGTTGCCCACCGGAGTGCGTTACCCTATAACTGGCTCGTAAAGTAGGTGATCTTAGCGTTTTCCGAGGAGTAGAGTCTGGGGGCTCCGCTGAATGCGAGCTCACATTGGAGAAGAAAACCGTCACATTGTTCTGGGTCACCGGAAAAAAGTTCGGACGGTTTTACCAGTAATTGTGGCTCCGATGAATGTCCCGCCGAGCAGGTGCACGTATGACTGTTCTCAGGGGTTTCTGCTGCAACTGTAGGAGGAGAAGGAGAGAGAGTCTGTTTAATTGAATAAACCATACCTCCCAGCTCCTGTAGATTTGCTTGGGTTTGTTGTTGTTGCTGGACCATTTGTGAGAGGATCTTCTCGATCTGGTTTATTCGCTCCGTTTGCGACGAGGACGTGGCTTGGTCGTTCCGAGCCTCGTTCTGGGTTTGGTCTGGCTGGAGCATTACTGTTGTATGTGTGGTCAACCCAGTTGTAACGAGACCCAGAACGACACAAGACTGAGATTACGAAAAGTGATGTTTATTTACAGTGCAAAAATAGAATATATACAATATATACAGGGCCCTGGAACTGGAACTCCTGGAAGAGGGAAATAGTTCGTTCAGGTCGGGAGAAGGTAAGTGACACGGGAGAAACGGTTTTGATTTTGTTGTTTCTGTCTTACAGCTTCGTTGGTACTGGAGTGAGTTCAGGAGTCCCAAGATGCATGAGTCCCAGCCACAGGGTTTAGTGATCAACTGCTGCTGGCTGCAGTGAAGACAAAACTAAACAACCGTGACATCACCCTCAACCAGCATGCAAAGAAGACAAACTAAAACTCACGTACATAAAACATTACCAGAGCGGAGAGAATAAATTAAACTCACAGAAAAGATCTATAGCAAACTTTAAAGAGTGATCAGGGTGACAGAAAATATAACCTATGGAACGTCATTTGTGATACTAATGGTCCTTTTTTATCATTTGAACAGCTAGTTCTGGATGTCTGGTTGATCCACTGTGAGAAGGTGCTATTTATAAGACAGAGTTTATTGCACCTCCTCAGACTGACAGTTTTTTGGATAAAAGACTAAATGTTTCAACAAGTTTTTACTTTATTGTTGTTGTTGTTTTGAATCTGTCCAGATCCTGACTTAAATTTTTGTAGGTGGTTTAACAGGTTCTTCTGTACATGGTGTGGTTGAGCATGCATGTGTTCATGTAAATAACATGATATCTAATCACAATAGACTGGTTATTATAAACAAACCTACAGTTGGTCCTGATGCATGCTCAATAATCCAGGTAGAAAAATCTAAAAAAGTTAAACCTGGTCCTCTGGACCTAAGGAAATGCATACACCTACAGTTTCTCCTTCATGTGTGGATGTAAACTTTAAAGAGGACAACAACGTATCAAAAAGTCATCTTTACTGTTGTTCATAATAAGTACAGTACTCTGATTTGATACCAAATGTTCTATTTCGTATAAGCTTTGCCCTTTAAGGCTGTCGCTGATGGGTTTATCCCGATATGCGAAGCATTGCATTGAAAAATTTAGTCCACGCCCACCTGCTGTGTGGGCCCCACCCGGTCCGTATAAATTACCTTAAGAGCGGGAAATCGGCTCCCATTTTTTCTTCAGCAAGCTAATAGCACTGTCAGAAGAACGAAGAAGGAAAGTTGTGTCGATGACCAACCTTTGTTAAGAATGCTTGGCCAGGCACGTCGACCTCTGGTCGTCCGGTGAGCTCTCCTCCCCGAGGAGAAGCTGACAAGCAGTCTAGTTTCAAGGTAAGCACCGAGGAATATTTCTCAGTGACAGGTCGCTACACGCTGGACAACACCATCTTGTAATTTTCCTCTTCTCGCCGACCCTCGGAGCGAATCGGATGGTTCCTCCGGGACAGGCGGCGCTCAGCTGCAGCCCCCCGCTGCTCATTCCCTCCTGGAGAGCATAGTGTCGGCGGAGGGGGGCTGAGCGAATGCTCACCTCATCCCACCTTGTTTCGCATCGGCGATCACACCGCTCCCGGCCGACGGGCCCTCTGGGTTTGCCCGGCGTAACTCAGGAGGCGGCTGACATGAAGGGACCCCTTTTTTTAACGTCCCACGCCTTTTCCCGCCAGTTTGGATGATCCAGCGGGAAGGTTGTTTTTACTAGGTTCCATTCCGGCTCACCGTCTTGATCCATCTGGCCTCGTTTTCCCAACAGGACATCCTACGGGCGAGGCCATAGCCAGTTTTCCTGGTAGATTGGGGGGGCCAGTCTCCACAGTCCGCACCTATCTCCAGAGCAGGGGTTCACCGAGCAGAAAGTCCCTCAGTGCCCCCTGGAGCCGAGCCTGACAGAGGCTTCATTGGAGCAAGATGTCCAGGTGGACCAGCGTCCCATGCCTCCGGTTACCGTAACCCAGACGATGACACCGCTCTCCAACTGAGCTCACCAGCATGTGTTCCAGACGGCCGCAGCGAACAACACGTTACGCTGTTGGCGTACACGTTCAGAGGCGGGAAGAGACGGTGGGCCCTCTGACCTTCGGCTGACTCCGCTCTCGTAGCAGCTGTTCGCTAACAACGCTATCGGCCCCTGCAGTACGCTCCGTCCGCAGGGCAGCTGACGTCATCCCCAACCGGTGCGCCTCTTTTGCTGTCTGCCGCCCCGGATCGCAGCCGGAGAACGAGGTCCCAGAGGTTCTCCTGGCTCATCACTCCACCTTCTTCTCAGGAGAGCTGCAGAAGCTTCTGTTGGAGGGCCTTTTCATCAGCGAGAGATCATTTCAAGATGCTCCATGGCTGCATAACACCTCCCCAGCTCTGCTACGCCAGCCCCTCCCGTCAGACGTCGCCGGCATTCGGAAGTTCAATTTTTCCCGGACTTCGCCAACAGGGGGCCCTCTAGGACAACAAACAGAGCTCAAGTGAAGATAACCAGGTGTCAGTTTGCTGGAGGTGTGTTGATGACACAAGATGTAGAATAACATCATTTTATGTTGAAGTGTCTTTTAGCCAGGCTGTCAGCTCAGATGATCTGACAAGTGGCCCCATCACACACACTCATCACGAATGAGCCTTTTAAGGTTGTTTCATTCACTGCGGGCGGTGCCAACACGCGCTCGAGCAGCCTTCACCTATAAGGCGCTGCGTTATGAAAGCGCGCATGCAGCTCTCAGCGCCCACTGTTCACGTCAACGTTAACGTGAGACCGCAGTACGAGCCCAGTAACGTATCTCGCTCTCGGCAGGAGTGACACGCGTTTTTCATTGCAGTGGTGTCAAACGCACGCTCCCGTGGTGTCACCAGTTTCACAAGCCTCACAGCGGCTCCGCTCCTTCATCCTCGAAGAAGGTTTTCCGAATTAATACTGCAGCTTGTGGAATCACTCAAAAGCTCACGTGATTCGCAGCCAAGAATGAACGTGTTTCTGCAGACCAAGCCCAGTGGTAACCTCGCCCCACCGATGCCGCGCGCTGCTTCCTGACCGCACCAGCGTCAAACGCGCGCTCCCGCGGCAATCCTGGCTTAAGGCGTCGCATGAATGAGGGCGCGCACACACGACTCTTCAGGGCACATCGGCTCATACGTGCACCCGCTCCCTGAGCATTTACACGGAGCAGCTGCACACAACGTGAGCACAACACATGAACTGCGTCCCGCAGCATCAGCAAACGCACAAACAATTTGCATGCTCGGGGGCGCGCGTTTTTTCTTTCTCCTTCAGCGCGCACCAGCTCACATCAGCATGCATGTGAGTTTCACAGCATAAACGCGTGCCCGCTTTATAACTTTATAAATGAGTGGCAATGAGCGCATGCTCCAGACGGATAGGCGAACCGTTTTCATCCGGGGATTCACGCTGCAGTACAGCTCAAACCTGGTGCGGAGGAACTCTAATGACGTTTTTTTGTCATTTCTAGAACAGATCTCGTCCCCTCTCACAGAAGCTCAGGAAATTCTGATTTAAATGTAATTTTCCAGAGTCTCAGAAGGAGATGAAAACACAGGGTTCCTCTCTCTTCACTCCCTGGTCCCAACGAACTAGAAAGATGAGATTTATTCTAGAATTGTCAATTTTTAACTGTGAGAAACAACACTCCATTAATGTGCCCGAGCCGCTCTGCAGCCGCCGCACTGAGCATGGAGGAGAATTCTGCTTTATCTGGACACCTGCTGCTGCTGAGCAGTTTGTACAGACAGGTGGCAGCAGTGCAACTCACGTGAACCGGTTGAGTGATATCAGCTGTTTCCGTCAGCAGACCTACATCACACATGTCAGATTTCACAGAGGCACACACATTTAACAAGCTGTGGGGGTGCTGTGGTTCTCCACACAGCAGCTTATTTAAATATTTTTTGCACGGGGTTTTTTGAATGTGATTCAACACTTTGGCTTGAGCTGCAGAATCATCAGGGTTTTTGATTCACACAGACAGCAAGTGACTGTTGCATACATAACTGGCAGGAGATGTATGCACTCAACCCATGTGCCACATTGTGAGACAGATGCTGTGTGGGGCACACCCAATCTGCTCTCCATTGGAGTAGGGTACATCTCATGTATTCTGAACAGGGGACGGATGTGATGTCCAAAGACGGTCCTTTGTGGCACAGGGACCTGGGACCTTCTACCCAGAGCTATGGCTCAGACACGGTAGAAATCCTGTGAACGCCTGTAGACGTGTAGCAACACGAGAGAACGCTCAATGTCAACTATAATTATCGTGGAGCCACGGGACGATGCACTGCTGGGGTGGACGTGTCTGCTCACAGCCTGTAGTCGTAATGCTTTTTCACCTCCCTCTCTCCCACTGATATCACGGTTTTCTGAACCGAGCTCAGGAGGAGGGACTGACAGCTCCTCTGTCCCAAGTTCGTGAACGCATCATGGTTCCCAGGCCTATGACACTTGTTATCGGGGCGCTCGTGGAACCTGCCGTGGAGGGAGGACGCTCTCCTCCAGGCGGGAGGAGCGATCAGGAGTTAATCAGAATAGGCCAGCATCTATGGTCTGGCCGCTGTTTGGCTCTTTTTGAGAGGATGGATCTCTCTCAAGATGTAGTGCGTACAATTCAGGATTCACGTGCTACAACAACCACAGCGCTGTTCACATCAAGTGGTCAGTTTTTCAGCGCTGCTGTACAGAGAAAGGTGTAGAGGCCATTTCATGTTCACTAGGTAGTGTGTCCTCTCTGCAGCAGCTGATGGACAGAGATCTGGCGTTCAGCTCGTGTAAAACGTTCACTGCGGCCATCTCTTCCTGTCACGAAATTTTTGAGACAGAACAGCTTTAATCATCTGCTGATGAAACGTTTTGTAAAAGGTGTACAGAGAAGGCGTAGAGGCCACTTCATGTCCACTGGACGACATGCTGTCCTTTTCTGCAGCAGTCGATGGACAGAAATCTGGTGTCCAGCACAATTATCATATGCTGCAGCCATGTTTTCTTCTTGTCTCAAAGTTGTCGGAGACAGAACAACCTTTAATCATCCTCTGACGGAGCATTTTGACTCAGATTGAAATAGCAGCTGTGGGCCTGTTTGTGACACGAGAAAATGCTCAGTGTCAATTATGGCTTTCTCTGAGCCCACGAGACGAACCACCGCTGGAGGTGGATGCGTTTGCTCACGGCCCATGGCCCAAAAAGCTTCTGTAAGCGTTTTCCTCCACCTCCTCTGATTTTACGGTTCTTGAACCGAGTTCAGGAAGAGGGATTGACAGCTCTCCTGGTGGTCCCAGAACGCGTGAGCGCACCATGGTTCCCAGTCCTGCAACGCCTGCTGTCGGGGTGCCCGTGGAAACTGCCGTGGAGGGAGGATGCTCTCCTCCAGGCAGGAGGAGCGATCAGGAGTTACCCAGAAATAGGCCAGCACCTGTGGTCTGGCCGCTGAACGGATCCGCTTAGAGAGGATGGGTCTCCCACAGGATACAGTACGCACAATTCAGGTTTCACGTGCTGCATCTACCACAGAACTGCGCACATCAAAGTGGACAGCTTTTCAGCGCTGGTGTACAGAGAAAGGTGTAGAGGCCACCTCATGTCCATTAGATGGCTTGTTGTCCTTTCTGCAGCAGCTGATGGACAGAAATTTGGCGTCCAGCACGATTAAAACGTACGCTGCAGCCATCTCTTCCTACCACGAAGGCTTCGGAGACAGAATAGGTTTTAATCATCCGCTGATGAAGCGTTTTCTAAAAGGTGTACAGAGACGCAGGCTTGTTTCACACCCACTTGTTCCACAGTGGGATTTAACACTGATCCTGCAGGTCCTGATCAAAGCTCCATTTGAGCCTCTGGATCAGGTTCCACTTAAATTCTTGTCTCTTTAAACAGCCTTGCTGCTGGCTTTAACATCCGCTAAGAGGGTGAGTGATTCATCTGCCCTCTCTGTCACTCCGTCATGTCTTAGAATTCAGGCTTATTGCTGCTCAGTTGATCTAAGACCGAATCCAGCTTTATGCCTAAAACATCAGGAGCTCTTTTTTAAATCAAGAGTGATATCGTTGAAGGGGTTTTTCCCCTCCCCCCCACAATCAGAAGAAGAAGCATCTTTCCATCTTCTCTGTCCGGTGCGGGCGTTGACGTGTTACATAGCGTGCACAGTTGCAATGCATCAACATTTGTTTGTGCATTATAGAGATGCATCTGCAGGTCGCCCGTTATCCACCCAGCGCTTGTCACACTGGCTGTGTGAGGCCATTTCTGAAGCCTACAGAGCATCAGATTTAGAGCCTCCTGTCAACCTCAGAGCACACTCGGCCAGGGGTATCGCATCTTCGACTGCCTTGCATAATGGTATGACAATGCAGGACATTTTGCACTGCGGCCGCGTGGTCAACACCCTGCTCATTCATTCACTTTTATCTACGTGATGTGACGGCTCGTTCCATGACTTATTCTGTCCTTAGTGTTTACAGAATGAATATTGTTGTTTCATGGAACTCTGTTTAACTCACATCTGTCTGCATGCATTACAGTGTGAGATGTTATCAATCACAAATTGTGATTGTTATTTTGGTTCTATTGTCACTAATCAGTTCACGACTATTGTTACCAATCAGTTCATTTGATTAATAATCAGCTCTCCTGTTATTATTAATCTGTTCTTACTGTTCAGCCGTAAACCGGTTGGTTCATGGCTCTTTTCAGCATTTTTCCCTCCCCATTGAATTTTCCGGGGCGTTCATGCATTTAGTCACACAACATGCGTCTGTGCATGGCACACATAATTACGCAATGCGTAATTACGCACATGGGGAGCTGAGTGACAAGACGTTTTTTGGGCAAGCTTCTGCTTCATACGGTGTTCGAATGGACTCAGTGAGACGAGGACAACATCCGCTTCGCCCTTAACCCATCAGCGACAGCCTTAAAGGGCGAAGCTTATACGAAATAGAACGTTGGTCACGTACTGTAACCCCAGATTTTATGAGTATAAGCGTAGCCCTTTAAGCGTCGGGCCTCACTGGCTCCTAAATGGCTGAAGAAAAAGCTATTTTGGGAGCCGATTTCCCGCTCTTAACGTAATTTATACGGACCGGGTGGGGCCCACACAGCAGGTGGGCGTGGACTACATTTTTCAGTGCAATGCTTCGCATATCGGGATAAACCCATCAGCGACAGCCTTAAAGGGCTACGCTTATACTCATAGAATCTGGGGTTACAGTACGTAACCAACGTTTGTGAGTGTGTCCATGTTTTTGCTCCGATTGGATATTTTAAATAATGCCAAACAATCGATTGAACGGATTTCGTTAAAATTGTAAATTGTTATTGTTGCTAATAAAGGTTTTTTTTTTTTTGTCTGTCTGAATGTAACATAGTTAAAATGGTTCAGGTTAAATCCTGCTAAAATGCACCATCTGCTGGTAAAAAGTTATATTACATTCACCATAGAAAGAACGGGGTATTATGGGTAATCCTCAGAGCCATGAGGATCACTGACGAAGTAACGTGTCTCTGCTATTTGATAAAGAAATATTATTTATGCATTTTATAGAATATGTTTATGGTTTTAGTTTTTGCATATTATTGAAATATGCTTAATCTAGGTCACGATAGTTCAGCTATTCTATCGTTTTTGTCGTGTTTAAGAATGTTTAGTCCGTGAGAAAGTGTGGTGGGAATTTCCCTCGCGGTAACATTATCATTATGGCGCCTCCTTGCAGGAGCTTGTTTATGCCAGAGACTGAACTTACCTCGATGCCCATTGTCTGAAATGCAGGTATGTTTTACCAAATCTCTACAAATCATTGGTGCCGTGACTCGTCCAGAACTACATCGGACCGGGCTGGTGACTTCTGATCCTCACGTCGCTGGAGCTCTACTGTACCATCTGGGTTTTCAACAATAGTCTAAGTAGCGCATTTGAGTGTGTTTATAAATCCTTGTGAAAGGATATTTCTTTGAATGCTCTTGGACTTCTGTCAAAATGAGTTCCAGTAATTTTGGACAATCAAATGTGACTCCACTCTGTATTGGTAGAGGTAGGGGGTTCTTTAACACCCCTGTTCCATTTTCATTGGGTGACCAAACACTGGGTAGTCCATTACTCGACGTAAATACTGTAAATGACTCATTTGTGACCGGGGAAGCTGTTACACCCAGTAGTCAGACCTGTCTTAATATTCAACCTCCTCAGTGCTCTAGCACATCCATCCCAGATTCTCATGTTAATAATGCTGGGCTAGTGGATCAGATGAGCACTGTAGTCCAACAAATAGGGCAACAGCTGGCTGATAGTGTTATGGCACACCTGAACTCGAGCAACCCGAGTGGAACTGCAGTGAGAAAAACTCAAAATGAGAGCCATCAAGTCCCATGCAGCTCGCTAGATCTTTCTCAGGTCCAGCTTGTCTCCAGAAGCCAGGTGAAGGAACCACCTATTTTTAAAGGGGAGAGTTCTGATACAGTTAGTTGATGAATGGGAGGACTCAATGAGAAATTACATCAAAAAGAGTGGTGTACAGCAGGAACACCAGGCTGAGGAGATCCTGATCAATCTTAGAGGCAGAGCAAGGGATGTTGTCAGGTGCGGATTACGCAACTGTGGAATTGATGTTCAACACAATCCACAAGCCATCTATTCACTTCTGCGCAAACATTTTGGGTCTGATCAGTACTCCCCCGTACCACTTGCTGATTTTTACTCCACCCGGCCAAAAGAGAACGAGAATCCATTCGAATATTGGCTAAGACTGAATGGTATAGCTGATGTTGCTGTTAGCCGACTTAAAGAACAGGGTAAGGCCTTTGACAATCCAAGTGTTGAAGTTACTCGCATGTTCATCAGAAACTGCCCATGTAAAGATTTAGCTCTCACCTTCAGATCCAAGGCCATAGAAAAATGGTCAGCACATGATGTTCAGGACATGTCGGATGAGTATCATATGGAAAAGGGACTGCGGTCTGTTGAGAAAGAAAGCAGGATCAGTGTGAACCGAGCAGAGGTGGACTGCACGGTGCCCACATCTGCACATAAACAAGAACTGCAACAATGTGTAGCCCCAGACAATTCCACTATGGAAAGACTGATTAGCATATTGGAGAAAGTGCTGCTTCAAGCCCAAAGCAACTCCCAGTCTGGCAGAAGGCAACCTGTTAAAAGTCGTTTGCCGAATATTAAAGGACTGAACGACATACCATGTTCTGTGTGTAATGATAATTCCCACACTACATGTACGCACTGCCGCCAGAATAATCTGTGCTTCTTCTGTCATCTTCCTGGCCATTCAAGTCGAAATTGCCGCCAGAGAGAGCAGCTGCCTTCCCACAGCCAGCCGGAAAACTGAGAGATCTGCGTGGAGGAGAGGACAGCGCAGATCGTCTTAGTGACGCTCCCACCTTGGATTCTTCTGATGATGACTGTGAGACACTGTACCTTAATTACAGCAGCAAAATTCCACCACAAAAGACACTGATTGTGCAAGCCCCTCAGAGACTTTCTAAGACTGACAGCTTGTTCTACACAGAAGTCACTGTTGGAAGCAAACATTCCCTCAAGGCCTTGGTTAACAGTGGATCAATGGCATGCACCATCAGTGAGGAAGCTGAAGCAAAACTTTCAAGCTATCTCACGAACCTGGATAAGAAACCAGCTGCTGATTTTGTAATTGTTGGATGTGGAGGTCATGTCGTCACACCTTCTGCATTGTATGAACTCACTCTAACAGTTTTTGGCTTTAATGTCATAATCCCTGTTTTAGTGGTTCCAGGACAAACTGATGAAATGATATTGGGCAGTAATGCTATCAGATGGCTGATTTCCCAAATTAAAATCTCTTGTGATGAGACAACTGTCTGTTCTTCTCAGAGAGGCATTCACAAAGACAATTTGCCCTGTTTAATGTCTCTGCTGTCAGAGTCAATTTCCGGTGCCTCGGACATGAAACCTATCAAAGTGGGCACAGCCAAACTCAAAAGGTCTGTTACTCTCCAGCCCCTAACTGAACATTTAGTTTGGGCCAAACTGCCTATGTCTGATGTTTCTTTAGTTGGATGCTCAGTCATCATTGAACCAACTCTGTCCAAGTGCAGACCCAGACAAATTCTAGTGGAGAGAGTTGTGACGTCATTGTATGGTGATGATTGTGTCCCTGTCAAGATTGTAAATCCAACTGAAAAACCTTTCACTCTGAGAAGAAATCCAAAAGTTGCTGATGTGTCCACTTGTGTTTCTGTACATGACTTCACCAAACCTGCGTGCATCCAATCCAACACCCAGTACACCAAAGACCCTGTAAAGACAACAGTAACTGACGAGGAGATGTCTCATATTCTGAGTGACATCGGACTCCAGGACTTGGACCTGTCGTCTTGTGAAGTCTCCCTTGAGTGGAAAAATAAGTTATTGCAAATCATTCAGCAATATGAATACATCTTTTCTCGGCATAAAATGGACTGTGGGGATGCTACAGATTTTGTGCACAGAATACGTCTTGTGGATGACAAACCCTTTAGACTGCCATACAGGTGTGTCATAATCCCTGTCATTATGAAAAACTGCACACTGCTCTGAGTGAAATGGAGGAGTTAGGAATTATTCGTAAATTACAAAGCGAATACTCTTCTCCTCTGGTTCTGGTTGTTAAGCCTAATGGAGATCTCCACATCTGCAATGATTTCAGATGGCTGAATGCGCAAACCGTTAAAGACGCGCATCCATTGCCTCATGAAACAGATGCCCTTGCTGCACTTGGTGGGAATGTTTTCTTTTCCACCATGGACCTGACTTCAGGGTTCTATAATGTGAGGCTACACAAGGATGACAGACGGTTTACTACCTTTTCGTCTCCATTTGGCCTGCATGAGTACAATAGGATGCCTCAAAGCTTGACTAACAGCCCCGCAACTTTCATGCGGATGATGATGTCTATTTTCGGGGACCAAAATTTCACTAGCTTGCTATGTTATTTGGATGACCTGATGGTCTTTGCCCCATCTGAACAAGTTGCACTTGATCGGCTTCAGATGTTTTTCTCTTGTCTGGCCGCAAATAACCTAAAACTGTCTCCCAAAAAGTGTCACTTCCTTCATAGGTCAGTGAAATTTTTTGGTCATGTGATAAGTGAGGACGGTGTAAGCACTGATCCTAGTAAAGTTCAGGCTATCAGTGAGGTACAGGAAACTGATCTTATGGAGCCTGATGGTGAGACACCTTGTGCCAGGAAAATTAGATCTTTTCTTGGGATGGTTCTTTATTATCATCACTTTATTGGGAAATGCTCTGTCAAAGCAAGACCACTTTTTAGTCTTGTAGCTGAACCTGTAGCGACAAATAATAAGGGGCGAGGCAACAAACCCAAGTTCAAAAAGGGTCAGGTTAAACTGTCCCCATCTGACTGGACTGATGAGTGCAGGGAAGCATTTGAAACTTTGAAAACTGAATTGATAAGAATTACCTTGGCTCATCCGGATTTTAATGCTCCATTCATCCTTGTAGTTGATGCCTCTTTCGATGGCATTGGAACTGTTTTGTCACAGCTTCCTCCTGATGGAAGGGTGGCTAGACCGGTGGCTTTTGCCAGTAGGACTCTCTCACGCTCGCAGCTAAACTATCCAGCACATCGCTTGGAATTTCTTGCTCTTAAATGGGCGATATGCGACAAGTTTAGCCACTAGCTAAAAGGGCGTCATTTCACCGTCTGGACAGACAACAACCCATTAACATACATACTAACCAAGCCAAGGTTAGATGCGTGTGAACAGCGGTGGGTTTCCAGGCTCGCTGCCTATAGTTTCGATCTGAACTATGTTCCTGGTAACAAAAATGTTGTCGCCGATGCCTTGAGTAGAGAACCATTTGTTCAGTCATGCATGAGCCATCGCATTGTAACTGAACCATATACCGCACTACTTAACCAGGTGAACGGTATGATGGACAAAACAGTCCAAGATGCGTTTCGTTGTACGACCAACTGTCAGCTGGTTGTTGAGTGCACAGATGACAATGCTGAGGTGTTCTCACCGACTCCCCAGACAACATTAACACCACAAGATGTGTCAGCTGTTCTTGAGGCACATGAGTCTGGAGGTTTCAGTCAGATGAGAGACACTGATCCAGCTGTCTTGCAACTCAGTGACATTGACCAATCTGCCTTGCTGCCAAAAAGTGAACTTGCTAATTTACAAGGTCAGGATGGTGTGTTAGGCAGACTTTTCTATTATATGCAGCGTCACAGGAGACCCACCAGACGTGAACGTGCAAGTGAGTCACCTGGTGTTTTAAACCTGCTGAGACATTGGCCTAAGCTCGTCATTGAGAATGGCCTGATGTACAGAGTTAAGAAAGACAAACAAATGAACATGACAACACAACAGTTTATTGTTCCTGACTCTTTAAAAGCCAAAGTCCTCCAAGGAGTGCATGATTCAGCTGGTCATCAGGGCCAGGCCCGCACGCTGTCTCTTGCCAGCCAGAGGTTCTTTTGGATTGGGATGGAACGTGACATCATTAACCATGTGAAGTGTTGCTTTCGATGTGTTGTTGGTAAAAGTCCAGAACCTAATGACAGAGCTCCCCTTGGAAATAGGGGAGCTCAGCTCTCCCCTACCTCCCCTCTGAGCTGATGGAACTGGTCTGTATTGACTTTTGGACAGCTGAGCTCTCAGATAAGCGTAGTGTGGATGTCCTGGTTGTAACAGACCACTTTTCTAAGATGGCACATGCGTTTCCATGCAAAAACCAGTCGGCCAAACAAGTTGCTCGTCGTCTGTGGGATGACTTCTTCTGCATATATGGCTTTCCTAAACGCATTCATTCAGATCAAGGAGCAAATTTCAAAAGTCGTCTTATCAAAGAACTTTTGGAAATGGCTGGCATACAAAAATCTCACACTACGCCGTACCACCCGATGGGGAATGGCATTGTTGAACGTTACAATAGAACCTTAGGTAACATGATACGAGCACTTCCTCCTCAGTCCAAGGCAAGGTGGCCTCAGATGCTCAGAATGCTAACACTTTGCTACAATTGCACTGAGCATGAAACAACTGGGTTTGCACCATTTTTCCTTATGTTCGGCAGGATCCTGCGCCTGCCCATTGATGTGGTATTCCAGCATGCCCTGTCAAATGGCCCGGTTGTGGACCATCATGAGTTTGTCTCCCGTCTCAAACATGACCTCTCTGTAGCTGCCCGCATTGCTCAACAAAACAGTTCATCAGAACAAGCCCACCAAGCAATGTACTACAACCGCAAGGCTAAAGGTTCTCCTCTTGATGTGGGTGACAGAGATTGGTTGCTAATCGTGGTGAGCGAGGGAAGAGGAAGATTGCAGAAAAATGGGAATCAACAGTGTATGAAGTGATGTCTGTGAAGCCTGATATAAATGTGTATCGGATCAAAGACCCTGTCACATCGAGAACAAAGGTTCTCCACAGAAATCTTCTCCTCCCTGTCAACTTTCTCACTGCTGCTGCTGTTTCTGATGATGCAGATAATTCCCCTTGCCTTTCCACAGCAGGAGGTGGACTCTCTGACCCTGTTGTGCCTGATGAGGTACAGGACAATGAATCTAAAACTATGAACTGGCTTTTGCAGATGGAGAGTGATGGTTGTGTGGATGAAGTTGTAAATCACACCAACTGTGCTTCTGACATTCCGGTATGTGGTTCTTCAGTTGACATTGTGTTTCCTCTCCCAACTGCTGTGACCAAAGATTTGCCTGAATCTGATCTCCCTGAGTATGTTACACTGTTGAACTCTCCTGAAACAGTTTCCAACCTTACAACTGCATCTGTCCACTCTGAGCTCATTCAGCATGATCTGCCAGCTGAACATAGCACTGACACAAAATTAGACTTGTCCGTAACTGATGTTGTTTGCACTCAGCCTTCTCGGCTATGTACTAGGTCAGGTGGGCCTGTTAAGCCTCCAGCCAGACTTATATGTGAAATGAATGAACAAGTTGTGGATGATTCAATGTCAACTGTGGACTCTCTGTTTTCCTTTGTAAAGACCATGTTTGCAGGGTAGATTTTTGTTTTTCTTCGGAAGATTTTTTTTCTCAGTGATTGCCTTGTAGAGCAATGGTTGTATATCAAAAGGTGTAAATGGCATCTTTTGGGTCTGTGTTGGTAAGAGTATTGGCCGCACTCTTGCTAGCATTACTCCTTAGGGGAAGTTTTGAACTGATGTGACTACTATGTGCTCTCTTTATCGCACTTTTATTTTAGTGCTGTGTGTATTTGTTTGATACATCCCCATTTTAGCAGAATTTAAGGGAGGTGTATGTAACATAGTTAAAATGGTTCAGGTTAAATCCTGGCTAAAATGCACCATCTGCTGGTAAAAAGTTATATTACATTCACCATAGAAAGAGCGGGGTATTATGGGTAATCCTCAGAGCCATGAGGATCACTGACGAGGTAACGTGTCTCTGCTATTTGATAAAGAAATATTATTTATGCATTTTATAGAATATGTTTATGGTCTTAGTTTTTGCATATTATTGAAATATGCTTAATTTAGGTCACGTTAGTTCAGCTATTCTATCGTTTTTGTCGTGTTTAAGAATGTTTAGTCTGTGAGAAAGTGTGGTGGGAATTTCCCTCGCGGTAACATTATGGCGCCTCCTTGCAGGAGCTTGTTTATGCCAGAGACTGAACTTACCTCGATGCCCATTGTCTGAAATGCAGGTATGTTTTACCAAATCTCTTGTAGCAGATGGTTAATATAAGGCTGGATTTTATATAAACAATTTTATATAAAGATACGGTTCATTTATGTTTTTGTATTGTTTTAAATTGCAAGGTTATATAAACTAAAACATAAAAATGGCATCCAGTACATAAAATGGCAGCATTTTATTTTATTTTTCAGAGCATTTTAGTTGATTGCTTTACTTTCTGTGAAAAGGACACTCACTGGTTGTTCCTTTTATTGTGAACAAAATCCACTATGCGATCACTGTAGTTTTTCATGATTTTATTGTGGTTAATGTATTATGGGTAATCCTCGGAGCCATGAGGATCACTGACGAGGAGCTTGTTTATGCCAGAGACTGAACTTACCTCGATGCCCATTGTCTGAAATGCAGATGGCGAAATAAAGAAAACAACTGATGCAAACTTGAGCAGCTCCTTGTCGTTCGTTTCAACACTGAGAGAAACCACCAGATCAAATAGGTCACATGAACATAGATATAAACACTAGATCCCGCATTTGTTGCTGCTGCGCAGGAATTTCGGCTGCCATCTTGAAGCAGCCGTCCTTATTTGGTTAAAGCAGAAGATGTTTCAGCACTTCGCAGCTTATTTCTGTTCTAATCGACGGACTGTTGACGTCAGGTCTCGGGGGATAACTTTTCACAAGTAAGATGAACATAATATTGTCAGTATTTTGTGAATAGAATATTACTGTATTGTTTGAAAACAACAAAGTCCATGCTCATTAATCCAGGTATACAATCCAACATTTTTCAGTCAGGTCATCTGGACAGTTTCTTTTTTTTTTGTGCTGAAACATTTCGCCTTCGGTCCAGAAGGCTTCATCAGTCAAGGAAACACACAACAAAACTGATTTAGCCCAACAGCTTACTCCAAAGTGGAACAAACCAGTTTTGCTTGTGATAAGATGGTTTCTTTGGTACGCCTCCTCCTCCATTGCCGGCCCTCTTCCTTGTTGACAGTCTTGTCAAACTGGTTGAAAACAACAAAGTCCATGCTCAATAATCCAAGTATACAATCCAGCATTTTTCAGTCAGATCATCTCGACAACCTGACTGACCAAAATGTTTCAGCACAAAAAAAAGAAACTGTCCAGATGACCTGACTGAAAAATGTAAGATTGTTTACCTGGTTTATTGAGCATGGACTTTGTTGTTTTCAGCCAGTTTGTGAAAGGGGAAACTGTCACGAATCACATCCCATAGATTATATTTTCTGTCACCCTGATCACTCTTTAATGTTTGCTATAGATCTTTTCTGTGAGTTTCATTTATTCTGTCCGCTCTGGTAATGTTTATGTACGTGAGTTTTAGTTTGTCTTCTTTGCATGCTGGTGTGGGGGTGATGTCACGGTTGTTTAGTTTTGTCTTCACTGCAGCCAGCAGCAGCTGATTGAACTCAACTGGCTGCATCTGTCTCTCTCACCCTTTAAAAGTTGCACACTTTCTCCTCTTCGGTGCCCGGTAGCTGAAAACAGTTCTCTGCAAGTAAATACCTCACGTTCTTGATCCTGCCTTGTTCCCCCATAGCCTTTCATGTTCCCTTGTCATAGTTTACCTGTCTCCTCGTTCCTGTCCTGCTCCTGGTTCCTGTCCTCCCCTCTTGGCTTGACCTCCTGGCTCCTGGACTCATGACTCACCTGGACATCGTCTTTTGCTCGACCCTTTGGATTATTACGTCTTCTGCTTTCGGTTCTGACCTTCGCCTGCACAACAACGCCTCCTCGTCTTCTCCTCCGGTACCTCCTGTCTTCTGCTCTCCAGTTTTGGACCCTGGCTTGTGTGACCATGTCTCTTCGCTCAACTGACTCACCACCCACCTGTTGCTGCAGCCCCTCACCAAACTCAGCCTCTCCTGCAGCAATCCGGATTAGTTTGGACCTCGTCAGTCTCCAGAACCCCCAAGCTCATCTGAGACGACTCGTTCCTGATCCGGAACCAGTGCCAGTACCAGAACTGGTCCAATCTGCTATACTTCACATTGAAAATAAATATAATTTAATTTTGACTTTTCGTGTGGTGATTTTAGTCCAACTGTTAGGTGGTTCGTTACAGAACTACCGGGCCAATATGGACCACTCACCACTAGCAGATTGGCGCTCTGGTGTAGAAGGAGCAATTGTTAAATTAGAGTCTGGCATGGAGGACATGGTCCGCATGCTCAAAAACTTAAACCCTCAGATATCCCCTCAGGACTCTGTGGTGACCAGACCTCACTCAGATCCTGTCAGAGAACCCAGACTGACTCCGCCTGAACTGTTCACAGGGGAACTGGACCAATGTCGTCCTTTCATTACCCAATGCGGAATCCACTTTGAATTGCAACCTTCATCATTTCCCTCTGATAAGGCAAAAGTGGCATAAAGAATCTCACTACTTTCCGGCAAAGATAAGAACTGGGGAACTGCTGAATGGCAAAGAGACTCTCCTAATATCTACTCTCTCCAGGCTTTTACAAAGGAACTCTGCAGGGTCTTCGATCCGGTCCTTCCAGAGCGAGAGGCTGCCAGACGGTTATTTTCCATAAAACAAGGTAACAGGAGAGTAACTGATTACATAATCAATTTTCACTCCATAGCGTCTGGCAGCCACTGGAATGAGGAGGCCCTCATCCACGCATTCTACAGAGGCCTTAATGATAACATTAAAGATCGTTTGTCAACCAAATGTTACCCTGACTCTTTACAGGACCTTGAAGACTTGTCCACCAGGGTGGACTTAAGACTGGCCGAACGGGCACGTGAACAAGGACCTAAGACTCCCCCAGTTTCCAAAAGTGCTGGTGAGTTGCAGTTCTTACCACGACCTGCTCACTCTACTCCTGTTTCTTCTCCCCAGCCTGCAGAGGAACCCATGCAGTTGGGTAGGAGCCGACTCACACAGACAGAACGCGAGAGGAGACGAAAGGGACGTCTCTGCTTCTACTGTGGGGAGGCAGGTCACATTGTCGCCAACTGTTCGGTAAAAGGGGGCGCTCAGTAGATGCAAGGAGATGTCTACTGAGTCGAGCCTGTCCCAAAGAACTCTCCTCACCATTTGTTGTATCAGCTCACCTCATCACACCGGAGAAGTTCCGGTCCACAGTTAAGGTGCTTATTGACTCTGGGGCTGACATCGAATTTATTGTCTATGATTTTGCTAAATCTGCTGGAATAAAACTCTGTAAATCATCTCATGAACTCTCTGTGGTGGCTCTTGATGGCCATCCTCTGAACTCCTCCTCGTTGGTAACCGAACCTGTGGTTTTGTGTCTTGGTGGTAACCATAAAGAAAACATTACCTTTTTGGTTATAAATTCCCCCCAGGCTCCAATTGTGTTAGGAGCCACTTGGTTAGTTAAACACTACCCACATCTTGACTGGAGGAGGAAGGAGATTTTGGGGTGGTCAGAAGAGTGTTTGACCACGTCTGTTTGATGCTGTAGTACCTGTCGAAGCCGTCGCCCACAATGAGAGTTATTACCCAGACATTTCAAAAGTTCCTAAGGAGTACCATGATTTAAAGGAGGTGTTCAATAAAACTAGGGCGACTTCACTGCCTCCACACCGCCCATATGACTGTACAATAGATCTGCTTCCAGGCTCCACTCCTCCAAGAGGAGCTTTGCATTCTCTCTCTGTTCCTGAACAGCAGTCCATGAGGGAGTACATCCAGGACTCGTTACGGTCTGGCATCATCCGACCATCTGCCTCACCTGACCTCGTCAGTCTCCAGAACCCCCAAGCTCATCTGAGACGACTTGTTCCTGATCCGGAACCAGTACCAGTACCAGAACCGGTCCAATCTGCTATACTTCACATTGAAAATAAATATAATTTAATTTTGACTTTTCGTGTGGTGATTTTGGTCCAACCGTTAGGTGGTTCGTTACAGGAAACAAAGATTTCTACTCCTCTCCCCTGCCCGGATCGTTTGCTCGGAAGGAACACATGTTTGTCAGCATTAAGCAACATCTTATTCTTACAGACTTCAAAATATGTGAACAAGAGAGAATTGTTTTATATTCCCTGACTTTAGACGCCTTCTGTACAATTCTGACGTGTTTCAAGGTTCTTCCAACATTTATAGACTGTTTTCTCCACCCAGTGACATTTCCTGTTTTCAATTCCTGTCCAATAAACACCTTACAGACTCTCTGAAGTCCCTGTCTAATCTATTAGACACACTGTCCTCTCTTTCCACTGAGTATATGACCCATAATCGGCACCAAACCACACATAATCTTACAAAGACTGTGAGACTCTGATTATCCCCTTGGCAACCTGTTACATTATCAAGTCTTACAAAAGTCACTCTGACCCATTAAGCTACTCATCATCACTTGTTTTATAATCCCCATACATACTCAAATGATGTGAACTATCATTTAATTTCAGTTACCCGAGAAAGAACCTTTTTGATGTTTTGTTTGTCATTAAAGGCCTCATTAGAAATAAGTCACTATTTTCCTACTGACAGCAGACAGTGTCATGGTTTGATTTTAAAGTTAACAGTCCTTGAAAATATATTATTTATTGGCTTATGGCCACCTCTAACAAAAATTCTAGCCATCTTTATACTGTATAATCTATTTTCCATAATTCATAATGAAACCTTTATATTCACCATTCCATCCATCCATCCATTATCTTTACCCGCTTATTCCATTTTGGGTCACGGGGGTCGCTGGTGCCCATGTCCAGCAATCACTGTGCGAGGGGCGGGGTACACCCTGGACGGGTTGCAAGTCCATCACAGGGCCACATAGAGACAAACGAGACAAACAAACATTCACTCTCTCACTCACACCTAGGGACAATTTAGAGTTACCAATTAGCCTAACATGCATGTTTTTGGTCTGTGGGAGGAAACCGGAGTACCCGGAGAAAACCCACGCATGCAAACTCCACCCAGAAAGGCCCCTGGACCGGGGTTTGAACCAAGGACCTGCTCGCTGAGAGGCAGCAGCTCTACCAGTTGCGCCACCGTGCTGCCATTCACCATTCCATATGATGTTATTTTCCACTATTTATCATCCAAGGTTATTTTAATCCCAACATTTGACAAGACTGTCAACAAGGAAGAGGGCTTGCAATGGAGGAGGGGGCATACCAAAGAGACCATCTTATCACAAGCAAAACTGGTTTTTCCACTTTGGAGTAAGCTGTTGGGAGAAGAATCAGTTTTGTTGTGTGTTTCCTTGACTGATGACGCCTTCCGGACCGAAGGCGAAACGTTTCAGCACAAAAAAAAAAGAAACTGTCAAGATGACCTGACTGAAAAATGTTGGATTACTGTACTGTATTTATGTCCACCAGCTGATGTTATGTTCAATGTAACACCAGTGTTCAGCTGCAATGAAGATAACTGAGATCTGATCACAGGAATATTTTTCTAACATATTGAATATTTTTCTATATTCTAGGATATAAAAAAATTAAAATTGGGAGAATATAAGAAATAGAAAATAAGATTGACCTCCTTTGCACAATGTTTTTGTGTAGACACAAATCTCCTGTTTTCATTTTGAAGGTTTCCCAAAGAAAAATATGTGAGGAAGAGGTGGAAGTATCTTTGAGGAGGATTCATCTGTGCAGTGAGGATTTTAAACAGGAGGATTTTTATAAAACTGATCAGATCGTCCGACTGAGAGATGGTGTGGTACCATCGGTTCACCTTCAAAGAGTAGGTGCATCATTATGAGTTCATTAATGTTCATAAATTTACATATTGTCAAGCACAAGGTGAAATACCTCTGTGTGTTGATATGTACAGGTAACTATATACTGTAAAGTTCCTATTCATTATGCTCTTTCATTTCAGCTTGAAAACTGCAGGACTACAGGAAATAAACAAAAGCTGGAGCTGCTCTGTCTGCGGCCTCTCAGGAACGTGCAAGTCACACCCACGACCTCGGCCTAATGATGTGAGTATTTCTATTTTAAACTTTTATTTTTCTTTTACCCTTTATTTATCCAGGTAGTCTCATTGAGTCACGAGAACTCATTTTCAAGAGAGACCTGTTTAGGAGCAGATGGTGGGGGGTTGAGGGCCTTGCTCAGGGGCCCAGAGTGGGGCAAATGAGGGTGGAGGCAGGTGTGGGTGTTTCACCTTTTCCACCCACATTTTGATGTTGACGGTACTGGGAGTTGAACCTGCGACTTTACAATCACTGGCCCATCTTCTATGCTCTGCGCCACCACTCCCCCACATAACATCATATCATAGTGGTCATGGCCATATTAAAATCTCACTGGTTTCCTTCCAGATGTGTTAAACAGCTACTGGTCCCCCTGATGTTTACAGGTGGCTGTGGTCAGTGGATGAAAATCCTGGCATGAACAAGATGATGCTGGAGATCATCATTTGACGAGAGCTCCCACCTTCTAACTGTGAAGAACAAGAGCAGCTCAGTGATTCCCTCAAGGCTCAGTGAAGATGCTGAGAGCTGCAGAGAGGCTGATTCATGGAGCTTCAACACAGCAACCTCCAAACATGTCCACCCTCACACACATCGTCCATGAAGAGACTGGACCAGAGCACAAGATAATAAGACAGTGATAACAACGACAACAATACACATTCACAAATGATTCATACAAATGTAAGTTTTTTTATTGTTTGTTTATTTTATAAAAAACAGTTTGTTATCCACTGTTGTCATCACTCTTTGTTAAAATCCAGGTCTCTCTTGTAAATGAGTCCT
>NC_056499.1:52416498-52419049 GCF_014905685.2 Nematolebias whitei | reverse complement strand
GTATGATGGTGATATGTAGTTATATATAAAATAGATTTAATATATATATGATTGTGATATTATAATGTGTGTGTTTATAAGAAAATTATTAAACTATGACAGTGATATAGATAATGTGTGTATATATATATATATATATATATATATATATATATATATATTTATATATATATATATATATATTTATATAATATATAGATATAGATATTAATAAATATGTATCAGTGTCACGCTCAGTGGCCCCCGCTGCCCCCCAATCTGTTTAAGCCTCTGCTCCTCATACCACAGCCCGTTTTTAGATCATTTACGTTTTTTCCTGCTTTAGTTTTGAGTTCCCCTCTCATTCATTCAGCTCCTGTCACCTTGTGCCATGCCCCCTCCACCATCTACAGCAATCTACGTTCATGAGCAACACCTGTTCAGTTCACTATTTAAGCTCCCTGTTTCTCCTCAGTCTGTGCCAGATAATTATAGATTCTTTCCATAGATATCCAGCGTTCCCTCTTCGTATCATAGTTCTCGACCATAGTTTCGCCCACGACCTTTCGCTCTCGCTTTTGCCCCCCGGACTGGATTCTTCTCTGGTTTTGACCCTTGCCTGTCCCTGGATAAAGTTCTGCTGCCCAAACCCCTCAGCGTCACAGCTCGCCCATCCAGCCTCACTGCTTGTTCTTGCTCATGCTGCGCGCTGCTGCTCTGTGCACCCTTGCGCATGTTACCGGCTCCTGAGGTTCGGACCGGTACCGGGACCCACCTGGCCCACATCTTGGACTGGTTCCAGAGACAGAGCGGTCCGGTACCATTACCAGAACCAGAACCTCCAGCCAGACGCTGCCGGTTTAAAAATAAACTTTAAACATTTTTAAAACCTTTTTCCGAGTCTGTGCTTGTCCGATCCACCCCAATTCGTGACAGAATTATCTGGCCTAAATATGGATCCAGCACAGACTCGGAGGTGGCGTTCTGGTAAGTTGGAGGACCAATTTACAGGCACCCGCCTGGCAATAAAGCCGGGCGGTTTCCCTCAGGCTCAGCCTGTCCTCTTGGGTGAGGCGGAGAAGAGAGAAGCCCAGCGTTGGGCTCTCCGCCTCATGAACAGGCCCAAGTTCCCGTTCCCCTTTTGCGATCAGGAGGACGAGTCGGACGAAGACGAGGATTTGTGGTTTCCTCCCTGCCAGGTCCCTCGCCCTCAGAAGAGCCATAGGGGTACAATGCACTGGTCCTCCCGACATCCCGCCCCTCCGCCCCCAGAGCCCTTGCCCCAAATGTTTCCAGCGGTCCCACAGAGTCCCAGACCAGCTGCCGTGGTCCCACAGAGTCCCAGACGAGCTGCCGTGGTCCCACAGAGTCCCAGACCAGCCGCCGTGGTCCCACAGAGTCCCAGACCAGCCGCCGTGGTCCCACAGAGTCCCAGACCAGCTGCCGTGGTCCCACAGAGTCCCAGACCAGCTGCTGTGGTCTCCACGTTGCCTGCCCCAGCAGCTCCCCAGGCCTCCATGTCGCCTGCCCCAGCAGCTCCCCAGGCCTTCACGTCGCCTGCCCCAGCAGCTCCCCAGGCCTCCACATCGCCTGCCCCAGCAGCTCCCCAGGCCTCCACGTCGCCTGCCCCAGCAGCTCCCCAGGCCTCCACGTCGCCTGCCTCAGCAGCTCCCCAGGTCTCCATGTCGCCTGCAGCAGAAGTCCAGGCCCTCTCTTTAGCTGCTGCAATCTCCAAAACCCCCATGACAGCATTGGCTTGGCCCCTGGTTCCAGCAGCTGCAGAACCCCAGATTCCATAGGAGGCAGCGATGGCCACCATGTTTGCGGCTGTCCTGGCCCCTGTGCTTGCTGTGATTTGGGCTCCCCCTGCACTGCCTCCAGTTGAGTTCCAGGCCTCTAAGTTGGCTGTGGCACCCTTCCAGGCCTCCAAGTTGGCTGCGGCACCCCTCCAGGCCTCCAAGTTGACTGCAGCACCCCTCCAGGCCTCCAAGTTGGCTGCGACACCCCTCCAGGCCTCCAAGTTGGCTGCGGCAACCCTGCAGGCCTCCAAGTTGGCTGTGGCTCCCCAGCAGGCCTCCATGTCTATCCCTCAGACCCCCTTGCCAGGTCCACAATCCTCCATGTTGGCGGCAGCACACTTCCATCTCTCAAAGTCTCCAGAGGGACCGGCGCCCTCCAAGTCTCCAGAGGGGCCGGCACCCTCCAAGTCTCCAGAGGGGCCGGCGCTCTCCATGTCTCCAGAGGGGCCGGCGCTCTCCATGTCTCCAGAGGGGCAGGTGCTCTCCACTACCGCAGAAGATTTGCCCCCCATGTCGGCTTCAGCAGCTCCTCGGCCCTCCACATCGGCTTCAGCAGCTCCTCGGCCCTCCACGTCGGCTTCAGCAGCTCCTCGGCCCTCCACGTCGGCTTCAGCAGCTCCTCGGCCCTCCACGTCGACTTCAGCAGATCCTCGGCCCTGCGCGTCGACTTCAGCAGCTCCACGGC
This sequence comes from Nematolebias whitei, assembly GCF_014905685.2. Lineage (NCBI taxonomy): Eukaryota > Metazoa > Chordata > Actinopteri > Cyprinodontiformes > Rivulidae > Nematolebias > Nematolebias whitei. The sequence continues at coordinate 52,416,586 of NC_056499.1, read as the reverse complement.
CCTCCACGTCGGCTTCAGCAGCTCCACAGCCCTCCAAGTCGGCTTCAGTAGCCCCACGGCCCTCCACGTCGGCTTTAGCAGCTCCTCG
>NC_056499.1:52411737-52416398 GCF_014905685.2 Nematolebias whitei | reverse complement strand
TCAGTGGTTGTTGTTGTTGTTTGCGATCCGGCCTCTGGTTCATGACATTCTTTCCATAGATATCCAGCGTTCCCTCTTCATATCATAGTTCTCGACCATAGCTTCGCCCATGACCTTTCGCTCTCGCTTTTGCCACCCGGATTGGATTCTTCTCTGGTTTTGACCTAGTGATGAGCAAATGAAGCTTTTATGAAGCATTGAACCAGTTTGGCCAATTGTTTCAAAAATAGGTTCATTTGTTGAAGCTTCAGTTACAGTGACCTCTTGTGGCATTTTGCAATGCTGCTGCCAAATTAGGTGTTATGTTTTTGGTGTCACACGCCAAAGAACTTCAGTGACTAGTGTTAAAGAAACTACTTTACTGTGGTAAAAAACAGATTTTTTAAATTCATCAACTTTCTATGTTGTCTGGTTTGAAAATGTATTTATACTTACATGTTTTTGAATAAAGATTGATAAATGTGCATTGAAGAGATTTAATAAAAATGTTACAATGGTATTGTGCTTGTGTAACTGTGGCAGAGTCCGAGTCTTTATTATTCTTAAAAATATCAATGAAATGACGTCTCCAGCATCTCCATGATTGGCGCTGAAGTGTGAAGTGAGAAGTGGAAACAAGTTTGGTTGAATGGAGCAAAATGTTGCATAACAAATAAAGTTAAAGAGGTTTCATATAAAATCAATCATAATTATAACCTGTTAAAAAACACTGGAAAGACTTAAACTTGATATTGACTACTCTTGTACATTTTGTGAACTACACATGGAAACAATTTCTCATTTATTCTATCAATGTAATCACACAAAGACGTTCTGGACAGATGTACAACAACTCATACAACAGAAAACTGGAATACAAAGTAATTCAACTTACAGAGAAAGACATTATATTATGCTTCGACAATAAGGATATGGACAAAGACTTGATCTACTTCACCCAACTTCTACTTCTCCTGGGAAAATTCCACATTCACAAGAAAAAGTGGTCAAACTCCAAGCCAAACATAACCCACTTCAGCAAGGAACTTTACATATACAGCACGACTGTTAAAGGACTGGAAAACAAAAAGGCAATGAAAACCAACTCAGTTCTAGAAAAACTTAATGTGAATGTATCTGTATAACATGTATATATATATTGTTTTGTATCTTTAGATTTTTTTACCCTTTATACCATTTTATAACCAAATTGTTCTTTCTATACTTTTGTACCTGCTAATAGACCCCTGGCAGACAGTTTGTAAAATTGATAAAGATTTGTAATAAAATAATAAAAAATTTTAAAAAGAGTTGAACACACCAGACACTGCACCTGCAGAAATACACTAATGTAAATAAAAATAATAATTTGAGCCCATACTGATATATGATTATTCAAATAACATACATCATTTTACTGTAATTATGTTAAATACATGGGTTAAATGGGTTAGATAATATCTTCACTGTTGCACATTACTATAACATTTTTGACATTTAAATGCCAAAACCACCTTATCATGAGCAGAATGAAGTGTTCCCAACTAACGGCAAAAACACACCTACTCTCCAACACATTGCAAATGTTTTAGAGCTGTTTCATAGTGTTGAGCTCTCAATTCAAAACTGTCTCAACCGGTCACCTGTCAGAACCGAGACGAGGCCAGGGAATCAGCTGTTTGGACCGCGAACCAGTCAAGCGATTCATTCCGACAACGAAACAGTGTGTTTCGGACGTCACGTGTCACGTGACTTTTTCCGCACCAAAACAGGCTCGGAAGCAGTGGTCCGATGTAATTTTACTGCAGGGTTCGAAGCATGTTTTGAAGCTTTTGTTTCATACTACCATCACTATTTTGACCCTTGCCTGTCCCTGGATAAAAGTTCTGCTGCCCAAACCCCTCAGCGTCACAGCTCGCCCATCCAGCCTCACTGCTTGTTCTTGCTCGTGCTAGAACCTCTTGCTAGACGCCGCCGGTTTAAAAATAAACTTTTAAACATTTTAAAAACGAGCAGCACGGTGGCGCAACTGGTAGAGCTGCTGCCTCTCAGCTGCTGCAGGTAGTTGGTTCAAACCCCGGTCCAGAGGCCTTTCTGGGTGGAGTTTTCATGTTCTCTCCGTGCATGCGTGGGTTTTCTCTGGGTGCTCCGGCTTCCTCCCACAGTCCAAAAACATGCATGTTAGGCTGATTGGTAACTCTAAATTGTCCGTAGGTGTGAGTGAGAGAGTGAATGGTTGTTTGTCTCGTTTGTCTATGTGGCCCTGTGATGGACCTGCGACCCGTCCAGGGTGTACCCCCTCGCGCAGTGATTGCTGGACATGGGCACCAGCGACCCCCGTGACCCAAAATGGAATAAGCGGGTAAAGATAATGGATGGATGGACATTTTAAAAACCTTTTTCTGAGTCTGTGCTTGTCCGATCCACCCCAATTCGTGACAATCAGTGACTGTGAGTTTTGCAAAATTTGTCATAAGAATATTTTATTAGTCTTATTGTTAACCCCACCAAGAATATTTAAATACACTGAACCAAGTGTTCAGCTTTAATGGCTGTACGTCTAAGATTTACAGAGGAAAAAAATCGTGAGAATGAGTTCAGCTATGACTGATTAAACGCGCAGATACTTCATTGCTCCTGACAAACAGGTTACACTGAGTGGAGCAGTCGACCGTTCCAAGATGGCGGCTGGCGTAGCGGTCAATGCTGTATCTAGTGTTTATATAGTCTGAAACCATAGCTATAAACACTAGATGCCTCATTGGCTGCTGCGGCGCAGGATTTTCGGCCGCCATCTTGAAACGGTCGTCCTTATTTGGTTAAAGCAGATGTTTCAGCACTTGGCAGCTTATTTCTGTTCTAATCGACGGACTGTTGACGTCAGGTCTCGTGGGATAACTTTTCACAAGTAAGATGAACATATTATTGTTAGTATTTTGTGAATAGAATATTACTGTACTGTATTTATGTCCACCAGCTGATGTGATGTTCAGTGTAACACGGTGTTCAGCTGCAATGAAGCTGACTGAGATCTGATGACAGGAATATTTTTCTAACAAGCATATTCACTATTTCAGTAGCTTTGGTTCATTATCAAGAGATATGTATCATAATTGGAGTTTTGTTTAAGTTCTAGGAAATAAAAAAATAAAACTAGGGAGAATATAGGAAATAGAAAATAAGCTTGACCTCCTCTGTACAATGTTTTTGTGTAGACACAAATCTCCTGTTTTCATTTTGAAGGTTTCCCAAAGAACAAGATGTGAGGAAGAGGAGGAAGTATCTTTGAGGAGGATTCATCTGAGCAGTGAGGATTTTAAACTGGAGGATTTTGATCAAACTGATCAGACTGTCCGACTGAGAGATGGTGTGGTACCATCGGTTCACCTTCAAAGAGTAGGAGCATCATTATAAGTTCATTAGAGTTCATAAATGTACATATTTTATTGTCAGTCTCAAGGTGAGACACCTCCATGTGTTTATATGAACAGGTAACTATAGACTGTAAAGTTCATATTCATGATGTTTTTTCATTTCAGCTTGAAAACTGCAGGACTACAGGAACTCAACAAAAGCTGGAGCTGCTCTGTCTGTGGCCTCTCAGGAACGTGCACGTCACACACACACTCTCAGGAACGTGCACATCACACACACACAACCTTGGCCTCATGATGTGAGTATTTCTATTTTAAACTTTTATTTTTTCATTTAGCCTTTATTTATACAGGTAGTCTCACTGAGTCAAGAGAACTCATTTTCAAGAGAGACCTGTTTAGGAGCAGATGGTGGGGGTTAAGGGCCTTGCTCAGGGGACCAGGGTGGGGCCAATGAGGGTGGAGGCAGGTGTGGGTGTTTCACCTTTTCCACCTCATTTTGATGTTGACGGTACCGGGAGTTGAACCTGCGACTTTCCGATCACAGGCCCATCTTCTAACCTCTGCTCCACCGCTCCCCCACATAACATCATATCATAATGATCATATTAAAATCTCACTGGTTTCCTTCCAGATGTGTTAAACAGCTACTGGTCCCCCTGATGTTTACAGGTGGCTGTGGTCAGTGGATGAAAAGCCCGGCATGAACAAGATGATGCAGGAGATCATCATTTGACGAGAGCTCCCACCTTCTAACTGTGAAGAACAAGAGCAGCTCAGTGATTCCCTCAAGGCTCAGTGAAGGTGCTGAGAGCTGCAGAGAGGCTGATTCATGGAGCTTCAACACAGCAACCTCTAAACATGTCCACCCTCACACACATCGTCCATGAAGAGACTGGACCAGAGCACAAGATAATAAGACAGTGATAACAACAACAACAACAGACATTCACAAATGATTCATACAAATTTAAGTTTTTCTAATTGTTTGTTTGTTTTACAATTGAAAAACAGTTTGTTATCCACTGTTGTCATCACTCTTTGTTAAAATCCAGGTCTCTTTTGTAAATGAGTCCTGTTGGCTCAATGTAACTAACCTGTATCAATAAAGGTTGAATGAATATATAGATATACATAATGATTTATTCAACCTTTTATTTATACAGGTTGGCTTCATTGAGCCACAAGGACTCATTTACAAGAGACCTGCTCCAGACAGAACAGTAAACAATGGCAATGATAAACTACAGTAAAAATGATAGAGATGATATATATATATATATATATATATATATATATATATATATA
>NC_056499.1:52410053-52411637 GCF_014905685.2 Nematolebias whitei | reverse complement strand
AATGTATCAGTGACTGAGTTTTGCAAACGTGTCATAAGAATATTTTATTAGTGTTAATGTTAACCCCACCAAGAATATTTAAATACACTGAACCATGTGTTCAGCTTTAATGGCTGTACTCCTGAGATTTACAGAGGAAAAAATCGTGAGAATGAGTTTAGTATTTAGCTATGACTGATTAAACGCGCAAATACTTCATTGCTCCTGAGAAACAGGTTACACTGAGTGGAGCGGTCGACCGTTTCAAGATGGCGGCCCTAAATCTCGTCAGCGCCAATAGACGATAGCGGTCAATGCTGTATGTAGTCATATATGATATCTATGATATATGATATCTATGTCTGAAACTGTGGTTAGCGGAAGTGACGTTTGTAGTTCAGTTGCTAAGCTGCGGCGGGTCAAACAGACACACGTCAAGTGTTAGCTGGTATTAGCAGCACCTTTAACAGCGTTCGTTGGTCCCGGCTCTGTTTGTTTCGGATCGGAACAACCGGTACCCGTGAAGCTGCTAACTGAGGTTAGCTTTAATCATACGGGAGTTTTGCTCAGTGGCCACTTAGAATAGCTGCTGTCGACGTGATATAACTTGTTTACAAACCGCTTCGACCGGAACCAGGAGTAATGGAGCTTCTTGGATCGTTGTACAAAGTTTAACTTTAGCAGAACCCTCGGGTGTCTGTTCAGGTTAAATATACATTTTCATCTCACAGGTAATTATCGCTACACTTTCCTCGTAACGTCAGACCATGAACTCTACACTTTAGTCCAATAAATATCTGGACAGACTGTATGTTCAAATCTAAAAAAGTTAAATCGGGTCCTCTGGACATAAAAAAAAAAAAAAAAAGCAAAACAACAAAAAAATGTAGAAGTGTTTCGTCTCTCATCCGAAAGACTTCCTCAGTCTGAGGAGCTGTATTCAGCTCAGTCCTATAAATAGCACCTTCTCAGAGTGGATCAACCAGTTTTGCTGCTGACAACCAAAACCAGCTGCTCACATGATCGAGAAGGACCATCAGCCTAACAGGATTAGCACCCTGATGGCCGTTTACTATTCACAGAGGGTTGAGTGATACTAGCAATAACAGCATTGTAAGAGGGGGACAGTTGAACCCGGAGGCCTCCACCCCTGTTTAATGATGGACGATTTCTTTTCACAAAGATGGCCTCCTTTACTCCTCTCTCAAACCATCGTGCCTCTCTATCCAGGATGTGAACATCTTCATCCCTGAAAGAGTGACGGCTGGCCTGGAGATGAGTGTAGACCGCAGAATCCTGGCCTGATGATGTTGATCTTCTGTGCTGGTCCATCCTTTTGGCCAGTGGCTGTTTAGTTTCCCCGATGTAAGACTGATCACAGCCCTCCTGACACTGAACAGCATCCACAACATTACTCTGTTTGTGCCGGGGGACTGGATCTTTGGGATGAACCAGTCTTTGCCGTAATGTATTTTGGGGTTTAAAAGCCACTGGGACGTTATGTTTAGAAAATAAACGTCTCAGTTTCTCTGATACCCCCTCAACATACGGAATGACCACTGGTCTGGGTCTGGGTTCCTCCTTTTCACCTGATGGCTGACTGGA
>NC_056499.1:52408664-52409953 GCF_014905685.2 Nematolebias whitei | reverse complement strand
AAATCAACAGTACACATATCAGAAAACACAAAATAAATAAATAAATGAATAATAAAAATAAATAAATAAATAAAAAAAACTCAAAAAATACTCAGCAACATGCACCGTTCATCTAGTTTCCTTTGTAGTGTTTCAGGAACTCAGTCAATGGTGACCAGGTTTCTTCAAATTTCACTCCCTTTCCTCTGACAATATAAGTGAGTCGCTCCAGAGCCATACATGATGCCATCTCCTTTACCCACATGTGATTTGACGGTATGTCCATTTTTTTCCAGTGTAGAGATATTAATCTCCTGGACTACAGGAGTCCAAAATCGATCAATTTTAACTGTCTGGAACTAAGAACACAGTTCTCTGGGTAAATACCTAAAACAAACATTTTAGCCTCAGTGGGAACATTCACTCCAACAATCCTTGAAAAAGTTTGCGTAACTGAGTTCCAGTATTGCTGTAATTTTGGACACTTCCATACACAGTGAAAAAGAGTACCCCTTCCAACCAAGCACTTACTGCAGTTGTCTGGGATGTTAGGTGACCAGCGATTCAGTTTGACAGGAGTTATGTAAGTTCTCATCAACCACTTGTATTGGAGGAGTTTCATTCTTGTGTTAATTGACTGCTTTTGGGCTTTTAAGCATGCGGTTTCCCAGTCCGCCACTTGTATCTCTTCTCGGAAGTCGGATTTCCACGCATCCAATCTGTCTGTGGTAGATTCCTCATCATGCTTTAATAAAGCTGCATAAAATAAAGAAATGTGGCCTCTCCGCTCCAGATTGTCTACTACAATATTCTCGAGGTATGATAGTGGTGGTCTGGATCCAATCTGTTTGTGTTTTGACATAATGAAATGTTTAATTTGTAAATACTTATAAAAGTGTTTCTTTGAGATGCTATATATTTGACATAACTGCTCAAATGTAAGAAGCCTGTCATACTTATAGAGATCTGCCAGTTTTTGTACACCTTTATTTGCCCAGATTTTGAAATCTCCGTCAGCTCTTCCTGCCTTAAAATATCCGTTCCCCCAAATAATAATAATAATAATATCCTGATGCATGCTCAATAATCCAGGTAGAAAAATCTAAAAAAGTTAAATCTGGTCCTCTGGACATTCAAAAAACAGGTGCACAGTGATTTTGAACCAGAAAGACTATCATGAGAAAGTTATGACACTCCTTAGTGACAAACACTTATGAACCCCTGAAAAGAGATCCAGGAAGTGGTTACAAGAAAAAGTTAATAGATTGCCTGAAAATTTTGGAGCAGGACAAGGCTATTGACCGTTTTCT
>NC_056499.1:52401859-52408564 GCF_014905685.2 Nematolebias whitei | reverse complement strand
CCTCAGACTGAGGAAGTCTCTTGGATGAGAGACGAAACGTTTCTAGAATTTTTTTGCTTTGTTTTGCTTTTGTTTTTTTGAATGTCCAGAGGACCAGATTGAACTTTTTTGGATATATTGTGACATATATCGATATTGAATTATTGTCCAGCCCTGTTTGGAAGAGCTTCATGGACAAATCTCAACGTCTTGTCATCAAATGCATATGTAACGTGTCTATAAATGTGCTTGCTGGTAGAGTTTTTTGATGTCTTAAATCGTGTCTTGATAAGGACAAGGTGTGAAGAGATCTTTTTTGTAATACCACTATCCTTTCCTCATGGCCTTTTCCCCTTTTCTATCTAAAAGAATAGGGGCCACGCACTTAGGAGGAGGAGCAATGTGCACTCAGCCCATCTTTAAGATGACTGTATGAACATACTCTCACTGTACTTCGGTGCAATAATAATAAAGCTTATTCTGACTCTAAATTAGGTTTTGCAAACTTTAAGTTTGTTAACAAAATTCCTGAGCTTCCCCTCCCTGGGCTGCCACCTTACCGTGGTGGAGGGGTTTGAGTGTCCCAATGATCCTAGGAGCTATGCTGTCAGGGGCTTTATGCCCCTAGTAGGGTCACCCATGGCAGACAGGTCCTAGGTGAGGGACCAGACAAAGTGTAGCCCAATGACCCCGATGATGAGACAAAAAAATGGACCTAGTGTTCCCTTGCCCGGACGTGGGTCACCGGGGCACCACTCTGGAGCCAGGCCTGGAGGTGGGGCACGCGGGCGGGGACAGCCCGAAGAGGAGACGTGGGTCCCCCTTCCCATGGGCTCACCACCTGTGGGAGGGGCCAAAGGGGTCAGGTGCAATGTGGGATGGGTGGTGGCCGAGGGCGGGGACCCTGGCGGTCTGATCCTCGGCTACAGAAACTGGCTATTGGGACGTGGAATGTCACCTCACTGGTGGGGAAGGAGCCTGAGCTGGTGTGTGAGGCTGAGCGGTTCCGGCTAGAAATAGTCGGGCTCACCTCTACGCATGGCTCGGGCACTGGAACCAGTTTCCTTGAGAGGGGCTGGACACTCTTCCACTCTGGAGTTGCCCCTGGTGAGAGGTGCCGAGCAGGCGTGGGCGTACCTATTGCCCCCCAACTTGGTGCCTGTGTGTTGGGGTTCACCCCAGTGAATGAGAGGGTGGCCTCCCTCCGCCTACGTGTGGGGGGATGGGTTCTGACTGTCGTTTGTGCTTATGTACCAAACGGCAGTTCAGATTATCCACCCTTTCTGGAATCCTTGGAGGGGGTACTGGAAAGTGTACCTCCTGGGGACTCCCTTATTCTGCTGGGGGACTTCAATTGCTCATGTGGGCAATGACAGTGAGACCTGGAGGGGTGTGGTTGGGAGGAACGGCCCCCAATCTGAACCAGAGTGGTGTTCTGTTGTTGGACTTCTGTGCTCGTCATGGATTGTCAATAACGAACAACTTGTTCAAGCATAAGGGTGTCCATATGTGCTCTTGGCACCAGGACACCCTAGGCCGCAGTTCGATGATCGACTTTGTCATCGTCTCATCTGATCTGCAGCCACATGTCTTGGACACTCGTGTGAAGAGAGGAGCTGTCAACTGATCACTACCTGGTGGTGAGTTGGCTCCGATCGTGGGGGAGGATGCCGGTCAGACCTGGCAGACCCAAACGTGTTGTGAGGGTTTGCTGGGAATGTAGATGAACAGATGCTGAGATATATTCGGCAATTAAAACGGATTCTTTCATTTTTCTGGACTGTATATAAACGTGCATTGAATTTAATAAAATGTAACGTGAGACGTTATTTATCTTTGACCCATCAAAATGAATGTGGTCATTTATTTACAGAATCAAAGTTTAACATCAAACATTTACATTAATTTGGCAAAACATGAAAATAACAACATAACTAATCAGCTTTACAGGTAGTGAGAAACAATATGGCGATTGTTTTCACTTTTCAGCAGAACAGCAGACATCAAATCACACGGCGGTGATTGAGAACTTTGCTTCAGACATTTCTAAAAATATCTGTCAATGATTTCTACTTGATAGAAGAATTTTTAAAGATGGAAAGATGAAGTTTAGTGGGAGTGAAAGATGGATGAGGGAGAATGTGGTGTGTATGAGTGAAAAGTGTTGACAGGACGACACCCTCCATCCGACCCAGCTTTCCTCGGTACGCTCGGTAGTGGACTAGACTCATTTACCTCTCTGACGATGAATCAGCGGAAGAGGAGCTCCAGTTAACGCTACCTTTCAGCGTCTCCGTAGGATGGCAGAGATATATCCGGAGTGGTGACGGGACTTCGTCAACAACAGTTCACCTCAACGGGTGGACTTCACATGAGTGGGGTTCTTCAGAAGTTCCACTTAGAGGTGGAAGATGTTATAATCCCAATCTCGGAAGAGCCTTATCATGGCTGGACTTCTGTTCTCCCAAACGACTGGAGCTGCAAACTCTCCAGCCCGACTCCAACGGCAACTGCGACCCAACAGCAACTTCACAGAACTGCCACTTCACAGAACTGGGAGAACTAGGAAGTACCGACATTTTAAAGAGCTCTATTTCCGGTTCATTTGGGAGTTTTCTTATTGGTCAATGTCGACCAGACAGGGGTGTGTTTTGTGACGCAAAAGGTTACTAGGAGTCAGAAAATAGCAAGAATGTTATGGAACAGATTGAAGATGTTTTCAGAGACAGAGAGAGAAATGTTTGGACGAGTTTGGAGAAACAGGTGCCAGCTTCTCTGTTTAAGTCTGAGAGGATTTAAAAACAAGGCAGTTCGTTCCAACACTTGTCTGCTTCGACTCCGACCTTGGAGAAAACTTACACTTGCTCATTCACAGACAGAAAATCAGAAAATGCATAATTACTCTGTAACAGGCCTTAACATGAATTCTAACTTTGCATAAGCAACTAAAAAATCATTATACTGTTTCACAGTTAATAAAAATTGATTAGTTCACTGCAACATCTAAAATGGTTTGAACTAAAACACTTTGATTATCAACATTTGTAAAATAGTAATGATAATAGAAAAGAGAGTGTTCTTTCACTTGTAGTTTCAATAAAGAAAGTCTCAGGATGAGTCAACCTGTATTTCTGGATTCAAATCAATGAAATGACAGTTTTGACATCAGGTCAAGTTCACTACAGGAACGTCTGGCAGAGTCTCCTGTGAGACGGAGTTTCAACTCCCACCTCCGGGAGAACTTTGAACATGTTCCGAGGGAGGTGGGGGACATTGAGTCTGAGTGGACCATGTTTCGTGACTCTATTGTCGAGGCGGCTTACCAGAGCTGCGGCCGCAAGGTTGTCGGTGCCTGTCGCGGTGGCAACCCTCGAACCCGATGGTGGACACCGTCGGTGAGGGATGCTGTCAGGCTGAAGAAGGAGTCCTATCGGGCCTTTTTGGCCTGTGGGACCCCGGAAGCAGCTGATGGGTACTGGCAGTCCAAGCGACATGCGGCTCGGGTGGCTGCTGAGGCAAAAATTCGGGCATGGGAGGAGTTCGGAGAGGCCATGGAGAACGACTTCCGCACGGCTTCGAGGCGATTCTGGTCCACCATCTAGCGTCTCAGGGGGGGGAAAGCGGTACGCCACCAACACTGTTTATAGTGGGAGTGGTGTGCTGCTGACCTCAACTTGGGATGTTGTGGGTCGGTGGGCAGAATACTTTGAAGACCTCCTCAATCTCACCGGCACATCTTCCACTGAGGAAGCGGAGCCTGGGGACTCTGGGTCGGGCCCTCCAATCTCTGGTGCTGAGGTCACAGAGGTGGTTAAAAAGCTCCTCGGTGGCAGGGCCCCAGGGGTGGATGAGATTTGCCCGGAGTTCCTTAAGGCTCTGGATGTTGTAGGGTTGTGTTGGCTTACGCGACTCTGCAATAATGCGTGGACATCAGGGGCAGTTCCCCTGGATTGGCAGACCGGGGTGGTGGTCCCCCTATTCAAAAAGGGCGACCGTAGAGTGTGTTCCAACTACAGGGGAATCACGCTCTTAAGCCTCCCTGGTAAGGTCTATTCGGGGGTTCTGGAGAGGAGGGTTCGTCGGATAGTCGAACCTCGGATTCAGGAGGAGCAGTGCAGTTTTCGTCCTGGTCGTGGAACACTGGACCAGCTCTACACTCTCAGCAGGGTCCTGGAGGGTGCATGGGAGTTTGCCCAACCAGTCTACATGTGCTTTGTGGACTTGGAGAAGGCGTTCGACCGCGTCCCTCGGGGGACCCTGTGGGGGGTACTCTGGGAGTATGGGGTACCGGGCCCTTTGATACGGGCTGTTAGGTCCCTGTATGACCGGTGTCAGAGCCTGGTCCGCATCGCCGGCAGTAAGTCGGGCTTGTTCCCAGTGAGAGATGGACTCCGCAAAGGTTGCCCTTTGTCACCGATTCTGTTCATAACTTTTATGGACAGAATTTCTAGGCGCAGCCAAGGTGTTGAGGGGATCCGTTTTGGTGGCCTTAGGATTGCGTCTCTGCTTTTTGCAGATGATGTGGTCTTATTGGCTTCATCAGATCGTGATCTACAGCTTTCGCTGGAGCGGTTCGCAGCCGAATGCGACGCGGCCGGGATGAGGATCAGTTCCTCCAAATCCAAGACCATGGTCTTGAGCCGGAAAAGGGTAGAGTGACCTCTCCGGGTCAGGGGGGAGGTCCTACCTCAAGTTGAGGAGTTCAAGTATCTTGGGGTCTTGTTCACGAATGAGGGACAAATGGAGCGTGAGATCAATAGGCAGGTAGGTAGGTATCAATAGGTGCAGCATCTGCAGTGAAGCGGGCACTGTACAGGTCTGTCGTGGTGAAGAGAGAGCTGAGTCAAAAGGCGAAGCTCTCAATTTACCGATCGATCTACGTTCCTACCCTCATCTATGGTCACGAGCTTTGGGTTGTGACCGAAAGAATGAGATCTCGGATACAAGCGGCCGAAATGAGTTTTCTCCGTGGGGTGTCTGGGCTCTCCCTTAGAGACAGGGTGAGAAGCTCGATCATCCGGGAGGGACTCAGAGTAGAGCCGCTGCTTCTCCACGTCGAGAGGAGTCAGTTGAGGTGGCTTGGGCATCTGTTTAGGATGCCTTCTGGACGCCTCCCTGGTGAGGTGTTCCGGACATGTCCCACCGGAAGGAGGCTCAGAGGAAGACCCAGGACACGTTGGAGGGACTATGTTTCTCGGCTGGCCTGGGAACGCCTCGGGATTCCCCCGGAAGAGCTGGCCCAAGTGGCTGGGGAGAGGGAAGTCTGGGCCTCCCTACTTAGGCTGCTACCCCCGCGACCCGACCCCGGATAAGCGGAAGAAAATGGATGGATGGATGGATTCCTGAGCTTGTTCCTGTCTCTAGTGGGCATCTCAAAACGTCCGTTAGACATGCTATTGGCCAACGATGTCTACGAATGACAAGACATGATTGGTCGACGCAGCGTCAACTGGAAGGAGCCAAAGATGTGAGCTGCAGACTAAGTGACAGTCGTCCAAGCAGTTAGCGGTTTAGCGTTAGCGATGGCTAATTTTTTTTATCCATTTTGCGTTAGCAAAACTAATTTTTTTAGTTAGAGAAATATGGGTAAGCGAAACTAACTTTTTGGTTAGCTGTGCCCACTCCGGTTTTGTGTTACAGTGTTTATTACAGTAGCATTGGTGTGTTAGCATTTGTTAGTGTGTATTGTGTTACAGAGTTTGCTACAATGTGTATTAAATGAAAGCTGAATGTTTTCCTGTGTCACGAAGCATCTCTACGTACAAATGGCGTTCTTCGGCTGGAAGATCTCTTTGTATTGTTCAGCATTGTGAATCTCTGCTGATAAGTGTTTCTCCTCAACCTCGTCTTCATTCGGACTTTGTCTCTCTCCTTCAGGACTCCTCCTGTCAGCCTCTGAGCGCTGACTCACCCTGATGACATCACAACATGAGACAGAGTGACATCATGCACCTGTGAAGCATCAATGTAGAAATCAATCCCTCCACATTTCTGTAATTTGTTTTGTGGTTTATGTAGCCTAAAATTACCCATTTTACATGAGCTTTTACAAAAAGTTGTGATCAAAAATAAAACAAGAAAAGAGACAAATGAATTTTCAAAAATGTCTTGAAGTAACATCAAAGTTCATGCTCAATAATCCCGGTAAAATTCCAACAAAGTTAAGTCAAGTCCTCTGGACGGTTTCTTTTTGTCTTAAAGTCATACTTTCAAGTGAGGCACGATATTTCTACAATAATATTTTTTAAAGTGCCAACTAGTTCTCCAGATCTGTTTTGTTTTATAAAAGAGCTTCTCAAGCAACATTTTTTGTCTCTGTTCCAGCACAACGTTGTGTGTGATCCAAAATGGTTTTCCATTATTTGCATAAATTGCATCAATAAATATCCTGATGCATGCTCAATAATCCAGGTAGAAAAATCCAAAAAAGTTCAATCTGGTCCTCTGGACATTCAAAAAAACAAAAAACAAAAATCTCAGGAAGTCCAACATTTTACTGACCACATCAACTCTGTGGATAAATACATCAAGTTCACACAAGAAGATGTAAAAAATGGCAAGTTGGCTTTCTTGGACTGTGAGGTCTCAGTCTCTGATAGAGGACATTTGTAAACCGAGGTGTACCGCAAACCCACCCACACAGACCAGTATTTGCAGTTTGACTCCCATCACCCTTTGGAGCACAAGTTAGGAGTCATCAGGACTCTGTATCACAGAGCAGACAGC
>NC_056499.1:52394239-52401759 GCF_014905685.2 Nematolebias whitei | reverse complement strand
AAACAGCCACTGGCCAAAAGGATGGCCCAGCACAGAAGATCAACATCATCAGGCCAGGATTCTGCGGTCTACACTCATCTCCAGGCCAGCGGTCACTCTTTCAAGGATGAAGATGTTCACATCCTGGACAGAGAGGAACAATGGTTTGAGGGAGGAGTAAAGGAGGCCATCTTTGTGAAAAGAAATCGTCCATTATTAAACAGGGGTGGAGGCCTCCGGGTTCAACTGTCCCCCTCTTACAATGCTGTGATTGCTAGTATCACTCAGCCCTCTGTGAATAGTAAACAGCCATCAGTGTGCTAATGATCCATTGTTAGGCTGATGGTCCTTCTTGAGCATGTGATCAGCTGGTTTTGGTTGTCAGCAGCAAACTGGTTGATCCACTCTGAGAAGGTGCTATTTAAGAGACTGAGCTGAAAACAGCACCTCAGACTGAGGAAGTCTCTTGGATGAGAGACGAAACGTTTCTAGATTTTTTTGCTTTGTTTTGTTTTTTGTTTTTTTGAATGTCCAGAGGACCAGATTGAACTTTTTTGGATGCATCAATACATGAAGTTACACAGATTTTATCAAGTAAATCTGGCAGTAAACGTCTGTTAACGGTGCTGGACAAGTTTTCACCTTGGCTGAGCTTTGCTCAAGTTCCAGAAAGTGAAATTGGTCAAATTTGTAGGAAAGTTGCAGCAATGGGTCAAAATTGCAACTCTGAGCCAAATTTGCTGAGATTGGTTTAATTTGCGTTAATAATTGTGATCGCAGCACTGCAACTTCCTGGTGGGACTGAGAAGTGAAACAGTTGAAACCTGTGTGAGGTGCAGGAGGTTATGGGTCTATCATAGCTGCGACGAAATGCTGCCGCCCTGGGCTCCATCGGCTCAGTGAGAGGCTTGTCGTCCTGGATTATTCCCTGGATCACAGCGCCAACGCTCGTCTTCACCTTTTTCAAGTCGACTACGTACGATGAGACATTGGACAGCTGGTGAGACACGCCGATCTGACGAGAACAGAAGGAGGAGTTTACTGCAGCGATGTCAAACACCTCAACAGGTAAACTCGACAGGAAGCGGAGCTACACACCAGCTGCTGGTTACAGACAGCCAGGTCTGACACTTTCCTCCAACCGACTGGAACCATGTCAAAACAACGGTCGGGCTCCCAGCCAAACACCCGCAGAGAGTCTGAGGCACCGCTGAAGATGCAGGAGCCGTCTGGGCTGAAGAGGAGACACCTGACAGGACAAGGGTTGGTCAGAATTTAGAAGTCAAAGGTTAAATGTCACTTGGGACCACGTGAACAAACCTTACCTGACTGCAGATGTGTCTCCTTCCAATGTGCCGATCATTGTGAACTTTTCCAGATCCCAAAGCTTGATGCTCCTGAGACAACAGAACATGACACACATTGTGAGCAACAAACACAAACAGTAACACACACACTGTGAGCAATAACCACAAACAGTAACATACACACTGAGCAACAAACACAAACAGTAACACACAGAGCTAGGGCTGTGCGCTATGGACCAAAATTAATATCTCGATAGAGCTGTTGCTGTTGGGGGCGGCTGTGGCTAAGTGGTTAGAGCAGTTGTCCTCCAATGCAAGAGCTGGGGGGTTTGATTCCACCAGCAGTCACATGCTGAAGTGTCCCTGGGCAAGACACTGAACCCCTAAATGCCTCCGATGTGTGTCCCATCGGTGTATGAATGTGATCTAAAGCACTGATTAGTCTTTGTACAGAAATAGTAGAGTGCTGTATGAATGGGTAAATGAGGGAACAGATTGGTGTAAAACGCTTTGAGTGTCTTGATCTGATAAAAAAGCGCTATATAAGTGCAGTCCATTTATCATAAAAATACAAAATTAAAAGTCATAACAACAACATACAGTCACCAATTGAGAAACTAGTAACAAACATTACATTTTGTCGAGTGCCATCAAATATGTTGATCAATGTTCCATTTATTATAGTTCAACAGAAACTCTAAACAGGTGGGGTTTTATCCTTTATTTAAAGGAACTCAGTGTTTCAGCTATTTTGCATCCATCCATCCATCCATCCATTCTCTTCCGTCGGGTCGCAGGGGTAGCAGCCTAAGTAGGGAGGCCCAGACTTCCCTCTCCCCAGCCACTTGGGCCCGCTCCTCCGGGGAAATCCCAAGGTGTTTCCAGGCCAGCCGAAAAACATAGTCCCTCAAGCGTGTCCTGGGTCTTCCTCTGGGTCTCCTCCCGCTGGGACGTGCCCGGAACACCTCAACAGGAAGGCGTCCAGGAGGCATCCTAACGAGATGCCCAACCCACCTCAATTGGTTCTTCTCAATGTGGAGAAGCAACGGCTCTACTCTGAGTCCCTCCCGGATGACCGAGCTTCTCATCCTATCTCTAAGGGAGAGCCCAGACACCCTGCGTAGAAAACTCATTTTGGCCGCCTGTATCCGTGATCTCGTTTTTTCGGTCACAACCCAAAGCTCATGACCATAGATAAGGGTAGGAACATAGATTGACCAGTAAATTGAGAGCTTCGCCTTTTGACTCAGCTCTCTCTTCACCACGACAGACCGATACAGCACCCGCTTCACTGCAGACGCTGCACCTATCTGCCTATCGATCTCACGCTCCATTTGTCCCTCATTCGTGAACAAGACTTTGAGATACTTAAACTCCTCCACTTGGGGCAGGACCTCCTCGCCGATCCAGAGAGGGCATTCTACCCTTTTCCGGCTCAAGACCATGGCCTCGGATTTGGAGGAACTGATCCTCATCCCAGCCGTATCACACTTGGCTGCAAACCGCTCCGGCAAAAGCTGTAGAGCACGACCGGATGAAGCCAGCAAGACCACATCATTTGCAAAAAACAGAGAAGCAATCCTAAAGCCACCAAAACAGAACCCCTCAACACCTTGGCTGCACCTAGAAATTCTGTTCACAAAAGTTATGAACAGAATCGGTGACAAAGGGCAACCTTGGCAGAGTCCAACTCTCACTGGGAATGAGCCTGACTTACTGCTGACAATGCGAATCAAGCTCTGACACCGGTCGTACAGGGACCTAACAGCCTGTATAAAAGGGCCTGGTACCCCATACTCCCAGAGTAACCCCCACAGGGTCCCCCGAGGGACGTGGCCGAACGCCTTCTCCAAGTCCATAAAGCACATGTAGACTGGCTGGGCAAACTCCCACATACCCTCCAGGGCCCTGCTGAGGGTGTAGAGCTGGTCCAGTGTTCCACGACCAGGACAAAAACCGCACTGCTCCTCCTGAATCAGAGGTTCGACTATCCGACGGACCCTCCTCTCCAGAATCCCCGAATAGACCTGACCAGGGAGGCTTAAAAGCGTGATCCCCCTGTAGTTGGAACACACTCTACGGTCGCCCTTTTTGAATAGGGGGACCACCACCCCAGTCTGCCAATCCAGGGGAACTGCCCCCGATGTCCACGCAATATTGCAGAGTCATGTAAGCCAACACAACCCCACAACATCCAGAGCCTTAAGGAACTCCAGGCGAATCTCATCCACACCTGGGGCCCTGCTACCAAGGAGCTTTTTAACCACCTTGGTGACCTCAGCACCAGAGATTGTGGAGCCCGACCCAAAGTCCCCAGGCTCTGCTTCCTCAGTGGAAGTCATGCCAGTGGGATTGAAGAGGTCTTCAAAGTATTCTGCCCACTGACCCACGACATCCCAAGTTGAGGTCAGCAGCACACTACCTCCACTATAAATAGTGTTAGTGGTGTACCGCTTTCCCCCCCTGAGACGCCTGATGGTGGACCAGAATCACCTCGAAGCCATATGGAAGTCATTCTCCATGGCCTCTCCGAACTCCTCCCACGCTTGAGTTTTTGCCTCAGCGACCACCTGAGCCACAGGCCGCTTGGACTGCCAGTACCCATCATCTACTTCCGGGGTCCCACAGGCCAAAAATGCCCAATAGGACTCTTTCTTCAGCCTGACAGCATCCCTCACCGCCGGTGTCCACCACCGGGTTCGAGCGTTACCGCCGCGACAGGCACGACAACCTTGCAGCCACAGCTCCAATAAGCCACTTCAACAATAGAGGGCCATGTTCCGCGGAACACGGCCCACTCGGACTCAATGTCCCCTACCTCCCCTGGAACATGTTTGAAGCTCTCTCCCGGAGACCACCAGGTAGTGGTCAGTGTACAGCCCTGCCCTTCTCTTCACTCGAGTGTCCAAGACATGCATCTGCAGATCATATGAGATGACAACAAAGTCAATCATCGAACTGCGGCCTAGGGTATCCTGGTGCCAAGAGCACATATGGACACCCTTATGCCTGAACATGGTGTTCGTTATGGACAATCCATGACGGGCACAGAAGTCCAATAACAGAACACCACTTGGGTTCAGATCAGGGGGGCCTTTCCTCCCAACCACACCCCTCCAGGTCTCACTGTCATTGCCCATGTGAGCGTTGAAGTCCCCCAGTAGAACAAGAGAGTCCCTAGGAGGTGCACTCTCCAGGACCCCCCTCCAAGGACTCCAAAAAGGGTAGGTAATCTGAGCTGCTGTTTGGCGCATAAGCACAAACAACAGCCAGAACCCGTCCCCCCACACGTAGGCGGAGGGAGGTTACCCTCTCGTTCACCAGGGTGAACCCCAATGTACAAGCACCAAGATGAGGGGCAACAAGTATGCCCACTCCTGCTCGGCACCTCTCATCAGGGGCAACTCCAGAGTGGAAGAGTGTCCAACCCCTCTCAAGGAACCCCTCAATGTTTTGCAGTTGTCTGGAAATTTGTTCCAGATTTGTGGTGCATAGAAGCTGAATGCTGCTTCTCCATGTTTGGTTCTGGTTCTGGGGATGCAGAGCAGACCAGAACCAGAAGACCTAAGTGATCTGGAAGGTTAATACAACAACAGCAGATCTTTAATGTATTGTGGTGCTAAGCCATTCAGTGATTTATAAACTAATAACAGTATTTTAAAGTCTATTCTCTGAGCTACAGGGAGCCAGTGTAGGGATTTTAAAACTGGGATGATGTGCTCTATCTTCCTGGTTTTAGTGAGAATGCGACCAGCAGTGGTCTGGATGAGTTGCAGCTGTCTGACCGATTTTTTTAGGCAGACGTGAAGACACTGCTGCAGTCAATGCGACTAAAGATAAACGCGTGGAAGAGTTTCTCTAGATCTTGCTGTCACATTAGTTCTTTAATCCTGGAAATGTTCTTCAGGTGATTGAAGGCCGACTTTGTAACTGTCTTTATATGGCTCTGAAGGTTCAGGTCTGCGTCCATCACCACCCCCAGATTTCGGGCCTGATCACTAGTTTCTAGCTATAATAACTGAAGCTGTGTGCTGATTCTTGATCGTTCCTCTTTAGGTCCAAAGATAATTACTCGGTACTTCAGTTTTGTTTTTGTTCAGCTGGAGAAAGTTATGGCACATCCACACATTGATTTGTTCTAAGCATCTGTTCAGTGTTTGGATGGGTTCAGAGTCACCTGGTGACATCGTAATGTAGAGCTGTGTATCATCTGCGTAGTTATGGTAACTAATCTTATTTCCTGTTATAAGTTGAGCTAATGGGATCATATAGATATTGAATAACAGTGGTCCCAGGATTGAACTTTGGGGTACCCCGTTTGTGACTTCTGTTCGCTTCGATGAGAAGTTACCTATTGAGACAAAAAAATCCCTGTTCTTTGTGTAAGATTTGAACCAACTGAGTAGTGGGCCGCAGAGTCCTACCCAACTCTCCAGTCGTTTCAATAATATGTCATGGTCATCAGTGTCAAATGCTACACTGAGGTCCAACAGAACCAGCACTGTGGTTCTTCCACAGTCTGTATTTATGTGAATGTCAATGAACACTTTGACAAGGGCAGTCTCAGTACTGTGGTGAGCACAGAAACCAGACTGAAAGATGTCAAAGTGGTTGGTCATCGATAGGAAGCTATTTATCTGTTGAAACAGCTTTTTCAATAATTTTGCTGATGAATGGAAGGTTAGAAATTGGCCTATAATTCTGCAGTAGTGATTTGTCCAGACAGTTCTTTTTTATCAGTGGTTTGATAACTGCTGTTTTAAAAGCCTGGGGGAAAAAACCTGATGAGAGGGATGAGTTTACTATTTGAATCAGATCAGATACAATGACGGGCAGAACTTTCTTAAGGAAAGTTGTGGGTAGGATATCAAGACAGCAGGAGGAGGAGCTTAATTGATTTATAATTTTTTCTAAGCTTTTATAGTTGAGTAGTTTAAATTTAGTCATTTTCTCTGCATTTGTTATCTATCTATCTGTAGTGATGTCGGGACAGCTTTGCTGTGGACACACTACTAATTAATTATTCTTAAAGCTAGTTCAAGCACAAAGAATATTAATTGTTTAATTAACAACAGATTCTTTCTTTTTCGAGTTAAATTTCTGCCATGTGAGTAATAATTAGTGACGTGAGACGCCATTTTATCTTTGACCCATCAGAATAAATGCGGTCATTTATTTAACGGAATCAAAATTCAACATCAAACATATACACATTGATTGGCTGATCTGTTTCTGATTAATAAACTTAGCAAGTTCAAATAACAAGACAACAGATGATTACTGATTGAGAATAATTCATCTCTGAAGGCATCTAGCTTGATTTACTGGAGAATAGAAGTTTAAAGAGAAGGAGTAAAGAAGTTTAAAGAGGAGATTTAGATGGATGAAGGAAGATGTGTTGACCAGAAATGGCACCCTTCCTCCGACCCCAGCTCAGCCCTCGGTACACTCAGGGCGTGAACGACTTGTTACCTTTGCAGAAGATAAATCAGCTCCGGTACAGAGGTCCATCTCACACTCCCTTTTCAGCGTCTCCGGTCAGAGTGGCTGGGGATCGTCAGATGTCGTGACGAAGTACTCCGTTCAACAGAATAAGCTTCCTTAGAAGGAATCTTCATTAGAAGTTGTAGGGCGTTACGCCCGGGTGAGTTCACAGCGAGGCAGGCTGTGACTCCGCTGAAATGGACGGACCCTTGGCACATGGTCCCATTCCGTCAGCTCGCCGTAAGACTGAGTCTTCCAGTAAGACTTAAAAGACTTAAAAGTTCCAGGAAGACTCCAGTAAGACTGAGTTATCCAGTAAGGCTGAAAGTTCCAAGAAGTGTTGACTTTTAAAGGGTATCCACTTCCTGTCACTCCTGGTTGGTTAGCACAACCAGCAGGGGTGGTGTTTTAGTGATGTCAGAGGGTTATTAGAAGTCAACAGACAGCAGAAATGTTTTTAAGAACTGTTAGTACAGACAGGAAAATATTTTGAAGAAGTGACAGACTTTGTAGGTGCCAGTTTCTCATTTAATGTCTGAGGGTTTTAAAAACAAGGCACTTCATTCTCATAAATTGTTCTGCCTTTTGACCGACATCAAATCAACTCCTCACTCAGACAGAAGATTACTTACTTCGTAAGTGTATTTCTGGATTCAAATCAATGAAACAACAGTCCCTGTCCCCTGAAGGTCTTCAGAGACAGATTGATGTCGGAGGTCTAGTTCACTACATACATATATATATATATAT
>NC_056499.1:52392405-52394139 GCF_014905685.2 Nematolebias whitei | reverse complement strand
AAGGAGATGCAATGCAGATGTTGACAAAATGTATAAACTCTGTCCAAACATCCTTTATAAGATCTATTTAAATATTTTTCCTCTATATTTTCACCTTTAATATCCAGTCAGTGCCGCTGTTTTTCATTTGTTTGTTTTGCCCTCAGTGTCTGAGCTTCAAAAAGGAAAGAAAACTGCTTTGATGTTTGATCTGCAACTTTAATATCTTCAGCTACTCACAAACTCTAACCCTAAATCTAAACCTAACCCCCCCCCACCCTCCAAAAAACCTGACTGCAATGTTTAGATTACTGGCCTTGGCTGGGTGCTTGACTGTAGGGGTGTGGTAGGGGTAGCGGAGCTCTACGATACTAATTAGAGCCCTGACCAATATGGAAATTTTGGCTATCTCTGATACCAATATTAAGAGGGGCAGGCGCCTGCCGATAACCAATAGAATGGCTGAAAATTTTTATCTTTGTCCACCACAAGAATCTAAGAAAGCAATGAGTGGATTGTGCCTTGTTTATTTAGCACAGCTGTTAGCAACCATGAAGCTAAGCTAATCAGAGCCACCTATATGTAGACTCACAGTAGGTTTACAAGTGGTGCACTGGTCATAAAAACAGTCTTCCTAACATGTGTTCACATTTTCTGTTTTCCAAAATTCACCATAAAGTTACCAAGTGTGTTACAAAAATATAAATTAAACAAAGAAACATCCTTCCCTGTTCATTGTTTAGACAGTCAGTCAAGTATGGTGAAGGTCTAATTAATACTGACGGAGCAGCGTTTTTTTTTTTTGTAGAAAAGATTTCAGACAAACGATGCATTTCACTAAGGACGACAAAGATAAGTCATTAACACTGATATATATTTACCGCTACATTAGATTTATTGTTCTGGATAAAAGTTTACAAGACAATAGCCTATGGTAGGTTATCTAAACGTTAGCTTGCTAACTTGAGAGGCACGCAGCTAATGCAGGTTGGAGGATTGAAGAGAATTAATTATTGTTGATTTTTTAACAGATCAGTTTAAATAAACTTACCATCAGCAAAATACACTACACCATATTGTTCCCTGCTTTGTCTGTGCTGAATGTGAAAGTGAAACTTAAAATGACTGGCCATGAATTAAAAGTAGTTTTCATGCGCCCTCTGCTGGATACATTGAACAAATACAGCTGTTCTATTTTGTATAGGCTTCGCCTTTTAAGGCCTTCACTATTGGGTTTATCCCGTCATGCAAAGCATCGCACTGAAAAGTTTAGTCCACGCCCACCTGTTGTGTGGGCCCCACCCGGTCCGTATAAATTACGTTAAGAACGGGTAATCGGCTCACATTTTTCTTGAGCAAGCTAATAGCACTGTCAGAAGAACGAAGAAGGGAATGTTGTCCAGCTTGACCAGCACAACCTTTGTTAGGGCTGCCTGGGGTCCCGCCACGCCATCCTCCTGCCGTCCCGGTGAGTTCTCCTCCCCGAGGAGAAGTAGACGAGCAGCCTTGTTTCGAGTTAAGCACCGAGGAATATTTCTCTGTGGCGGGTCGCTACACACTGAACGGCGCCATCAACCCTTTTTTCCTTTTATCGCTAATTCTCGGAGCGAATCGGATGGTTCCTCCAGGACAGGTGACGTTGGCAGCAGCCCCCGCTGCTCACTCCCTCCTAGAGAGTGTACTGTTGGAACGAGGGGGGCTGAGCGGATGCCCCCCCCCCCCCCCCCCCCCCCCCCCCCCCCCCCCCCCCCCCCC
>NC_056499.1:52347970-52392305 GCF_014905685.2 Nematolebias whitei | reverse complement strand
CCCCCCCCCCCCCCCCGGGCCCTCTTCACATCGGCGACCACACCGCGCCCAGCCGTCGGTGCCCTCCTGTTGGTGCTGCCCGGCATAATCCAGGAGGCGGCTGACATGAAGGGACTTTTTTCCGTCCCTCTCCTTCCCCCACCCAGATCGGATGATCTAGCAGGAAGGTTTTTTGGCTCCACCCCGGCTCGCCGTCCTGATCCCATCTGGCCTCGTTTCCCAGCAGTGACGTCCTACTGGAACGAGGCTGCAGCCGGACCTGGTAGACTGAGAGCGCCGGTTTCCACATCCGCGCCCATCACCAGAGTGGAGGGGTTTTACTGAGCGGAAATTCTACCCCCCCACCACCACCCCAGAGCCAAGCTTGGCGGAGGCTCTCGGAGCAAAGATGTCCAGGTTGGACCAGCGTCCTGCGCCTCCGGGGAAGCATGACCAGACGGTGACGTCACTCTCCAACCGAGCTCACCAGCGTGCGTTCCAAGCGGCCGCAGCGAACAATACGTTGCGCCGCTGACGTACAGCATCTCAGAGGCCAGAGGGACAGACATGCCTGAGGAGACAAGAGCTCCCTCTGCAGGGCGTCTGACGTCACCCTCAACCTGTGTGCCTCGTCTGCTGGCTGCCTGTCTCGCATTGCAGCCTGGATGACAGTGGTTCAGAGGTCCACCTGGCTTGTCACTCCACCTCCCTGTCTGAGAAGCTGCAGATGGACCCGCTGGAAGGCCCCATCACAACGGACGCGCTGTTCGTAGTCAATTTTCAAGGACATGCTGGAGAAATCAAAAAAGCCGGAGGAGGTGTCAGAGACTGTGCGCCATCTGATCAAGCTGCACGCCTCATCCCGCCCCCCGGCCCGCTGGAAGGATCGTCGTGGCCAAAGGCAGCAACAGAGACGTTCCACAGCTGCAGCAGTGTCCTCCCGCTCCGCTCCGCCGCCAGCTAGGCCCGTCGGAGAACAGCCCTTCTCATCCCAACAACCAGTGGTTCAGCGTTTCCCCAGAGATCGCCAACAGGCGGCACCCTGGGACAAAAAACCGCAGGGCTCACGGGGGAGAAGATTCAGGAAATGACTCCTTGCGGGGGATGTGTGTGTGCAGAATGATGACATGAGTTTTGGAATAAAACACGAATATCATTCAAAGATTAAAGTGTCTGATTCAGCCTGCCTGTCAGTTCAAATGATCTCACAGCGGCTTCTCCTCACACATCTTCCACACAAAACTAGCGGGTGTCCTCAAAACAGGTTTTTTCAAAATCACTGCAGCTTAAGGAACATACAGAACGGTTGCGTGACACAGCAGCCAAAAGTGAATGTTTTCAGCAGACCGAGTCCAGTGGGAAACCTTGCTCTCAGCCCAAGCTGTGCGCGCACCTTACCTCAGTGCACGCCAGCTCACATCAGCACGGATGTGAACCCGCAGCCTGAGTGCAGCACAGAAGCGCCGCGCCCCCGCGGCATCGGCAGCCCTCACCCACGGCCCTGCATGCTCAGGGGCGTGCGCAACCTCCCTCAGTGCACACCAGATCACATCAGCAAGGATGTGAGCCCGTA
This sequence comes from Nematolebias whitei, assembly GCF_014905685.2. NCBI lineage: Eukaryota > Metazoa > Chordata > Actinopteri > Cyprinodontiformes > Rivulidae > Nematolebias > Nematolebias whitei. The sequence goes on along the minus strand of NC_056499.1, from coordinate 52,390,753 downwards.
GCCAGAGCGCAGCACAGAAGTGCCGCGCCCCCGCGGCAGCAGCAGCCCTCACCCACGGCCCCGCTGCTCAGGGGCGCACGCGCCTTCCCTCAGCGCACGCCAGCTCACATCAGCACGGATGTTAGCCCGTAGCCTGAGTGCGGCACACATGATGGTGGTGATTGGTGTCCGTAAATAACGTGACGTAGCATGAACGCCTGCCCGCTTCCCGAACGTTACGTGGAGTGGCAACGAGCGTGCGCTCCAGACAGATGGATGAACCGTTTTATCAGTATGGGACTAACGCTGCAATTACAGCTCAAACCCCCCCGTTTGGAGGAACTCAGAGACGTTTTCTGTCATCTCCAGAACAGATCTCGTCCCCACATGCAGAAGTTCAGGAATTCTGATAAAAAAATGTAATTTCCAGGGTCCCAGAAGGAGAGGAAAACTCAAGGTTCTACTCTCGTCACTTCCTGGTCCCAAAACGGACAGGAGGGATGAGACTCATCTGTTGCTGCTGACCTGTTTTTCCAGACAGGTGGCAGCAGTGCAACTCACGTGAAACCGGCAGAGTGATAACAGCTGTTTCCGTCATGAAGTTATTAAGGAAATTTCGTCTGCTCACACAGTGCGACGCCTCCAGAGGTGGTTCTCTTGTTTGTGTGTGGACCCGGTGAAGCAGAAGAGACGATCGATTGCTGTGCCCTCCTCCGTGAGAATCGACCTGAGACACTGGGAAACCCTCTTGTTCTGTCGGAGGGAGTTCCCGTCAGCAGACCTACATCACACGTGTCAGTCTTCACAGACGCGTCCCTGTCAGGTTTGGGGGGAACATGCCTATCCCGAGCTGTAGGGGCGCTGTGGCCACCTCACACAACAGCTCATATAAATGTTTTGGAATGTTGCACGGTTTTGAATTTGATTCAACACTTTGCCTCTGTGCTGCGGAATCAACAAGTGTTGATTCACACTAGAGAATGACATTTTTTCGGGAGTACCGCTGGTCACGTGATTCCGGACGGATTACGGCGGGACCGGAGTCAACCTCATTATAACTGCGTACATAAACCGGCAAGGGTGTGTGCGCTCATCCCAAATGTTACACATTGCGAGACAGTTACTGTATTGGGCACACCAAAATCTGCTCTCCATCAGAGCAGTATACATACCCGGTGTTCTGAACAAGGGGGGCAGATGTGATGTCCAGGGGCCTTCCGCTTCACGGGGACTGGAGCCTCCATCCCGACCTGATGGCTCAGACGTGGTAGAAATTTGGCAAAGCGGCCGTGGACCTGTTTGCAACACGAGAGACCGCTCAGTGACAACTACGGTTCTCACTGAGCCCGCGGGACGAACCACCGCTAGGGGTGGACGCGTTTTCTCGCAGCCTGTGGCCCAAAATGCTTCTTTATGCGTTCCCCCCACTCCCTCTGATATTACAGTTTCTGAACCGAGTTCAGGAGGAGGGATTGACGGCTCTCCTGGTGGCTCTCGAGCGCGTGAACGCACCATGGTTCCCAATTCTACGACACCTGTTATCGGGGCGCCCGTGGAAACTGCCGTGGAGGGAGGATGCTCTCCTTCAGGCGGGAGGAGCGATCAGGAGTTACCCAGAAATAGGCCAGCACCTTTGGGTCTGGCCGCTGAGCGGATCCGCTTGGAGAGGATGGGTCTCTCTCAAGATGTAGTGTGCACAATCCAGGATTCACGTGCTGCATCTACCACAGCGCTGTACACATCAAAGTGGACAGCTTTTCAGTGCTGGTGTACAGAGAAAGGTGTAGAGGCCACCTCATGTCCACTAGGTGCCGTGCTGTCCTTTCTGCAGCAGCTGATGGACAGAAATCTGGCACTCAGCACGATTAAAACGTACGCTGCAGCCATCTCTTCCTGTCACAAAGGTTTCGGGGACAGAACAGTTTTTAATCATCCGCTTATGAAACGTTTTTTAAAAGGTGTACAGAGATGCAGGTCTGTTTCATACCCACTTGCTCCACAGTGGGATTTAACGCAGGTCCTGCGAGCGCTGATCAAAGCTCCATTCGAGCCACTGAATCAGTTCCCAATTAAATTCTCATCTCTTAAAACAGCCCTGCTGTTGGCTTTAACATCCGTTAAGAGGGTGAGTGATTTATCTGCCCTCTCTGCCGCTCCGTCATGTCTCAGGATTCAGGCTGATGGCAGCTCAGCTGATCTGAGACCTAACCCAGCGTTTATGCATAAAAACATCACGAGCTCTTTTAAATCAAGAGTGATATCGTTGGAGGGTTTTTTCCCTCCCCCCCACAAATCAGGAGAAGAAGCATCTTTCCATCTTTTCTCCCCTGTGCGTACGTTGACATGCTACATAGCACGCATGGCAGCACTGCGTCAGACTCAACATCTGTTTGTGCATTATAGAGATGCATCTGCAGGTCGCCTGTTATCCACCCAGCGCCTGTCACACTGGCTGTGTGAGGCCATTTCTGAAGCCTACAGAGCATCAGATTTAGAGCCTCCTGATAACCTCAGGGCGCACTCGACCAGTGGTATTGCATCTTTGACTGCTTTGCATAATGGTATGACAATGCTGGATATTTGCACTGCGGCTGCGTAGTGAACACCCTGTTCATTTATTCGCTTTATTTACATGATGTGTCGACATGTTCCTTGACGCATTCTGTCCTTAGTGCCTTAACAGAATGAATATTGTTGTTTCATGGAATCTCATTTAATCTCACAGCTGACTGCATGCATTTACAGTGTGAGATGTTTTTATCAGTCACAGGTTGTGATTGTTGTTCTTGTTCTATTGTCACTAATTAGTTCAGGACTATTGTTACCAATCAGTTAATTTGATTAATAATCAGTTCACTTGTTATTATTAATCTGTTAATATTGATCAACCGTGGATCTGTTTGGTTCACGGCCTTTTTCAGCCTTTTTCTTTTCCCCGTTGAAAACTTTTCCGGGGCGTTCATGTACTCAGAACGCATAACTACGCAGCACGCGTCTGTGCATGGTACGTGTAATTACCCAACGCGCAATTACGCACATGGAGAGCTGAGTGACGAGACATTTTTTGGGCAAGCTGGCGCTTCATATGGTGTTCGAATGGACCCAGTGAGCCGAGGACTACATCATGCTTCACCTTTTAACCCAATAGCGAAGGCCTTAAAGGGCGAAGCCTATACGAAATAGAACGTTAGTTACATGCTGTAACCCCAGATTCTATGAGTATAGGCGTAGCCCTTTAAGCGCCGGGCCTCATTGGCTCCTAAATGGCTGAAGAAAAAGTTATTTGGGAGCTGATTACCTGCTCTTAATGTAATTTATATGGACCGGTTGGGGCCCACACAACAGGTGGGCGTGGACTAAACTTTTCAGTGCGATGCTTTGCATGACGGGATGAACCCAATAGCGAAGGCCTTAAAGGGCTATGCCTATACTCATAGAATCTGGGGTACAGTACGTAACCAATGGTTTACAGCATTTTAGGGGTGAAAATTAGAAGGGTTCATATCGGCACATAATGGGACAATTATCCCCAATACCAATAGACCCCCAAACATCTGTATCATCCTAAAATATTAGCCCGACCGATACCATATATCGGTCAGGCTCTTAATACTAATGTTACTGGGTTGAAGCCATTTTTCTTGTGGCTACAATCTCTATTTTCTGCTCCCCATCCCAAAGTAGTGGAACATTCGGGTTGGGGGTATTTTGGTAGATGGGGTGCTCGGTTCTGTTGACAGTGTGGGATTCTCTCCTTGGATAATGCAAGGGGAAACACTGCACTGTAGGAGGATTTTCTGGGTTTAAATAGTTTTGACACCAGTGTTTACAGAGCTGATTTACGATTACTGAAGAGCAGTCAACACCTGATGAGTGGGACTGATCGTCATGTAGAAAAGTGGGACTTTAACTGTTTCTTCTGTCGTTTTTCCACAATAATAATACAATGCATTCAGAACACTGATATGTTCAGACAGGGGTCTGAAATGCTTTGTGCTTTGTGTTTGTGCTATGTGAGCTTATTTTGTTTTTAAATGCACTTCTTTGTGATATGGCTCCATCCTTGCCTCCTTCAAGCTGTTTGATACACTTAAGTTGCATTCACACCAGCCCTGTTTAGTCCGCTTTAATTGAACTCTAGTCCGTTTGCCTAGAAAGTCATGTTCGTTTGGGGAGGTGTGAATGCGCAATCGAATTCTGATTTGGACCAAAAAAGTGAACTCTGGTCCGCCTAAATACCTAGGTCTCGGTTGAAGTGAACCCTTACCCACAGCGATTGTTCCAGATTCTCTTAATCTTTTGATGATGTTATGCACGGTTGATGATGATAACTTAAAAGTCTTTGCTATTTTACGCTGGGTAACACCATTCTGGTATTGCTGCACTATCTTTCTGCGCAACAATGGTGGAATTGGTGATCCTCTTACCATCTTGGCTTCTGAGAGACACTGACACTCTCAAAAGCTGTTTTTATACCCAATCATGTTGTCAATTGACGTAATTAGTGTTAATTGGTCTTCCAGCTGTTCGTTATATGTTCAATTTCCTTTTTCCAGCCACTTATTGCTACTTGTCCCAACATTTTTGGGATTTGTTGACACTGTGAAATTTTGAATTAACATATTTTTCCTTTAAAATGTTACATTTACTCAGATTAAACTTTTGATCTGTCATCTATGTTATATTACGAATAAATTATTGACATTTGCCATCTCCACATCATTGCATTCAGTTTTTATTCACAATTTGTTTAGTGTCCCAACTTTTTTGGAATCCGGTTTTTATGATCTCTCCTACCACCTCTCATTAAAACTCTTATAAGTAGCTGAATACTACTAGACAGAGCCAGAGGACCAATAGTGGTACAAGTACCACCAGGATTTTTCTTCCAGGTCAACATATAACAGCTGTTTTGATTATGAGCAAAAGAAAACCTGAAGAGTTTCAACTTCAAAGTCAGAGCATCTCATGCAGTTTGAAGCTTGAAACTCTACACTCCAATTTTGAATTGAGAAAGTTCCCCGGATGGATAGACAACTTCATCTACAGAATAGAAGTCCAGTTGGTTTGTTAAAACTTTTTGGATTTCCTACTACTGAAGTTTAGTGAATGCAACATGAAGCTGAAGTTGGGTGAGATAAAACAATTTTACTTTGAGCTGTTCTTACTGACTCAACTGTTCTGAAGCAAACAAGAAAAAAAGACAAAGGATCTGAAAACCAGAGGGTGAATATCCACTGTTTTAGCATCAGATCCCTTCAGGTCTGTCTCTATGATTTTGGTCCATCTCATCTGGACTTTTCCTCTGTGGTTCAGAACTAAATGTTTGCAGCATCTTCAGGTTGGATGGTGCTGCTTGTATCCAACAGTTTTTAATTCAAACAACGGGTTCTCAGTTGCACTGAGGTCTGACTTTGAGTGGACCATTACAGGACATTTTCCTGGTTTTCCTTAAACCAGTGGAACGTTCTTCAGCAGTGTGTTCAGGGCCATTAAACCAGTGGCGCATTCTTCAGTGGTGTGTTCAGGGTCATTAAACCAGTGGATAATTCTTCAGTGGTGTGTTCAGGGTCATTGTCCAGCTGGAAGGTAGCGACCTCCATCTCATTCTCAGATTTTTGGAAGACCAGGTTCCTCTCAGGAATTTTTCTGTATTTTGCTCCATCCAGATTTCCTTTAACTCTGACCAGTTTCCCATTCCCTTCTGATAAACAACATCCCCACAGCATGCTGCTGCCACCACCGTGCTTCACTGTAGGGCTGGTGTTCTCAGTATGATGAGAGGTGGTAGGTTTGCCTCAGACACGGTGCTATCCTTGATGTTTGCTCTCATCTGACCATAGCACCTTTTTCTACAGGTTTGGTGTCTTTTTCCTGATGTTCTCCCATGAAGTCCAGCTCTGTGCAGCTTCTAGTGGTCCTCAGGACAGATTCTCTGTCTCCCAGCTCCATCAGGGTCATCTTTGGTCTCATTGGCCTTTGGCTCTGAACGTTTCTTTGATTTGTACCCACCCCATGAGTTTTGGTGCACAACTCTTGGCAGGTTTGCTGCGATGGCGTCATCTTTTCATTTCTTAATAATGGATTTAAGAAGCTTCATGGGATGTTCAGGGTTCATAGTTATTTTTATAAACCAGAAGATAAAATGTAAATTTATTGAAATTACCCTTGTAATCTTTAAAACAGATGATCTTCATACTGACACAGCTTCAAAATCATCTGATTTGTTGTGTTTTCCTACAGGTGAACAAAGATGCTCTTGAATTAACCTGAGCTCTGGTCCTGATTCTCCCTGTCTGACCCAAAATGGCTTCTGCTAGCAGCACCAAGATCTCATGGCAACTGCGTGAGTACAAGCATTCAATTCAATTCAATTCAAAAATACTTTATTAATCCCAGAGGGAAATTATTTGTTGTTGTAGCTTGTTATCCTCATTTCATTAAGATATGTTATAGATACTGATGGCTGTAGGCAGGAAAGATCTCTTGTAAAGGTTCATTCCACAGTGGATCCTAAGAAACTGGCTGCAGATGCCGTCCGATCCGTCCACCCAGACTCGGCTGGCCTCTCGGTTCCCCCGGGCTGTAGGAGCACCCGAATGCCGGGCAGAACTCCTCCCAGAGCGATGGCCAATCCTCCCAGCAGCTGAGCTCCTCGTCGCTGCGGACAGCTGGCTGTAGGTGCCGAGGGACGATCCTGTCCTTCCGCTGTCATGAGCTGTGTTTCCTGCTAGTTCCAGGATCTCAGTGGTCAGGCACTCGAGCACAGCTGGCAGATAGATGAGAATGTGTCCACATACCATCCTTTAAACTCATTTGAGATTTGGGGCTGTAGTTGAGATATTATTTGAGCTTTTGAGATGTTAATCAGCTGTTGTTGGTTGTAGAAAACTGCCTTGTTGCCATGGTTACGCATCATAACAAATGTCCTAAACTAAAACAGTTTCAGTAAAAATACTTCCAGCTGCACAGCATCCGATACCAGAGGAAACAATCATCCAAAAAATATGATTTACATCGAGAAAAAGAGGAATTAAAGTTTCCAAATGCAAATCTCCGAATGAAAGTAACAGAGCTGCTCCAACATGCAGCCACCTTGAGCGGCGCAATTCACATAGAGAACAATGTTTGCAATAATCGGGTCTTGCTGAGCTGCAACAGATGAGCATCAACTCAGAACTGACCTTTGTCCCTTCTCTCATTGTTCAGAGGAGTTCGAGGCTCACTCACGAAGCGTTTCCTGTCTAGCTCTGGGAAAAAGCTCCGGCCGCCTTCTGGCCACTGGAGGAGAGGACTGCAAAGTGAACATCTGGGCTGTCAACAAGGCCAACTGCGTCATGGTGAGACCTCTTTTTGTTTTACTCTACAAATAACTTCAAAAAACAAACACACGTTGAGTCATTCATTGTGCTCATCAGAAAAAACAACCAAACACCCAGCTCTTTCCCAGTTCTTCATTCTGGCATTAAAAAATCATCTGGAGGATGACTTGTCAGAACAGTTCAACAAACCAAAACCATCTCTGAGAGGAGAACCTGTTAAAGAAGAGAACTTCCTTCTGTGATTCTGACAACTCTAAAAAGGTTCCTTGTGTCCAAAACAGTCTTCAATCCATTTTGATCTAAGCAGGTTTTCCATCTGGGTCATGAGTAGGGTTAATGGGACCAATCAGACCAGCTTCAACTTTGTAAGAGCCAACCAGTTCTAATTTAGTCCATCAGAACCCAGAGAAAAGGACAAAATAAAACAGAAAGGAAAAGATGGGCTCCATGTTCCTGACATTTTCTGTTTTTTATTTTTTTTCTCTCTGTTGGTTCTTGTTTTTCTGTTCTGCTTAATGTTTCCCTTTGGGGTTTTTTAAGCCCGAGCAGCAAAGCGCTGCAAAGGCCTATTGTAATCGCTCTGTTCAAGCCCGAGCTGCAATTTTTTCCGTCAAACGAATTGGCCTTTTGGGGGCCTTAACATATCCCAAAAGTCACCAAATTTGGCGAACACATCAGGACTAGTGAAAAATTACGTATTTTAAGGGCGTGGCAAAAATCGCAACAGAAACGGCTCAAGAGCGCCACCTGGAAATTTTCAAAATACCCTCCACATTACCCTTAGTTTGTTGTAGAAACAAGAAATTTGGTACACTTGTCCAATTCCCAAAGATGCACAGAAAACCCTCTAGCACCAACATTGTATGATAAACGGGAAGGTGAACATTTTGGAATGTCATCCCAATTTTCACACCTTTTTGGCAGTTTACAGCCTCCGCATTTGAACTCCTTCTCCTAGGGATTTCACTCAATCGGCTTCAAACTTGGCCGTTTTGGTCAAAAGGCATGGGGGACACAAAGCTATCTAAACGGTTTGTTTCGGAGCATGCTGAAGGGGCGGGGCCAGACCTCAAAGTTTGACATCTCGCCGTGAAAAACAAAACGCTAATAGCTCCTACACGAAAAGTGTCTGAGACATCAAACCTTACGTGATTAATCCACATCCGGTCCCCTGCAAGACTGAACAGTCAAATCATGACATCACTTAAGCCACGCCCCCTGACAACAGGAAGTGTAATGTTTTACGTTGAACTGTCCCTATCTGACCCCTGTTACCTGATCAGCATGATAGTGTGTCCAGTGACCGAAGACATGTTGGTGTAACTTGCTTTCCAACACTGACAGTTTGGGGTGGAGCATGTGGGTGTCGTGACATGGCTAAGTAAGACGTAACGCCGTCGCCATACATTTGCCTCTAAATTCCACAGATTTGAACCGAGGTTCGATCATTATCCACCCATTGAACAGGAAGCCATGATAATTGCCCGATAGCCTCCACAGCGCCCCCTAGAATATTTTAAAACATCAGCCCCAAGCCATTTTTTGACCGATAATTCTGAAACTTGGTGAACATCTGTATCTTCTCAAGACCTATGAAAAAGTCTCTTGGAGCCCTAGTCCAAACTCAACAGGAAGTCTGCCATTTTGGATCAAAGGGTGATTTTTGGGCATTTCTAACAGCAAATTTTAACGAACTCCTCCTAGGGATTTTGAGTGGTTGCCTTCAAACTTGGTTAATATGCCCTTAAGACATTGGGGAGTAAAAGTTATCAAAAGCTTTTGGTTTTGTTTAGGTTAAAGGGGTGTGGCCAGGCCTCTAAGTTGCGCTTCGCGCCATAAATTTACAAACGCTATAACTTTCACATTAAAAGACTGAAATGCATCAAACTTGGCAGGACTCATCTCTGTTGGATACTCGATGATTCACTTTGGTCATATTTTGATATCATCAAAGCCCCGCCCCCTCAGAACAGGAAGTCTATCTTTTACTTGGAATGCTCCCTCTTAGACACCCTTGACCTAATCAGGATGATCCTGTCTTAGAATGTAGATAAGATGGTCTGACTTGATTTTAAGTGTAAACTGTTTTTGATGGAGGATGTGGGCGTGGCGGCGTGGCAAATCAAGAAGTGACGCCGTTGCAATAGGTTTGGCTATAAATTTCACAGATTTCAGCCGAGGTGTACCAAAATCACTATGCTCGATCATTATCCGCCCCTTGAACAGGTATCCATGCTAAGTGGCCAATAGCATCCACAGCGCCACTTACAATATTCCTACAGTTATAGCTCAGTGATACATCATCTGATCTGCACCAGATTTATTGTGCCTGATCAATGAACACTTCTAGACACATTGATATTGTTGTTTAACATCTGACTCTAGTGCGCCCCCTAGAATTTTCCAACAGTTATATCTCAAGGATACATCAACCAATATGTACCAGATTTTTTGTGCATCATTATCGAGCAATTCTAGACACATTGGCATTGTTGTTTAACTTTTGACTCAAGTGCACCCCCTATATTCTTCCAACAGTTATATCTCAGTGATACATCATACGATCTGCACCAGATTTTTGGTGCGTCATTAGTGAACACTTCTAGACACATTGGTATTGTTGTTTTACTTTTGACTCTAGTGTGCCCCCTACACTATTCAAACTGTTACATCTCAGAGATACATCATCCAATCTGTACCAGATTTTGGATGTGTCATCTCTGAGCATTTCTAGACACATTGGTATTGTTCTTTAACATTTGACTCAAGTGCGCACCCTAGATTATTCAAACTGTTATATCTCAATGATATATTATCTGATCTGCACCAGATTTTTGGTGTATAATAAGTGAGCACTTTTAGACACGCTGGTGTTGTTGTTTAACTTTTGACTCCAGTGCGCCCCCTATATTCTTCCAACAGTTATATCTCAGTGAAATATCATCCAATATGTACCAGATTTATTGTGCATGATCAGTGAGCACTTCCAGACACATTGGTATTGTTCTTTAACATTTGACTCAAGTGCACTCCCTAGATTCTTCCAACAGTTATATCTCAATGGTACATCATATGATCTGAACCAGATTTTTTGTGCGTAATCGGTGAGCACGTCTAAACACATTGATATTGTGGTTTAACATATGACTCAAGTGCGCTCCCTCTCATACTGATATGGGCAGAAGGCGATTGCCAAGTTTAGGCATAGGCGCACCCTGGTGGACGCGTGCGTGAATGGCACAAGAGCGTTCGTGACGGCAACTGGGAGGCGTTGCTGGAGCGGTCGCAGGTGATGTTGAAGGTTCGGTGAATGCGCACACCGGTGAATGGGCACGGGACAGGAGCTAGAGCATTCGCGATGGCAACCGGGTAGAGTCGCTGGAGCTCCCACGGTTGCCGTAAGGCTGGAGCGGCGCTTTTCTGCGAGGGCCTTCAATGCTGCAAGTTAGGCCCGAGCAGCTAAGCGCTGCGCAGGCCTATTGTAATTGTTAGGCCCAAGCAGCTAAGCGCTGCAGGCCCGAGCAGCTAAGCGCTGCGAAGGCCTATTGTAATTGTGTCGTTTCTAATTTTTTCCCGTCAAAGAGCGCTAATTTGGAGGCCTTAGTATATTCGAAAACTCACCATATTTGACCCAAAATTGTCCCCCGTGAGAAATTTGAGGTATTTAATGGAACCAAAAGTGGGCGTGGCCAAACTGCTCCACAGCGCCCCCTAACGTGAGTTATGACAACTGGTAAGTCCTAGAGAGCTGAAATTTGGTATACTTACAACCCGGCTGGACTACTGTAACTCACTTTATGTTGGGGTCAGTCAGGCTTCACTTTCACGTCTCTAGCTTGTACAAAATGCTGCAGCTCGGCTTTTAACAGGAACTCGTAGGTTTGAGCACATTACTCCGGTTCTGTCCTCTCTTCACTGGCTTCCTGTACGTGTCAGAGTTGATTTTAAAATTCTCCTGCTGACATTCAAGTGCATTAACAGCCTTGCACCATCATATCTCTCTGACCTTCTTCATCCTTATACTCCTTCTCGGGCTTTGAGATCATCAGACCAGCTGCTTTTGGCCGTACCAAAAACCAGGCTGAAGCTCAGAGGAGATCGAGCGTTTTCAGTCGTGGGCCCTAAACTTTGGAACAATCTGCCCATCAACATTCGACAGGCCACCTCAGTCTCTGCTTTTAAATCTCTCCTAAAAACACATCTATACTCATTGACATTTAACACAGGGTGATTGGATTTAGATCTGGTTTTTCATTGATGCTGATTCTGTTTTTGCTTTTGTTATTATTCCTATTTAACACAAGGTCATCTGATCTGATTTAGTATTTCATTGTTTCTGACTGAGTTTATGCTTTTTGTTATTATTTCCTTGACTTTTGACACAACGTGATCTGATTTAGTATTTCATTGTTTCTAATTGTTTTTGGTTTTATATTTTTATTCCATGTGCTGTAAATATATCTTGCTACTTTTTATTTGATGATGTGATATTTTTGTTAAGCACTTTGGTAACAGTTTCTGTTTTAAATGTGCTCTATAAATAAATCTGACTTGACATTAGTGAGCACTTATGGACACATTGGTATTGTTGTTTAACTTTTGACTCTAGTACGCCCCCTACATTATTCCAACAGTTATATCTCAACGATACATCATCCGATCTGCACCAGATTTTTGTTGCATCATCTGTGCGCATTTCTAGATACATTGGTGTTGTTGTTTAATATTTGACTCAAGTGCGCCCCCTAGATTATTCAAACTGTTATATCTCAGTGATATTACATCCGATCTGCACCAGATTTTTAGTGCGTCGTTAGTGAGCACTTATGGACACATTGGTATTGTTTTTTAACTTTTGACTCTAGTGCGCCCCCTACATTATTCCAACAGTTATATCTCAATGATACATCATCTGATCTGCAACAGATTTTTGGTGCATCATCTGTGAGCATTTCTAGACACATTGGTGATGTTGTTGAATATTTGACTCAAGTATGCCCCCTACATTATTCAAGATGTTAAATCTCAATGATACATCGTCTGATCCCGACCTGATTTTTGGTGCGGCATTAGTGAACACTTATACACACATTGGTATTGTTGCTTTACTTTTGACTCAAGTGACTACATTATACAAACTGTTATATCTCAGTGAATTATCATCCGATCGTAACCAGATTTTTAGTGCATAATCGTGAGCATGTCTAAACACATTGATATTGTGGTTTAACATATGACTCAAGTGAGCACTCTCTCATACTGATATGGGCGGAAGGCGATTGCAAAGTTTAGGCATATGCGCACCCTGGTGGGCGCGTGCAGAAATGGCACGAGAGCGTTCGCGATGGCAACTGGGAGGCGTTGCTGGAGCACCCGCGGTTGTGGCTGATGTCAAAGGTTCAGCGAATGCGCACTTGGGTGAACGGGCACGGGTCTGGAGCGTTCGTATTCGCAATAGCGACTGGGTGGAGTCGCTGGAGCTCCCGCGGTCGCCGTAAGGCCGGAGCGGCGCTTTGCTGTGAGGGCCTTCAATGCTGCTTGCAGCTTTAATTTTTTTGTTTCCCTTTGTTTTTTCTTTTCCCTTAGTTTTTTTTTTTTGTTTGTTTTTTGTATAAAGCTGATCCGTCACAATCGATGTTTGCTCTGGTTTTTAGAGGTGTAGCTCAGGACTTGTCAGTTTTGACAGGTACCAGCCATGATTTTAAACTCAAACCCTCAGTTTTTGTATTATTCATGAAGCTGAAGTTGTTCCTGAGGTGGTGGTGGTGATGGGGGTGGGTATTCTGAAAAAAAAAAAAAAATTGTTCCTCCTTCTGTTCAGCTGCTGTGTTGTCCTAAAAGCATGAGTGTTTGATAATCTTGGGGTTCTTTAGAGCCCGTGCTAATCTGTTTCTTGGGCCTGTGTGTTTGTCTCAGAGTTTGAAGGGTCACATGAACCCGGTGGAGTGTGTCCAGTTCAATACTTCAGAGGAACAAGTTGTGACCGGGTCTCAGTCTGGATCCATACGACTTTGGGACCTGGAGGCTGCCAAGAGTAAGACACTCTGTCTATCTGTAGGGTGTGTTATACTGTTGTCTAAAAATTTTGCAATGTAAACGCTCAAACAGCAAACAGTCTGACTTTTTAGATTTTCATCACCTGAACATACAGTACATCCAGAGCCACTCAACATATGCCCCTTTTCCACTGTCACAGAGCGGATCAGATCAGTTCGGGTTGGTTCAGATCGGTTCGGGTCTGTTGTGTTTCCATGTACATTTCTGGACCAGCTCTGTAGGCGGGGACTAGAATCCAACTGGTCTTACCACCTGGTGGCGGTAGTGCTCCCTTAAGCTACTTACTAGCCACCACTAAACGTATTAGAAGAAGAACACCCTGAAGGTTTTGTCACAGGATGTTGTGGAAGAGATGTCATGCTCTAATGGAGCTGTAACTTTTAAACCCGATTCATAATCCTACCTTACTGCCTTCCTGCTGCTTTAAACCCATGTGTTTTTCATTTTAGTATAGATTTTTACAATAAAGATGTATTAAAAATATCTTCACTTTTATTATTTGCAGATATGCACAAGGTTCATGTTAAAATTGCAAAACATCACACTGTGCTGTAATCTTTGAAACTGCTTTTACAATAAGATACAGACTTGAAAACAATTAGATTAAATTTTGTCCTTGAATTTTAAAGATTTGTCTTTCATTAAATTAAAACATAAATTTATTACTTATTAATCTAAAAAAGTTAAGTCTGGTCCTCTGGACATTCAAAAAACAAAACTAACAAAATACATTTAGTTTATTTATTAGAAACTGTATTGTTTGTTTTGTGAATGTCCAGAGGACCAGACTTAACTTTTTAGATTTTTCTACCTGGATTATTGAGCAGCATCAGGATATTAATTAATAAATAGTCAGTTGGTCTGTGAACACCATGTGGTCCTAGAAGAGTTGAAGAGGTGGCTGTTGATGTCTGTGCCTCCCTGGTGAAGATGCTGCTCCCACAACCCTGAAGCAGAAGAGGATGGATGGATGGATGGATGGATGGATGAATGGATGGATGGATGGATGGATGGACGGATGGCGAAGGAGGAGACCATCAAACACAGCAGGAGTGGTCAGTTCAGGTGAACTCCTGCCTGTTGGCTTCAGATCAGCTGTTCAAATCTCTGCAGGTTCAAATAAAAGGTGCACCAGGACTTTCAGCTGAATCTCTCAGGCCACAGTTGTACGGCCGATAAACCATAACTGATAACTGATGACTGATAATTGATAACTGTCCTTTCTGAATTTTTGACTGTTTTTGTGTCACTTCATCCTAGAACCAAAAAATTTATAACATAATAACAGTTGAGCAGATTCTAGTAATCTTTTCTTAGGATTCATTAAAGATCAAATGCAATTGGAAATTCTTCTCAACTTCCAGTATGAATTTAAACAAACACTATATGAACTTAACATTGTAAAATTTGTTTAGGAAATTTAATGTTCAAGGACACCACTTAAGAAAAAAAATTGTTTAATATGAAAAGTAAGAAGTGAAAAATGTACAAAAATAAAAACTACTGCATCCAACTAATGATTGTCTGTCCCTTGTCTCATGGGCTTCATCCAGAAGAAGACACAAGTGTTGTTCCTGCTGTATCCGGTTCAGTTCTTCATGTTCATTCAGTGATGAAATAAAACTTTTCTTTACTGGACTCTTTTCTCTTTCTCTTCACTAGAAAGAAGAAAAAGGTGGTTAATTCAAGCTACATACTGTTTTTGAATAAATGCATAAAACAAAGAAAGGTGCTGCTAACAGCTATAATAGATATATTAATAATAATAAACTGATCAAATAAGAAAATGAAAAATAAATTGATTTAAAAATAATGAAAATGATAATAATGGATATATGAATCAGAAAGTATTATACAGATGCAGATATTCTTTGTCATTCGCACCACATGTGGTACATGTGGTGGATCAAAATTATGTTCACAGGGTCCCAGTTACATCCAACAATAAAATATAAAAGAAAAACAGTAATAAGATCTAAGATATGAACTAAGAAAAACATCAACTAAAAATATGATAAGCTCTAATAGCATAAAAACATTAAACACAATACGCAGAACAGCAGCACGGACATGAGTCTGTGTGAGCAGACGAGCATGCATGAACACAGAAACATGAAACAGATCAGCAGCAACATTAAACAGATCAGCAACAACATGAAACAGATCAGCAGCAACATGATTACCCTTGTTAGATATTCATAAGGCTGCACAAACTCTAGTTCATGTTGTTGTTTGACGTATTGTTTTGATTGTTTACTGCTATTAGTGCTTAGTGTTTTATTAGTAGATGTTTTTTAGTTGATATTTTTCTTAATTCATATCTTAGATCTTATTACTGTTTTTCTTTTACATTTTGTTGTCTGTAACTGTGACCCTGTGTACTTAATTTCATCCCAATTCAGTATTCATTCAACATTTTATTTTTTTACTTTAAAAATAAAATAAATCAAGTCCTTATCGGCACAAATAAATTGATGTGGAACATGTTACATCTGTTCTTACCGAGCACAGAAGCTGCAGCGTTGTGCTGCTCTGTGAGGTGCAGCTGGGCTGTGATGGAGCTCTGTCAGGTGTAGACTCCTCTGATGGAGCAGGAGCCGGGAGGCTTGGAGGGTTTAATGTGGAGTTTAAAGATGAACCATCACGCGCTGAAATACGTTCTGGATAAAATACAGTGAGAAACGGGACCGGAGGACAGTTAGCGTTTATGCAAATTAGCTTAGCATCGTAGCACCGACGTTGTCCTATTATGGCGTCAGCCTCTTTTGTCAGTTAAAAATATGTTCAGAACCGATGGGATGAGTAACTTAAAATATGTTTAAAGTTAGAAAACACTCACCATCTTCTATAAATGGTTCAAGTAGAGCAGTGGCCGTGTCCAAACCACCCTCCAATCCTCCATCTAGCTCGCTTTGACTTTTTTCGTCGGCCACCAAGCACAACAACACCTGCACTTCTGCATTTGACCACGGTTTTGATATTATTGTTGTTGTATAGCTTCAAAATACTAAAAGATACGCTCCTCGAGTTATCGCTAATGGCAAGCGGGAGAGAAAAAATGGTGAATCGGGTTGTTTGGAAAGACTCCACAGACTCCTCCCCCCAACCAATCAGTGACCGACAGTGTTTCTGACATCACGAATTTAGCGAGGCGAGCCGGTCACAGGAAAAGTGGAAAGACCTCAAACGCGCTTCAAGCCGGAAATATCCGACCCGCGCCGTGACGGTGGAAAAGGGGCAATAGTTACCAGGACTGTTCCCCCACTCAGCCACCAAACCGTCCTGCTTATGAAGGAGCAGAGTTGATGTAAATAATACTGTGTAGCAGAAAGGAAGAGCAAGCATACATTATCTAACAAAGATGAGTCAGGTCCTCTGGACAGATTCTTGTTGAAACGTTGGTGACATCCAGAACCAGCTGTTCACATTTTCAAGGAGGACCATCAGCCTAACGACCAATTGTTAGCACCCTGATGGCTGTTTGCTATTCACAGGGGGCTGAGTGATGCTAGCAATAACAGCATTGTCAGAGGGGGACAGTTGAACATGGAGGCCTCCACCCCTGTTTAATGATGGATGGGTTCTTTTCACAAAGATGGCCTCCTTTACTCTTCTCTCAAACCGTCGTTCCTCTCTATCCAGGATGAGAACATCTTCATCCCTGAAAGAGTGGCCACTGGCCTGGAGATGAGTGTAGACCACAGAGTCCTGGCCTGATGGTGTTGCTCTTCTGTACTGGGCCATCCTTTTGGCCAGTGGCTGTTTAGTTTCCCCGATGTAAGACTGATCACAGCCCTCCTGACACTGAACAGTGTTAAAGACGGGAGCTGGCTGCGGACCACCGGATCCGGAAACCCCCTCCAGCCCATGTTTTTACCCCCGGCTCGAACCTCCCTCAGAAGTGGCAACTATACTAATCAATAAATCAAGGAAACGTCAATTAAGTTTTATCAATTATATTAGAAAAGGCAGGAAAAGATTACAATTCACAGCGCTGGACTCTACAGTCTGTGACGCGTTCACAGACCTGGAAGAAGAGCCCCGATGTCTCGTCTCATTACTCCTTTATAGGGTCCTAGACTCCGCCTTCGCAGAAGGGGAGCTCAGCCTATCAGTGTATGAGGGGGCGTGGCTAACCAAAATAAGCCTGCAAAATTCTGGAATAATATGCCCTTGGGTGCTCATTCTTACCTTGCATGACCTTGTCGGCGGCTGGATATCCGCCATGTCCTGCGCAAGGGGTATACTCTTTCACAAGAGCAGCACATAACAGGCGGTAATCCTTTCTTGTGGCATCAGGTTGACGCTCTATGAGGGAAAACACCGTCCTGGCTGAAGTGAGCCTGATCAAACCTACTTTATCCTCAACTGTAGCGTTGGGATAGCTTCTTAATTGGAAGTCAAGGCCGTGCAGATAGGCCTTAGTGTTGGTCGAACCCAATGGCCCCGGCTCAATGCGTTGGACAAACTTCGCTATTTCATGCAATTCCGCTACCGAGAGCAGAGGCTGAGGAATTTGTGTTGTTGGAACAAA
Organism: Nematolebias whitei; assembly: GCF_014905685.2. Classification (NCBI taxonomy): domain Eukaryota; kingdom Metazoa; phylum Chordata; class Actinopteri; order Cyprinodontiformes; family Rivulidae; genus Nematolebias; species Nematolebias whitei. The sequence continues at coordinate 52,372,861 of NC_056499.1, read as the reverse complement.
ATAATCACGTGGAGGTGATTCACCAGATTCACGTGGAGGTGGCAGAAGGGGATTATGTGTAGGAGGTACAGCAAAGTCCTTCTGAGGTGGTGGTGGGTGACCTGGACTCTGACCCAGTTCGTCTTTTAGTTCCAGACATCCCTGCCCCTCTTTGACTGATATTGAAATCCCAGGGAGACTCTCTTGAAAGCTGCTGGCCCAGTTTAACCCTGTCAGAACCGGGTCATAATTTCATTATAATCCTGTCTCTGAGCAGATCAAAACCATAAAACCAGTCTAGATTAAAAATATCTTAACAACAGCATACACAATATTACTCTGTTTGTGTTGGGTGACTGGATCTTTGGGATGAACCAGTCTTTGCCGTAATGTATTTTGGGGTTTGAAAGACACTGGGACGTTGTGTTTGGAAAACAAACGTCTCATTTTTTCGGGAACTCCCGCAACATACGACATGCCCTTTGCTTCATCAAAGAAGAATTCATCCAGAGGACCTGACTTAACCTTGTTAGATTTATCTACCTGGATTATTGAGCATGCATCAGAAGCCTACATAATGTTTTATTTTTCAGTTAAAGTTAGCTCAAGATTTTGATGCTTCTTTCAAAACAAGTACTCTGAACTAGTTGGAAATCTTAATTCTACATGAACATATAAACAGATTGTAAAAATCTATTTTATTTACATATACAACATTAACTAAATATGAAATGAGTTAAGGGCAGCACAGTAGTGAAGTGGTTAGAGCTGTCACCTCACAACAAGAAGGTCAGGTTCTCATTCTGTCTGGAGTCTTTCTGTTTGGAGTTTATTGTACATGTTCTTCCTGTGCATGCATGGGTTTCACTCTGGGTACTCTGGTTTCCTCTCATAGGCAGAAACTTTCATGTTATGTTAATAGTAACTTTAAAATGAATCATGGTGTGAGTGAGAGTCTGACTCTTGTTTGCTTCGTTTGTCTCTGTCCCTGTGATGGACTGGAGACTCATCTTTAACCCAGAGGGAGTTTTCATTCTTTTTTCATTTTTAGAGGTGCTGACTCTCATCACAGTCACTTCAGAACTGGCTGCAGACTTTCAAGGCTCAAGGTTCTTTATTGCTTTTCGCATCACATGTGGTACATGAGATGGAACAAATTTGTGCACTCAAGGTCCCAATTACACCCAAAGACAGCAAAAATACAGTATAAAAAAGAAACAGTATCAAGCAACCTTTATTTATACAGGTAAATCCCATTGAGCCTCGATGACTCATTTACAAGAGAGACCTGATTTCAACAAATAGAGATGACAACAATGGACAACAGCAACAACAATAAACAGTTATAAAAAAGCATACTACAGTTTTTTTTTTTTTTTGTTTGTTTTTGCCAGTATACAAGGATCTAAGATATACGCTAAACAATAATAATTTAATATACAAACCGGATTCCAAAAAAGTTGGGACACTAAACAAATTGTGAATAAAAATTGAATGCAATGATGTGGAGATGGCAAATGTCAATATTTTATGTGTAATATATCATAGATGACAGATCAAAAGTTTAATCTGAGTAAATGTAACATTTTATAGGAAAAATATGTTGATTCAAAATTTCACTGACATGATTTGATCAAGGATAAGACCCCAGATGGCAGAACTGAAGCACAGACAGATAACCGGGTTGCAAAAATAAACCTCTTTATTGTCTTTCCAGGGGAAAAGGGAGTGGAGCTAGGTTCTGCCTTGATGCAGGAGCAGGGAAGGCGCGCTGTGTGGTTCTGGATTCCGGAGGACGTCTCGAAGAGAAGAAGGTGAGTACCTTTGCTGGTTTGTTGATGCTTTACTGAAGGAACAGAGAGTGCAGGAGTGGGTTGGAGGTAGATGAATGGTTGAAGGGACATTCCATAGGAGGATCCTGCCTTGGTGTTGAAGCCTTGGAGGGCCCGAGACGAATCTTGACGTGGAAGTCAAAAAATTGAAAAAACAACGAAGCGTGGAAGCTTGTTAAACCATCATTGTCAGGAGACAATAACAGGCTGACCATTACTTTACCATGTAAAGGGTAATGTCCCAGCACTGGAGAAGAGCCTGGCTGCAGGTTTTATGGAAGGAGCAGAACCCGTTCTCCAGAGCAGGCGGCAGGTGAAGATGATGATCAATTAGCTCAGTGCAGCAACTGTGGAAGATAGTTAGTGGCAGGAAGGAAACCAGAACTCCCACAGAGCCCCCCCCCCCCCCCCAAGAATCGCCTCTCGGCGATCTGATCCTCTTTTTCAGGGTGGTCCCTAAAAAAAGAAGAAATCAAATCAAATCAGTCCAGGATCTGAGCCCATGGAACCCAAGAGCGTTCCTCCGGCCCGTACCCCTCCCAGTCGACCAGGTACTGCAGATCTCTGCCCCGGCGGCGAACGTCCAAGAGGCGCCGGACAGAGAAGGCCGGGGCGTCTGCAATCAGACGTGGAGCAGGAGGAGGATCGGCCGGGGGGTTAAGGGGGCTAGAGGAGACTGGCTTAAGGAGGGAGACGTGGAAGGTTGGGTGAATCCTCATGGATCGAGGCAGTAGTAGGCGAACGGCCGAGGAGTTTATGATCTTCGCAATGGGGAAAGGACCAATATACCTGGGAGCCAACTTGCGGGGGGTGTCTGGAAGGGAAATGTCTTTAGTGGACAACCATACCCGTTGACCCACCCGGTAGTGGGACGCAGAAGAGCGACGTCTGTCGGCATACTTCTTGTTCAGGTCGGCGGTACATAGAAGAGCCGCTCTTGTCTGTCGCCAAATCTTGCGACACCGTCGGACATGTAGTCGGACCGACGGAACTGGGACCTCAGTCTCCAGGCTAGGGAATAAGGAGGGAGAGTACCCAAGCGAAGCCTTAAAAGGGGACATACTGATGGCAGATGATACCTCAGTGTTGTGGGCGTATTCCACCCAAGGCAAATGGTCCGACCAGGTGGAAGGGTTGTCCTCAATAACGCATCTCAAGGCGACCTCCAGCTCCTGATTGCACCTCTCTGTTTGTCCGTTCGACTGAGGATGGTACCCAGAAGTAAGGCTCGTCGTGGCCCCCAGGCCCTGGCAAAAGGCCTTCCAGACCCGGGAGAGGAACTGGGGCCCTCTATCGGAGATGATGTCCGTTGGAATTCCATGCAGGCGAAAAACATGGTTAGTAATAAGTTTAGCAGTCTCAAAAGCAGATGGTAATTTAGGTATGGGAATGAAATGCGCAGCCTTGGAAAAGCGGTCCACGATAGTGCAGATGGTGTTATTGGAGAAAGGTGGCAAACCCGTGACAAAATCCATGGCAATATGAGACCACGGACGATGGGGCGTAGGAAGAGGAAGCAAGAGTCCTGCAGGGGGTTTATTGCTGTTCTTATTCCGTGCACATGTATGGCAGGCTGCAACAAACTCCCTCACGTCCCGGTTCATGTTGGGCCACCAAAAATACTCCTTGGCCAAATGCAACATGCGAGAGACACCTGGATGGCAAGAGAACTTAGCTGTGTGAAGCCAAGTAAGAACCCGACTCACCATCGAAGAGGGCACAAATGTCTTGCCCGGTGGACCAGCACCCGGGTCCGGTTCGGAGAGTTGGGGGCGTTCCGTATATCCTGTTCGATAGCCCAGGACAAGAGACCAACCGAGCATGTCGCCGGGAGTATGTCCTCCGTGGAGTCGGAACCTTCAGAGGAGGAGAATTGACGAGAGAGTGAATCGGGTTTTGTGTTCTTAGAGCCAGGGATGTACGTGATGGTAAAATTAAAGCGAGCGAAGAAGAGGGACCATCTGGCCTGACTTGAGTTGAGTCTCTTTGCCCCTTGGATGTAGGCCAAATTCTTATGATCAGTCCAGATGACAAAGGGCAGCTCAGAACCCTCCAGCCAATGTCTCCACTCCTCCAAAGCCAACTTAATGGCCAATAGCTCCCTATTACCAACATCATAGTTTCTCTCGGCTGGGGTGAGACGGCGAGAAAAGAAGGCACAAGGGTGAACCTTGCTGTCAGGACCTCTCTGGGAGAGGACAGCCCCCACCCCGGAATCGGAGGCGTCGACCTCAACAATGAACTGTTCGTGAACATTTGGGAGGGCAAGATGGGTGCCGAGGAAAACAATGATTTAAGCCTTTGGAAGGCAATCTCAGCATCTTGGTCCCATGCGAAGGAACGCAAGGTGGAGGTTAACCCAGTGAGAGGGGAGGCAATCTGACTATAATTCTTGATAAAGCGACGATAAAAATTGGCAAACGCGAGAAAGCGTTGTAACTGCTTTCTATCAGTGGGTCGAGGCCACTCGGCTACTGCCTTTGTTTTATCCGGGTCACACCGAACCTGACCTCTTTCAAAGATAAAACCAAGAAATGCTACCGAAGGGGCGTGGAAGGCACATTTCTCAGCCTTTATGAACAAGTTATTCTCTAGAAGCCTCTGGAGGACCGCCTGAACGTGTTTAAGGTGCTGTTCTTCGTCCCTGGAAAAGATCAAAATATCATCCAGATAGACGAAGATGTTAAGAAAATCCCTCAAAACGTCATTGACCAACGCCTGAAAGACTGCAGGGACGTTTGTTAACCCAAAGGGCATTACCAAATATTCAGAATGACCTATGGGAGTCTTAAAGGCGGTTTTCCACTCATCCCCCTTGCGTATGCGAACCAAGTGATAGGTGTTGCGGAGGTCTAATTTAGTAAAAATAACAGCGTCACTAAGTTGTTCATACATGGAATCCATTAACGGTAAGGGATATTTGTTTTTCACTGTTATTAGATTAAGACCTCTAAAATCAATGCAAGGCCTAAGAGTCTTGTCTTTCTTAGAGACAAAGAAGAACCTGGCTCCGAGAGGGGAAGTGGATGGCCGAATGATGCCAGATTTCAATGAATCATTAATGTATTGTGTCATAGCCTCTCTCTCAGGGCCCGACAGGTTAAATAACCTGCTAGAAGGTAGAGGTGCCCCAGGAAGAAGGTCTATGGCGCAATCGTACGGTCTGTGAGGAGGTAAGGAAAGAGCCTGGTGTTTGCTAAACACTCGTGCTAGCTTATGATAGATCTTGGGAACCTGAGAAAGGTCAACCTCCTCCTGGGTTGCCTCTTTACTAACACCAGGGGAGACGGCGGATGTCAAGCATCTCTCAGAACAGTTCTCACCCCATTTCTCGACCCTACCATCAGACCAATTTATAACGGGGTTGTGTTTCTTCAACCACGGAAAACCCAAGATAATTTGAGGTTTAAGAGAATCAAAGATAAAGAATTTGTCTCTCTCACGGTGATTACCTGACACAACAATTTCCATGTTATTAGTTTTACAAGAGATGGAAGAGATGGTCTGGCCTGTGAGAGCTGCTACTGCCATCGTGGGGTAGAGGGCAGTAGTTGAAATCTGAAGTTTATCGACCAGGCTCCGACTGATTAAGTTCTGTTCTGCTCCAGAGTCAATTAATGCCTGTGTAGAATAATTAGAATTATTAACACATAACGTCACCGGTAAACAAAAATTATGCTTGGAGGAAGAATAGTGTTTACCCACCAGAATCCTCCGATTTACTGATGGGCTCTGTTTTTTAGCCAAAGCCTACAGGAAGGAAGTTCATGCCCCTTCTTCCCACAATAGAGGCATTCGTTGTGAGAAATACGACGCTGACACTCCTCCGGAGACAGCCGAGTCCTTCCAATCTGCATCGGTTCGGGACCCGCCGAACCGGGAGAGGTCGACTGTGAGCTATTGTTGGGAACCAAATACTCACGGGAAAAGTAGTCCTCCTCTAAAACGTGCTCTCTGAAGCGATTATCAATTCTGGTGGCTAAAGTTATGAGCTGGTTGAGGTCGGATGGAACGTCACGGATGGCGAGTTGATCCTTAATAGGTTTGTTAAGTGCATGAATGAACGCACCTCGGAGAGCCGTCTCACCCCAGTCAGACTCCTCCGCCAAAATGCGGAACTGGATGGAAAACTCAGCCACAGTTTTATTGCCTTGTTTTAATGAGAACATCTTTTGCGACGCTTCTTCTTGCAACAGAGGTAGGTCGAATACTTGTCGAAAGTCTCTGAGAAAAGTGGAGATGGTTAGGGAATCGATGGTGCATCTACGTAAGTAGGAACACGCCCATCGAAGAGCTTCGCCATTTAGGGCGGAAATAATGAAAGTAATACGGGAGGCATCAGCTGAGTAGGTTATTGGAGCTCTATTGAAGGCCAACTCACGTTGAAGAAATCTGGCGCATTTTTCGGCTTTACCTTCGAAACACTCGGAGGGACGAATGTCAGGTTCTCGAAGGGGCTGTGGGACCGCGGGTGCCAGGGGTCCGGACGGACCCGGAGTCTGGGTCATCCTAAGCGGGGGAACCAGGTCCTTCAAACTCTGCTGGACAGAGTGAACCATGCCGCCGAGCTGTTGGAGGTTAGTTTGAATCTCCTGTTGTTGAGAGAGAAATTGTTGAAAAATAACATCATGCTCATCAATACGTTTACTTTGAGCCATTATGGACTGCTGTGTCTGTCCGTCTTCAGTTCTGCCTTGAGGGTCTGTTTGGCTGGGACATTCTGACATGATTTGATCAAGGATAAGACCCCCGATGGCAGAACCGAAGCACAGACAGATAACTGGGTTGCAAAAATAAACCTCTTTATTGTCTTTCCAGGGGAAAAGGGAGTGGAGCTAGGTTCTGCCTTGATACAGGAGCAGGGAAGGCGCGCTGTGTGGTTCTGGATTCCGGAGGACGTCTTGAAGAGAAGAAGGTGAGTACCTTTGCTGGTTTGTTGATGCTTCACTGAAGGAACAGAGAGTACAGGAGTGGGTTGGAGGTAGATGAATGGTTGAAGGGACATTCCATAGGAGGATCCTGCCTTGGTGTTGAAGCCTTGGAGGGCCCGAGACGAATCTTGACGTGGAAGTCAAAAAACTGAAAAACAACGAAGCGTGGAAGCTTGTTAGACCAACATTGTCAGGAGACAATAACAGGCCGACCATTACTTTACCATGTAAAGGGTAATGTCCCAGCACTGGAGAAGAGCCTGGCTGCAGGTTTTATGGAAGGAGCAGAACCCGTTCTCCAGAGCAGGCGACAGGTGAAGATGATGATCAATTAGTTCAGTGCAGCAACTGTGGAAGATAGTTAGTGGCAGGAAGGAAACCAGAACTCCCACATTCACAGTGTCAACAAATCCCAAAAAAGTTGAAACAAGTAGCAATAAGTGGCTGGAAGAAGGAAATTGAGCATATAACAAACAGTTGGAAGACCAATTAACACTAATTAGGTCAATTGACAACATGATTGGGTATAAAAAGAGCTTCTTAGAGTGTCAGTGTCTCTCAGAAGCCAAGATGGTAAGAGGATCACCAATTCCACCATTGTTGCGCAGAAAGATAGTGCAGCAATACCAGAATGGTGTTACCCAATGTAAAATAGCAAAGACTTTTAAGTTATCATCAACCTTGCATAACATCATCAAAAGATTCAGAGAATCTGGTAAAATCGTTGTGCGTAAGGGTCAAGGCCGTAAAACTCTACTGGATGCTCGTGATCTCCGGGCCCTTAAACGTCACTGCACCTCAAACAGGAATGCCACTGTCAAGGAAATAACAGAATGGGCTCAGGAATACTTCCAGAAAGCATTGTCAGTGAACACAATCCACCGTGCCATCCGCCGTTGCCAGCTGAAACTCTACAGTGCAAAGAGGAAGCCATTTCTAAGCAAGCTCCACAAGCTCAGACGTTTGCACTGGGCCAGGGATCATTTAAAATGGAGTGTGGCAAAATGGAAGACTGTTGTGTGGTCAGATGAGTCACGATTTGAAGTTCTTTATGGAACACTGGCGGCTGTGGCTGTGGTTAGAGCAGTCGTCCTCCAATGCGAGAGTTGGGGGTTCGAATCCACCAGCAGTCACATGTCGAAGTGTCCCTGGGCAAGACACTGAACCCCTCATAGCCTCTGATGTGTGTCCCATCAGTGTATGAATGTGATCTAAATCTCTGATTAGTCTTTTTAGAATGATTTGTTCAATTAGCTTTGTAGAGATCTTGTAGAGTGCTGTATGAATGGGTAAATGAGGACACAGATTGTAGTGTACAGGGCTTCGAGTATCTTGAAATAAGATAGAAAGGCGCTATATAAGTACAGTCCATTTACCATTTAACACTAGGACGCCATGTCATCTGGACCAGAGAGGACAAGGATAGCCCAAGTTGTTATCATCGCTCCGTTCAGAAGCCTGCATCACTGATGGTATGGGGTTGCATGAGCGCTTGTGGCATGGGCAGCTTGCATGTCTGGAAAGGCACCATTTATGCAGAGAGCTATGTTCAGGTTTTAGAACAACATATGCTCCCATCTAGACGTCATCTCTTTCAGGGAAGACCCTGCGTTTTTCAACCCGATAATGCCAGACCACATTCTGCAGCAATTACAACATCATGGCTACGTAGGAGAAGGATCCGGGTACTGAAATGGCCAGCAAGCAGTCCAGATCTTTCACCTATAGAGAACATTTGGCACATCATAAAGAGGAAGGTGCGACAAAGAAGGCCCAAGATGATTGAACAGCTCGAGGCCTGTATTAGACATGAATGGGAGAGCATTCCTATTTCTAAACTTGAGAAACTGGTCTCCTCTGTCCCCAGACATCTGTTGAGTGTTGAAAGAAGAAGGGGGATGCCACACAGTGATAAAAATGGACTTGTCCTAACTTTTTTGGGATTTGTTGACGCCATGAAATTTGGAAACAACAGATTTTTCCCTTAAAATGATACATTCTGTCAGTTTAAACTTTTGATCTGTGATTTGTGTTCTATTCTGAATAAAATATTATATGTTGGCACCTCCACATCATTGCATTCAGTTTTTATTCACAATTTGGTTAGCGTCCCAACTTTTTTGGAATCCGGTTTGTAATATGGTGCATTAAACAGCAGCCTGAACCCGAGTTTGTTCTGAGCAGATGGATATAAATATAGCAGCTTAAAGGCAGCCCGGATAAAGTGACGTATCTCCAATTAATTCAATTCAGGTTGTTTATTTAGCGCTTTTTCCTATCAGTTTGGCAGCCAAATCCCTTCCTCTGCATGCCTTTCCCTTTAAAAGGGCTAACAACAGTTGTTCATACCTAGGAATCCAAATCGCACATAAGATTGAAGACCTCTTTAAAGCCATCTTTTCTCCCTTGTTAATAAACTTTAAAGAAGACTTTGAACCCTGGTCCCTGCTTAAACTATCTTTGGTGGCTTGCGTTAACTGCTTTAAAATGAATTGGAGGAATGGCCTTACCCAAACTTACGTACAACTACTGGGCCTCCAATACTAGATTTTTTAAATATTGGCGCTACTGTGGGACTTCTCCCCTCCCCGACTGGTTAGCTGTGGAGACAAATTCTGCAAAACCTGTTTCTCTCACATCTCTGGTGTATTCACTAATCCAATCCTCCACCTCTGTGTATACAAAAAACAAAATAGTCCAAATTTCCCTTAAGATCTGAACCCTGTTACGGCACCATTTTGGCCTACAACTATTATCTCCTCATGCACCTATTACAGCAAACCATACCATTTGCTCCCGCTCTGGTAGATAAAACCTTCACAACTTGGTCTGATCTTGGCATATGGACCTTCAAGGATTTATTTGTTGATAATGTTTTTGCCTCCTTTGCACAACTATCAGAAAGATTTGCTCTTCCATCACACCACATTTTTAGATATCTACATATTCACAGTCTTGCCCATAGTAACTTCCCCACTTTTCCCCATTTGCCTGAATTCTTGGATTCCTTGTTTTTGTCTACCCCTGGGCTGAAGGAATCTATTTCTACTCTTTATAATTGAATCGCTTCATTCCGTCAGAGCTCTTTAAACTCGATTAGGAGCCTTTGGGAACAAGATATTGGGGACAATATTTTTGATGAGCTCTGGTCACGTATTCAGACACGAGTACATAAATCCTCTATTTGCGCGAGGCACTGTCTTATCCAGTGCAAGCTGGTGCACCGTGTGTATTATACTAAAGCCTGTTTATTTAAGATTTATAGCACGGTCTCTCTGGCTTGTGACACATGTCAACAATCCCCTGCAAATTTTATACTTTGACAGTGCCCTCAGCTTGATACCTTTTTGGACGGAGATATTTGCTGCTATTTCTGAGGTGGTTGGAAGAAAAATTGACCCCAATCCCCTGAGCGCCTTGTTTGGAGTCTTTTCTGGAAGACCCCACTTAACCCCATCTCAGGGTCATTCTCTAACTTTTATGAACATTATTGCACGGAGAGTGATACTACTTAAATGGAAATTGCCTCATCCCCACTCTTTTTTGCTCTGGCTCAGGGATATTCTTTATTTCCTTAAACTTTAGAAAATCAGGATGTCGCTGCATGGCTCTTCTGAGCAATTTGCACGTGTTTGGCAACCATTGCAACTTTTGGCTAAACGAATCAACTTTTCCTCTGTTCCTGATTAACTGATATTGTTTTTATTTATTTGTTTCTTACCGTTTTTTTTTTTTTACTTGATATACTGGCAACGGTGGGCTGTTTTCTTTTTGTCTTATATCCTTTGTTTGTTTTAAGAGTGGAGGCTGTTTTTTTTTTTTTTTCTCCTTTATTCATTGTATTGTAGGTGTGTGTGTGTGTGTGTGTGTGTGTGTTTAAAAAAAACAAAAAATAAAAGTAAAAAAAAAAAAAGCTGTTGTGGACACTACAGATTGGGTGAAGAATCTCAATAAATATTGTTTCTTCTCATCAAGGTCTTTTGAATTACTTTTTGTCTGACCCCTCCTCTAGGCTCAGTTTGCTATGAGAGTCCCTACCAAGGATTGTTGCTCCAGACAGTATAGCCATAACGAGGGTTCTCAAATCCCTCCACCAACATTGAGGTGGTGATTCTGCACAGAACCTTAAAGATAATATAGAATATAAAATGGTGTCTGTTTATCTTTTTGTCCAGATTAAAATAATAAAATGTTACTTTTAAAGTTATTGTAGCCACAATCTAAACGTACAGGGGTCTTTCTGATATTTTATCTAGAAAATGTTGTGTCATTAGAGGTTTGTTTCAAGTTGATCTAAACGTAAAACTGGTGATGTTTTCTAGTTTTTCATGCTGTCTTTAGTGGCTGAACCTGAACCTGGGTGGGTTGTGCTGAATGTTTGTTGTTTTTGTTCATCTTCTGTAAAGAATGAGGTTTCTTAATCAATCAATTTTAACTGTCAGGAGATGTAAATATTTTGATGTCGCTGCACCTTTCTGCTAACGTGTTCTGCTTCCTGTCTCCAGTGTTACGCACTCTGATGGGACACAAAGCCAACATCACCAGTTTGGGTTTTCATCCGTTTGGAAACTTTCTGGCCTCTAGCTCCATGGACACGAACATAAAGGTGTGTTTGTTCATAAAAATAAGTGCTCATATTTGAAATCAATATTAATGTTTTTGACCTGTTTCTTTGTTAAACATCAATGTTTTGTCAGCTGTGGGACATCCGGAGGAAGGGTTACGTGTTCAGGTACAAGGTAAGAGGTGTGTGTGTGTGTGTTGGTAGAGACAACAGACTCATTATGAATGTTGTGCTTTTTATTGATATAGTCCAAAAGTCAGACAGCATCAACTCTAATCCACTCTGGATTAATATAAAGAACAAACATACACCAGAACTGATAAATCTATTCTGTGTTTGAGAGTGAAAGTTTTGGACGTAATGGTTTGTGTTTCAGGGTCACACCCAGGCCGTACAAAGCCTGGCATTCAGTCCAGATGGGAAGTGGTTGGCCTCAGCAAGTGACGATGGCACTGTAAAGGTACTGACCCAGTTCACTACATTCTGTCAGAATTCAGAACAAAACCAAGCTGGGTTTGAGAAACTGGAAAAAAAAACATGAGTGGTTTGGTTTAAAAAACTAAAAAAATGTAAAAACATTTCGTCTTTCATCCGAAAGACTTCTTCAGTCGACTGAAGGACTGAAGAAGTCTTTCGGATGAAAAAAGAAACGTTTCGACAATTATTATTTTTTTTTTTTAAACCCGTCCAGAGGACCAGACTTAACTTTTTTAGATTTTGCTACCACTTTGAGCATGCATCAGGATACATGAGTGTTTGGGTTTTACTGCAGAATCTGCCTCTATTTGTTCCTAAACTTGGTCAGACTGAGGCCCAGATTCACTCGTTGCGCTGCAGGTGGTTTAGACTCCAACTTTGTCTTCATTTTTTCTTAACTGCTCCATCTCTGCATCAAATTCATAAAACGAACAGCACTAATTCTATGTTTGTGCATGCATGCCCTCCAATTTACACTCATTTAGTGTCTGAATGCAGCAGATCTCTGTAGTCTGCTGCACAATCTAAATATGACTGTCTGTCCAAATACATCAGCAACAGAAGTAACGGAATAAAGGTAAATGTGTTTTCTCACAGAGCTGTAGGCTTTAATAAAGTCCATACACCTTTAAAAACTGTAAGAACAGTGTTCAATGTGCTTGCAATTTTATTGGTTGTTACTGCATCCTTATTTTTAATTAAAAAAATTAAAAATATATATTTTAGAGTACAAGTTACAAGTTGTGCTCTTTCCCCTGCAGAGGGGTTTGATGTTTTTAGTGCTCCGGGAGTATGGTAGTTTAATGTTTGCCCTAGGTTTCTGGCACTGGGATGGGGCGTTGCATAAAGAATGTGTTCTGCCTTTAATAACAGTTTTAATTGTTGCTAAAACACTCTTTCAGTGTGGAGTGTGCTGCAACATTTGGTTTTTAATGTTCACTTACTTTTAGTGACAATGTCCATAAATTAGAATTTTCAAACATGACAACCCTCATAATGAGACATCACAAGTTAAAATGTGATTACAGTGATAAAACTCCTAAAAGCTAAAACTGAAAGGGTTATTTTTCCTTTAGATTTTTTTTTATATTCATAATTGTGATAATTTAAAAAATATATAGCATAGGCAGACCTTTGCACAGTACAAAATAACTTAAAAAATGCCATTTATATTTGCAAGACAGATTTCTGCCTTAATATGACTTTATTTCACTTAAAGGGATTATATATATTTTTTAAATCTGTTCATTTAGTCATTTATTACAATTTATTTTAAGTAGTTGTTTATTTATTGAATAGCATTTATCACAGTACACAATATGGTTTCAAATATTGACAAACAGCACATACAGATAACCAAAGCTTGTTAATCAGCTACAGGATCTAAATTAGCAGATATTTATGATAAACAAGAAACACTTGAAACTGACACTCTCAACATAGAGAACATCATGAATTTTTAGAAAGAACCCCCACAAGTTGAGCAGCGACACACCTCTGCATTTATTCCAGTCTTTCTCCTACCATTATACAAGCGGGGCGCCCCGCCCCGTCAACAGAACCAAGCGCCCCTTCTACCAAACCCCACCCCCAACCACCTGTCTGCACTGACGTAACGCTAAACTAGCGGCTCGCAATGCAGGAGTGCTAGCTAAAAAGCTAAAGGCAGCCTCTTCCTTCATGCTGAACCCTAACGCTGAATGCACCCCCGCCACTCGAAAACTGTTGGTACAAACAGCGCACAGCTCAGATTTGCATCTGTCTCCCCCCCCCCACCCCCCAAAAAAAACCTGTTGGTTCAGACAGCGCACGGCTGAGATGTGTGTCTGTCTCTCTCCTCTCACACACCCTGGTCTAAAACTGTAAAACTGTCAGTGCAAACAGTGCGCTGCTGCCTCTGTGTCCCCCACCCCCCCACTAAAACTGTTGGTTTAAACAGCGAGCTGCACAGCTTGGGACGAGTCTCCATTCACACACCCCCCAAACAAAAATCACGGACGAGATGAGCGCCCCGCCATGGCAAGTTATCTAGGGGAAACACTGTATTCTGATCATACTAATAAACATTTTTATGGTTAATATAGTTTGGTTCCAAGAACTAAAGCTGCAGAAATCAATAAGCTTACCTGAGAGAGTGACTGAAACAGAATGTGCACACTCCCACAGTGGCATCATCTCTGCTAGCAGGAGTTTGGTCATATGCACAAGTTGGACGTGTCTGTATGCTAATGATATTTGTCCATATGTACTAACATTTCATACAAAGTTGCAATAGCATGTACGAGCATATATGTATTTTTTACAAACTGTGATCTTTATAGTGGGACAGGCGGTTCCGTTAGGCCAGTCTGCTCTCCTTAGATAATGATTGAGAAAACGCAGCGATTGGGTGTCTCACTAAGGGTCATTCAGTCGCTATACAAATGGTGCAAGAATCTGGTTCGCAATGCTGGCAGTAAGTCGAACATCTTTAAGGTGGGAGTTAGATCCCACCAAGGAGACCTATTGTCACAATTCTGTTTGTAACTTTTATGAACAGATGTTGTCAGTACAGATGGGGTGGAATGGGTCCAGTTTGGTGACCTCAGGATTCCATTTTTGCTATTTGCTGCTGATGATGTCCCATTTATGTCATCAAACTGCGATCTCCAGTTTTTTACTGGGGCAGTTTTCAGACAAGTGTTAAGCATCTGGGAGGATCAGCGCCTCTAAATCTGAGGCCATGAGCCTCAGTCAGAAAAGAGTGGATTGCCCTCTCAACCCAGTGAGGGCAATCCACTCTTTCTGGCAATTATCCTCTCTGGGTTGAGGTGCTGCCTCAAGTGAAAAAGTTAAAATATCTCTAGGTTTTCGTTCACTAGAGATGGAAGAATGCAGTGCTAGATAGATTGATTGATGCAGCTTCTGCAGTATTGAGCACTTTGTACTGGTCCTTTGTAGTGAAGAGGGAGATGAGCTACAATGTGAAGCTTTTCGGTTACCTGTCGGTCTACGTTCTGTTAGTAAATTATCTAGACTGGTCCTAGGATTTTTGATCAGCTCAGAGATGGAATCATAATGAAATTATGACCCGGTTTTGACTGGGTTAAACGGGGCCAGCAACTCTAAAAAGCGTCTCCCAGGGATTCAATATCTGTCGAGGAATATAATTCATTTTGCTTGCTACATCATGTACAAAGGCTTTTGTAGCATCGTCTCATTTTTCCTTACACGTCAAACTACATAAGCTCGTTGAGATCACACTTAGTCACGCCCCCTCATACATGTGACAGGTTGTGCTCCCCTTCTGTGAAGGAGCAGTCTAGGGCCTATAAATCAGTAATGACACGGGACATCTGCCCCTTCTGGTTTCTGATCTCGTGTCATGTACCGGAGAGGCCTTGATTTTAATACAATTGGTAAAACTGAATTCACGTTTCCTTGATTTATTGTTAGTGTGAGTGCCGCTTCTGAGGGAGGTTCGAGTCAGGGGGAGCGACGTTGTCTGGAGGCGGGTCCTGAGTCTGAGAGGAGGCCTAAGGCCCATGACTAGCAGCAACTAGCTGTAGTGACGGGTGATCCGCAGCCAACTGCCGTTGTAACAGTTCCTACCCTCAGCTCTGAGTAGTGACCAAAAGAACAAGATATAGGATACAGGCAGTCATAATGAGTTTTCTCCACAGGGTACCTAGACCCTTATAAATAGGGTGAGAAGTTCAGTTATCAGGAAGTGTCTTGAAATACAACCACTGCTCCATTACATGGAGAGGAGCCAGTTAAGGTGTTTAGGGCATTTGGTAAGGATGCCTTCGGGATGCTTTCCTAGGGAGGTGCTTTGTGCATGCCCAGTAGGGAGGAGACACGGCAAAAGAACTAGGATACGGTGGAGAGACTGTCAATCGGTTGGCCTAGGAAAGCCTTGGAAGAACTGGAAGAGGTGGCTTTGGAAAGAGATGCCTAAGCCTCCCTGCTCAAGCTGTTGTCCCTGCCCCTGTGATCAGCTGCACAGACCAACCAAATTTAACATTAGCTCAGCTGTGTTGTTCAACACAAATGATAAAAATAAAAAATGCATCAGGAAACCTCATCCAGAAAAGGGAAACCAGGGCACCTCCCTGGCAGTGACGTGCAGTCAGGGGAGGCAGGTGAGGCAGTGCCGCACCTGTCATCATGACAAGTAAAATACTAACAATGATAAGAGAAAATACATTAAGCATGAATGCAATGCTGTTTTGGACACAGCCAGAGTTTTGTTTGTTTTTTAAACATATTTAATCTTGTTACAGACTTTAAATTGACAGGGAGTGAGTTCAAAATTGTGGATCGTCTCACAGAAAGAGCACTTTGAGCAAAAGTGGTTCTACGAAAAGGAACCTTACAGTCGCCATTTAAAGCCGCTCTGATAGATCTGCTGTAGCCCTGCAGTATCTGTATACAATTGCTTAATGGTTTGGGTGCAAGTCCATTTAATCATATGAAGATCAATTTTAAAAAATTGGAATTTATAAAATTGGAAAATTCTAGAATACCAAACTTAGCTAAACAATTACAGTGATGAAATCTGATTTGCTTTTGGTATAAAACTTTCAAGGCCAGATTGTAGAGACTTTCCAATGGTTTAAGTGTAGTTTGGTGAGTCTGTGACTAGACAGGAGCTCCATAAGACAAATGTGAAAGAATCATTGAGATGAAGAACATCTCTGCATGAAGTGTCAAATATTTTCTAATAATTTTAAAACAATTTATGTTGAAATATAAACTTCTATTCTGGGTTCATATATGGGCCAAGTCTGAAGAAATGAGAAGAAACCACCTCCACGTGGACCCACCACTTGCAGTGAGGTTCATCAAGGTCGGTGCTGTACATGCCAGGCAGCAGGCAAGGGAGGGTCCCTGGCTATGCCAATTCCTGGTGGCATAGACTAGCTCTAGGGATGTGGAACGTCATCTCACAGACAGGTGAGTGCATCAGTGCGGGATCTCCAATCCTGTTTGTGGTGTTCATGGACAGGATCTCAAGATGCAGTCATAGAGAGGTGGGTATCTGGTTTTGAAACCCCAGGGTCTCATCTCTGCTTTATGTACATGATGGTTCTGCTATCATCTTCAGGCCAAGACCTTCAGCGCGCACAGTGGCGGTTCACAGCCGAGTGTGAAGCGGCTGGAATGAGAGTCAGTTTCTATGTCTGAGGCCATGGTTCTCTACCAGAAACTTGTGGAATGTACCCTCCCAGTCGTGGTGGAGACTCTTCCACAGGTGGAGGAGTTCAAGTATTTAGGCATCTTGTTCACGAGTGATGGAAGAATGGAGCGGGAGATGTATTGACAAATTGGGGTCTTGTTCTCACTAATAATTGCATTGCTTCAGTCAGTCATGGCGAAGAAAGAACTGAGTCAAAAGGCAAAGCTCTTGATTATACTGGTTTATTTATGTTTCGACACTCACTTATGGTCATGAGGTTTAGATCATGGCCGAAGGAACAAGATCCCAGGCTCAGCCTTAATAGACAGGGAGAGGAGTTATATGTCATCCATAGGGAGCTTGGTGTAGAGTCATTTCTCCGTATGCTCTTCAATATCAAAGAGTCAGTTGAGGTGGATTGAACATCTGATTTGGACACCTCCCTTTCCATCTGGTAAGAGGCCCCCAGGAAGACCCAGAAGTCTTTGTAGGGATACGTAACAGCCTATCGTCCCTATTGGACTGCTAAAATTTGTATAAAAGGTTTTCTACTCACCTGATAAGATTCTAGAGGCCTCTGTAATCTGTATGGTACCGGTCCCTCGTCACTGAGGATATTTTAAATATTGAGCTTCCTTCTCCTGTTTCGGGTCTGAGAACCGGGTATCAGTACCAACTGAAGAATCCAGACCGGGTCCGTCCCTGAAACCGGTCTGACTCCCCACCACCATCATCTGGTTCTTTTAGTCCCAGATGGAAAGGAAACTCACTCTAACTCAAATAAATCAAGAGCTATACTTTCACTTTACCAGTTTAATGTCCATAAGGCAGGAAAAAGTTACAGTTTCAGCAATGAATGTCTCCAACCCAACACGGAAGGAGATCACGAACCGGAGAGCTGATGTGGATTAACCCTCCATCTTTTTCTTGGCCCTAGACTCAGCCTTCTTCTGGGAGCACAGCCTGTCAGAGTGAATCAGTGGGGTGACTATGTGTGACGTCATTGGTCTTATCTGTTTCTGATGGTGAAAAATGGGGTGAAAATAAATATGACTCCTTATCATGTGTTGACCCTGGGAAGCTCACTTAGAGCAGCTGGGCCCGTCTAATCTGTACAGAACTGGGCCATAACTAGTCCGTCTCTGTGCAGACAAGACCAGGGGGGGTCTCAGCATGATAAAGTAAGATACTCTAACAGTGTATCTTCTCTGGCCTGGGAATACCTCAGAGTCCCCCAGAAAGATCTAGAAAGTGTTGCAGTGGAGAGGTATGTGTGGCTTTCTCTCCTGGACCTGTTGCCTTTGCAACAACTACAAATAAATGGGGAGATGGAGACAGCTGTCTTATTTTGTTTAACTCAGTGTCAGTACATGTGACTGTCATAACATCTGTGACCTCCATGTAATAGTATGTTCTATTTCGTATAGGTTTCGCCCTTTAAGGCTGTCACTGGTGGGTTTTATCCCGTCATACAAAGCATCGCACTGAAAAGTTTAGTCCATGCCCACCTGTTGTGTGGGCCCCACCCGGTCCGTATAAATTACGTTAAGAGCGGGTAATCGGCTCCCATTTTTCTTCAGCCAGCTAATAGCACTGTCAGAAGAACAATGAAGGGAAGTTGTCCAGCTTGACCAGCTCAGTCTTTGTTAAGGCTGCCTGTGGTCCAGCCACGCCAACCTCCTGCCGTCCCGGTGAGTTCTCCTCCCAGAGGAGAAGCAGACGAGCAGCCTTGTTTCAAGGTAAGCGCCGAGGAATATTTCTCAGTGGCGGGTCGCTACACGCTGGACGATGCCATCGACCCCTTTTTTCCTTTTATCGCCGACTCTCAGAGAGAATCAGATGGTTCCTCCGGGATAGGCGACGTCAGCAGCAGCCCCTCACCCCCTCCTGGAGAGCGTAGTGTCGGAACGAGGGGGGCTGAGCGGATGCTCACCTCCCCCCTGGCTTTTTTCGCTTCGGCGACCACATCGCTCCCAGCCGTTGGTACCCTCCTCTTGGAGCTGCCTGGCATAATCCAGGAGGCGGCTGACATGAAGGGACTTTTTTCATCCCCCTCCTTCCCCTGCCTAGATCAGATGATGTAGTGGGAAGGTTTTTTTTGGCTCCACCCCAGCTCGCCGTCCTGATCCTATCTGGCCTCGTTTTCTCAGCAGTGACGTCCTACTGGAACGAGGCTGCAGCCGGACCTGGTAGACTGAGAGCGCCTGTTTCCACATCCGCGCCCATCACCAGAGTGGAGGGGTTTTACCGAGTGGAAATTCCACCCCCCCACCACCACCCCAGAGCCAAGCTTGGCGGAGGATCTCGGAGCAAAGATGTCCAGGTTGGACCAGCGTCCTGCGCCTCCGGGGAGGCATGGCCAGACGGTGACGTCGCTCTCCAACCGAGCTCACCAGCGTCTCACAGCGGTTTCTTCTCACACATCCTCCACACAAACGAGCCGGTGTCCTTAAAACAGGTTTTTCAAAATCACCGCAGCTCAAAGATAAACATGAGACACTCGCATGACACAGCAGTCGAAAGTGAATGTGGTCCGCAGAACGAGTCCAGTGGGATAACTCACTCTCAGTCTGAGCTGCACGCTTTTCACAGCAGCGATGTCAAACGCGCACTCCCGTGACGCCGGCAACCTTCACCCAAACGGCACTGCGTTGATGAAGGCGCGCACACCTCTCCCCAGCACGTCGGCTCGCATCAGCATGTATGTGAGACCGCAGAACGAGTCCAGTGGGAAAACTCACTCTCAGTAGGAGCTACACGCTTCTCACCGCAGCGTTGTCAAACGCGCAGCACCGGCAGTTTTCACCCAAACAGCGCCGCGTTGATGAAGGCGCACACACCTCTCCTCAACACACGCTGGTTCACATCGACATGAGTGTGAACCCGCAGCCTGAGCGAGACACAGAAGCGTGCTCAGAGCCCTTTCGAGAAAGCCTCGCCTTGGGTCACGCGGAGCACACTTCCGCGACGCATGACGGTGGTCGAGGCTGTAAACTGGCTGACGTCCGTAAGAAACATGACGCACCACATAAACGAGCCCCCACTCCACGAACGTTACGCTGAGTGGCAGCGGACGTGCTCTCTAGACAGTTGGATGAGCAGGCTGATCATTAGGGGTTATACGCTACAATTTGCAGCTCAACCCCCTCTGTTCGGAGGAGTTTTAGAGACGTTTCTGTCATCTCCAGACCAGGTGAACGCAGAAGTCCAGGAACTTCTGTTAAAAGAGGTCATTTACAAGGTTCCCGACGGAGAGTAAAACACAGGGTTTTACTCACGTTACGTCCTGGTTCCAAAACGGACCGGAGGAACAAGACCCTTTTTGGACCTGTCAGTTTTCAACAAGGCGATCATGGACAGACCGCTTCACATGTTGACAACCAGACAACTGTTGGACAACATTCAGAGAAACGATTGGTTTATCTCCATCGATCTGAAAGACACCTACTTCCACATACCGATCATCCCAAAGCACAGAAATTTCCTGCGCTTCTGTTTTCAAGGGATTCAGTATCAGTACAACAGGCTGCCGTTTGGTTATTCTCTCGCGCCTCGTACATTCTCAAAGTGTGTGGAGACGGCCCTGCAACCATTACACAGAGCAGGGATGATAATTTTGTTTTACCTAGATGACCTGTTGCTGCTGTCGCGCTCCAGACAGGAAGCAGCGGCGCAGACCCAGGTGCTGACGTCACACCTGCTAAATCTGGGCTTCGCCATAAATTGGAAAAAAAGCTTGATTCTCCCGGCCCAGACAATCGTTTATCTGGGAGTGGAGCTAAACTCGACCACCATGAGGGCTCGTTTATCACAGATGAGAATCGAAACTCTAAAAGACCAGCTTCGCCACGTAAGGCCTGGCAGAGTAGTAACAGCCATTTCCGTCATGAAGCTGTTAGGAACAATGTCGTCAGCTCACACAGTGGTTCTGCTGGGCTTACTCCACATGTGATGCCTCCAGAGATGGTTTGCTCGTCTGCGCGTGGATTCGGTAAAGCAGAAGAGACGGATGATCACTGCACCTCCCTCCGTGAGAACAGACCTCCGACACTGGGAAAACTCCCTGGTTCTGTCGGAGGAAGTCCCCGTCAGCAGACCTACGTCACACATGTCAGTCTTCACAGACGCGTCGCTGTTAGGTTGGGGGGGGAACATGTCTATCCCGAGCTGTAGGGGCGCTGTGGCCACCTCACACAACTGCTCATATAAATGTTCTGGAATGTTGCACGGTTCTGAATGTGATTCAACACTTTGCTTCTGTGCTGCGGAATCAACATGTTTTGATTCACACAGACAACAAGGTTACTGCTGCATACATAAACTGGCGGGGGTGTGTGCGCCCATCCCAAATGTTACACATTGCGAGACAATTACTGTGTTGGGCACACCAAAACCTGCTCTCCATCAGAACAGTGTACATCCCCGGTGTTCTGAACAAAGGGGCAGATGTAATGTCCAGGGGCGGTCCGCGTCACGGGGACTGGACCCTCCACCCCGATCTGATGGCTCAGATGTGGCAGAAATTTGGCAAAGCGGCTGTGGACCTGTTTGCAACACGAGAGAACGCTCAGTGTCAACTATGGTTCTCACTGAGCCCATGGGACGAACCACCGCTAGGGGTGGACGCGTTTGCTCACAGCCCATGGCCCAAAACGCTTCTTGATGCGTCCCCCCCACCTCCTCTGATATTATGGTTTCTGAACCGAGTTCAGGAGAAGGGATTGACGGCTCTCCTAGTGGCTCCCGTGCACGTGAATGCACCATGGTTCCCAGTTCTACGACGCCTGTTATCGGGGCGCTCGTGGAAACTGCCATGCAGGGAGGACGCTCTCCTCCAGGCGGGAGGAGCGATCAGGACTTACCCAGAAATAGGCCAGCACCTTTGGGTCTGGCCACTGAACGGATCCGCTTAGAGAAGGTGGGTTTCTCTCAAGATGTAGTGTGCACAATCCAGGATTCACGTGCTGCATCTACCACAGCACTGTACCGATCAAAGTGGACAGCTTTTCAGCGCTAGTGTACAGAGAATGGTGTAGAGGCCACTTCATGTCCACTAGGTAGCGTGCTGTCCTTTCTGCAGCAGCTGATGGGCAGAAATCTGGCATTCAGCACGATTAAAACGTACGCTGCAGCCATCTCTTCCTCTCACGAAGGTTTCGGGGACAGAACAGCTTTTAATCATCCGCTGATGAAGCGTTTTTTAAAAGGTGTACAGAGACGCAGGCCTGTTTTCACGCCCACTTGCTCCACAGTGGGATTTAACGCTGGTTCTGCGAGCCCTGATCAAAGCTCCATTTGAACCACTGATTCAGGTTCCAATTAAATTCTTGTCTCTTAAAATGGTAAATGGACTGTACTTATATAGCGCCTTTCTATCTTGTTGAGATTCTCAAAGCACTTTACACTACAATCTGTGCGCTCATTTACCCATTCATACAGCACTCTACTAGATCTCTACAAAGCTAATTGAACAAATCATTCTAAAGAGACTAATCAGTGATTTATCACATTCATACACCGATGGGGCACACATCGGAGGCAATGAGGGGTTCATTGTCTTGCCCAGGGACACTTCGGCTTGTGACTGCTGTGGGGTTCGAACCCCCAACTCTTGCATTGGAGGACGACTGCTCTAACCACTCAGCCACAGCCGCTCTGAAAACAGCCCTGCTTTTGGCTTTAACATCCGCTAAGGGGGTGATTGATTTATCTGCCCTCTCTGTCGCTCCGTCATGTCTCAGAATTCAGGCTGGCGGCAGCTCAGCTGATCTGAGGCCTAACCCAGTGTTCATGCCTAAAAACGTCACGAGCTCTTTTAAATCAAGAGCGATATCGTTGGAGGGTTTTTTCCCTCCCCCCACAAATCAGAAGAAGAAGTATCTTTCCTTCTTCTCTGTCCTGTGTGGGCGTTGACGTGCTACATAGCACGCATGGCCGCAATGTGTCAGACTCAACATTTGTTTGTGTATTATAGAGATGCATCTGCAGGTTGCCCATTATCCACCCAGCGCCTGTCACACTGGTTGTGTGAGGCCATTTATGAAGCCTACAGAGCATCAGATTTAGAGCCTCCTGATAACCTCAGGGCGCACTCGACCAGGGGCATCGCATCTTTGACTGCTTTGCATAATGGTATGACAATGCAGGATATTTGCACCGCGGCCGCGTGGTCAACACCCTGCTCATTTATTCACTTTTATCTACGTGATGTGACGGCTCATTCCATGACACATTATGTCCTTAGTGTTTTAACAGAATGAATATTGTTGTTTCATGGAACCTCATTTAAACTCACATCTGACTGCATGCATTTACAGTGTGATATGTTATCAGTCGCAGGTTGTGACTGTTGTTCTTGTTCTATTGTCACTAATCAGTTCATGACTATTGTTACCAATCAGTTCATTTGATTAATAATCAGTCCACTTGTTATTATTAATCTGTTCATATTGATCAGCCATGGATCTGTTTGGTTCACGGCCTTTTTTCAGCATCTTCCTTTTCCCCATTGAAAGCTTTTCCGGGGCGTTCATGCACTCAGAACGCATAGCTACATAGCACGCGTCTGTACGCACATGGAGAGCTGAATGACAAGACGTTTTTGGGCAAGCTGGCGCTTCGTATGGTGTTCCAATGGACCCAGTGAGGCGAGGACTACATCTGCTTCGCCCTTTAACCCACCAGCGACAGGCTTAAAGGGCGAAGCTTATACGAAATAGAACGTTGGTTACGTACTGTAACCCCAGATTCTATGAGTATAGGCGTAGCCCTTTAAGCATCGGGCCTCACTGGGTCCTAAATGGCTGAAGAAAAAGCTATTTG
The DNA here is from genome assembly GCF_014905685.2 of Nematolebias whitei. NCBI lineage: Eukaryota > Metazoa > Chordata > Actinopteri > Cyprinodontiformes > Rivulidae > Nematolebias > Nematolebias whitei. The sequence continues at coordinate 52,349,095 of NC_056499.1, read as the reverse complement.
GGAGCCGATTACCCACTCTCAACGTAATTCATACGGACCGGGTGGGTCGCACACAACAGGTGGGCACGGACCAAACTTTTTAGTGCGATGCTTTGCATGACGGGATAAAACCCACCAGCGACAGCTTTAAAGGGCTACGCCTATACTCATAGATTCTGAGGTTACAGTACGTAACCAACGTTTGGTGCAGACTGGACAGCCTGTTGTCTTTTACCTCCTGACTTCAGAGAAAACCAAGTTTAGTGATTGGGCTCCTTAAATTTCCAGGTATCACAACCTTATAACAGGTGTCATAACAGGTGCCAATTTAGAGCTACTGTTGTATTGTAGTGCAGCTGACAAGACAAAACCACAGACTGTACCTGACTGGGAGCTGAGAGTAACAGCTCCAGTACCAACAAATCGAGATAATGCGTCTTGTCTTTGCAGCTCTGGGACCTGTATCAGGGGAAAACCATCACAGAGTTTACATCTCACTCTGCAGCTGTCAACTGTGTCCAGTTTCACCCCAATGAGTACCTTCTGGCATCTGGCAGCTCTGACAGGTCCGACCACACCATCTGAACACAAACAAATACACACAGACTTTCCTTCTCAGTCCTCGTCATATGCTAACCTCCCCAACACCATTTTGTGTCCTAACATGAGTCGTAACATGATCAAAATGTGAATCCAGCATTTTTTGTTTTCTGAGCCACTCCTTTTAATGAAATGAACATCAGCTGTAGACATATTTATTGTTGCTGTTTATATGTTGAGCATAGCAATTAAGTTTTCTTCTTTAGTGTTTTTAATGTTCATTATCAAGATAATCTTTATTTACATTAACAATACTCGTAAATAGGAAAAAATATATATCTGAAGAAATCAGGATAAATAGTTCAGTCTCATGTAAAGACATTAAGACTTTAAATCCATTTTTGATTTGTTTTCATTTATGAACCAGTGGTGGCTGTTGGATTTTTGTCCAGGAGGGGTCCTATCTATCTGTCTGTCTATCTGTCTGTCTGTCTATCTGTCCGTCCGTCCGTCCGTCCGTCCGTCTCTCCGTCCGTCCCTCCGTCGATACATATATATATTAAAAAAAAAATATATATATATATATATATTATATATACAAATATA
>NC_056499.1:52327644-52332970 GCF_014905685.2 Nematolebias whitei | reverse complement strand
CCGAGGGGGTCCCGGCAGATGCACCTTACCTTTCCTATTCCGAGGGGGTCCCGGCAGACGCCCCTCACCTCTTCTGTTCCGCGGGGGTTCCGGCAGATTCCCCTCACCTCTCCTGTTCCGAAGGGGTCCCGGCAGACGCTCCTCATCTCTCCTGTCCCGAGGGGATCCCAGCAGACGCTCCTCACCTCTCCTGTTCTGAAGGGTTCCAGACGGACTACGCATCCATTCCTGCCGCCGCCGCAGAAGACTCCGTTCCTGCCACAGAAGACTCCGTTCCTGCCGCCGCCGCGGAAGACTCCGTTCCTGCCACAGAAGATTCCGTTCCTGCCGCCGCCGCAGAAGACTCCGTTCCTGCCGCCGCCGCAGAAGACTCCGTTCCTGCCACCGCCGCCGCAGAAGACTCTGTTCCTGCCGCCACCGCAGAAGTCTCCGTTCCTGCTCCTTCCGCAGAAGACTCCGTTTCTGCTCCTTCCGCAGAAGACTCCGTTCCTGCTCCTGCCGCAGAAGACTCCGTTCCTGCTTCTGCCGCAGAAGACTCCGTTCCTGCTCCTGCCGCAGAAGACTCCGTTCTTGCTCCTGCCGCAGAAGACTCCGTTCCTGCTCCTGCCGCAGAAGATTTAGTTCCTGCTCCTGCCGCAGAAGACTCCGTTCCTTCTCCTGCCACAGAAGATTCAGTTCCTGCTCCTGCCGCAGAATATTTAGTTCCTGCTCCTGCCGCAGAGCCTCAGGCCTCTCCGTCATCTGCTGCAGAAACACAGGCCTCTCCGTCATCTGCTGCAAAGCCTCAGGCCTCTCCGTCATCTGCTGCAGAGCCACAGGCCTCTCCGTCGTCTGCTGCAGAGCCTCAGGCCTCTCCGTCGTCTGCTGCAAAGCCACAGGCCTCTCCGTTGTCTGCTGCAGAACCTCAGGCCTCTCCGTCATCTGCTGCAGAGCCACAGGCCTCTCCGTCGTCTGCTGCAGAGCCACATGCCTCTCCGTCGTCTGCTACAGAGCCACAGGCCCCTCCGTCGTTTGCTGCAGAGCCACAGGCCTCTCCGTCATCTGCTGCAGAGCCACAGGCCTCTCCGTTGTCTGCTGCAGAGCCACATGCCTCTCCGTCGTCTGCTGCAGAGCCACAGGCCCCTCCGTCGTTTGCTGCAGAGCCACAAGCCTCTCCGTCGTCTGCTGTAGAGCCACAGGCCTCTCCGTTGTCTGCTGCAGAGCCACAGGCCTCTCCGTCGTCTGCTGCAGAGCCACAGGCCTCCATGACAGCAGCAGCAACTCCCCAGGCCTCCATGACAGCAGCAGCAACTCCCCAGGCCTCCATGACAACAGCAGCAACTTCCCAGGCCTCCATGACGCATGCTGCAGCTCCCCAGGACTCTATGGCGCATGCTGCAGCTCCCTAGCACTCCATGACGCATGCTGCGTCCTCCAAGGTCTTTTCGCCGCCAGATGCGGCCTTCAAGGTCTCATCGCCGCCAGATGCGGCCTTCAAGGTCTCTTCGCCGCCAGATAAGGCCTCCAAGGTCTCTTCGCCACCAGATGCGGCCTCCAAGGTCTCTTCGCCGCCAGATGTGGCCTTCAAGGTCTCTTTGCCGCCAGATGCGCCCTTCAAGGTCTCTTCGCCGCCAGATGTGGCCTCCAAGGTCTCTTCGCCGCCAGACGCGGCCTCCAAGGTCTCTTCGCCGCCAGACGCGGCCTCCAAGGTCTCTTCGCCGCCAGACGCGGCCTCCAAGTCGTCATCGCCGCCAGACGCGGCCTCCAAGTCGTCATCGCCGCCAGACGCGGCCTCCAAGTCGTCATCGCCGCCAGACGCGGCCTCCAAGTCGTCATCGCCGCCAGACGTGACCCCCAAGTCGTCATCGCCGCCATACGCGGCCTCCAAGTCGTCATCGCCTCCAGACGCGGCCTCCAAGTCGTCATCGCCGCCAGACGCGGCCTCCAAGTCGTCATCGCCGCCAGATGCGGCCTCCAAGTCGTCATCACCGCCAGATGCGGCCTCCAAGTCGTCATCGCCGCCTCCGCGGCCTCTCTGGTCCTGTGTATTGGACGACCTCCCGGCCGCCCCCCGGAACGTGGTTCCCGTGATGGACGGCCTCCCGGCCGCCCCCCTGACCTGGTCCGGCTTGATGGATGGTCTCCCGGCAGCCCGCCGGAACAATGACTTCTAGGGACGGTCTCTTGACCGTCCAAATCCTTTGTGTTCCCTGCTTTTGTTTTGCCGTAGTTTTTTCAGGTCTTTGGTTTCTTCCTTGTGTTTCCTCGGGCCCTCCACCCTTGCAGTGCCGCCCTCCACCCGCCCAAGTCCTTCGGGAGGGGGGGTTTTGGGGACGCCTGGGGCCGTCCTTAAGGGGGGGGGGGGGTACTGTAAGGATGGTACCATTTGGTGGTCCGGTTTGTGTCTGTGTTCTCTAGTGTTTTCCCTTTAGTTCAATTGGTGCCACCCTTGTCTCGTCACAGCTGTTTGTAATCACGTCTCGTCTTGTCCCTGTATATAAGCCGTCTGTTCAGTCTTGTTCTTTGTCGCATCGTCTTCGTTGGGCCTCCGTGTTTCCCTGAGTCTTCCGAGTTCTCCTGAGTCTTCTGAGTTTCCCTGAGTCTTCTGAGTTCCCCGAGTTCCTTCCGAGTTTCCTGTTCATCCTGTTATGTAAGTTTTGCTGCCTCGTCAGCCTGTTATTTTGTATTTTTATTATCATTAAATATCTAATTTTGTATTTCTGCCGAGTTGAGTCCCTGTCTGCACTACTGGGTTCGTCCCTGACCCGAAAACCCTGACAGTGGTGACGTAGATGATACGCAGAGCTCGAGTCCAGAAGGAGTTAGCGGTAGCAGGCTAGGCTGTGGTGTAGTCTACATTTTTGTAGTGGGTCTACTGTGCTTAGAAACCAAAGTGCACCAGTTAGTTTAATATAATCATTAATTTCTTTGGATTTTTAAGCACATTAAACATTTCTTAATTTCTCTGATGCTTATATTTGAATAAATGTACAACAAACTTTGTACAACAATTGGCTTTGTATTAAAACCATGTTATAAAATGTATAAAACATTATCAAAACAAAACATGTTCAAGTATTAAGTAGTAAGTACAGAAGTATTAATTATACAAAAAAACAGGTTGAACCAACTCAATGTGTCTATAAAATGTTCCAGATGGGTTGACAATGACATGAGACCATGGTCATGTATCATTGCCAATGATACATGACATGGGCTCGTGTCAGTGGGCTCTTTTAAGTGGGTATACAGAAATTCCCAAGCTTTTTTAGTGGGTATACTTCGTATGCCCGCGTATCGCATAGACTACACCACTGAGGCTAGGTTAATCTACAACACGCAGTAAGTTTTCGCTTTAAAATGAGTGCCCATGACTGTCAGAATGTGACTGAACAAGCTTTCACAAGCGAAGAGAAAGCAGATGACATAACTGATAAGAGAGGAAAGACTAATTTGGCGGCTTGGAAGTGGTTCGGCTTTCTAAGATCTGATAAACTGCAGGTTTCAGTGTGCTACAAAATGTGTCATAGGCTCATTCCAACTAGTGGTGGGAACACTTCTAACTTGTTCTGCTCGATAGAATTTGCTGATAGTTAGAAGATGAAGCACAATAAAAGTTTGAGCCAATGTTTCCCTGAAACACCCCCAGCTGTATCAAAAGAGAAACCCATGCAGCTGCATGGGTTAGGGTTGCACTGTTGTTTAAAGTTAAAACTATTAATATTGACAAAGTTGAGAGTTTTATGTTTATTTGACAGTGATTTCAAATTTCTTTGAAGGCTAAATACAAATAAAAGGTGAACATTAATTTGTAGTTTGTACAGTTTTTCTGAGGCTTTTATATTGTTTATATCAATATCGGAATTATTTCGTTAACGACCGAAATTAACAAATATATTGTAATAAAAGTTTTGGCCATATCGTCCAGCCCTACTTCCAGACAGCACCATAGTCCTGTTAGGATGTTGGTGTCAGCCGGTACAGCGCATATTTATTTTTCTTTCTTTTTTTTTCATTTACCCTTTATTTAAACAGGTAGTCTCACTGAGTCACGAGAACTCATTTTTCAAGAGAGACCTGTTCTTGGGAGCAGATGGTGGGGTTAGGGGCCTTGCTCAGGGGCCCAGAGTGGGACAAATGAGGATGGAGGCAGGTGTGGGTGTTTCACATTTACCACCCACATTTTAATGCTGACGGTACTGGGAGTTGAGCTTGCGACTTTCCAATCACAGGCCCATCTTCTCTAACCTCTGTGCCACCACTCCCCAGATAAGCATTCACAGAAGTTCTGGGGGTGGGGGGGGGGGGGGGGGGGGGGGGTGATAGACAGAGACTTCTTAGCTTACACATATCCCAGGAGAAATTTGATGTCTGCCTGCTTCAAGGCCGAACGGGGGAGTCAGATTCAGATAAGCCACAGTTGTTGATTTCTTTTAAGGAAGACTGTTATTTCTCGTCAGCCTTGAGTTCTGCTGGTACTTTGAATCCAAAATGGCCAGATTTGTGGGCATTCCACTGGTCCGTGCTTATTAGCTCCCTTCTATGTCGTCCCCAACATGCCGGCGAGTCCCAGAAGCGCAAGTGGCAGCGATTCTCACAAATCGTTTTCATCTTACGGTTTAGCTCGTAAATCAGCTGATTTTGACTGCTCGAAGCACGAACTAAACCTTCACACAAGGTCGGCAGCTTTGCCATGGCCATAACTACTGCCGCCGTCTTCTTTAATAGCCGATAACATAGGTATCTGCTGGTGCCAAAAAGCAGAAACCCTGCTATCATGATACCAATGATATAAGCATCTTCGGCGTCCTCCTGAGACAATACGGAAAGACACATCAGCTTCCAAACCCTCCACAGATCCATGACATACCCTGCCACGTGCATTTCAGTGGGGCATGAGAGTTCTCCAAGATCCTGTCGCTTGGTTGAAAAAATGTTATCAATTGCGTTGAAAGTCCAGCTGACCAGATCCATGATAGTAATTTACCATTTGGAAGATGTGTAAATAGAAGCTCTGTTACACAAGACGGAGAGCAAAAAAGCAGGAGGAGGACGGGAGAGAGAAGAAAAGCATCTGTCTTGCTCGAGAGCGAGTGAGAAAAAATTTAGCAGAAGCTAATTCTGCTTACTGTTTCCAAAGTTAGCAAAAAGGCTAATCCGCTCAATGAAAAATTTGTTCCGCTATTAGCTGATAGTGTACTGGTGGAACTGTGCCCACCGCTGCAAAATACACACTATCAATTACAGCAACACATGCTAACACACACTATAATATACACTGTATCACAATATACACTAACAAATACAGCAACACATGCTAACACACACTGTAATATACACTGTATCA
>NC_056499.1:52319041-52327634 GCF_014905685.2 Nematolebias whitei | reverse complement strand
AAATACAGCAACACATGCTAACACACACTGTAATATACACTGTATCACAATATACACTATAACAAATACAGCAACACATGCTAACACACATTGTAATACACACTGTATCACAATATACACTGTAACAAATACAGCAACACATGCTAACACATCATCAACACACACTGCAATAACACACAGTAACATATACTGTTACACACACGTTAAAACACTGTAAAAGAACACTAACACTGTAACACATATAAACACACACACTGTAGCATACATATACACACACACACACACACACACACACACACACACACACACACACACACACACACACACACACACACTATTCAAGTGAAACATAGTAAGCAGAGTTGGTGGCTCTGAGTTTCAGAGTTGTTCAGCTCTAAATTAATTCACGTATTGATCAGATCAGTAATGACCAGGTTCTGTTCCGTCCAGGTCGCACCCCTCCAAGGATCCCCGAGCCGTTTCCTGCACCTCCTGAGGACGGTGAGTCCACTTGAAACGGGTCTCTGGACTGTACTCAGATGAATGTTGCAGTGTTGTGTTGGAGTCCAGTGAGCTGAGCAGCAGATAAACAGCCCGCTGCATCAGTGAGAGTAAATTAAAGTTGATCCATATTTTAATGTCAAACTCCTACAGCTAATTACATCATAACAGATCTGCACTTTTTAAATTTAAAGCTTTGCTGCAGGTTTGTCTTCTTCCAGTTTGTAGCTAATGTTTCCTGGACAGTGTGAGTCTGGATTTGATCAGGCTTTTAAAATGTTTCGGTTCATTCCTGCAGCTTTTCTCTAAACACAGTTTGTTGTTTCCTGTTGGAGGGGACCTGCTGATAAAGATGGTGTCTCCTCCTCCTTTCAGAGAACGTGAAGGTGATCGGGCGGCAGCCGAAGGACATGATTCCTCCTTTTCCTGACAAACAGAAGGTTAGTGAAGGCAGCAGCTTCAAGCCCCATGAGCATTACTCCAGTTCTATTTTGTATAGGCTTCGCCCTTTAAGGCCGTCGCTGGTGGGTTTTATCCCATCACACGAAGCGTAGCACTGAAAACTTTAGTCCATGCCCACCCGTTGTGTGGGCCTCACCCGGTCCGTATAAATTACATTGAGAGCGGGTAATCGGCTCCCATTTTTCTTCAGCAAGCAACCAGCACTGATTTTCACAAGAACGCGATGTCCAGCACCATCTGCCTGTGCCTGTCCTGCAAGACCAGCTACATGCTGAGTTTCGACCGGCACGACATCTGTGAAGGTTGCCTGGGTCCCCGCCACGCCTCCTCCTGCCGTCTCTGTGACCTCCTTCCTCCTGAGGAGAGGCAGAGGCGAGCAGCCTTGTTCAAGGCTAACGTCGAGGAGTGCCTCTCCGTGGCGGGGGACTGTTCGCTGTTACGCCATCGCCTTTTTTTACGCCGAGTCACGGAGAGAATCGGATGATTCCTCCAGGACAGGCAACGTCAGCAGCAGCCCCGCTGCTCATTCCCTCCCGGAGAGCTCAGTGTTGGAACGGGGGGTGCCGAGCGGATGCTCACCCCTCCCGGGCCTTTCCGCATCAGCGAACACACTGCTCCCAGCCGTTGGTGCCCTCCTCTCTGAGCTGCTCGGCATAATCCAGGAGGCGGCTTACACGAAGGGACTTTCCGTCCCTCTCCTCCCCCCACCCAGATTGGATGATCTAGCGGGAAGGTTTGGCTCCACCCCAGCTCGCCGCCCTGACCCCATCTAGCTTCGTTTCCCGGCAGTGACGTCCTACTGGAACGAGGCTGCAGCCGGACCTGGTAAACTGAGAGCGCCCATCTTCACCTTCGCTCCCATTACCAGAGTGGAGGGGTTTACTGAGCGGAATTTTCCCTCGGTACCCCCCCTGGAGCCACGCCTATTTTCACATTCCAATCATTCCAAAACACAGAAAGTTCCTGCGCTTCTCCTTCCAAGGAACCCAGTACCAGTACAACAGGCTCCCGTTCAGCTACTCCCTCGCACCACGTACGTACATTTTCAAAATGTGTGGAGACGGTTCTGCAGCTGCTACACAGAGCAGGGATGAGAATTTTTTTCTACTTGGACGATCTACTGCTGTTAACTCGATCCAGGCAGGAAGCAGCTGCACAAACCAAAGCGCTGACGTCATACCTGCTAAACCTGGGTTTCGCCATAAACTGGGAGAAGAGTTTGGTTCTCCCGGCCCAGATGATCGTTTACCTGGGAGTGGAGCTAAACTTGTCACTATGAGGGCCCGCTTATCACAGACGAGAGACGAAGCTCTAAAAGACCAGCTCCTCCGCGTAAAACCCGGCAGAGTAGTAACAGCCGTTTCCATCATGAAACTGCTGGGAACGATGTTGTGAGCTCACGCTGTGGTTCCGCTGGGCTTACTCCACATGAGATGTCTTCAGAGGTGGTTCGCTTGTCTACGTATAGATCCGGTACGTCAGAAGAGGCGGATGATCTCTGTGCCCCCCTCCGTGGGAACTGACCTGAAGCACTGGGGAAACCCTCTCACTCTGTCGGAGGGAGTTCCTATCAGCAGACCTACGTCACACGTCTAAGTCTTCACAGACGCGTCCCTGTCAGGCTGGGGAGGAACGTGCCTGTCTCAGGCAGTGGGGGCGCTGTGGCCACCTTGCACATCAGCTCATATAAACGTTTTGGAATGTCTCACGATTTTGAATGTGATTCAGCATTTTGCTCCCTTGTTGCAGAATCAGCATGTTCTGATTCACACAGATAACAAAGTGACTGCAGCTTACATAAACCGGCAGGGGGCCGTGCGCTCAGCCCAATTGTTACACATTGCGAGGCAGCTGTTGTGTTGGGCACACAAAAACCTGCTCTCCATCAGAGCAGTGTACATCCCCGGCGTCCTGAACAGAGGAGCGGACATAATGTCCAGGGGTGGTCCGCGCCACGGGGACTGGAGTCTCCATCCCGAGCTGATTTCTCGGATTTGGAAACGGTTTGGGAGAGCAGCAGTGGATCCGTTTGCCACACGGGAGAACGCCCAGTGCCAACTATTGCCCCATTTCCACTGTCACGGCGCGGGTCGGATATTTCCAGCTTGACGCGTGTTTGAGGTCTTTTCCATGGTTCTTGGGACCAGCTCGCCTCCTTAAATTCTGGCCCGGCTTCTCAAGGGGTCCAAGCAACCTGAGCCGTGACGTCAGAAACACTATCGGTCACTGATTGGTCAGGGGGAGGAGTCTATGAAGTCTTTCCAAACAACCCGATCCGCCATTTTTCTCTCCCGCCTGCCATTAGCGATAACTCGAGGAGCGTATCTTTTAGTATCTTTTGAAGCTATACACAAACAATAATATCAAAGCCGCGGTCAAATGCAGAATTGCAGGTGGTGTTGTGCTTGGTGGCCGAAGAAAAAAGTCAAAGCGAGCTAGATGGAGCGATTGGAGGGTGGTTTGGACACGGCCACTGCTCTACTTGAATCATTTATAGAAGATGGTGAGTGTTTTCTAACGTTAAACATATTTTAAGTTACTCATCCCATCGGTTCTGAACATATTTTTAACTAACAAATGAGGCTGACGCCATAATAGGACAACATCGGTGTTACGATACTAAGCTAATTTGCATAAATGCTAACTGTCCTCCGGTCCCGTTTCTCACTGTATTTTATCCAGAACGTATTTCAGCGTGTGACGGTCCATCTCTAAACTCCACATTAAACCCTCCAAGCCTCCCGGCTTCTGCCCCTGCTCCATCAGCAGAGTCTGCACCTGACAGGTCTCCATCACAGGCTCGCAGCCCACCTGCACCTCACAGAGGAGCACAACGCTGCAGCCTTCTATGCTTGGTAAGAACAGATGCAACATGTTCCACATCACTTTATTTGTGCCGATAAGGACTTGCTTTTATTTTATTTTTAAAGTAAAAAAATAAAATGTTGAATTGGGATGGAATTATGTACAAACCGGGTTCCAAAAAAGTTGGGACACTAAACAAATCGTGAATAAAAACTGAATGCAATGATGTGGAGGTGCCAACTTCTAATATTTTATTCAGAATAGAACACAAATCACAGATCAAAAGTTTAAACTGAGAGAATGTATCATTTTAAGAGAAAAATCTGTTGTTTCCAAATTTCATGGCGTCAACAAATCCCCAAAAAGTTGGGACAAGTCCATTTTTACCACTGTGTGGCATCCCCCCTTCTTCTTACAACACTCAACAGATGTCTGGGGACAGAGGAGACCAGTTTCTCAAGTTTAGAAATAGGAATGCTCTCCCATTCATGTCTAATACAGGCCTCTAACTGTTCAATCGTCTTGGCCCTTCTTTGTCGCACCTTCCTCTTTATGATGCGTCAAATGTTCTCTATAGGTGAAAGATCTGGACTGCAGGCTGGCCATTTCAGTACCCGGATCCTTCTCCTACGTAGCCATGATGTTGTGATTGCTGCAGAATGTGGTCTGGCATTATCGTGTTGAAAAATGCAGGGTCTTCCCTGAAAGAGATGACGTCTAGATGGGAGCGTATGTTGTTCTAGAACCTGAACATAGTTCTCTGCATTAATGGTGCCTTTCCAGACATGCAAGCTGCCCATGCCACAAGCGCTCATGCAACCCCATACCATCAGTGATGCAGGCTTCTGAACGGAGTGTTGATAACAACTTGAGCTATCCTTGTCCTCTCTGGTCTGGATTACATGGCATCCCAGTGTTCCATGAAGAACTTCAAATCGTGACTCATCTGACCACAGAACAGTCTTCCATTTTGTCACACTCCATTTTAAATGACCCCTGGCCCAGTGCAAACGTCTGAGCTTGTGGAGCGTGCTTAGAAATGGCTTCCTCTTTGCACTGTAGAGTTTCAGCTAGCAACGGCGGATGGCACGGTGGATTGTGTTCACTGACAATGCTTTCAGGAAGTATTCCTGAGCCCATTCTGTTATTTCCTTGACAGTGGCATTCCTGTTTGAGGTGCAGTGACGTTTAAGGGCCCGGAGATCACGAGCATCCAGTAGAGTTTTACGGCCTTGACCCTTACGCACAGCGATTGTTCCAGATTCTCTGAATCTTTTGATGATGTTATGCACGGTTGATGATGATAACTTAAAAGTCTTTGCTATTTTTTGCTGGGTAACACCATTCTGGTATTGTTGCACTATCTTTCTGCACAACAATGGTGGAATTGGTGATCCTCTTACCATCTTGGCTTCTGAGAGACACTGACACTCTGAGAAGCTCTTTTTATACCCAGTCATGTTGTCAATTGACCTAATTAGTGTTAATTGGTCTTCCAGCTGTTTGTTATATGCTCAATTTCCTTTTTCCAGCCACTTATTGCTACTTGTCCCAACTATTTTGGGATTTGTTGACACTGTGAAATTTTGAATCAACATATTTTTCCTTTAAAATGTTACATTTTCTCAGATCAAACTTTTGATCTGTCATCTATGTTATATTACGAATAAAATATTGACATTTGCCATCTCCACATCATTGCATTCAGTTTTTATTCACAATTTGTTTAGTGCCCCAACTTTTTTGGAATCCGGTTTGTACACAGGGTCCCAGTTACAGACAACAACATGTAAAAGAAAAACAGTAATAAGATCTAAGATATGAATTAAGAAAAATATCAAAAAACATCTACTAATAATAAACTAAGCACTAATAGAAGTAAACAATCAAAACAATTTGTCAAACAGCAACATGAACTTGAGTTTGTGCAGCCTTATGAATATCTTTGTTCTTTTTTTTTTTTTTTCCTTGCTACTCTACGGTGAAACCAGACGTGTTTTCCCTCTCTGCCCCCCCACCCGGTTCCCTGCTGCGCTCTTTTGTCCTGTGAACCCTTAAAAAGCCTCTTTTTTTTCCCTGCATACCTCTTAATTGGAAGGATCAGCTGGTCTCTCAACAAAATCGATCAATTTCTCCCGACAGGAGTCAGGGTAAGGAGGACCCTCTGACCTCTTAGGAACAAATTGGATTCATGATGACAACTAGATTCTACTGTTTGGTTGGTGGAATCTGGTTGTCTACAAATTCGTGTAGAGGTGTTGAAGCTTGACAGTGCTCGGACTGAATGTGGAGCTGTGACAGGTATTTGGAGCAGCTGTATAAGGACTGTGATCTCCCTGGCAGCACTCATGAATGATGGGTATAATCTTGGAGAAAGCTGTGAGCTCAACTTTTGGAGTAAAGGATCAATTCGGCTGTTTTGGAGTTTCCATCAGAGAATATGTACCAGCAAGACTTTAAAGGCAGAAACAACAATTACGAGTTCTGCCTGACCCAAACTGTGGCCTTGATTCCGGACTTATCTCAACTCCTCCTGGAATGTTTTGAAAACAACAAAGATGCTTTGACTGTTTCCTCACCCCTCCCTTCCCCAAGGCCGTGGACATGTGGCAGAACCTCAACTGAGCTGAAGATGAACGTCACCTCTTATCTGGACAATGGCTGAGGGGGGGCTCTGGACTATGCTATGTCTTTCCCTTAAAAATTCAACGTTTTCACCATCTATATGTTCATGTATAATGTCTGTTTATGTTGCTTTGCTGTGGTAGGTTTTTTTGATGCCTCAAATTGTGCCCTGTCTAGGACACGGTGTGAGAGATCTTTTTTAATACCGTCTCTCCTCATGTTTTCTTTCCTTTTCTTATCTAAGCAAAACATTATTCTGAATAAGAATAAGAAGGCCGCGCTGATTATTTTTAGCCCCAGCTTTGTGCACTCCGTCCATCTTCGGACGACTGTACATACATATTCGCGTTGTATCTCGGTGCAATGCCAATAAAGTTTATTCTGATTCGGATTCTGATTCTGATTCTAGAATTGCGCCGCTCAAGGTGGCTGAATGTTGGAGCAGCTCTGTTACTTTCATTCTGAGATTTTGCTTTTGGAAACTTTAATTCCTCTTTTTTTTTGGATGATTGTTTCCTCTGGTATCAGATGCTGTGCAGCTGGAAGGATTTTTACTGAAACTTTTTAAGTTTTGGACATTTGTTATGATGTGTCACCATGGCAACAAGGCAGTTTTCTACAACCAACAGCCGATTTACATCTCAAAAGCTCAAATAATATCTCAGCTACAGCCCCAAATCTCAAATGAGTTAAAAAGGATGCTCTGTGGACGCATGCCCATCTACCTGCTGGCTGTGCTCGAGTGCCTGACCACAGAGATCCTGGAACTAGCAGGAAACACGGCTCATGACAGCGGAAGGACAGGATTGTACCTTGGCACCTACAGTTGGCTGTCTGCAGCGACGAGGAGCTCGGCAGACTGCTGGGAGGAGTGGCCATCGCTCTAAGAGGAGTTCTGCCCGGCATTGGGGCAGTCCAACAGCCTGGAGGAACTGAGAGACCAGCCGAGTCTGGGTGGACAGATCGGACGGCATCTGCAGCCAGTTTCTTAGGATCCACTGTGGGATGGACCTTTACAAGAGATCCTTGCTACCTACAGCCATCAGTATCAATAACATCTTTTAATGAAATGAAGATAACGAGTTACAACAACAAATAATTTCCCTTTGGGATTAATAAAGTATTTTTGAATTGAATTGAATTGAATCTAATCAGGATAATCACTGTGAAAAATCACATCATGTTGCTGCTGATCTGTTTCATGTTGCTGTGTACATTTGTGCTCATCTGTTCACACAGACTTTTGTCCATGCTGCTGTTCAGTGTATTGTGTTTATTGTTTCTATTAGTGCTTAGCATATTTTTAGTTGATGTTTTTCTTAGTTCATATCTTAGATCTTATTACTGTTTTTCTTTTACATTTTATTGTTGAATTTAAGTGGGACCCTGTGTACATAATTTTGATCCACCACATGTACCACATGTGGTGCGAATGACAATAAAGAATATCTGTATCTGTATAATACTTTCTGATTCATATATCCATTGTTATTATATTATTTTCATTATTTTTAAATCAATTTATTTTTCATTTTCTTAGTTTATCAGTTTATTATTATTAATATAGCTGTTAGCTGCACCTTTCTTTGTTTTATGCATTTATTCAAAAATAGTATGTAGCTTGAATTAACCACCTTTTTCTTCTTTCTAGTCAAGAGAAAGAGAAGAGTCCAGTAAAGAAAAGTCTTATTTCATCACTGAATGAACTTGAGGAACTGAACCGGACACAGCTGGACAAAGCCGGACAAAGCACTTGTGTCTTCTTCTGGATGAAGCCCGTGAGGCAAGGGATAGACAGATAGACAGTCATTAGTTGGATAAAGTATTTTTTATTTTTGTACATTTTTCACTTCTTACTTTTCCTATTAAACAATTTTTGCTTAAGTGGTGTCCTTGAACATTAAATTTCCTAAACAAATTTTACAATGTTAAGTGCATATAGTGTTTGTTTAAATCCATACTGGAAGTTGAGAAAAATTTCCAATTGCATTTGATCTTTAATGAATCCTAAGAAAAGATTACCAGAATCTGCTCAACTGTTATTATGTTATCAATTTTTTGGTTCTAGGATGAAGTGAGATGAAAACAGTCAAAAATTCAGAAAAGACAGTTATCAGTTATCGGCCATACAACTGTGGCCTGAGAGATTCAGTTGAAAGCCCTGGTGCACCTTTTATTTGAACCTGCAGAGATTTGAACA
>NC_056499.1:52277152-52318641 GCF_014905685.2 Nematolebias whitei | reverse complement strand
AGAACAGACATCAGTTTAAGTAGATAGAGTTAAAAGTCAACAAAGACGTATATTTGATAAATAGTGTTTTAGAAACATCTGCAATGGTCCAGATTTTTGATAACATTATCTGATACTGTTGACATGAAGGATCTAGGCGAGATGAGTGTTGATAGTTTCAAATCTGTCTGTAAGTTGTTCCAGGCTGAGGGGACGGCGAAGCTGAATGCTCTTTTTCCTAGTTCAGTTCTGACCAGAGGAACTGACAGGAGGATTAAGTCATTAGAGCGCAGGGAGTAATGATTGTGTGATGTTTGTATTAGGGAGGTAAGGTATGACGGGACTAGGTTTAGAAGGGTCTTATAGATGAAGGATATCCAGTGAGTGTATCTGCGAGCGCTGAGAGAAGACCAGCTAGACTTGACGTAAAGTTCACAGTGATGAGTGCGATAACTGGAATCAGTAATGAATCGAAGGGCACCATGATAAACTGTCTAAGGACTGTAGGTATTTTGATGCAACACTCATGTACAGCACGTCACCATAATCTAATATCGGCATGAAAGTTGCAGCTACTAATGCTCTCCTGGCTTTACATGAGAAGCAGGATTTATTTCTGAAGTAGAAGCCTAGCTTCAGTTTGAGTTTAGTGACCATTTTGGAGATGTGGATTTTAAATGACAGTTTATTGTCAATGTTGAAACCTAGATATTTGTAGGTGGAGACCATTTCTATTTGTTTTCCCTCTTGGGTTTCAATTTGAGGTGGGTTCTCTGGTTGCTGCTTTCTGTTGGATAAAACCATGATCTTGCTTTTGTCAGCATTTAGGACCAGTCTAAGTTTTTGCAGACGTGACTGGATAATATTAAAAGCGTCTTGAAGAGAGGTGAAGGCTTGGCTGAGGGAGGATGAACAGCAATAAATGAGTGTCATCTTCATAATAATGGTGGGAGGCGTTTGACAGATCACTGCATAGATCGTTGATATATAAGGAGAAAATAATGGGACCCAAGACAGAACCCTGTGGCACCCCTTTCACAACATCTAGGAAAGTAGAGGAGGATCCGGCTACATGGACAGACTGTGTTCTGTCAGTTAGATAGTTGGTGAACCAGGAGACTGCTAGTTTTGATAGACCAGAGTGTTTCAGGATGTTAGTCAATAGTCTGTGATCAACTGTATCAAATGCCTTGGATATGTCTATAAATAGGGCAACACAGTATTGTTTGCAGTCCAGGGCATTTATGATATTATTTAATACTTTGAGAACTGTAGTTACAGTACTGTGCTGTTTTCTGAATCCTGACTGGAATTGTGATAAAATATTATTTGATTGTAGAAAAACAGTTAGCTGATCACAGACAAGTCTTTCGAACAGTTTAGCAAGAATACATAATTTAGAAATTGGTCTGTAGTTGTTGACATTAGTTGGTTCACCCCCTTTTAGCAGAGGGAGAACATAAGCCGATTTCCAGATTTTGGGTATTGTATTTGTATTTAGACTGAGATTGAAAATACATTAAAGTGGTTCAGCAATGAAATCTGCAGCTAGTTTTAGGAAAAGTGGTTCTATGTTGTCAGGTCCTGCTGCTTTGCGTGTGTCAAGAGTTTTTAGAGCATTTAGAACCTCACTGGGAGATATTGATACAAAGTCAAATCGGTTTGTGACCTGTTTGTCTAGCACATGCGGAGTTGGGGGTGGATTTTCATCAGTTTGGTCAGCAGATAACATTTCAGGATGCGTAGATTCGAACAGGGAGCCAGAGGATATAAAGTGTTCATTAAAACAGTTTAGAATTGATAATTTGTCTGACAGAATACCTGAGCTGGTCATAATGGAGCTGGGTAAATCAGTGGTTGTTGTCTGACCAGAATTAGATTTTACTATTTGCCAAAACCTTTTCGGATCATTTAGATTTTTTGTGGATGCGTCCAGGTAGTAATTTGATTTTGCATTTCTAATTAGGGTTGTGCATTTGTTACTAAGTTGTCGGAAGCTGAGCCAGTCATGTTCAGTTTTTGATTTTCTGGCCTTAGCCCAGGTAGTATCTCTTTCTTTGAGCAGATTTCCTATCTCAGTGGAAAAACAAGGATTTTTGCATCCCTTTATTCTGTATCTACGATATGGAGCATGTGTGTTGATTATGTTTTGAAAACCCTTGTTGAAGTAAGCCAGTGCAAGTTCTACGTCATCTATCAATGAAATTTTATTCCAATCAAAAGTGGCTAAGTCGTGAAAAAAGGCCTGCTCACAGAAATGTTTTAAATCCCTTTTGAAAATAATGGTGGGTTTTAATTTTGGTAATTTTCCGTTTCTTACGGCTGCAATGGTGCAGTGATCACTAAGGTCATTAGCGAAAACACATGTATTTGTGTACTTGTGAGGCATGTTTGTTAGGGTAAGGTCCAGTAGGGTGAATTTTTCAGGGGTTTTGTTATTTGGGCGTGTTGATGTTTGAATTAGTTGAGTTAGATTTAATGATTCACAGATGGATTTAAGATTGTCAGATGTAGAGGTCAACCAGTCTAGGTTTAGATCACCAATTAGCAGTAGTTCCTTAGCATTTAGCCCCATCAGAAAGTTTCTTAGGGAAGTGAGGGCGTCACTTGAGGCTGAGGGGGGCCTGTAACAACCCACCACAGTGATTGATTGACCGTCAGGGAAGTTTAGTATTAGTGACAGTAGCTCTAGTTGTTTGCTAATTGAGCAAGAAGACAGACATTTTGCTGTGAATTTGTTCTTGATATAAATAGCCACTCCACCACCTCTTTTGGGGCGATCACATCTAAAAACGTTATAACCAGGAATGGAGATTTGTTTGTCAGAGATAGCTTTGTTGAGCCATGTTTCAGATAAGACTATTATGTCTGCTTCTGTGGACTGAACCCAGATTTTTATTGCATCTAGTTTAGATATAAGACTTCTGACATTTAAATGTAGAAAACCCAGCCCAGACCGTTTTTTAAATTCAACGGGTGTACAAATGTCATGTAGCAGCGGCGGGCCAGGGTTTGGTTCAATCCCAGAAAGAAGAAGTAACAAAACAATTAAAGTTTTCCATTTAACAGTAGTAGGTGGTCTAGCAGTGACAGTTTTCCATCTCATGTCATCATGGAGTTCAGTTTCAGTGAGGATGAAGTAGTTTTTAATTACAAGGACACACCAAGCTCTCAAATCAGTGGGGGTTGTTGTTTTGGGAAGAAAAGTCATGAGGACCCAGTTTGTGAGATCCATGGTCGTCCAAGAGATTGTACCTGAATCATGAGAAGTCGTGGGGGGAGGGCATTTCAATTTGAATACTTGAATTGTTCTCCAAATTAAGCCTTGCAGACATGATGGCTAGGGTGAGAGTCACAAGTGATAACATTGTCAATTATACAAAAGAAAAAGAACTGAAGAGAGAGACCTCCAGCTGAAAACAAAATGGCAGTTTAAAAGTGAAATAAAATAAGAAAGTGTTCTCTCCAGAGTTAAGTAAGATATTTTCCAATTATCCCTTTAAAACATTTTCAGCAGTCCGTGTAAGTCCGTGATCGTTGGGGAGAAAAAAAAAAAGTTAAGAATTACTTACTCCTTCAATGACGACTGAAGCAAAAAATATTTCCCATTTACTGGTAGCAGGCAGCCGGACGCATCAGCAGATTTTTATGGGATAAGTACAGTCGATCACCTGGTGGTCTCTAATGGCATCAATTGTCTTCCATACCACCGCGAACATCCAGACGGTGCAGCTCTTAGAAGCCGGTACACAAATTTTTTGCAGCCGGCACCTCAGCAAGCAGACTCTCCTGGCAGGATTGAATCATGCGGCCCCCAACTCACCTCAGGCAGGTGAGAAGCACCAGCAGTCCGCTCGAGATCAGGGTCTCTACCCGAGCTTCTCCAGGAAGAGGCACGGACTTTGCCGCGCGCCGCACGATCACCCGGTCTCTCGGGCCAGGGGATCACCAGCAGTAGCGGCCAGCCACAGGTTTACACCAGAGGCCTAGGTGGGGGATGAGAGGTGAGATCCACTGCATGGAAGAGAAGCTCCGGAGATGTCAGTGCTGTGATCAAAGGCAGGGCGATTGAACGCCTATACAACAGGCTCGCGCAGGAGGTAAACAAGCCTGAGTCGCGGTGAGCAAAAAGATAACAAAAACATTGAGAAAAAACTAGGACAGAACAAACTATAAAAGATGAAGTAAAAAAAATAGTAAAAAATATAGTAAAAATAAAGTAAAACAGAGAAAAAGAAACAAAGAAAATACTAAAACTCAGCAGCTAAGAAAAATACGTGTGGACGTGTGCGCGGCCATCTTGAACGGCGGACCCGTTCAATCTCTATCCTCCATTGTATTATGAAATTCTTTATCAAAAGGGCTCGTGAACGGTCGGCACAGATATTCAGACCAGAGGGAAAAAATAAAACACAGAGGCTGTTACTGCTAGGAGTAATAAGTGTCATTTATTAACCTGCCACAGAAAACAGCCAAGCAAAAAACATGTACACTCGTACACTCTTAACACACAAAATGATATGAAAGAACTTCTCACCGTGACACTGGCCGGGAAGCCGTTTTCGACCCAGGTAAAGAAGAATCACATCAAAATTGCGCATGGCACCAGCGCGCTGGTCCACACCAAGACTTCCGACTCTCTGTGTTTGTTACATTTCTTATATACCTCTCCCTGATCGCGTGAGAGCAGTGCAAAACAAGTTTGATGGTTACCAGAACAACGGATGAGGAGCTGGTGATTTATTACAAATAAGGAGCACGGTGACCTCAAGGCGGGCCAAGACCCTGAAGCCAGAAATACTCCTTATACTTTTACAAAGCATTCCTAAAGAGGGAATACACACCCCTCCATCCCTCTGCAAACCATCAAAGAATGTCCCAAATATTAACAAAGGCAACATAAATCATTCCCCCCTTTGTCTTTGTGACATGTTAAACAAAGTACAATCCCTAATATGTGAATAACACGTTATATAAGTGTGTTTCCAAACTACATGTAAATGAGTGTAAATTGACATAAAAACATTAAAATAATCATTCCTATATCATCCATCAATCCTCCAATCCTATCCTCCATCTCTAGGAGGACCCCCAAGGCATTTGCTGACCAACTGACTCTTTATTAAGTAATATCCTGATGCATGCTCAATAATCCCGGTAGAAAAATCTAAAAAAGTTAAGTCTGGTCCTCTGGACATTCACAAAACAAAACAAACAATACATTTTATAATAAATAAACAATAAATGTTTGTTTGTTTGTTTGTTTTGTTTTTTTGAATGTCCAGAGGACCAGACTTAACTTTTTTAGATTAATAAGTAATACATTTATGTTTTTAAATTTATTGAAAGACAAACCTTGACAAATTTAATCTAATTTGTTTTCAAGTCTAGCTTATTTTAAAAGCAGTTTCAAAGATTACAGCACAGTGTGATGTTTTGCAATTTTAACATGAACCTTGTGCTTATCTGTAAATAATAAAAGTGAATATATTTTTAATACATCTTTATTGTAAAAATCTATTCTAAAATGGAAAACATATGTGTTTAAAGCAGGCAGGGAAGTCAGTAAGGTAGGATTATGAATCGGGTTTAAAAGTTACAGCTCATGAGGTACTCCATTAAAGCATGACATCTCTTCCACAACATCTTGTGACAAAGCCTTCAGGGTGTTCTTCTAATACATTTAGTGGTGGCTAGTAAGTAGCTTAAGGGAGCACTACCGCCACCAGGTGGTAAGACGAGTTGGATTCTAGTCCCCGCCTACAGAGCCGGTCCAGAAGTGTAAATGGAAACACAACGAGACACGAGCCGATCTGAACCGACCCGAACTGACCTGATCCACACCGTAACAGTGGAAAGGGGGCATATGGTTCTCACTGAGACCATGGGACGACCCACCGTTAGGAGTGGACACGTTTGCCCACAGCCCGTGGCCCAAAATGCTCCTTTACGCATTTTCTCCAGTCCCTCTAATATCACGGTTTCTGAACCGAGTCCGGGAGGAAGAACTGTCAGCCATTCTCGTAGCCCCCGAGCATGTGAGCACCCCGTGGTTCCCAAACCTGCAACATCTGTTGTTGGGTCGACCATGGAAACTGCCGTGGAGGGACAATGCTCTACTCCAGGCAGGAGGAGCGATCAGGAGTCACCCAGAAATAGGCTAACCCCTTTGGGTCTGGCCGCTGAGCGGATCCGCTTAGAGAAGATGGGCCTCTCTCAAGAAGTGGTATGCACAATCCAGGACTCACATGATGCTTCCACCACAGCGCTGTACACATCAAAGTGGACTGCTTTTCAGTGCTGGTGCACGGAGAAAGGTATAGAGACCATCTCATGTCCACTAGGTGGCGTGTTGTCCTTTCTGCAGTAGCTGATGGACAGAAATCTGGTGTTCAGCACAATTAAAACATATGCTGCAGCCATTTCCTCTTGTTACGAAGGTTTTGGTGACAGAACAGTTTTTAATCACCCGCTGATGAAGCATTTTCTAAAAGGTGTACGGAGACACAGACCGTTGTCACGTCCACTAACTCCACAGTGGGACTTAACAATGGATCTTCGAACCCTGATCAAAGCTCCTTTCGAACCTTTAGATCGTTTCAATTAAATTCTTGTCACTTAAAACAGCCCTGCTGTTGGCTTTGACATCTGCAAAGAGAGTGAGTGATTTATCTGCGCTCTCTGTTGCCCCATCATGCCTCAGGATTCAAGCTGATGGCAGCTCAGCTGATCTGAGACCTAACCCAGCTTTTATGCCTGTAGTAAATGTGGGGAACAGCTTAGCGGTTGCTTCACTACTAATTAATTATTCTTAAAGCTAGTTCAAGCACAAATAATATTAATTATTTAAATACAACAGATTCTTTCTTTTTCGAGCGAAATTAATGCCATGTGACCGAGACAACTGTGAGGATTGTTTAATCAGTGACATGAGACGCCATTTTTCTTTGACCCATCAGAATAAATGCGGTCATTTATTTAACAGAATCAAAATTTAACATCAAGACATGTACCCATTGATTTGCTGATCTGTTTCTGATTAATAAAAACTTGGCACGCTTTACTAACAAGACAACAGAACATTTCTGAAGGCATCTAGATTGATTTACTGGCAAAGAGGTTTACAAGAGGAGAGATTTAGAGGTTTAAAGAGGAGGATTTAGATGGATGAAGGAAGATGTATGTTTTGTTGACCAGAATTAGCACGCTTCTTTCAACACCAGCTCAAACCCCCGGTACACTCGGTGCGTGACGACTCGTTACCTTTGCAGAAGAAGAATCAGCTCCGGTACAGGGTCCATTTCAACGCTACCTTTCCAGCGTCTCCGGATAAAGCGGCTAGTCATTGTCAGAAGTCGTGTGGTTTACTCCGTTAAACAGAACAAGCTTCCTTCAAAGTTGTAGGCGTTACGCCCGGGTGAGTTCACAGCGAGGCGCTGTGACTCCAGCTGGGATGGACGGACCCTCGTCTCACGGTCAAATCCATCAGCTATTGATTAAATCTGAAAGTTCCTTAGGAACTCTCAGGAACTTCAGTCAGAGAGATTCCACTCAGAAGTGGAAGACTCCATGAAAGCCCCCAGGAAGACTGAAGACTCAGAAGACTCGAGAAGACTCACTAGTTCCAGGAAGTGTTGACTTTTAAAAGAGTACTCACTTTCGGTCACTTAGTACTTCCTGATTGGTTGAAACAACCAACAGGGGGGTGTGTCAGTGATGTCAGAAGGTTATTAAAAGTCAAGAGACAGCAGGAATGTTTAAGAACGTTTAGTACAGACAGGGAAATGTTTTGAAGAAGTGAAAAACTTTGCAGGTGCTAGTTGCTTCTTATTTACTGTCTGCTAGGTTTAAAAACAAGACACTTCGTTCTAATAACTTGTCTCTGTCTGTCTCTGACTTTCGACCGACATCACTACTCCTCATTCAGACAGAAGATCAAAATGCATAATTACTTTGTAAATAGACATTTAACTTGATTTCTAATTTAAATGAGGTTTAAAAATCATTAATACTGTTTCACAGTTGATTTAAAATGAGTGGTTCACTTCAGCATTTAGAAATAGTATGGACTAAACACACTTTGATTATCAAGATATTCTAAAATAGTAATGATAATGTAAAAAGAAGAGTGTTCTTTCAATTGATTAATTCAGGATACAATTAAATAGTCTCTGGATGAGCTAATTTGTATTTCTGGATTCAAATCAATGAAATAACAGTTCCTGTCCCATGAAGATCTTCAGAGACAGGTTGTTGTAGTTCACTACAGTCCCCCCTTTAGAAATCATCGCCTGTCCATGGGGATGAATTCCAACATGAACTTACTCCTCCGAATGTCCTTGATCTTGATGTAATCCAGCAAGAGGAAAACAAAAGTCAAAGAAGGTAATCCCACAACGGTTTAGGTAATTCCCTAATGTTGTTGGTAATTCCCTAATGTTGTTGGTAATTCCATTATGTTGTTGGTAATTCCATTGTAGCAATGCTTTAACCCCTTGGAAACAAAGTCTGTAATCCATTGGAAAAAGTCATATAATCCACAATGATTGGAGGTGTTGATTGATCAGCATGCAGAGGGTTCCCTCGATTAAACTGCAGAGGCGACCACTGGATGGAGATTGGAGACCCACGTTGGAGTTGTAGGTCCCTTCAGCGACGGTTGCTGCTGGTGGTTCCCAGTGGGTGCCATTCTGGTTCTATGTGTTAATGCATTTATGTGGTTTTAGTTGGGCTTATGAGTGGGATTTTACATAAGACCTTAACCTATATGCACCTGGTGTGTAAGCTACCATGGTGTAAATCAGTTACAGGCACCAGTTAAAGGGTGGGTCATGCTGAAAAAATATATATAGGGATTTATACCTATAGAAGGGCATTCCAAACTATTTTTCCATTCCTAACTTGGTTTAAGTCAGATTTACATGGCAAAATATAGTTTGGTTCAATTGTCTGTTGTCCCTTTAGATGAACGACTTGAGGTTTTGGTTTTTGGTTTCCCCCT
Source organism: Nematolebias whitei (assembly GCF_014905685.2). Classification (NCBI taxonomy): domain Eukaryota; kingdom Metazoa; phylum Chordata; class Actinopteri; order Cyprinodontiformes; family Rivulidae; genus Nematolebias; species Nematolebias whitei. The sequence goes on along the minus strand of NC_056499.1, from coordinate 52,309,661 downwards.
AAATGTTTTTGGAGTCTATGGCGAGACTCCCGAATAGGATTGTTCGAGTAGGTTCGGCTTGATCGTCGTGAGACCAAAGTAGGTTAAGGTAGCATTAATCTACATTGACTCCTCAAAGGTTGAAATTTGACAGATGAACTGCATTTTGGCATAGTTAAAGTCCTTTTAGTCTCTAACTAAAGTACACACAAAATCCATTCTTGCTGGGGGTGTTCAGAAACAATACCAAAAACCAATTAAACGATCTCTCAACATCGACAAAAGTAGTGATTAAGCAACCAAAAAAACAATGTTTCAACATAGACAAAAGAAGTGATTAAGCAACTAGAAACAACGTTTCACTGCAACAGTCACTCTGATTGTCAGATTCGATCACGTTATCGCATCTGAGTTGTTATCTTAACACTTAATCAAGCTTAAACCTATGTAGTTTCTGCTTGGATGACCTTTTTTCCCACTTGGTCTGAGTTTGTGAGATCTTTGTCTCTTGTGGAGTTATTGAACGCCTTGTGTAGTTTAACCTGGTTTCGATGTACCCATTTAACAATTGGCTCTTTTTGGCCTTTGCTGATTTTGATCTGATAGACATATGTAGACAGTTTGTCTGTTGTCAGGTGGGGTCCAGTCCACCTGGGCATCAGTTTGCGGGCGAGAGTTCCGGTCCCGGACTCTCTTTTCCCGGTTGTAGGGGCGAACGTGTAGTACAAGACCCTATCTCCCACTTGGAGTTCCTCGTGAGAGGCCTTTTGGTCATAGTAAGCCTTTCGTCCTTCAGCAGATTTTTCCAGGTTTTTCAGGGCAAACGCAAAGGTGTTTTTAAGGTGTTCTTCCAAATCATTCATGTATTGTTGGGTGGTGTAGGCTGTTGCCATGGCGGCATCGCCTGATTGGTACAACAGGTGTAGAGGGAGAGTCATTTGTCGACCCGTCATCATCTCAAAGGACCAGAGGGAGTTTCACGTCCCAGTCCTTGTGGTTTGCGGCTACGTATTTCTTCAAAATACTTACCACAGTTCTGTTTGCTCTCTCCACTTGGCCTGAGTCCTATGGGTGGTAGCCAACATGGAAGTTGACTTTGATGCCTAGCATCTTCCACAGTTCTTTCATCACTTCAGCTGTGAAGTGTGTACCTTGGTTTGAGTTCACCCTGAGAGGAAGTCCAAACATTGAAAATACACGATTCATTAGTAACATAGCAGTTGTTCGTGCTGTGTCGTTAGGAGCTGGTAGGCATTCTACCCATTTGGTAAATGCACAAGTTACCGTGAGAAAATGTTTATTTCCTCTAGTGCTCTTAGTAAGTGGTCCAACCCAGTCGATCTGGAGGTCGGACCATGGGAATGCAATGCCTCTACTTTGCAGTGGTGCTCTGTGGAGTGGTCTGGATGGCTGAAACTGGCCACAGACCAGGCACCCTTTTATGTAGTTCTTGACATCCTTTTTCATTCCAGGCCAATAAGCAACTTGTTTTAATGCTTTCAGCGTGGCGTTATCTCCCTTGTGTCCTGCGTACGAGAGGTCATGTGCATGAACTAACATCACCCCCCTGTGGTCATGGGGGACCACGAACACGGGTGAGGCCGTCGGTCCATGAGCAAAAGTTAGGATGCCCTTGATTAGTTTTAGCTGTTTGCGCAGCTTAAAGAGGACTTTAAGGTCTGGATTGGAATCCAGGTCAGCTTCGGACGGAGTGTTTTTCTCTGGGTCAGTCAAGTACAGTATCATCGAATTTATCGCAGGATCCAACTTCTGAAGTTGGATGATGTCTGGGTCAGTCAGCACGGGTTGTACAGAGACTGTGGTGTCAGCCAGTTTGGCTGCAGCCTGTGCACGTGTGACTGCCATTACCTCGGCTGTAGGTTGTACTGACAAAGTTCCGAGCAGCCAGGAGGGGTCAAAGGACCACTGAGGGCCGTCCACGGCTCCGTCCTTGGCTAGGGAGTTTGCAAGGTCATTATACCACTTGTCATCGCCTAGGACTCTTGAATGTCCTGGAACCTTTTTCCAGCAGACCTGTAGGTCATGTGATGTCACCAAGTGATCACATGCCTTGAAAAGCTCTTTGTGTTTGACCACTTTCTTGTTGCTTATGAGAAAGCCGTTCTGTTTCCACAGAGTGAGATGACACAAGAAACTAAGTTGAGCGTAATTAGAGTCTGTGCAGATGACTAGCGTTTGGATGGAGCGTTCTACTGCCATCTGAAGAGCTATTAGGATTCCTGCAATCTCAGCGTACTGAGAAGTGTGAGAGCCTAATTTCTAGCTAAAGGTGACCTCTTGTTGGTCTTGGAGGAGGATCCCTCTAACATCTGATTTGTAGGTTTGTTCGTGGTGGAATGAGCATCCATCCACGTACATTGTTGTCATATCTTTGCAGATATTGCTATCAAAGTAGTGGTGATTTGGGTCCTCGTTTACTGAGGGTTTTTTCGCAGCTGGCGGATGGGTGGCAGTTACATCTTGTGAACATTCCTGGCAGAGTGCCAGGTCGGTGCCCAAATGTGACTTCTTGTTTTGTCCGTAGCGGATGTCTAGGTCAAAACTTTGAAGCGCCATGAGCCACGTGGCTACCCGTGAGTTTGTCACCACACCACCTCTGATGCGTTGGCTAGTCAGGAAAGTTATTGGCTGGTGTGTTTCAACAATGATTTTTTGTCCACCGATGTAACTGGAGAAGTGTTTAACTGCCCACACAGTGGTCAGTAGAGCTTTCTCACAGTCTGAGAACTTTAATTCGGGGCCTGCCATTGTCTTACTGGCATAGGCCACCACACGCTTGTCTTTGTCATGCATCTGGTACAGACCTGCATTCATGCAGTGAGCTGAGAAGCCCACTTCCAGGTGAAACTCTTTGTTGTAGTCTGGATAGACTAGACATGGGGCTGACTTGAGTCTGTTCCTGAGAGTGTTCATTGCCTGCTGTTGGTTATCAGTCCAGACAAATGAGACGTCTTTCTTTAAGAGTTCAGTCAGTGGTTTCGCAAGGTCTGCATAGTTCTCTATGAATTGGCGTGAGTAGTTACACACGCCCAGAAAACTTTGTAGTTCTTTGAGATTGGTGGGGACTTTGAGATTGTCTAGGCCTTGGGTGTGAGTCAGTTGTGGTTGTACTCCGTCTGGACCTACTAGTAGGCCAACGTAGTCCACCTTGGTCCTGCATCACTGGCATTTTGACAGTGAGATTTTAGCACCAGCAGTAGTCAGTTGATTCAGAACGTGGTCAATCTCAGCCAAGTGTAAGTCCAGTGTTGGCTGCCTCAAAAGGACATCGTCCACGTAGATCATTGTCCCACGTTCATGGGCGTCTGGACATGCTTTGTTCAAAAAGATGTTGAACTCAGCTGGTGAGTTAGCCTAGCCAAAGGGACACCTGGTGAAGGTGTATTGTCAGCTACCAAAAGTGAAAGCTAGTTTGTGTTGATCCTCGGCGCGCACAGGAATGGTCCAAAAACCAGAGGCGACGTCGAGGGTGGAAAAGTACTTACCATCGTGACCTTGGGCAGTTCCTGTTGGATCTGGGTCATTGGCCACCTAGATAAAGGAACTTGTTTGTTTAGCTTTCTGTAGTCTATGGCAAGTCTCCACTTACCATTTGGTTTCAAAACTGGCCATAAAGGCGCAGAGTAGGTGCTATTATAATGTCTGATTATGCCTTTATCTAAAAGGTCATCAATGATTTCCTTGACAGGTTGATGTGCTGCCAGGAGAATCTTGTATTATCTGACAAATGTAGGCAGTGAGTTTGGCGGAGTTGGGATGCTCACTGTGTGGAGTGGGTCAACCCACAGTCCATTGAGTCAGTCGAGAATGACTTCTCATATTTCATGAGAACTTGGCGGAGTTTATCCCTTTCTTCATCAGTCGTCAGGGCGTCGGCTTGGGCGACCACCTGTTCAATCTGTGAAGAGATTGCTAAGGGTTCTTGATGTTTGGGGAGCTCCAGTGAGTCCCTTTCTGTGTCGTCAGACCTGTCTATAAGTAAGACACTATAGGTTTTAGGTCCTAAATCGACATCATTGGTTGAGAAGAGAGCTATGGCCTGTGTTGGTTTCGTGAACCAAACTGGACCAGTCTCTTGACTCGATACCAGGTTGTCTGGGAGTCCTCCCAGAAATGGAATGCCAAGTTCAAAATCATGAAAATCTGTGGAGATCAACCGTCCTAGCCTTGTGTTTCTCGGGATCAGTACCTCCTCTGTGCCTGTGTTGCACACAGCAACAGATGTGGCTCTGGAGTCGAGGCTCACTTGGCTTGCGGCCTCAATGGACAGTCCTAGTTTGAAAAATGTAGGAGATGGTTGAAAGTACGCCTGTTTAAGGCTAATAGCTTGTCCCGCCACGATGTGGACTCGTACAATTAGGTTTGTTACCTGAGGTGATACTGAGGTGTTTTGGTTGCTAGCAACCTGGCAGACCTCTGGAATGGTCTGTCCAGCCGTAAGGTTTGCTGTGTCTAGCACAGGAGGATCCTTTTTGGCTGATTTTAGTGACCACAACACATTGTGGCTGGTGTCCACTCAGACACCTAATCTTACCAAGATGTCAGAGCCTATGTAGGTTGCATGTGGTAAGTCTGGGACCACGATGAATGGGTGGACCAGTTCCCGTTGGTTCCAGCTCAGTTTCAGGTTAAAGACTCCTTTTACAGTCATCACTCATGAACTGTTGGGATAAAATGGAAAGCGGAAAGCTTTCCCTATCAGAACTGGACCCAAATGTTTCTTAACTAATGTTTCGTAGAAAGCTTGGTTAATAGCTGATTTATCTGTCCACAGCGACAGTACAGCATCTTCAGTGTATGATCCTTGGATCTCTACACCTTTAACTATCAATGGTATTAGTATCCGGTGGGCTCTGACTGTCTCAGCTCGCAGAGGAGGCTTTCTTGTTCAGTCAGAGTTGGGTCCACTGGTTGGGTCTCTTCGGTTTCACATGCTTTTAAAGGCTTACTTACCGGGACTGTGTTCTCTGCTGAGAGGTCCTCGGTCCTTCTGCGGTGCCTGCTGTTGGGCAGTCTGTGACTGTCTCAGGAGGCATGAGTATTGGCAGGGGTTTGCTCACTCTGGCCCACATTGTCTGTTCACCATAATCTATAATCGCCTCAAAGCGATTTATAAAATCCTGGCCAACCAAAAATGGGAATGAGTCAACCGTAGACACATGTACCGGGTGGTATAGTGTCATCTTGCCAACCTGCATGTGAATCATAGCTATAGCTGTTAGGGTTGTCCTCGTCTCTGCGAGGCCCTGCAGTTCTATAGCACATTCTATGAGAGGTATTTCTCTGTGAACACTGTTAGCGGCGGTCCTGAGCTCCTCGAACAGTTTGGCTGACATAATAGTTATGTCGGCTCCACCGTCCAGTAGGGCTTCATGGGTGAGGACCCCTTCAAGTGTGATTGACAGGTAAGCTTTTTTAGCGACCCCCTTTCTGATCAGGTTACACAGGAACCTTGTAAGTTTTGGCCTACGTTTCTTCTTACGTTTGCCTTTGCCTGTGTAATCCTGGTTTTTCCGAACCGTTGGTGCATTTGCTGCTGCTGTTTCTGAGGTTTCAGTTTGTGACGGATCACCGTTGTTGACGTGTGATTGTACCCCCCCTTTTTCTGGTGAAGGCCTGTCAGAGTTTACAACAACAACGTCATGGTGACTGTCCGTGACAGCAGTAACGGTGTTGTCTGTGTGCTCTGACTAATCAGCAATGATATTGCCACACAACGCGTCAGGTTGTTTGTCCGTGGCAACACCTTTCAACAATTCCAAGAACCGACGCACACTCTCTGTCTCGTCCGAGCTCAGAGGTCTGGGGCTCTCTTTCTGGACCTGCTGCTGTTTCTTTTTCATCTCAGGCTGTTCAGGCCGACGTGGTGGGGGAGCAGGTCCCCTTCTCTGGGGTTCCCAGTGGGATCCCTGGTTTTATGGGTCACCTTTGGTGCCATACTTTTTACCCTTAGGGCATGCTCCCCCCTTCTGGCACATTTGTTCATCCTCTGGTTTCTTAGGAAACCATTTAGGATCCTGTCTGGACCAAGGGGCACTCACCTGTTCTGATTTGGCTACTGGGAAACCTCGTTTCCTCTCTCCTTTTTTGGAGGGGGAGCTAAAGCTCTCATCCCTTCCAATTCTAATGACTGGGCAGGAATCCTCTCACCTGGGAACACCTCAATGGGTGTTTTGGCCTGTGAACGAGCTTCAAAGACATTCACAACACAATTTTTTATCTCACTGATGGATTTCTCTTTGAAATTAGCCATCATTTGCACTGACATTCTTATGTCAGGGTGGAGATTTTTTGCTGAAAACGAACTTAAACGCTTCCTCCTCCTCCATGCCGGTTTCGTTCCTGTAACCAAAATAAGCCTGCAAAATTCTGGAATAATATGCCCTTGGGTGCTCATTCTTACCTTGCATGACCTTGTCGGCTGGATATCCGCCAGGTCCCGTGCAAGGGGTATACTCTTTCATAAGAGCAGCACTTAACAGGCGGTAATCCTTTCTTGTGGCATCAGGTTGACGCTCTATGAAGGAAAACACCGTCCTGGCTGAAGTGAGCCTGATTAAACCTTTTTTATCCTCAACTGTAGCGTTGGGATAGCTTCTTAATTGGAAGTCAAGGTCGTTCAGATAGGCCTTAGTGTTGGTTGAACCCAACGGCCCCAGCTCAAAGCGTTGGACATCCTTCGCTATTTTATGCAATTCTGGCTGAGGAATTGGTGTTGTTGGAACAAAATAATCACGTGGAGGTGATTCACCAGACTCATGTGGAGGTGGCAGAAGGGGATTATGTGTAGGAGGTACAGCAAAATCCTTCTGAGGTGGTGGTGGGTGACCTGGACTCTGACCCAGTTCGCCTTTGAGTTCCAGACATCCTTGCCCCTCGTCAGAAATTTTATTTGCTGCTGCGGCAAGTTTTGCCTCACAGGCTTTTAAGCGTTCACGTGATGTATGACACTCACTTTGTAAACGCACGCCTTGTTGGACCAACGCTGCTTTTTCCAATCTGCACTCGTCCAGAGATTTTGACGTGAGCTGCAACCGTTGGCGCAGAGCATCATTGTCTGAACACAGTGCTTGGTAATTAATCCCTCCTTCATGTAGCTTTTCCTCATATGAGTTTGCTTTTGATAACAGCTAAGCTTGTGAGAGCTCTTTTTCACGTTTCAATTTTACAAGGTTTTATAAGGTTTCCTTATAAAATTTAATCTGTGCCACGAGTTTTAGGTACTCCACACGTGTTGCCACGTGGTCCTCTGTCTCGTGCATCAACCTTTTATCAAGTGCTTCTGCCTTGTTGGCCTCACTATAAAATTTAGCTTTCAGCAAGAGTGCTATTTTAGCTAGTTGTTCATAGCTTGACTTCGTTATGGCTGTGTAAGTCACACTTCCTGCAACTTCCTTCAGCTCGTCCAATAACTCTGTTGAGGTCATGCTGTCCACCTGGTCACCATATGGATATAAGGATTCTGTGATCAGCCTCTTTAGGGCAGTCTCAAGCCAGTCCTTTTTATCACATGGATCAACATCAGCTTCTGTTAAATCTGCCATGGTTATCCACTGTTTAGCAACCTATCTGGTTAAACAGTTGCAATCTTAGAGTTTTTAACAGGTAAACTATTTTATTTAAGTGAGCAGCGAGATTCACACACTATTTAGCTCTGCGGTTCCATCAACAGTACTGTTATAAGCCAACTTTCCAATAAATGGGCACCTGTTTTTTGGTTTTACCCCATGCATGAATATTCTAAGTAAATGCCTCCTGTGGCAGTGTTACTTAATGAGCTTATTCTAACAGATACAAGAGCCAGGCTATTTCAGTGTACTCCAATGCACTTAAAATTAATAAACCTGCAATTTTTCAAAAAAGTCTGACAGCAACTTGTAGTTTTAAATGCTCTTTAAGCAGTTTAATTTACCAGAATCTGCTATTTAAACAGTACCCATAAACCAGGCTCTGATTAACAGAAAAAATTTTTTAATGAAAGGCGAGTGCACAGCTTTCTTTCTGGAAAACTGTTATACTCTTTTTCAACAGCAGGTGGTGGTGTAAGCTTACTTTTACCGGTAGGAGTCGCTGACGACGTCCTGTGAACCGTCCTGTTGACATCCGGTTGTTAGCCGTTAGCTACATGTAGCAAACGGTCGAACATGGTTCACATCAGCATTTATGGACGGATTTAAAGCTTAAACGTCGCGTCGCTTAACAAGCACGCTTTTTCTGCATGTACTCATGAGTTCAGGAACAAAAGTCAGGGCCTTATTCAGCTTTTTTAAACACAAAGGGAGACTCCGTTAAAACGAGCTTCATTTCCGGGGTCACGTGACTTTACAGACACGTGAACATCGGAGGTGGGCTTTACGCACTGACAGCAGAGTGAGAGGACGTACAAGATATGTCACCAGCTTCTCAGCGAATCAGAACGACCCAAACAGTGGTTCTCAACCAATCACAGCTCGTGTGTACTCACCTGAAGCTAGCAGTTAGCATCACAGTGCAGGATATTTGCACTGCGGCCACGTGGTCATCGCTTTGCTCATTTATTCGCTTTTATGTGCGTGATGTTTCGGCTCGCTCCATGGCTCATTCTGTACTCAGCGCTTTAACAGAATGAATCTTATTGTTTTCATGGAATTTCATTTAAACTCACATCTGACTGCATGCAATTACAGAGTGAAATGTTTATTATCAGTCACAAGTTTTGTGACTGTTGTTTTTTGTTCTATTGTTACTAATCAGTTCATGACTACTATTACCAATCAGTTCATTTGATTACTAATCAGTTCATTCATTATTAATCTGTTCATATTGAAGAGCTGTTGATTTGCTCTGTTCACTGTTTCAGCCTTCCCCCCTTTTTTTTTCCCTCGTCGAAAACTTTTCTCTCCGGGGCGCTCCTGTACACAGAACGTGTAATTACGAAGCGCGCGTCTGTGCATGGTGCGCGTAATTACGCAGCGCATAATTACTTCACATAGAAGGCTGAGTGATGAAATGTTTTTTGGTGCAAGCGGGCGCTTCATATTGTGTCTGAACGGACCCAGTGAGGCATACACTACATCCCGCTTTGCCTTTAACCCACCAGCGACAGCATTAAAGGGCAAAGCCTATACTAAATTGAACGTTGGTTACGTACTGTAACCCCAGATTCTATGAGTATAGGCGTAGCCCTTTAAGATCTGGGCCTCACTGGTTCCTAAATGGCTGAAGAAAAAAGCTATTTGGGAGCAGATTACCCGCTCTCAACGTAATTTATACGGACCGGGTGAGGCCCTCACAACAGGTGGGCATGGACTAAAGTTTTCAGTGCTACGCTTCGCTTGACGGGATAAAACCCACCAGCGACAGCCTTAAAGGGCTACGCCTATACTCATAGAATCTGGGGTTACAGTACGTAACCAACGTTTTTTTTTTTTAAAGCTGTTTGAGTCCTGGCCGTTCAGAACACCAGCAGCTTTCATCAGAGGCTGCTGGGACTGGACCGAAACGTTGGGCAGGATGGATCGGTTGGGTTGCTGTTAATTGAACCCGTCATGTGACCTTTATTTTTTTCTTCTCCATCACAGGCTCTACCTCTTGCCATCTCCACGCCTATCCAGAGGGTGGAGCCTACAGTGGTGTCCTGTATAAAGTGCCCCGCCCCCTCCTCTAACCCCTCTCCCTCCTGCCTTCCTGCCCCACCCACCCAGATCAACAAGGCCAAACCCAATCAGCAGCCTAGAATTATTTCCAGCACCAGGAATGAACCCATTGGTCTGAACGTGGCCGACTTCCTGCCGGTGAGCGCCGATTTCTCATGTGATGAGTAAAAACACGACTCCTGCAGTCACTTGAACCCTTTCTGTGTTCAGTCTGCAGCTAACCACCGAGCTGCTGACCTGAGTGATGATGAGGCCCTGACCCAGATCAGGAAGGGTCACGACACCATGTGTGTGATGCTCAGCAGCCGACTGAAGAACCTGCAGATGGTCAGAACCGTGTGGGCCCGAGAGGACATCAAGGTGATGGAGTTTTCTGCTACCTGGTGGGAGTGTTGCTCTAAAACCTTCAGACCTGAGATCAGGAACATTCATCATTTATCATTCACTCATTCACGTTGATGTTCCTCCTTCAGGCTATGAAAGGGATTCAGTTCTCAGACAGTAAAAACATGTAGGCTTATCACTGATGATACATGCTAATAAGGTCCTGAAGCCTGACCTTAGTAATCTGCTCTGTCTGACAGAATCTGATTACATGAGTAAAACCTCAAGTGCTGAATGTTTATTTCTGCAGAAAGCTCTGGACTCTGCTGTCTCCATAAATGACCTGTCCATCATGGTGGATGTCCTCAACATCATCAACCTGCAGCCGTGAGAAGCTCGCACACAAACAGATTTAATAAAATTATGTCAGTCATCATTTAAATTCTCCATAAAGTTTGATCCGTTAGCGGTAAAGAGATAATTAGATTCTGCTGTTAATTTCAGCCTGAAGAGTTAGTCAGCTCCATGTGACCTTCAGTCTAGTTTTAGTAAAAAAAATAAAAATTAGAAAACAGGTTGTGATACATGTTCTTCTGTTTCAGATCTTTATGGAAACTGGATCTGTGCATGAGTATCCTGCCTCAGATCGACAAGCTGCTGCAGAGCAAATATGAGAGGTGAGGCGCCTGTTGGATAAAATGTCCTCTAATCTCACTTACTCAAAGAAGCCACACTGGATGTCAGGAAATTTTTAACTGGTTTTACTTGCAAGGACAGATTTTCACCACGGGTCACACAGGTGTACAGAAGGTACACACATGAAGCCCAGTCACGAGCATTCACCATGGGCAGTGTGAGAGACTTGTTTTTATATCTTATCAGCTCCCAGCTCACAAACAGACTGGCATCCTCCCAGCTGCGCCTGCAGCCTCAAATCATTTCCTCATCTGGTAACTCAAACACATGGTTATTGGGCAGTTAACATTCTCAGCCATAGGAGTTAAAAACATCCAGAAAACTTGACCAAAATTCCCTAACACCGCCAACAACCAGTCTGCTAAACAAGTTCTCTGCAAAGACAGAGGATGGCTCCAACCAGAAGTCATGATCAATGGAGAATACAAAAAAACTATATTTTTAACATGATATGTCACATACAGAGCAATCAAACAGAGCCATCATACAGAGCCAACATACAGGGCAATCATACAGAGCCATCATACAGAGCAATCATACAGAGCCATCATACAGGGCAATCATACAGAGCCATCATACAGGGCAATCATACAGAGCCGTCATGCAGAGCCATTATACAGAGCCCACATACAGAGCAATCATACAGAGCCATCATACAGAGCAATCATGCAGAGCCATTATACAGAGCCACTGAGCCATCATACAGAGCAATCATACAGAACCATCATACAGAGCAATCATACAGAGCCATCATGCAGAGCCATCATACAGGACCATCATACAGAGCAATCATACAGAGCCATCACACAGAGCCGTCATGCAGAGCCATCATACAGGGCCATCATGCAGAGCAAACATACAGAGCCATCATACAGAGCAATCATACAGAGCCATTGTAGTGATATAGCTGGTAGCTTCACTACTAATTATTATTATTTTTTTTTCATTTAGCCTTTATTTATCCAAGTAGTCTCATTGAGCCACAAGAACTCATTTTCACTTTCAATTAATTATTCTTAAAGCTAGTTCAAGCACAAAGAATATTAATTGTTTAATTACAACAGATTGTTTTCTTTTTCGAGTTAAATTTCTGTTATGTGACCAAGATAACTTGTGAGTGGAGTGTTTAATCAGAGACATGAGACGCCATTTTATCTTTGACCCATCAGAATGTAGTATGTACATATACTGATATATATTCATACTGTTAAAACGGATTCTTTCATTTTTTTGGACTGTATAATGACGTGCATCTGAATTAATAAAATGTGGACGGAAACGTTAATTATCTTTGACTCACCAACGACAGTGGGTCATTTATTAACATAATCAAGTTTAACACATCACACATTTACATTAATTGTCAAGAATTGAAAATAACGACAGCTTATTAATCAGTTTTACAGGAAGTAAACAACACGGCGATTGTTTTCTCACTTCCAGCCGAACAACAATGTCAACCACACGGCGGTGATTGAAAAACTTTGCTTCAGACATTTCTAAAAATATCTGGAATGATTTTTAGCAGATAGAAGAATTTTAAAGATGGAAAGATGAAGTTTATCTTGAGAGAGATGTGTGAGGGAATTTGTCTGTTTTAACCAGAACATGCACGCTCCTTTGGACCAGCTTATCCCAACGGTACACTTTGGTTGAAGATCGACTTTTTACCTTTCTGAAGATATGTCAGCTCCAGCGTAAAGTTCCACTTCGAGCCACTTTTCAGCGTCTCCGTAAGAACAGCTAACCCTCGGGAGTCGTGAGGTCATCCAAAACAGAAATTTCATAATTCTCAGATCTTCTCTGGTTCAGCTTGGTTTTCTTTCTTTCATCAGCATCCTGAATTCCAGCCTTCATGAACTCTGGAACTGCTGTAACTAGGAAGTGCTGCACCTTTTAAGAAGGGTCACTTCCGTTTCATTTGAGAACTTTCTGATTGGTCGAATGGACCAAACAGAGGTGTGTTTTGTGATGTAAGGTGTTATGAAAAGTCAAGGAAAAAGATTAAGATTGTTTAAGAACAGACAAAAGATTGTTTTGAAGAATTCAGACTTCGTGGAGTCACTTCTCCAGTATCTTGCTGTAAAAGTTAAACATGACATTTCTTTTCAGTAAACTTGCAGTTGACCGAAACTTGAACTTTGACCAACTTACACACTTGCTCACTGAAGACAGAAAATCAGACAATGCATCATTAACCTGATTTCTTCTTTGAATGAGGATTAAGAATCATTATTACTGTTTCACAGTTAATAAAAAATGATTAGTTCACTTCAACATGTAAACATTGTTTGAACTAACACAATTTGATTATCAAACATTTGTAAAATGGTAATGATAATAGAGAATAGTCTTCTTTCACTTGATTAATTCAAGAAAGAAAGTCTCAGGATGGGTCAACCTGTATTTCTGGATGCAAATCAATGAAATGACAAGTTCTGTCCCATAAGGTCCTTAGGTCAAGGTTTTGACATCAGGCCTAGTTCACTACAAGAATAAATGCGGTCATTTATTTAACAGAATCAAAATTTAACATCAAAACATGTACACATTGATTTGCTGATCTGTTTCTGATTAATAAACGGCACGCTTTACTAACAAGACAACAGAACATTACTGATTGAGACTGATTCATCTCTGAAGGCATCTAGCTTGATTTACTGGCGAATAGAGAAGTTTAAGAGAGGAGGAATAGATTTAAGGAGGAAGTTTAGATGTGGAGTTATGTGTTGAACCAGAACATGGCACCCCTCCTCCGACATCCAGCTCAGCCCTCCGGTACACTTCAGGACGTGCAGCGACTTTGTTACCTTAGCAGAGGATGTATCCACTCCGGAACAGAAGTCCATTGGTACGCTCCCTTTTCAGCGTCTCCGGTTAGAGTTGCTGGGGGTCTTCAGTAATCGTGACAAAGTACTCGGTTCAACCGAATAAGCTTCCTTAGGAGTTGAGCTTTTAATGCTCGGGTTGAGTCACAGCCGAGGCAGGCTGTGACTAGGCTGGACTGGAGAGACCCTTGGCACATGGTCAAATCCATCCGCTACTTAATTGAGTCTCATCTCCGACTGCAAGTTCCAGCAAGACTGCAAAACTAAGACTCATGAAGACTTCGAAGAAGACTGACTGAATAGTTCCAAGAAGTGTTGTCTTTTAAAGGGGTATCCACTTCCTGTTACGTGGTACTTCCTGATTGGTTGAAACAACCAGCAGGGGTGTAGTTCGAGTGATGTCAGAGGGTCACTAGGAGTCAGGAGACAGCAGGAATGTTTAAGAACGGTTAGTACAGACGGAGAAATGTTTTTTAAGAAATGAGAGGAAGCAGGTGCCAGAAGTTCTTATTTACTGTCTGGGAGTTTTAAAAACAAGACACTTCGTCCTCATAACTTGTCTCTGACTTTCGACCGACATCAGGTCCACTACCCTCATTCAGACAGAAGACTAAATGCACACTTACTTCGTAAATAGGCATTTAACTGTATGATCAAAGTCTAATGAGGTTTAAAAATCATTAATACTGTTTCACAGTTGATTTAAATGAGTGGTTCACTTCAACATTTAGAAATGGTATGAACTAAACACACTTTTATCAAGATATCTTAAAATAGTACTGATAATGTAAAAAGAAGAGTGTTCTTTCAATTGATTAATTCAGGATACAATTAAATAGTCTCTTAATGAGATAATTTGTATTTCTGGATTCAAATCAACGAAATAGCAGTTCCTGTCCCCTGAAGGTCTTCAGCGACAGATTGACGTCAGAGGCCTAGTTCACTACACCATTATACAGAGCCATCATACAGAACCATCATTCAGAGCTATCATACAGAGCCATCATACAGAGCAATCATACACGGCCATCATACAGAGCAATCATGCACAGCCATTAGGAATATGTGATATGGCATAAAATTCATATCATATGTATTGTGAAGGGTGGCGATAACGATATATATCGCAATATGTTTTTGGTATAAAACTTGCTAAAAAAAATGCATTGCCATCATATATTTTGAATTAAGAAAATTCCTCTACTAGGTCCAGAGAGTTTTTAAATAATAAACAAATCAAGTATTAGGCTTCTTTCTTGTAGTGCAAAACAGTGCAAAAGATATCATTTGTAGTTTTAGCCATATGTTTTAAACTAAAAAATATGTTGTTAACTCTTAACAGTTTTCAGTCTTACTTAAGAACTGAACAGCAACAGAGCAGCATTTTACACTGAAACACTTCACCCTCCAACCCTCTAGTGGGTGACTCCTTCTGCTTTAATGGAGAGCTGACACAAAATGAGTCTGTGGCTTTGACCAGAGGGTCTCGCAGTAAAATCACACAACACAGCGTTCTTTTCAATGATCAGAGAGCAGGTTTCTCTAAAGCTGACCAACGCTTATTTTAACTTTCGTTGGGAAAAAAAACCCCACTTTCGACAGAACACAGTGTTTTGCGCATGCATCAGAATATGGCAACACTACGACAAGCCAGCTGTACTTAGCTTGTAGCTTCGCTACTTAGCTCTCGAAGAAAAGAATTTAACGCCACTTTTGCACAGTTTTCGGCTCAAAAAAAGTAACGATTAAATCTGACAGCTCTGATTTTACCCTTGAACACTACTTACACACAGTTTTCAACTAAAAAAAGTAACAATTAAACTGACAACTCTGATTTTACTTTAGACACATCATTACTGCGGTTAGCCGGTAGAAGATAAATCTATATCGTAGGCTAAATTTCTATCGTTTCTACCGTATACCGTTTATATCGCGCATTCCTAACAGCCATCATACAGAACCATCATACAGAGCAATCACGCACAGCCATCATACAGAGCCATCACACAGAGCAATCATGCACAGCCATCATACAGAGCCATCATACAGAGCTATCATACAAAGCCATCATACAGGGCAATCACACAGAACCATCATACAGAGCAGTCATTCACAGCCACCATACAGAGCCATCATACAGAGTCGTCATACAGAGCCGTCATACAGAACAATCATGCACAGCCGTCATACAGAGCCATCAACAGATACTTTTTTAATTTAAAAGTTTAATTTTAGTAAGTAAAATCGAGAGGAGCCAGTTGAAGTGGTTCGGGCATCTGGTAAGGATGCTCCCTGGGTGCCTCCCTAGGGAGGTGCTTCGTGCATGTCTGATTGGGAGGAGACCCCTGGGAAGACCCAGGACAGGCTGGAGAGACTGTCTCTCATGCTTTGGAGACCTCCGAGAAGAGCTGGAAGAGGTGGCTGTGGAAAGAGATGTCTGGACCTCCCTGCTCAAGCTGCTGCCCCTGAGATCTGACTTTGGAATAAGCGGAAGATGATGGGTGGAATTCCATTAGGCCTCTTAAAATCACACTGATTCTCCTTTTCCCTCTTTGTGGAAGTGGAGAGTACATTCAGTTTTTCTTTATTTTCTTTATATTTAGTTGGTTTCTGTTTTGTGATCAAGTTGTTTTTGTTTAGTTAGTTGATGGTTTGTGGTATTTACATCTTTATTAGTGTTGTTTGTTTGTTTTCTTTGGTTTTGCATCTTTTCATCACAGGTGTGGCCAGCTAGGTGGCATCTGAGACTTGAGGTCCAGTGCTGGTTTAGATGTTTTTGAGATGATGAGAAGACATGACATTAATGTTGGTGCTCGCTTTCTGTGAGGCATGGAGGAGGCTGTTGTAAAAACATATTTTAGTTATTACAATAAAACTGGTTGGTCTGGAGGAGGGTCGATCTTCCTCAACCGTTTCTGGACCTTTATAGGCAATGAAGATGTAGCCAAACATTGCCATCTTGCAATCAGTCCAAGTCTCCATCCTTTAATATATGTTATCTGTGGAGGATAGAATCCCTCTGTGGGTCACTCAACCTTTTCTCTGTTTGCTCTTACAAACATCCATCTTCTGCTCAGATAGCATCTTTCAAAGTTTGTAAGAAAATCTTCTCAAACAAGAAACAAGTGTAAAAGCACGTTTAATTAACATTTCCTCACATCCGTCAGTTGTCAGTTCATAATAATCCAATTACAAAAGTTAAAAATGTAAACGTAAATTGTGAAAACTTATACCTAGTGTCCTCCTGATTCCTGCTCAGTAATCCAGGTAGAAAAATCCAACAAAGACAAGTCAGGTCCTCTGGACGGATTCTTCTTGATGACGCGTTGGTTTATGCATACTAAAACTCACATCTCTCTTTCTTACATACAGTAGGAGGTAAAACTGTTACAAACACTTTACTATTTCACTCCTTCCTCCCTTTTTCCATATATTTAAACTAATATGTGGAAAAACAAGTTTGTTTGAATTGCCTCACTGACAGGTACATCTAAAAAATTTGAATGTTGAGAAAGCTTTTTTTGGGGGTCAATCATTTCAGAAAGTGAAACTTGCAGTGATAGCTCGGTGGTCAGTGCAGTGGTCCTGTAGTCCTGTGGGTTTGAGCCCAGGTTGTGTCAGGAAGGGCATCTGGCGTAAACAATTATCAAGTTTTTCATGTGAGTTTACTCACTGTGGCAATCCCTGAAGAAGGAGCAGCTGGAAGAAATGTACATATTTCAGAAAGTGAAACTCATATAGATTCATTAAACACTGAGTGAAATACTTCAAGCTTCATTTCTGGTCATTTTGATGATTATAACTTACAAATAATGAAAAAACAAAATTCTGTGTCAGAAAATGAGGTTTAGAGGTTAAATATTGTAAATTCCTGGTGTCTCACCCTGATGAACTCCTTGACATGAAATGTCTCATTTCTCAAGTCCAGCCACTCCAACTGTCTTACCTGCTGAGGAAACAAAGAAATGGACTGTCTCTCAGTGGTCTAATGTCCTCGTTTCAGATGAAAGTAAATTCTTGTTGCCCTCTTCATCTTTCTTGTAGTTTTTGTCATCTGTCTTGGTGTTCTTTTAATTGTTCTCATTCTTTTAGTTGTTTTTGTTGATTGCCCTGTTGTTTTAGTTGTTTTTTTTTTTGTCGTCTTCGTTGTTCTTCTTGTTTTCCTTGTCCTCCTTCTTGTGGGTCTTGTTGTCCTTCTTATCCTTCTGGTTGTCCTTGTGTTCTATTTCGTATAGGCTTCGCCCTTTAAGAGCTGTCGCTGGTGGGTGTATCGCTAAGGTGCTCAGCGCTGCACTGAAAACCTTAGTCCACGCCCACCTGCTGTGTGGGCCTCTCCCCTGGTCCATATAAATTACGGTGAGACCGGGAATCGGCTCCCATTTTTTCTTCAGCCAGCTAGCTAGCACTGTCAGAAGAACGAAGAAGGAAAGTTGTCCAGCTTTGACCAGCACAACCTTTGCTAAGGCTACCTGGGTCTCCGCCACGCCAACCTCCTGCCGTCCCGGTGAGCTCTTCCTCCCTGAGGAGAAGCAGACGAGCAGCCTTGTTCAAGCTAAGTGCCGAGGAGTACTTGTCCGTGGCGGGCCGCTACCTGCTGGACGACGCCATCGCCTTTTCTAACGTTTTTTCCTCGTGGTAATCGAATGATTTCCTCGAAAAAGGTGATGTTAGCAGCAGCTCCACTGAATGTTTATTCCGTGGCGGGCCGCTACCCGCTGGACGACGCCACAGCCTTTCTAACGTATTTGTCCTTGTGGTAACCGAATGTTTTCCTCAAAGGCGATATTAGCTGCAGCCCTGCCGAATGTTTTTCCGATGTGGGGGGGGGGGGGGGCGCTACTCCCTGGACGATGCCACTGCCTTTTCTAACGTGTTTTTTCTCGAGGTAAATCGGATGATTTCCTCGAAAAAGGCATTGTTGGCAGCAGCTCCGCTGAATGTTTTTTTCTGTGGCGGGACACTATGCACGGGACGACGACACCACCCTCTTTGACGCAGAGTCACGCAGTGAACCAAATGGCTCCTCCAAGAAAGGCGATGCGGAGTTGCCCCTTTCCTCCTGGAGAGCGTAGTGACGGAAGACGAGTGACCAAGCGAATGCTCAGCCACCTCGGATCTTCCCACGTCGGCGATCTCACCGCTCCCAGCCGTTGGTGCCCTCCTCTCGGAGCAGCCCAACATAATCCAGGAGGATGTTAACACAAGGGATTTCTGCGATTTGCCTGTCCCGCATCGCCGCCTGGATGACCATGATCCAGAGGATCACTTGGCTCCGCCTCTCACCATCCGTGTCCGAGAGGCTGCAGAAAGACCTCCTGGAGGGCCCCATCACCCCAGAGGTGCTGTTCGGGGCCAACTTCAGGACCATCCTTGAGGAATCGCAGAGGTCTGAGGAGGTCTCAGACTGTACACCATCTGGTGACGTCACAGTCCATCTGCCCCTCCAGCCGCTGAAGGGACCGCCTTGGCCAGCAACAGCACCAAAGGTGCTCCACAACTGCAGCAGCGATTTCATGCCCCGCTCATCCGCCAGCCCCCTCCACCATGTAACAGATCCTTGAGGGGAAGGTATGTGTTTTTTGATGATGTATGTTTTGATATAAAACAGAAACACCTCTGAAAGTTTTTCATCTGAGTCTGTCAGATCAGCTGATCTCTCAGCTGCCTCTCTTCACACATTCCCCATATAGAACGAGCCAGTAACCTCTAAACGGTGTTTTAAAAGGCACCGCAGTTCAGTAAATATCACAACACATGTCTTCCACATCAGCTAAAATTATGTTTTTTTCAGCAGACCGAGTCTGGTAAAATCCCTCGTCTCTCAGCCAGAGCCTATTTTTAATTTCTGCTATTTTTCTGCCCACTCAGTGCAGCGGGAGTAAACATGTTTCTCCACGACAGCTGCAACCTCCACCTAAACGGCGTCTCAATCAGAAGCGCTCATGCCTCCTTCGGTGTGCACTGACTCACCTCAGCTCTATGTGAGACCGCAGCCTGGGCCTAGCACAGAGGCACACATACAGCCTTTTTTTCCATCGGAGCCCCCATTGGGTTCCCCTGGAGAATCTCCGGAGCTAGTGATGTCAGTAAGGATTTTTTAGTATGGTTGACCTTCATGAGAAACATGACACAACACGAATGCGTGCCTGCTCTCTGAGCACTACTCAGAGTGGCAGCGAGTGTGTTCCCTGGACAGATGGAGGGACCAGCTGTTCAAAAGGGGTTACACGCTACAGTTCACGGCGCAACACCCACCGTTTTCAGAGGGATTATAGAGACGGTTCTGTCTTCTCCAGAACAGAGCTCATCTCTCCAGTCAGAAGTTCAGGAATTTCTGACGAAAAACGTGTTTTCCAGAGCTCCCAACAGCTGCTGGAGAACTTCACCAGAACGACTGGTTTTTACCTCCATAGATCTGAAGAGCGCGTATTTCACATTTCCATCATTCTGAAACACCCCACGCACGTTCTCAAAATGCGTGGAGACGGCTCTGCAGTCGTTACACATGGCAGGAATGAGAAATTCTTTTATCTGGACGATCGGCTCTTATTAGCTCGGTCCAGTTAGAAAGCTGTCGCACAGACCAAATCACTAGTGTTACACCTGCTAACCTGGGGTTTCTATAAACTGGGAAAAACTTCTGTTTGTCCGTCCCAGATGATTGTTTATCTGGAAGTGGAGCTAACTCAACTACAATGAGGGCCATTTATCATTATCACAGCTGAGAGCCGAAGCTCTGTCAGCTCAGCTCCGCTGTGTCAAACCCGGCTCCGCCGTGTTAAACCCTGCAGCAAATTGACACTGTCATGCGATGCTTGGGACAATGTCAGCGGCCCACATCGTGGTTCCGTTGGGGCCTACTTCACATGAGACGCCTTCAGAGATGGTTCGCTCGCCAGAGGTGGATTATCTTTGTGCCCCACTCCGTGAGAAATGATCTAAATCACTAGGGAAACCTCCTCATTCTGTCAGAGGGAGTTCCCATCAGCAGGCCTACATCACACGTCTCAGTTTTCACAGACGCGTTCCTGTAAAGCTGGGAGGAATGTGTCTGTCCCAAGCAGTGGGATCACAGTGGCTGGACCACATGTTGCTTCACATAAATGTGCTAGAATGTTTTTCACGTCTGAAACGTGACTCAGCATTTTGCCCCTGCTGCAGGATCAGCATGTTCTGCTCCACACAGACAACAACATACACCATCAGGGAGGTGTGCGCTCAGCCCAACTGTTATGCATCGCGAAACAGCTGTTGTGTTGGCCACACAGGAACCTGCTCTCCATCAGAGCAGTGTACTTTCCCAGCGTTCCTGAACAGGCGAGCGGATATCATGTCGAGGGGCGGTCCTCACCACAGAGACTAGAGCCTCCATCCCGAGCTGTTTTTTCTCGGTTTTTGGAGCAGTTCTTGGTCGAGCAGCAGTGGATCTGTCCGCCACACAGGAGAACACCCAGTGCTAATTATGGTTCTCACTGAGCCCACGAGACGACCCACCGTTAGGAGTGGACGCCTTCGCTTACAGCCCGTGGCCAAAAAATGCTCCTTTATGCGTTCCCTCCAGTCCTGCTGATATCACGGACACTGGACCGAGTCCAGGAGGAAGAACCGTCAGTCATCCTCGTAGCTCCTGAATGCATATGCGTTCCGTGGTTCCCGAATCTGCAGCGACTGATATCGGGTCGGCTATGGAAACTGTTGTAGGGGGGCACTCTCCTCCAGGCAGGAAGAGCGATCAGGAGTTACCCAGAAATAGGTCAGCATCTTTGGGTCTGTCCGCTGAACAGATCCGTTTAGAAAAGATGGGCATCCTACAGCATGTGGTGTGTATGTTCAGGGCACACGAGCTGCTTCCACCACAATGTTGTACACATCAAGTGGACAGCTTTTCTCAGCGTTGGTGCATGGAGAAAGGTGTAGAGGCCATCTCATGTCCACTAGGTGGCATGATGTCCTTTCTGCAGCAGCGGATGGACAGAGATCTAGCGTTCAGCACAATTAAGACTTATGTTGCAGCTATTTCTCCCTGTCACGAGGTTTCGGTGACAGAACAGTTTTTAATCACCCGTCGATGAAGCGCTTCCTGAAAGGTGTACGGAGACACAGACCGGTGTCACGTCCACTAGCTCCATAGTGAGACCTAATGATGGTCCTGCACGCTCTGATCAAAGCTCCTTCTGAGCCTTTTGATCAGGTTTTACTTAAATTTCTGTCATTTAAAACAGCCCTGCTGTTAGCTCTTACATCGGCAAAGAGAGTGAATGATTGTCTGCTCTCTCTGTTGCTCCCTCATGTCTCAGAATTCAAGCTGACGGCAGTTCAGTTGTACTGCGTTTTAACCCTGCTCTGAAAAGCATCACAAGCTCACTCAGATCGAGAGTGATAATCTTGGATGGGTTTTTATCCTCTTCCTCATAATTCTAAGGAGGAAGCAACATCTCACCTCCTTCTGTCCTATGCGCACATTTTTTCATGTTATGTGGTGCACACGGCTGCACTGCGCCGTTTTCAACGTATGTTCGTGCATTACTGGGACAGCTCTTCAGGACGTCCTCTACCCACCCAGCGCCTCTCACACTGGTTGTGTGAGGCTATTCTGAAGCTTACAGCTCATCTGGACTGGATCCTCCAGAGAATCTCGGCGCATTCCACTAGAGGGTTTTCATCCTCCATGGGTCTGCTTGGAGGGATGACAGTGGAGGATATTTGTATGGCGGCTGACTGACCATCTTCATGTTCAATTATTCATTTTTATCTACATGATGTTTCTACTTTCTCCATGACCCATTCTGTTATCAGGGTTCTGACAGAATGATTATTATTTGTTTCATGGAGCCTCACTTTTGAGCTCACGCCTGCATGCAGTCGCATTGTGAGATATTTATTATCAGTCACAAGTTCATGAATCATGAACTTGTAACATCTTGGCCGCAAGATGGCCGCGCTCAGAGCAGTTGCAGCTTCACAGGCTCCCGGTACCATCCCAGTTTTTAGAAGTTTTGATATTGACTCTGTGCCTGACTCCGCGCGATTTATGCGTGTGAACTATAGCCGAACCGAACTGATGAGAATAGGAGCGGATTTGCCACGAAATATAGCAGAAATCAGCAACAAACTCAAAGCTACGCTCGGCAGAATGCAGATCTTAAAGTCATCTACCTGGAAGCTGCAGCAGAGGCGTTCCAGCGGGCAGAAGAGGAAGCGCTGCTCCCGGCTTAAGAGGAGAGGATGCCGGGCGGGGGTTATGGTGAGGCTACGAGCTAACGCTAAAGCCGGTAAACTCCCCATGCCGTCTCTCTTTCTGTCGAACGTCCGCTCGTTGGACAACAAGGTGGATTTACTTCGTCTGAGAGCGGGCGCCTCAGAAGAGATGAAGAAGTGTGCAGTGCTTTGCCTCACGGAAACGTGGATTACAAGTGAAACGCCGGACTCAGTCTTCCAGCTGGATGACAGACTTTTTTTTCGAGCGGACCGCTGCAGCGAGCTAACGGGGAAATCACGGGGGGGGCGGAGTGTGCATTTACGTGAGTAAAAGTTGGTCCACGAACTGTACTGTTGTAAATAGCTCATGCTCGAAGGCTTTGGAGCAAATAACAGTGAAATGTCGGCCACATTATCTACCCCGAGAGTTCACAGTGACTTTTATCACAGTTGTTTACATTCCTCCGGACGCTAATGCTAATGAATCACTGCAGGAGCTTCATGATATCATCAGCTCGCTGCAGAACAAACACCCCGAGGCTCTTTACGTTGTAGCCGGAGACTTTAACCACGTGAATCTAAAGGACTGTCTCCCAAGCTTTAATCAGCATGTGACGATTCCAACACGTGGAGACCGCACGCTGGACCGTGTTTACACGAACGTAAAAGATGCATACAAAGCCGAACCCCGCCCCCACCTAGGACTGTCAGACCACATCTCAATCTTCCTGGCTCCTGCTTACATGCCCCCGCTGAGACGCTCCAGACCGGTACAAAAGAAAGTTAAATGTTGGATCCAGGACAGTGGCCCCATACTGAGAGATTGTTTTGATCGAACAGACTGGCAGGTTTTCAGAGAAGCTGCTGAAAATGGAGGTTCGCTTGATCTTGACCAATACACATCCTCAGTACTGGGTTACATTAGTACATGTACTGACACAGTCTCCACTATCAGAAATGTTAAAAGCTACCCAAACAGAAAACCTTGGCTGAATGCAGAGGTGCGTACCCTGCTGGAAGCCAGGAACACTGCCTTCAGGTCTGGAAACTCAGAGGAGCTGAGTAGGACAAGAAAAGAGCTGGTTGCTGGTATTAAGAGGGCCAAGGCCACATATGCAAAGAGGATCGAGGGTCAATTCATCTCACAAGACCCTCGGAGCATGTGGAGGGGCATTAAGTGCATAACAGATTATAAAGGAAGGAGTGAACAATGCCCCAAAGACCCATCTCTGCCTGATGCCCTCAACAAGTTCTATGCACGCTTTGAAGACCCGAACAGACCACCCAGCACCAGACTCACCTCGCCACCGGATGAAGAGCATCTCAGCGTGACCTCAGCAGAAGTAAGGAGTACCTTCAGGAGGATTAATCCGCACAAAGCAACTGGCCCAGACAACATCCCCGGAAAAGTGTTGAAGGAATGTGCTGATCAGCTCTGTGAAGTGCTGGCAGACATCTTTAACACCTCACTTACCCTGGAGACGGTTCCCACCTGCCTGAAGACTGCCACCATCATCCCAGTCCCAAAAAGCTCTACAGTGACTGGTCTGAATGACTATCGGCCAGTGGCCCTCACCCCGATAGTCGCTAAATGCTTCGAAAAACTGGTCATGACTCACATCAAAACAACCATCAACATCAACGAGGACCCTCATCAGTACGCATACCGTGAGAACCGATCAACAGAGGATGCAATCTTCTCTGTGGTCCACACTGCTCTCAACCACCTGGAGCAGAAAAACTCTTACGTCCGTATGCTCTTTGTGGACTTCACATCCGCCTTCAACACCATGATCCCCCAAACCCTGATGGACAAACTATCCACACTAGGACTAAGCCCCTCCATCTGCAACTGGGTACTAGACTTTTTAACAAACAGACCACAGTTAGTGAGGATCCACAACCTCTCCTCCTCCACCATAACCCTCAGCACTGGCTCTCCTCAGGGATGTGTGTTGAGCCCCCTTCTGTTTACTCTGCTCACATATGATTGTGCAGCTACCCATCCAGGCTGTCACATTGTAAAGTTTGCAGATGATACAGCGGTGGTGGGATGCATCACAAACAATGATGAGTCCAGCTACAGGCAAGAGGTGGAACACCTGGAGAGCTGGTGCAGAGAGAATAACCTTCACATCAATGTGAAGAAGACAAAGGAGATGATTGTGGACTTCAGAAGGAACAAAAACACCTACACCCCCCTGAACATAAGAGGATCTGCGGTGGAAGTGGTCTCCAGCTACAAGTACTTGGGTGTACACATGAATGACAACCTCAGCTGGAGCAACAACACCACCAGCCTGATCAAGAAAGCTCATCAGAGACTCTACTTCCTCAGACGGCTGAGGCGAGCTGGTCTGGGAAGCTCAGTCCTCACCTCCTTCTACAGGTGTGCAGTGGAGAGCATCCTGTGCTCGAGCATCAATGTGTGGCATGGAGGCTGCACAGCTGCAGAAAGAAAAGCTTTGCAGAGAGTGGTGAAGGCTGCACAGAAATCTGTTGGAATCAGTCTCCCCACCATCACAGACATCTACACCTCCAGATGCAGGAAGAGGGCCACCTGCATCATGAAGGACCCCACCCACCCAGCACACACACTTTTTGCCCCACTCCCCTCAGGAAGGAGGTTAAGGAGCATTAAGTGTAGAACCACTAGACTGAGGAACAGCTTCTACCCTGAGGCTGTTAGACTCATGAATCTCTAACTAGAATAATCACTGTGTAAAACCATATCATGTTGCTGCTGATCTGTTTCATGTTGCTGCTGATCTGTTTCAATGTTGATGTGTTCATGCGTGCACATCTGCTCACAGACTCATGTTCATGTTTGTGCTGATGTTCAATGTTTTATGTTATGAGTGCTTAGTGTATATTTAGTTGATGTTTTTCTTAGTTCATATCTTAGATGTTATTACTGTTTTTCTTATACATTTTATTGTTGGATGTAACTGGGACCCTGTGTACATAATTTCGCTCCACCACATGTACCACATGAGGTGCGAATGACAATAAAGAAACTCTGACTCTGACTCTGACTCTGATGACTGCTGATTTTATCGTTATTAATCGGTTCATCCTGTGGAGTTGTTGGTCTGCTCTGTTCATCGTTACACTGTTACAATTCGTATCCTCCGTTGTTCCTATTCACAGCAGCAGGTCTGCTATCTCAGCCTTTTTCCTCACCAGAAATCTTCTCCAGTGCGCTCCTGCGCATGGAGCACGTAATTACGCAGCGCGTAATTATTCACACAGAAGGCTGAGTGATGAAATGGTTTTTTGTGCAAGCAGGTGCTTCATGTTGTGTCTGAATGGACCCAGTGAGGCATAGACTACATCCTGCTTCGTCTTTAACCCACCAGCGACAGCTCTTAAAGTGCGAAGCCTATACGAAATAGAACATTGGTTACGTACTGTAACCCCAGATTCTATGAGTATAGGCGTAGCCCTTTAAGTGCTGGGCCTCACTGGTTCCTAAATGGCTGAAGAAAAAAGCTATTTGGGAGCTGATTCCTGGTCTCATCGTAATTTATATGGATAGGGGGAGAGGCCCACACAGCAGGTGGGCATGGACTAAGGCTGAGCGCCTTAGGGATAAACCCACCAGCGAAAGCTCTTAAAGGGCTACGCCTATACTCATAGAATCTGGGGTTACAGTACGTAACTAACGTTTTTTCTTGTTGTCCTTGTTGTCTTCATCGTTTTTTGTTTTCACTGTTGTTCATTTTCCTTTTCATCCTTGTCAGTCTCACCGTTCGTCTTGTTTTCCTTATCATCTTTCTTGTCGTTTTCGTCTTTATTTTTGTTATTCTTCTTCTTGTCCTTCAAGTTGTTCTCATCATCCATGTCATTCTTGTTTACGTTCTTGTTGTTTTTATAGCCCTCCTTGTCTTCATTTTTTTTTTTTTGTTCTCGTCCTTGTTGTTCTTCTTGTTAACATCATTCTTTTTGGGGGTTTTTTTTCTTGTGCATTGTTAGAATGGTTCTGTTCATATCTGGGTGACAGGAGTTCTATTTCGTATAAGCTTCGCCCTTTAAGGCCTTCGCTTTAGTGGGTTTATCCCGTTATGCGTAGCATAAGCACTGAAAAAATTTAGTCCACGCCCACCTGCTGTGTGGGCCCCACCTTGTCCGTATAAATTACGTTAAGAGCGGGAAATCGGCTCCCATTTTTTCTTCAGCAAGCTAAAATAGCACTGTCAGAAGAACAAAGAAGGAAAATTGTGTAGATGACCAACCTTTGTTAAGGATGCTTGGCCCGCAGTCGACCTCCGGTCGTCCGGTGAGTTCTCCTCCCCGAGGAGAAGATGACGAGCAGTCTTATTTCAAGGTAAGCGCCGAGGAATATTTCCCAGTGACAGGTCACTACACGCTGGACAACGCCATCTTGTATTTTTTCCTCTTATCGCCAACCCTCGGAGCGAATCGGATGGTTCCTCCAGGACAGGCGTGCTCAGCTGCAGCCCCGCTGCTCATTCCCTCCTGGGGAGCGTAGTGTCGGTGGAGGGGGGCTTTGTGAATGCTCACCCCATCCCACCTCGTTTTCGCATCGGCGATCACACCGCTCCCGGCCGACGGCGCCCTCAGGGGTTGCCCGGCGTAACCCAGGAGGAGGCTGACATGAAAGGACCCTTTTTTACGTCCTACGCCTTTCCCGCCAGTTCGGATGATCCGGCGGGAAGTTTGTTTACTGGGCTCCATTCCGGCTCACCGTCTTGACCCATATGGCCTCGTGCTCCCAACAGGACGTCCTACAAGCGAGGCCACAGACGGGTTCTTTCCTGGTAGATTGGGGGAGCCAGTCTCCACAGTCCGTACCCATCTCCAGAGCAGGGGTTCACTGAGCGGAAAGTCCGTCCGTGCCCTCTGGAGCCGAGTCTGATGGAGGCTTCATTGGAGTAAGATGTTTGAGATGGACCAGCGTCCCGTGCCTCCGGTTAGCATAACCGAGACAGTGACACCGCTCTCCAACTGAGCTCACCAGCATGTGTTCCACACGGCCGCAGCGAACAACACGTTACGCTGTTGGCGTACACGTTCAGAGGCGGGAAGAGACGGTGGCCCTCTGTCCTTCGGCTCACTCCGCTCTCGTAGCAGCTGCTTGCTAACGACGCTGCCGGCCCCTGCAGTACGCTCAGTCTACAGGTCAACTGACGTCATCCTCAACCGGTGCGCCTCTTTTGCTGTCTGCCGCCCCGCATCGCAGCCGGAGAACGGGGTCCCAGAAGCTCTCCTGGCCCGTCACTCCACCTTCCTCTCAGGAGAAATGCAGGAGTCCGTTGGTGATCCTCTTTTCATCAGCTAGAGATCATTTCAAGATGCTCCATAGCTGCTCCACGGTTGCTCAACGCCTCCCCAGCTCTGCTACGCCAGCCCCTCCCGTCAGACGTCCCCGGCAGCCGGAAGTTTATTTTTTTTCCCGGACTTCGCCAACAGGGGGCCCTCCAGGACAACAAACAGAGCTCAACGGAAGGTAATCAGGTGTTCGGTCGCTGGAGGTGTGTTGATGACACTGTAAAATAACATCATTTTATGATGAAGTGTCTCCTAGCCAGGCTGTCAGCGTGGTTTATCTGACAAGCGGCTCCATCACACACGCTCATCACTAATGAGCCTTTTTAAAGTTGTTTTCATTCACTGTCAGCGGTGCCGATGCGCGCTCCCGCGGCATGAAAGCATGCATGCAGTTCTCAGCGCCCGCCATTTCACGTCAACGTTCACATGAGACCACGGTACGAGCTCAGCAACGTATCTCGCTCCCGGCAGAAGCGATACACGTTTTGTCATTGCAGCGGTGTCAACGCGCGCTCCCGCAGCGTTAGCAGTTCACAAGCCTCACAGCGGCTCTGCTCCTTTATCCTCGAAGAAGGTTTTCTGAATTAATACTGCAGCGCATGGAATCATTCTGAAGTTCATGTGACTTGCAGCCAAGAATGAACGTTTTTTTCTGCAGACCGAGCCAGGGGTAGCCTCGCTTCACCGATGCCGCACGCTGCTTCCTGACTGCTCCAGTGCCAACGCGCGCTCCCGCGGCGTCAGCAGCCCCACAAGCCTTCACAGCGGCTCAGCTCATACATCCTCGAAGAAGGGGTTTTGTCTGAATTAATATTGCAGCTCGTGGAATCACTCAAAAGCTCACGTGACCCGCAGCAAACGATGAACGTTTTTTCTGCAGACCGGGCCAGTGGTAACCCCGCTCCACCGTTGGCACGCGGTGCCTCCTTACCGCACCAGTGCCAACGCGTGCCCCCGCGGCAATCCTGGCTTAAAGCGTCGCATGAGGACGCACACACACGACCCTTCAGGGCGCGTCGGTTCATATGTGCACCCGCTTCCGAGCGTTACACCAAGCAGCTGCACACAACGTGATCATCAGCGCGCTCCAGCTCACATCAGCATGTATGTGAGTTTTCACAGCATAAATCCGTGTCCGCTTTATAGCTTATAACGGGTGGCAATGAACGCGCGCCTCCAGACGGATGGACGAATCGTTTTCATCTGGGATTCACGCTGCAGTTCAGCTCAAACCCCGGTGTGGAGGAACTCTGTGACGTTTTTTCTGTCATTTATGAACAGATCTCGTCCCTTCTAGTAGAAGCTCAGGAAATTCTTTTTTGAAATGTAATTTCTAGAATCTCAGAAGAAGAGGAAACACAAGGTCTCTCTCATCACTTCCTGGTCCCAATGAACCGGAAAGATGAGATTTATTCTAGATTGTCAATTTTCTGAGCTGTGAGAAACAACACTCCATTATGCGCTCTAGTCGCTTTAATTCTGCGTTATCTGGACACCTGCCGTTGAGCAGCTTGTACAGACAGTGGGCAGCAGTGCAACTCATGTGAATCGGTTGAGTGATATCAGCTGTTTTCCGTCAGCAGATCTACGTCACACACATTTAATAAGCTGTGGAGCCGCTGTGGCTCCCCACACAGCAGCCTTTTAAATGTTTTGGAGTGTCGCACGGGGTCTTTGAATGTGACTCAACACTGACCTTGAGCTGCAGAATCATCAGAGTTTGTGATTCTCAGGCAGCAAGTGACTGTTGCACACATACTAGCAGGAAATGTATGCATTTTTTCAATCCATGTGCCACATTGTGAGACAGATGCTGTGTGGGACACATCCAATCTGTTCTCTATTGGAGTGGGTACATCTCATGTATTCCACCCAGAACTAGGACTCAGACACGGTAGAATCCTGCCAGCGTCTGCGGACGTTTAGCAACACGAGAGAACGCTCAATGTCAATTATAATTAGCGTGGAGCCATAGGACGATCCATCGCTGGGTGGACGTGCCTGCTCACAGCCTGTGGTCGTAATGCCTTTCACCTTCTTCTCTCCCTCTGGTATCACGGTTTTCTGAACCGAACTCAGGAGGAGGGACTGACGGCTCCACTGTCCCAAGTGCGTGAACGCATCATGGTTCCCAGGCCTACAACATCTTTTATCAGGGCGCTCGTGGAACCTGCCTTTGAGGGGGGACGCTTCCTTCCAGGCAGGAGAAACGATCAGGAATTAATCAGATTAGGCCAGCACCTGTGGTTTGGCCGCTGTGCAGATCTTTGAGAGGATGGATCTCTCGCAAGATGTAGTGCGTACGATTCAGGAGTCACGTGCTGCATCCACCACAGCGCTGTTCACATCGAGTGGTCAGCTTTCCAACGCTGCTGTACAGAAAGGCGTAGAGGCCACTTCATGTCCACTGGACGACATGCTGTCTTTCTGCAGCAGCCGAAGGACAGAAATCTGGTGTCCAGCACGACTATTGTATGTTGCAACCGTGTTTTTCTTTTGTCTCAAAGTTGTCGTAGATTGAACAACCTTTAATCATCCTCTGACGGAGCATTTTGTCTCAGATTGATATAGCGGCTGTGGGCCTGTTGTGACACGGGAAACGTTCAGTGTCAATTATGCGCTTCTCTGAGCCCATGAGACAAACCACCGCTGGGGGGTGGATACGTTTGTCCACAGTCCATGGCCCAAAATGCTTCTGTACACGTCTTTTCTCCACCTCCTCTGATCTTACGGTCTTTGAACCGAGCTCAGGAGGAGGGATTGACAGCTCTCCTGGTGGCCCCGAGCGCGTGGGTGCACCATGGTTTCCAGTCCTGAAACGCCTGCTGTCGGGGTGCCCGTGGGAACTGCCGTAGAGGGAGGACGCTCCCCTTCCAGGCAGGAGGAGCGACCAGGAGTTACCCAGAAATAGGCCAGCACCTGTGGTCTGGCCGTTGAACGAATCCACTTACAGAGGATGGGTTGCCCACAGGATGTAATGCGCACAATTCAGGTTTCTCGTGGTGCATCTACCACAGCGATGTACACATCAAAGCGGACAGCTTTTCAGTGCTGATGTACAGAGAAGGATGTAGAGGCCTCCTCATGTTCTTTAGGTGGCATGCTGTTCTTTCTGCAGCAGCTGATGGACAGAAATTTGCATCCAGCACGTTTAAAACGTACACTGCAGCCATCTCTTCCTGACATGAAGGTTTCTGAGACAGAACAGGTTTTATCATCCTCTGATGAAACGTTTTCTAAAAGGTGTACAGAGACGCAGGTCTGTCCCACACCCACTTGTTTCCAGTGGGATTTAATACTGGTCCTGCAGGTCATGATCAAAGCTTCATTTGAGCCTTTGGATCAGGTTCCACTTAAATTCTTGTCTCTTTAAACAGCACTGCTGCTGGCTTTAACATCCGCTAAGAGAGTGAGTGTTTTTATCTGCCCTCTCTGTCGCTCCGTCATGTCTCAGAAATTAGGCTGACGGCAGACCAGCTGATTTTAGATCAACCCAGCTTTTATGCCTAATACATCACAAGCTCTTTTAATCAAGAGCGATATCGTTGGAGGGGTCGTCCCCCCCCCCCTTTTCACACAGATCAGATGAAGTAACGTCTTTTATCTTCTCTGTCCTGTGCAGGTGTTGACGTGTTACATAGCGTGCACAGCTGCAATGCGTCAACATCTGTTTGTGCATTATAGAGATGCATCTGCAGGTCGCCCGTTATCCACCCATCGCTTGTCACACTGGCTGTGCGAGACTATTTCTGAAGCCTACAGAGCATCAGAATTAGTCTCCTGTCAACCTCAGAGTACACTCTATCAGGGGTATCGCTTTCTCGACTGCTTTACATAATGGTATGTCAATGCAGGATATTTTGCACTGTGGCCGCGTGGTCAACACCCTGCTCATTACTCGCCTTTATTTAGGTGATGTGATGGCCTGTTCCATGACACATT
Source organism: Nematolebias whitei (assembly GCF_014905685.2). Taxonomy (NCBI): domain Eukaryota; kingdom Metazoa; phylum Chordata; class Actinopteri; order Cyprinodontiformes; family Rivulidae; genus Nematolebias; species Nematolebias whitei. Next base: position 52,277,746 of record NC_056499.1, on the reverse strand, counting down.
CTGCCCTTAGTGTTTACAGAATGAACATTGTTATTTCATGGAACTCCGTTTTATTCACATCTGTCTGCATGCATTACAGTGTGAGATGTTATCAATCACAAGTTGTGACTGTTATTTGATTCTATTGTCATTAATCAGTTCACGACTATTGTTACCAATCAGTTCATCTGATTAATAATCAACTCTCTTGTTATTATTAATCTGTTCATACGGTTCAGCCGTAAACCGGTTGGTTCATGGCTTTTTTCAGCGTTTTTCCCTCCCCATTGATGTTTCCGGGGCGTTCATGCATTCAGAATGCATAATTACACAACATGCGTCTGTGCATGGCACATAATTACGCAATGCGTAATTATGCACATGGGAGCTGAGTGATTAGACTTTTTTGGGCAAGCTTCTGCTTCATACAGTGTTCGAATGGACCCAGTGAGGCGAGGACCACATCGGCTTCGCCCTTTACCCACTAAAGCGAAGGCCTTAAAGGGCGAAGCTTATACGAAATAGAACGTTGGTTACGTACTGTAACCCCAGATTCTATGAGTATAAGCATAGCCCTTTAAGCGTCGGGCCTCACTGGCTCCTAAATGGCTGAAG
>NC_056499.1:52273583-52277052 GCF_014905685.2 Nematolebias whitei | reverse complement strand
CCACTTGTTTCCAGTGGGATTTAATACTGGTCCTGCAGGTCATGATCAAAGCTTCATTTGAGCCTTTGGATCAGGTTCCACTTAAATTCTTGTCTCTTTAAACAGCACTGCTGCTGGCTTTAACATCCGCTAAGAGAGTGAGTGTTTTTATCTGCCCTCTCTGTCGCTCCGTCATGTCTCAGAAATTAGGCTGACGGCAGACCAGCTGATTTTAGATCAACCCAGCTTTTATGCCTAATACATCACAAGCTCTTTTAATCAAGAGCGATATCGTTGGAGGGGTCGTCCCCCCCCCCCTTTTCACACAGATCAGATGAAGTAACGTCTTTTATCTTCTCTGTCCTGTGCAGGTGTTGACGTGTTACATAGCGTGCACAGCTGCAATGCGTCAACATCTGTTTGTGCATTATAGAGATGCATCTGCAGGTCGCCCGTTATCCACCCATCGCTTGTCACACTGGCTGTGCGAGACTATTTCTGAAGCCTACAGAGCATCAGAATTAGTCTCCTGTCAACCTCAGAGTACACTCTATCAGGGGTATCGCTTTCTCGACTGCTTTACATAATGGTATGTCAATGCAGGATATTTTGCACTGTGGCCGCGTGGTCAACACCCTGCTCATTACTCGCCTTTATTTAGGTGATGTGATGGCCTGTTCCATGACACATTCTGCCCTTAGTGTTTACAGAATGAACATTGTTATTTCATGGAACTCCGTTTTATTCACATCTGTCTGCATGCATTACAGTGTGAGATGTTATCAATCACAAGTTGTGACTGTTATTTGATTCTATTGTCATTAATCAGTTCACGACTATTGTTACCAATCAGTTCATCTGATTAATAATCAACTCTCTTGTTATTATTAATCTGTTCATACGGTTCAGCCGTAAACCGGTTGGTTCATGGCTTTTTTCAGCGTTTTTCCCTCCCCATTGATGTTTCCGGGGCGTTCATGCATTCAGAATGCATAATTACACAACATGCGTCTGTGCATGGCACATAATTACGCAATGCGTAATTATGCACATGGGAGCTGAGTGATTAGACTTTTTTGGGCAAGCTTCTGCTTCATACAGTGTTCGAATGGACCCAGTGAGGCGAGGACCACATCGGCTTCGCCCTTTACCCACTAAAGCGAAGGCCTTAAAGGGCGAAGCTTATACGAAATAGAACGTTGGTTACGTACTGTAACCCCAGATTCTATGAGTATAAGCATAGCCCTTTAAGCGTCGGGCCTCACTGGCTCCTAAATGGCTGAAGAAAAAGCTATTTTGGGAGCCGATTTCCTGCTCTTAACGTAATTTATACGGACCGGGTGGGGCCCACACAGCAGGTGGGCATGGACTAAATTTTTTCAGTGCTTATGCTGCGCATAACGGGATAAACCCACTAAAGCAAAGGCCTTAAAGGGCTATGCTTATACTCATAGAATCTGGGGTTACAGTACGTAACCAACGTTTTTGTGTTAATGTTTGTAATCATTTGTCTGTTTCTGTACCTCTATCCTGCAGGGTCCCTCAAGGCTCCATTCTTAGACCACTTCTGTTTTCATTGTATTTGCTTCCCTTGAGGTCTATCCTGACGAAACATGGTATTTTGTTTTCTGGACATAAAAAAAAAAAAAAAAAGACAAAGCAAAAAAATCTAGAAACGTTTCGTCTCTCATCCAAGAGACTTCCTCAGTCCGAGGTGTTGTTTTCAGCTCAGTCTCTTAAATAGCACCCTCTCAGAGTGGATCAACCAGTTTGCTGCTGATAACCAAAACCAGCTGATCACATGCTCAAGAAGGAACATCAGCCTAACAATGGGTCATTAGCACACTGATGGCTGTTTACTACTCACAGAGGGCTGAGTGATACTAGCAATCACAGCATTGTAAGAGGGGGACAGTTGAACCCGGAGGCCTTCACCCCTGTTTAATGATGGACGATTTCTTTTCACAAAGATGGCCTCCTTTACTCCTCTCTCAAACCATCGTTCCTCTCTGTCCAGGATGTGAACATCTTCATCCTTGAAAGAGTGACCGCTGGCCTGGAGATGAGTGTAGACCGCAGAATTCTGGCCTGATGATGTTGATCTTCTGTGCTGGGCCATCCTTTTGGCCAGTGGCTGTTTTGTTTCCCCGATGTAAGACTGATCACAGCCCTCCTGACACTGAACAGCATACACAACATTACTCTGTTTGTGCCGGGGGACTGGATCTTTGGGATGAACCAGTCTTTGCCGTAATGTATTTTGGGGTTTAAAAGCCACTGGGATGTTATGTTTAGAAAATAAACGTCTCAGTTTCTCTGATACCCCCTCAACATACGGAATGACCACTGGTCTGGGTCTGGGTTCCTCCATTTCACCTGATGGCTGACTGCAGTCCTGTTTGGGTTTCTTCTCTGCTTTTAGGAAGGCCCAGTTAGGATATCCACATTGCTCTAGAGCCTGTCTTGTGTGGGATTTCTCCTTCTGCCTGGCTCCCGAGCTAGTAGGGATGCTGTCTGCTCTGTGATACAGAGTCCTGATGACTCCTAACTTGTGCTCCAAAGGGTGATGGGAGTCAAACTGCAAATACTGGTCTGTGTGGGTGGGTTTGCGGTACACCTCGGTTTGCAAATGTCCTCTTTCAGAGACTGAGACCTCACAATCCAAGAAAGCCAACTTGCCATTTTTTACATCTTCTTGTGTGAACTTGATGTATTTATCCACAGAGTTGATGTGGTCAGTAAAATGTTGGACTTCTTGAGATTTAATTTTAACCCAGGTGTCGTCAACATACCTGAACCAATGACTTGGTGGTGTTCCTGAAAAGGACGTCAAGGCTCTCTTCTCTACCTCCTCCATGTACAGGTTGGCAACAATAGGAGAAACTGGAGACCCCTTAGCACACCCATGTTTCTGCCTATAATATTGCTCCCCATATGTGAAGTAAGTTGACTGCAGGCACAGTTTCAAGAGTTGACACAGTTGTTCTGTGGAAAGCGTGGTCCTGCTGCTCAGAGTGGTGTCTGATTTTAATCTTAAACTGACCACCTCTACTGCATCATCAACAGGAATGCACGTAAAGAGTGATGTGACATCAAAAGAGACCATTGTTTCATCAGTCTCCATGATGACATCCCTCACCTTATCCACAAAGTCCATGGTGTTCTGTATGTGGTGTTCTGAGCTGCCAACTAAAGGGATGAGTACAGACGCCAGATATTTGGAAACATTGTAAGTGACAGAGTTAATCATGCTAACAATAGGTCTTAAAGGCACCTTGTTTGTGGATTTTAGGTAAACCATACAGACTAGGTGTGGCCTCCCCTGGGTACAGTCTGTGGTACAGAAAACGGTCAATAGCCTTGTCCTGCTCCAAATTTTTCAGGCAATCTATTTACTTCTTCTTGTAACCACTTCCTGGATCTCTTTTCAGAGGTTCATAAGTGGTTAAGTCACTAAGGAGTGTCATAACTTTCTCATGATAGTCTTTCT
>NC_056499.1:52272232-52273483 GCF_014905685.2 Nematolebias whitei | reverse complement strand
TTTTTTTTTTTTTTTTTTTTTTTTTTGAATGTCCAGAGGACCAGATTTAACTTTTTTGGATTGTTCTACCTGGATTATTGAGCATGCATCAGGGTATTTTGTTTCATTGTCATGCTGATGATTTTTAGAATTATCTGCCCTTAAAACCTAACAGTGCCTGCTCCATTCACCCTTTGCTAAAATGTCTTGATGACATCAAGACTTGGATGACTGCGAACTTCTTAAGTTTTAATGATCAGAGAACTGATGTCATTGTGTTTAACCCTACCTCTGCTACTGTCACTGATCCTGTAAACCTGGACTCCCTTCAGCCATATCTAAGCAGTCTGTTACCAGTCTCGGGATGGTTTTGAACTCTGACTTTAATTTTAATAAACAGATCAACTCTGTTCTTCAAAAAAGTTTCTTCCAGTTAAGGCTGATATCTAAGCTCAAGTCTGTGCTGTCCTGATCCGACCTTGAAAAATTAGTCCATTCATTCATTACAACTCTGCTGGACTACTGTAACTCACTTTATGTTGGGGTCAGTCAGGTCTCTCTTTCACGTCTCCAACTTGTCCAAAATGCTGTAGCCCGGCTACTAACAGGAACTCACAGGTTTGAGCGCATTTCACTGGTTCTGTCCTCCCTTCACTAGTTCTCTGTGCGTATCAGAATCCATTTTAAAATCTCCTGTTGACCTTTAAGTGCATCAATGGCCTTGCACCCTCATACCTCTCCGACCTTCTTCATCCTTATGCTCCCTCTCGGGCTTTGAGATCATCAGACTAGCTGCTTTTGGTGGTACCAAAAACCAGGTTGAAACTCAGAGGAGATCGAGCATTTTCCGTTGTGGGCCCTAAACTTTGAACTTTGGAACATCAACACTCGACAGGCCGCTTCAGTCTCTGCTTTTAAATCTCTCCTGAAAACACACCTGTACTCACTGACATTTAACACAGGGTGATCAGTTTTTTATTGCTTCTCATTGTTCTATTTCATATAGGCTTCGCCCTTTAAGGCTGTCGCTGATGGGTTTATCCCGTTATGCAGAGCATAAGCACTGAAAAAATTTAGTCCACGCCCACCTGCTGTGTGGGCCCCACCCGGTCCGTATAAATTACGTTAAGAGCGGGAAATCGGCTCCCATTTTTTCTTCAGCGAGCTAATATAGCACTGTCAGAAGAACAAAGAGGATAAATTGTGTAAATGACCAACCTTTGTGAAGGATGCTTGGCCCGGCAGTCGACCTCCGGTCGTCCGGTGAGTTCT
>NC_056499.1:52269663-52272132 GCF_014905685.2 Nematolebias whitei | reverse complement strand
GTCTTCCCTTAAAGAGATGACGTCTAGATGGGAGCATATGTTGTTCTAGAACCTGAACATAATTCTCTGCATTAATGGTGCCTTTCCAGACATGCAAGCTGCCCATTCCACAAGCGTTCATGCAACCCCATACCATCAGTGATGCAGGCTTCTGAACGGAGCGTTGATAACAACTTGGGCTATCCTTGTCCTCTCTTTTCCGGATGACATAGCATCTCAGTGTTCCATAAAGAACTTAAAATCATGACTCATCTGACTATAGAACTGTCTTCCATTTTGCCACACTCCATTTTAAATGACCCCTGGCCCAGTGCAAACGTCTGAGCTTGTGGAGCTTGCTTAGAAATGGCTTCCTCTTTGCATTGTAGAGTTTCAGCTGGCAACGGCAGATGGCAAGGTGGATTGTGTTCACTGACAATGCTTTCTGGAAGTATTCCTGAGCCCATTCTGTTATTTCCTTGACAGTGACATTCCTGTTTGAGGTGCAGTGACGTTTAAGGGCCCAGAGATCACGAGCATCCAGTAGAGTTTTACGGCCTTGACCCTACGCACAGCTATTGTTCCAGATTCTCTGAATCTTTTGATAATGTAATGCACGGTTGATGATGATAACTTAAAAGTCTTTGCTATTTTACACTGGGTAACACCATTCTGGTATTGCTGCACTATCTTTCTGCGCAACAATGGTGGAATTGGTGATCCTCTTACCATCTTGGCTTCTGAGAGACACTGACACTCTGAGAAGCACTTTTTATACCCAATCATGTTGTCAATTGACCTAATTAGTGTTAATTGTTCTTCCAGCTGGTCGTTATATGACCAATTTCCTTTTTCCAGCCACTTATTGCTACTTGTCCCAACTTTTTTGGGATTTGTTGACACTGTGAAATTTTGAATCAACATATTTTTCCTTTAAAATGTTACATTTACTCAGATTAAACTTTTGAGCTGTCATCTATGTTATATTACGAATAAAATATTGACATTTGCCATCTCCACATCATTGCATTCAGTTTTTATTCACAATTTGTTTAGTGTCCCAACTTTTTTGGAATCCGGTTTGTATATATATATATACCTTTATATACCTATGACCTTTTGATGGCAGCTGATTCTGGTCTCCTCAACATACTCATCCTCCTTGATCTCAGTGCGGCATTTGACAATATTTCTCATAATATCCTCCTGAACAGTCTAGCATCCATTGGCATCAGTGATACTCCACTTGCTTGGTTTAATTCATCTCTTTCAGGCAGCACTCAGTTTATTCAATTTAAAACCCATTCCTCAAGTTTGTTTCCCGTTGCTGCAGGTGTGCCCCAGGGTTCTGTATTAGGGCCCCTTTTATTTACTATTTATATGCTCCCTCTTGACCACATATTCCGGAAACATGTCAACTTTCACTGTTACGCAGATGACACCCAGCTCTACATTTCCTCAAAACCTAATTAATCTCTTCCACCTTCCTCCCTATCGGACTGTCTTATGGAAATTAGATCATGGTTTTCCTCAAATTTTCTTAAACTCAACAGTAAGAAAACAGAAGTTTTACTTGTTGGCACAGTCTCCACTTTAACCAAATTGCAAAGTTTTTCCATCAATATTGACAACTCCCATGTTCTTCCTTCCCCTCAGGTAGAGTGTCTGGGTGTCATACTTGATAATACGCTTTCATTTCAATCTCATATTAACTCTATCACCCGGTCTGCATACTTTCATTTACGTAACATCAACCGAATTCGTCCCTTTCTTACTCCTCATGCTGCTGCCATCCTTGTCCATAGCCTTATCACCTCCAGGATTGATTATTGCAACTCTCTTCTTTTTGGTCTCCCGAATAAGACTCTCCATAAACTCAAACTCCTCCAGAATTCTGCAGCTCGGGTCATAACTTGTACCCCATTCAGAGAACACATCACCCCGGTTCTGCAGCAGCTTCACTGGTTGCCCATGGAAGCTAGAATAAATTTTAAAATCTTAACTCTCACATTCAAGTGCATCCATACCTCCTTACCTGTGTGATCTGCTTCACATCTCCACTGCTTCCCGTTCCCTCAAATCCTCATCTGCCACTCATTTTATTGTTCCTTCTGCCAGTCTCATCACCATGGGGAACAGAGCCTTCAGTCGCTGTGCTCCTCAGCTCTGGAACTCCCACCCTCCTGTCATTGGGAACACAGACTCTCTTCCCTCTTTTAAATCACAACTGAAAACACACCTGTTTAAACAGGCATATTCTCTTTAACTTTGTTTGAAGTGTTGTTTTATTGTGACTTATTTTTAATTATTTGTTGATTCTGTTTTTATTAATTGCTGATTTTAATTGTTTTTGTAAGGTGACCATGGGTTTTTGAAAGGCGATCTGAAATAAAATTTATTATTATTGTTATTATATATATATATATATATATATATATATATATATATATATATATATATATATATGTATTTGTGTGTATATATATATAT
>NC_056499.1:52265781-52269563 GCF_014905685.2 Nematolebias whitei | reverse complement strand
ATTCCAAAAAAGTTGGGTCACTAAACAAATTGTGAATAAAAACTGAATGCAATGATGTGGAGATGGCAAATGTCAATATTTTATTTGTAATATAACATAGATGACAGATCAAAGTTTAATCGGAGTAAATGTAACATTTTAAAGGAAAAATATGTTGATTCAAAATTTCACAGTGTCAACAAATCCCAAAAAAGTTGGGACAAGTAGCAATAAGTGGCAGGAAAAAGGAAAATGAGCATAACGAACAGCTGGAAGACCAATTAACAGTAATTAGGTCAATTGACAACATGATTGGGTATAAAAAGAGCTTCTCAGAGTGTCAGTGTCTCTCAGAAGCCAAGATGGTTAGAGGATCACCAATTCCACCATTGTTGCACAGAAAGATAGTGCAGCAATACCAGAATGGTGTTACCCAGCATAAAATAGCAAAGTCTTAAGTTATCATCATCAACCGTGCATAACATCATCAAAAGATTCAGAGAATCTGGAACAATCGCTGTGCGTAAGGGTCAAGGCTGTAAAACTGTACTGGATGCTTGTGATCTCCGTGCCCTTAAACATCATTGCACCTAAAATAGGAAAGCCACTGTCAAGGAAATAACAGAATGGGCTCAGGAATTCTTCCTGAAAGCGTTGTCAGTGTCAGTGTCAGTGAACACAATCCACCGTGCCATCCGCTGTTGCCAGCTGAAACTCTACAGTGCAAAGAGGAAGCCATTTCTAAGCAAGCTCCACAAGCTCAGACGTTTGCACTGGGCCAGGGGTCATTTAAAATGAAGTGTGGCAAAATGGAAGACTGTTCTGTGGTCAGATGAGTCACAATTTGAAGTTCTTTATGGAACACTGGGACGTCATGTCATCCGGACCAGAGAGGACAAGGACAGCCCAAGTTGTTATCAACGCTCCGTTCAGAAGCCTGCATCACTGATGGTATGGGGTTGCATGAGCGCTTGTGGCATGGGCAGCTTGCATGTCTGGAAAGGCACCATTAACGCAGAGAACTATGTTCAGGATCTAGAACAACATATGCTCCCATCTAGGCATCATCTCTTTCAGGGAAGACCCTGCATTTTTCAACACGATAATGCCAGACCACATTCTGCAGCAATCACAACATCATGGCTACATAGGAGAAGGATCCGGGTACTGAAAAGGCCAGCCTGCAGTCCAGATCTTTCACCTATAGAGAACATTTGGCCCATCATAAAGAGGAAGGTGCGACAAAGAAGGCCCAAGACGATTGAACGGTTAGAGGCCTGTATTAGACATGAATGGGAGAGCATTCCTATTTCTAAACTTGAGAAACTGGTCTCCTCTGTCCCCAGACGTCTGTTGAGTGTTGTAAGAAGAAGGGGGGATGCCACACAGTGGTAAAAATGGACTTGTCCCAACTTTTTTGGGATTTGTGGACACCATGAAGTTTGGAAACAACAGATTTTTACCTTAAAATGATACATTCTCTCAGTTTAAACTTTTGATCTGTGATTTGTGTTCTATTCTGAATAAAATATTAGATGTTGGCACCTCCACATCATTGCATTCAGTTTTTATTCACAATTTGTTTAGTGTCCCAACTTTTTTGGAATGCGGATTGTGTATAATATATATATATATATATATATATATATATATATATATATATATATACACACAAAACAGCGGCTGGGGGAAGAATCAGTTTTGCTGTGTGCTTCCTTGACTGATGAAGCCTTCTGGATCGAAGGCAAAACGTTTCAGCACAAAAAGAAAAAGAAACTGTCCAGATGACCTTACTGAAAAATGTTGGATTCTACTAATTATCTTTTATAATGTAGTGAATGTTTCTGTACAGTGACCTGAGACAACTTCTGTTGAGACTTGGTGCTATAGAAATTAAATCACGGTAATTGAAATGAATTAAATTGCAATGGAGTGAAAATGCCACCTTTCACCTTTGGTTGTTACCACCCAGACTGAAGCAGCTTCCAGTTAGAACCCAAAGTTCTGCGGGAGCTTCTATGGTTCTGAACATAAGACAATTGTTTTTATTTTCACAGTTTTTATTTTAAGTTTCTGAACAGTTTCTTGCCTTCAACATCAGTTTTTTAACTCAAGCCTCTGTCCAACCTGAGACCCAGTTCAGTCCATCACCAGGTGTTTCAGTTCATCAGTCCATCGCCAGGTGTTTCAGTTCATCACCAGGTGCTTCAGTTCATCAGTCCATCACCAGGTGCTTCAGTTCATCAGTCCATCACATTTATCAAAATGACCCAAACTGGATCAGTTCTGTCTCAGTGAATAGAACTGATAAGTTGGACCCGGAGTTGATCTTGGTTCTGTGTTGTGGTAGATTTGTGTTTCAGCAGTGTTTGTTCTCTGAGCTGAACTTGGACCACCTACCTCCGGGCTTCACACTCTGAACGATCGGGTCAGTTGGCCTGGTGTTTCTCAGAGCGTCTCGTGAAGTGGCGTCATGAGCAGCTGCAGCTCTTTGAAGGTGCTGCCGTGGCGACCAACCTGCCCTGCCCTGTTCTCCACAATGTTGCTCAGGTTCTTCAGGTGGTTGCAGCACTCGCGACACTTAAGATGTCTGCAGGAGCAAACAATGGCATCATGAGCAGAACAAACAAGCTGCAGAACTCCGACAGAAACAGTCAGTTTACATCAGGTTCAAACTGAAGATTAAAGGTTTGAAATAATCTCAGAACGTTTTCTGACGGGGTGGAACAAATAAAAGCAGAAGGTTCTGCAGGATGTAAAGAAAGTTCTCATGGTTCTGATTGGTGCTGTACAGACTCACCTCTCCTCCCGTGTGATGTCCACTCCAACAGCTGGCGAGGCCCTCAGAGTTTCTGAGATCAGAGTCCAGAAGTGCTTCATGACGAGCTTCAGAGATGTGGCGCCAGTCTGCGTGTAGCTGAAGACACAAACAGAACCTGAGTTCAGGGTTTTACTGCTGGTTCTGAACAGAAGCTTCCTGAGTCCAACACCTCCGGAGCATCACAATGACCCTGCTGACCCCAGGACCAGTTCGAAACATTCAAAAAGAGCTTTGAAAGTTCAAACAGAAAGTATTTACATTTCTGCAAAAATAAATCACTGCTTAAATATGCTGAAGTCAAAATTCAGTCGAATCATAGAATCAAATGGAAAAGAATAGAAATCCTTTAGAGAAATTAAACTAAAATTCAACCCTTTAAATCAAAGTTCAACTACTGATAAGATTCAATCTGAAAGTATCTGAAGAGTTGAAGTTTTAGCACAAAAATAAAGAAAATGAAACAAGGGACAGACGAAGAAAAAAGAGACGGATGAACAGATGTAGAGTTAGCACGTTTTCTGTCTTTGTCTTAACGTGAAGGGAGATCATGTCTCCAAGCCTCAGAAAGACTAATAAAGGGTTCTGTTTGTGCCTCACGCTGTCACTATAAACATCAAAACTGAAATGAGCTAAAATCTTTCAAATATCCCTTTGAATGAAAAAGTTATTTTAAAACATAAATCTACCCCCCCCCCCCCATGAAGAATGTTGGTTACGTACTGTAACCCCAGATTCTATGAGTATAAGCGTAGCCCTTTAAGGCCTTCGCTTTAGTGGGTTTATCCTGTTATGCAGAGCATAAGCACTGAAAAAATTAGTCCACGCCCACCTGCTGTGTGGGCCCCACCCGGTCCGTATAAATTACGTTAAGAGCGGGAAATCGGCTCCCAAAATAGCTTTTTCTTCAGCCATTTAGGAGCCAGTGAGGCCCGACGCTTAAAGGGCTACGCCTATATTCATAGAATCTGGGGTTACAGTACGT
>NC_056499.1:52242969-52265681 GCF_014905685.2 Nematolebias whitei | reverse complement strand
TAATAATGTCTTCTTTTTCCTTTTAGCCTGCTGTGAGTCAAGAAGTCCCTTCACTCTCTGGTGGTCGTGTTTTGGCAGATGATCTAGCACTATGGCCAAAAGACTTGAATGACAAAGAACGATGCTCTATTGTCCAAAAAGGCCCTGTTCAGCTAGATATTGACTTCCCTAGAAATCCAGATGATGCAGATTTATATCTCAGGAATGGTGATATAAATCACAAAATGGTACATTTTGTCATTTAGGCTGACTTGGGGGAGGGCCCCTTTACAAAGGTTTGCCTGGGGCCCCAAAATGTCTAAGTCTGCCACTGTGTCTGAGGTTATAAAAACTGGTCTTGACCACTGCTCCAATCTGGGAATCTAATTTAAAATCACTGTCAATTTTAAAACCCAAGTTAGAAACAGTTTTCTTTACATGTGGTGCCAGAGGGCCCAGATCAACAGGGCAAGGTTCACAAGAGGCACTAGAACCAAACACCATCACTTCTGTTTTCTTTTCATTGAAATTTAAGAAGTTTAAAGACATCCAGGCTTTGATGTCTTCAAGACACAACAGAAATGGCCTAATTGAGGGGGTATCTTTCTTTTTTAGTGGCATATAGATGATAGGACCTAAACCAGCTCAGTGCAGTACCACAGATACCCACTTGGTGCTGTAAGCGTGATATTAAAATATTGTGGTCCACGGTATCAAAGGCAGCGGTTAGGTCGAGCAGGACAAGAACCACATGTTCACCAGAATCATTGGCCATAAGAATATCATTAAAAACTCTGACTAGAGCTGATTCTGTGCTGTGGCGAGTTTTGAAGCCAGACTGAAAAACCTCCAGGATATTGTGCTCATCCAGAAAACATTTGACCTGTGAATATACAATTTTTTCTAAAATTTTTGAAATAAAAGGCAGCTTGGAGATGGGCCTAAAATTAGCCAAGACAGTTTGGTCTAGGTTAGGCTTTTTAAGCAGGGGCTGCACCACAGCATGTTTAAAACTTATTGGGACACCTGAGGACAGACTGCTATTGATAACAGCAAGGATCACCTGCCTGATGCTGGAAAACACCTCTTTTAAAAGGCGAGGGGGGACAAGGTCACGAGGAAAACCTGATGATTTAATATGGCCGACCACATCCTCTAAAAGGGTCAGGGTCACTGGTTCGACTCTATCGAGCACAGCCAGGCAGGGGACCAAGCCTGTCTGGCTGCAATAGTTTTTTCATGAAACCAGGGTTCAGATCTGGCTTTAGGCCGCACCAGTTTAGATGGAACTATACAGCCCAAAATGGTTTGACAGGAGGAGTCAAACCAGGAGCTCAGCTGTTCAGTGTCAGCAGCAGAGCCAGAGGGATCACAGAGCTGTTCAAAGGCAGCAGAGAACTGACCAGCAGTGAAAGGGTTAAAAACTCTGTCGTTGGGCAGGAGCGCAGGATTTAACTGGAGCACAGGACAAACCAACATCAAATAAAACAGGCCTATGGTCAGAAATCACCTTGTCATATAGTTCCATGTCGTTCACAGACAAGCCGTGAAAGAGAACCAGGTCCAACGTGTATCCATGTTCATGTGTGGGACCAGCCACCCACTGAACCAGGTTAAGAGTCAGTGAGGCTGAGAAAGTCCTTCACCAGTGGTTTCTCTGGGCAGCATACATGTATGTTAAAATCCCCAACAATAAGGACTCGATCATAGTTTATCATTATTCCAGTCAGGAAATCAGAAAAGTCATTCAAGAAATCCTTATTATATTTAGGGGCTCTGTAGATGACAGCGCACAGCACGGGGTGCGAGCGACCCACCTCAAATAAAGTCACCTCGAAGCTGGAGAAAGAAGACGGTGCAGTGCACTGCTTGCATTTAAAGTTGTTTTTATAAACCAGCGCCGTTCCTCCTACACGGCCTGACATCCGAGGTGAGCTTAGATAAGAGGAGCCATCTGGTAGAAGTTCAACAAAAACACTGGAGTCATCAGCCTCAACCCAAGTCTCTGTGATGCAGAGCAAATCCAAATGATGTTTCAAAGACATAAGCAGGCAAGTGATTAGTGTACATAAAACAGACATCCCTACAGATAATAGTTTAGCTCAAAATAGCTACAGTAAATATATAGAAAGCCCTGACAAACGTTGGTTACGTACTGTAACCCCAGATTCTATGAATATAGGCGTAGCCCTTTAAAAGCTGTCGCTGGTGGGTTTTTCCCGTCATGCAAAGCATTGCACTAAAAAAATTAGTCCACGCCCACGTGTTGTGTGGGCCCCACCCGGTCCATATAAATTACGTTAAGAGCGGGTAATCGGCTCCCAAATAGCTTTTTCTTCAGCCATTTAGGAGCCAGTGAGGCCCGACGCTTAAAGGGCTATGCCTATACTCATAGAATCTGGGGTTACAGTACGTAACCAACGTTCTATTTCGTATAGGCTTTGCCCTTTAAGAGCTGTCGCTGGTGGATTAAGGGCGAAGCAGATGTAGTCTCCGCCTCACTGGGTCCATTCAAACACCATAAGAAGTGCCCGCTTGCCCAAAAAAACATCTTGTCACTCAGCTCTCCATGTGCGTAAATACGCATTGCGTAATTATGCGCACCATGCACAGATGCACATTGCGTAATTTACGCATTCCGAGTGCATGAATGCCCCGGAAAGGTTTTCAATAGAAAAGAGGAGAGGCTGAAAAAGGCTGTGAACAGTGCAGATCCACGGCTCTTCAATATGGACTTATTAATAATAAATGAACTGATTATTAATCAAATGAACTGATTGATGACAGTAGTCATCGACTGATTAATAACCATAGAACAAGAACAACAGTCATAACCTGTGACTGATAACATCTCACACTGTAAATGCATGCAGTCAGATGCGAGTTTAAACAAGATTCCATGAAACAATATTCATTCTGTTAAGGCACTAAGGACACAATGTGTCATGGAACGAGCCATCACATCATGTAAATAAAAGCAAATAAATGAACAGGGTGTTGACCACGCGGCCGCAGTGCAAATATCCTGCATTGATATACCATTATGCAAAGCAGTCGAAGATACAATACCTCTGGTCGAGTGTGCCCTGAGGTTGTCAGGAGGCTCTAAATCTGAAGCTCTGTAGGCTTCAGAAATGGCCTCACACAGCCAGTGTGACAGGTGCTGGGTGGATAACAGGCGACCTGCAGATGCATCTCTATAATGCACAAACAAATGTTGAGTCTGACGCAATGCCGCCGTGCGTGATACGTAACACATCAACGCACGTACAAGGCAGAGAAGATGGAAAGATGCTTCTTCTTCTGATTGTGGGGAGGAGAGAAAAAATCCCTCCAACGATATCACTCTTGATTTAAAAGAGCTCGTGATGTTTTTAGGCATAAACGCTGGATTAGGCCTCAGATCAGCTGAGCTGCCATCAGCCTGAATTCTGAGACATATGACGGAGCGACAGAGAGGGCAGATAAATCACTCACCCTCTTAGTGGATGATAAAGCCAACAGCAGGGCTGTTTTAAGTGACAAGAATTTAATCGGAACCTGATCTAGTGGCTCGAATGGAGCTTTGATCAGGGCTTGCAGAACCAGTGTTAAATCCCACTGTGGAACAAGTGGGCGTGAAACAGACCTGCGTCTCTGTACATCTTTTAAAAAACGCTTCATCAGCGGATGATTAAAAGCTGTTCTGTCCCCGAAACCTTCGTGACAAGAAGAGATGGCTGCAGCGTAAGTTTTAATCGTGCTGAATGCCAGATTTCTGTCCATCAGCTGCTGCAGAAAGGACAGCACGCCACCTAGTGGACATGAGGTGGCCTCTACACCTTTCTCCGTACACCAGCGTTGAAAAGCTGTCCACTATGATGGGTGCAGTGCTGTGGTAGATGCAGCACGTGAATCCTGGATCGTACGCACTACATCTTGAGAGAGACCTATCCTCTCTAAGCGGATCCGCTCAGCGGCCAGATCCAAAGGTGCTGGCCTATTTCTGGGTAACTCCTGATCGCTCCTCCTGCCTGGAGGAGAGCATCCTCCCTTCACGGCAGTTTTCACGGGCGCCCCGATAACAGGTGTCGTAGAACTGGGAACCATGGGGCGTTCACGCTCTCGGGAGCCACCAGGAGAGCTGTCAGTCCCTCCTCCTGAACTCGATTCAGAAACTGTGATATCAGAGGGAGTGGGAGAAATGCATAAAGAAGCATTTTGGGCCACGGGCTGTGAGCAAACGCGTTCACCCCTAGCGGTGGTTCGTCTCGCAGACTCAGTGAGAACCATAGTTGACACTGAGCGTTCTCTCGTTTTGCAAACAGGTCCACGGCCGCTTGCCAAATTTCTGCCACGTCTGAACCATCAGCTCTGGATGGAGGGTCCAGTCCCCGTGATGCGGACCGCCCCTGGACATCACATCCATGTACATCCCTGTTCAGAACACCAGGGATGTACACTGCTCTGATGGAGAGCAGATTTTGGTGTGCCCAATACAGCAACCGTCTCGCAATGTGTAACATTTGGGCTGAGCTCGCACCCCCCTGCCGGTTTATGTATGCAGCAGTCACCTTGTCTGTGTGAATCAACACATGTTGATTCCACAGCACAGAGGCAAAGTGTTGAATCACATTCAAAACCGTGCGACACTCCAAAAATATTTATATGAGCTGCTGTGTGGGGTGGCCACAGCGCCCCCACAGCTCGAGACCTGCATGTGCCTTCCCAACCTGACAGGGACGCGTCTGTGAAGACTGACACGTGTGACGTAGGTCTGCTGACGGGAACTCCCTCCGACAGAACAAGAGGGTTTCCCAGTGTCCCAGGTCAATTCTCACGGAGGCGGGCACAGCGATCAACCGTCTCTTCTGCCTCACCGGGTCCACACGCAAACGAGAAAACCACCTCTGGAGGCGTCGCACCGTGTGAGCAGACGACATGTCCTTAATAACTTCATGACGGAAACAGCTGTTATCACTCTGCCAGTTTCACGTGAGTTGCACTGCTGCCACCTGTCTGGAAAAATGGGTCAGCAGCAACAGATCGTCCAGATAAAACAGGATTCTCCTCCCTGCTCTGTGTAGCAGTTGCAGAGCCGACTCGACGCACTTTGAATGGAAATAGCGCACACTCGCTGCTACTCCGCGTAACGTTCGAGAAGCGGGCACACGTTTATGCAGCATCACGTTATTTACGGATGCCAATCACTGCCGTCATGTGTGCCGCGCTCAGGCTGCGGGCTCACATCCGTGCTGATGTGAGCTGGCGTGCGCTAAGGGAAGGCGCGCGCGCCCCTGAGCATGCGGAGCCGTGTAGGTGAGGGCTGTCACTGCCGCGGGGGTGCGGCGCTTCTGTGCCGCGCTCAGGCTGCGGGCTCACATCCGTGCTGATGTGGGCTGGCGTGCGCTGACGAGGCAGCGCACAGCTTGGGCTGAGAACGAGGTTTCCCACTGGACTCGGTCTGCTGAAAACATTCACTTTGACTGCTGTGTCACTCACGCGCGCATTTTGTGTGTTTTCTCGGGCTGCGGTGATTTATAAAACCTGTTTGGAGGACACCAGCTCGCTTTATGTGGAGGATGTGTGAGGAAAAGCTGCTGTGAGATCATACGAACTGACAGTCAGGCTGAAATCAGACGCTTTAATTCCTGAATGATGTTTACGTTTTATTCCAAAACTCAAACCATCATTATGCACACACACATCCTCTGCAATGAATCATTTTTTAATCTTCTCCCCGTGAGCCCTGCGGCTTGTCGGGATGAGGAGGGCTGTACTCTGACAGGAGGAGCTGGCGGCGGAGCGAGAAGACGCTGCTGCAGCTGTGGCGCGTCTCTGTTGTCTCGGCCACGGCACTCTCTCCAGGGGCGGGGGGGGGGGGGGTGCAAGAGGAGGGGTGCAGCTTGATCAGATGGCGCACAGTCTCCGACACCTCCTCCGGCTTCTTCGATTTCTCGAGCATGTCCTTGAAAATTGGCTCGTAACAGTGCATCCGTTGTGATGGGGCCTTCCAGGGAGTCCATCTGCAGCTTCTCCGACAGGGAGGGGGAGTGACAAGCCAGGTGGACCTCTGAACCATTGTCATCCAGGCTGCGATGCAAGACAGGCAGACAGCAGACGAGGTGCACAGGTTGAGGGTGACGTCAGACGCCCTACAGAGGGAGCTCTTAGTCTCCTGAGGCAGGTCTGTCCCTCCGGCCTCTGAGATGCTGTACGTCAGCGGCGCAACATTATTGTTCACTGCGGTCATGCTTCCCCGGAGGCGCAGGACACTGGTCCAACCTGGACATCTTTGTTCCGAGAGCCTCCGCCAGGCTTGGCTCCAGGGGGGCACTGAGGGAATTTCTGCTCAGTAAAACCCCTCCACTCTGGTGATGGGCGCGAATGTGGAAACCGGCGCTCTCAGTCTACCAGGTCCGGCTGCAGCCTTGTTCCAGTAGGACGTCACTGCTGGGAAACCAGGCCAGATGGGATCAGGACGGTGAGTCGGGGTGGAGCCAAAAATCTTCCTGCTAGATCATCCAATCTGGGTGGGGGATGGAAAAAAGTCCCTTCATGTCAGCCTCCTCCTGGATTATGCCGGGCACCTCCGAGAGGAGGGCACCGACAGCTGGGAGCAGTGTGGTTGCCGATGCGAAAAGGCCCGGGGGGGTGAGCATCCGCTCAGCCCCCCTCGTTCCGACACTATGCTCTCCAGGAGGGAGTGAGCAGCGGGCTGTGGCGGTTCTGGGGTGGGGCCAACAAGGGCCAGTGCCCCTGTAACACGGAGCCTGGCCCTACCTGTGGCCCGCCCTCCGAGCAAGAAGCGGAATCAATTCTCATGGCACAACATTCTAGTCGGACCTTTTAGTGCATTGCACCACTGCGAACGGCAGATATCCGTTTAAAAAGAAGAGCGGGAAGTAAGTTACCGACCGTCATCCACGATTACCACTACGAACAAAACAAGGTAACAATTCTTGTCAAGAAATGATGTTGGCTATGAATTATAATAGCAGCCTATCAGACCAGGCGTTTATGTTGCATGCTTCTAGCTAACGCTAGTTAACGTACCACAACACACAACCAAGCTAACTTATGTTAAAAAATATTCATAGTTGCTGAAGTGTTGTATTTTCCTCTCCATGCATGTTTGCCTATAGTTCAAAATGAAGAGAAAGAAGGACATTACATCTTATTTCTGCACAAGAAAGACAAATAACAGTGAGGCAGACATTGAGACAGAGACAGATGATGGAGGTGTTGAGAGAGCTGAAGAAAAGCAAGTTGAGAGCCCCACAGAGCCAGAGGACTTGGAAGACACTGGTTTTCAACGAGAGGGCACAGGGACAGAAAGAGAGACAGATGAAGATCCTGAAATTGAGACAGCTGAGACTGAGATACAAGCAGCATGTGAGACACAGACAGAGAATATTTGTGTATCCACAAGCACTGGACCATCAGGTTTGTGATGTATGTGTGTGTGTGCGTGTGTGTGTGCGCGCTTTGCAGTTTATATGCAGTGTCCATGCAGATTATATGTTAATTTACATTTATTCTGTTTGGCTTTCTCCACAGACATCAGCAAATGTAAAGAAGATCCAGCGATGCAGCCAGACCTAAAGTTGTTTCCAAGAACCTTGATGGGGGACAGAAGGAGGAGCTTCAAAGCAGCTTGGTATCACATTCTGTCACAATCCTCGAGGTTGGAACCCAATTGCAGGGAGGCGAGCGAGGCAGGAGTTTAAATAAAAATAATTTATTTTAAATAACAAAACAAAAGGCTGTCAGTGCAGCAAAACTTACTTTGGCAGACAGGATCAGAAACAAGGCAGAGCAGATCATCAGATGGACAAAAAACTGACAAGACAGAGGAGGACTGAGAAATCTGTGAACACAGAACAATGACCGGACAAGGAGTGAAGGAGAGAAAGGCTTTTTATGAGACAGAGGGAGAGTGAGTAATGAGAGCACCTGGGCAGGTGGCTGATGAGGGACAGGTGTGAATGATAAAGACTGAGTGGAGAGGCAGACTGAGGAGTGAGTGGAAAATAAAAGAATCAGATAAACAGAAAATCACACACAGAGCAGAACAACAAAAATATAAAGAGCAGACAGAGACAGAACCTGTCAAACAGAACTCAGAATGTAATTAAAGTGATATATTTACAAAGTACAATGAGAATACTACTATACATGAGGCAGGGATCAAAGCACCTTGAAATGGAAGGAAATGATTTAGTTTGTGGGATGATTGTTTGAAGATATTAATGTTGGTTCCTGGTTGCAGCTTGAAGGAGAAGGCAGAGGCTTAGGCAGATGGGGGCGGCAGCGGGGGCCGCTGACCATGACAGTTCATAGGCGTAGCCAGGATTTTATGAGGGGCGGTTCGTTTGAAGAAAAAGTGGACCTGTAGGACTACTCTGATTGGTTCATTGGCGGTGGTACACATAACTTCAAATGTGTAAACAAGCTAATTAGCTAGCTAGTTAAAACACTGCTGTGTGAGGTAAATCTGTGTTACCAAATAGGCGGTTGTGAGTGGAGAAAGAGCAACACACTGAGAGGGGAATAGCGTGTGTGTCCAGTCTTCTATTCAGAACTCATCCCGAGTCCCGCCCGAACATACACAAAAAAAAAAAAAAAACACCGAAGAAGAATGAAAGACGTCATCCTCTTAAAGGCACAGTACCACTCCTTAACTCTAACAACATAAATGCAAACTAAGCCCGCAAATAATAACATTACTTCAATTGCAAAAATAACTCATCTTTTTACTTTGCTTTGTTAGACATTGTTTTTTATGAATGAAATTACTTCACCTCGCAGTTCTATATCTCGCGGGAGTTGTAGGTGGGACTTCATTGGCAAAGTGGGCGGTTCGTTCGAACCCCCCGAACCCCCCCTGGCTACGCGCATGCAGTTGGTTCCTGGTTGCAGCTTGAAGGAGAAAGCAGAGGCTTAGGCAGATGGGGGGGCAGCGGGGGCCGCTGACCGTGACACATTCACCCCTGGCTTGAATATTCACAACACTTGGACTCTGCGTATTGTTACGCTTGCAGACATTTTAGCCCTCCCAACAGCCCAGACACTGTGTTTGATTCCCCAGTTGGTTTTAAAAACTGGAAGAATGCATCTTACAAAGAGGCGGGGTTTGCATTGCATGCGAGGTCTGAGCGCCATAAACAAGCCATGGTTACATGGAGGGACTATCAGAAAGCTGCAGCAGCTAATGCAACACTGGTCAATGTCTTAAACAAGGAGCACAACAGACAGGTTAAAGAAAATCGTGAATATATAAAAACAATAGGGGAAGTGCTTTTACTTACTGCCACTCAAAATTTAGCTCAAAGAGGGCATAATGAGTCTGCAGACTCAGACAATAAAGGGAACTTCAAGGCAATTTTGGAAACAATTGCTAACCACGACAAAGCTATTAAAAAATGGTTGACTTCCATTCATAATGCAAAGTATACAAGCAAAATCATTCAGAATGAGGTTCTGGATTGTTTAGCAGACATGGTTCGAACTGAAATTACAGAAGAAGTGAAAAACAGTGAGGTTTTCAGCATCATAGCAGACGAAACAAAAGATGTAAAGAAAAAGGAACAGATCTCTCTTGTACTAAGGTACTACTAAAATGGAGCTATCCAGGAAAGTTTTCTACATTTTGAGTCTGCAGAGAAGCTTGATGCAGCAGGGCTTAGTGAGAAAATAATCCACATACTGGAAAAACATTGTCTGGAGTACAAAACAAATCTTGTAGGCCAAGCTTATGATGGTGCCTCTGTTATGAGCGGTAAGCATTCTGGGGTACATGTGAGGATCAAAGAGGATGCAAAATACGCTTTTTACATCCATTGCACTGCCCACTGTCTAAATCTAGTTTTAGTAGATACAGTCAAAGCTGTCCCAGAGGTAGAAGAGTTTTTCTACTTACTAGAAAAACTGTATGTATTCACATCTGGATCAGCTGTCCATCCTAAATGGCTAGCTATACAAAGAGAGATGTACGAAGGTGCACCAAGAGAGCTCCAGCGTTTAAGTGACACTCGTTGGGCATGTCGATTTATAGCTCTGCGTAACATCATGGATAGACT
This sequence comes from Nematolebias whitei, assembly GCF_014905685.2. Taxonomy (NCBI): domain Eukaryota; kingdom Metazoa; phylum Chordata; class Actinopteri; order Cyprinodontiformes; family Rivulidae; genus Nematolebias; species Nematolebias whitei. Next base: position 52,255,641 of record NC_056499.1, on the reverse strand, counting down.
GCCTGCCCTTAAGCGACTACTGCAAGAAATTGCCCGAGAACATAATGGTGAAAGATCTGTTCAGGCAAGAGGTCTGCTGGCACAGATAAATCTTGAATTTATAGTGCATCTTGTTACACTCCATAAAGTGTTTGGAGAAACAAAACTTCTGTCTGATATACTACAGTCTTCAACACTTGACATTTCAAAAGCTGTGGATTTAGTTGAAGCTTTAGTTCAGACATTGAGAGATTTCAGGCAGGAGTCATTTTTTGATCATGTGTGGGATGAAGTGTTGAATATTTTTGGGCAGTGTGATTCAACACCACCAGCTGCAAAACGCCAAAAAACACTAAGCTCTAAACTCAGCGAGCACTGTGTACTGACCACTGTTGGGCAGAGAGAGTCAGAACAAGATAAAGACAGGTTTCGTACAAACTTTTTCTACCCTGTCATTGATCTAATGCTCAGTGAGCTTGAAAGACGATTTTCTAGGAGAAACTGTGATATGATGAACAGCATCCATGCTCTAAATCCCCAAAAAGATGCATTCCTGAAAGAGACTGCTCTGTTTTCATTTGCTCAGTTATATGATTCAAGTATTGATGACCTGGGGCATGAACTACATCAGTTCAGAAGGATTTTAGACAGAAAAATTCAGACTGGGATGCAGAGACCCACTAGTACAGTAGAGCTAGTACAGTTCATCGAGCCATATAAAGAAGTGTTTTTAGAGCTCTACAGACTCTGTAAAATAGCAGTTGCGATCCCAGTGAGTACTGCATCTTGTGAACGGAGTTTTTCTACCTTAAAGCTTGTGAAAACATACCTCAGATCCACCATGAACGATGAGAGACTAAGCAATCTGGGTGTACTGAGCATTGAGTCGAGGAGGGCAAAGGCATTGAATCTTGACTGATTTGTTGATCGGTTTGCCAGAAATCATCAAAATCGCAGAATACAGTTGCTGTGATAGTAGGGCAGCCAATGTTGTTATATAATTTTGGACTGAGAAACTGAACCAAGACTTCACTTAACAGTTATTTTCATTATCATTTTATTTGCTTATTAATATATTTTCTTCAGTCAATACAAATACTGTCTGGAAAATGTTTTATATTTTTCTCATTTGATTTTTTTTAACCATTTTCTTTGGTTGCAATGGTTAATCACTGCTTTAAAAAAACAAAAGAGTCAAGTAAGATTTCGAATCTGTCTTTTTCTCTGAGATGAACGTGCCCCTCTGACAAAACCTCTGGCCCCAGCTAGGCCCCACCAGTACAACTGGTCTAGAACCGCCACTGGCAGCAGGGGCTGCTGCTGACGTCGCCCTTCCTGGAGGAACCATTCGATTCACTCCGAGAGTCGGCATTAAAAGGAAAAAAGGGTCAATGGCGTCGTCCAGCGGGTAGCGACCTGCCACTGAAAAATATTCCTTGGCGCTTACCTTGAACAAGACTGCTCGTCTTCTTCTTCTCGGGGAGGAGAACTCACCGGGACGGCAGGAGGCTGGCGCGGCGGGAACCCAGGCAGCCCCAACAAAGGTTGTGCTGGTCAAGCTGGACAACTCTCCTTCTTTGTTCTTCTGACAGTGCTATTAGCTTGCTGAAGAAAAATTGGAGTCGATTACCCGCACTTAGCATAATTTATACGGACTGGGTGGAGCCCACACAACACGTGGGCGTGGACTAATTTTTTCAGTGCGATGCTTTGCATGACGAGAAAAACCCACCAGCGACAGCTCTTAAAGGGCAAAGCCTATACGAAATAGAACTATGCCCAATCCATAAGAAGCCTCATCTTCTTAAAAAGTGTAAAAGTTTTAGAGCAATGCCCATAGATGAGCACAAGTTGTTTTTAAAAGAGCAGAATCTGTTTTAAATGCTGTGACTCTACTCAACATTTAGTGAGGGATTGCAGGGTGCAGATAAAGTGTACAGACTGTGGCAACGACAGACATTTAGCAGTGTTACATCCAGGACCACCCCCAGCTTCAGCTAAGAGCTCTGAAACTTATATAGATGATGGCGGGGAGACACAGGATAGTGCACAAATGTTTCAGTTGTTTCTAAATGCACGGAAGTCTGTGGTGATATAGACAGCCCACATTCATGCTCAAAAATTAGCCCTGTGTTAGTCTATCCAAAAGGCAAAAAAGAACAGGCAAGAAAGATGTATGCAATGCTTGATGAACAAAGCAACAAGTCACTAGTTAAGTTTCAGTTTTTTGAGCTCTTTAATATTAAGACACGGTCAGACACTTACAAGCTCAGGACATGCTCAGGACTGTCAGATAATGTTGGCAGAACAGCATTAAGCATTATGATTGAGTCAATCGATGGTAGAGTAAAGCTCCCACTCCCAAGCCTGATTGAATGTGACATGATTCCTGATGACACAAAAGAAATCCCATCTCCACAAGTCACTATGAAGTTTCCACATTTACAGAAGATAGCTGAAAAATTACCTACTGTAGAAGAACACGTACCTATTCTTTTGCTTTTAGGAAGAAACATTATACAGGTGCACAAAGTCAGAGAGAGAATCATTGGGCCACACAGTACATCCTATGCACAGTGTTTAGACTTAGGCTGGGTTTTAGTTGGAGAAGCCTGCATGGTGAAGACACATACAGTTGTAAGCCTCCTAATGTGAAGGTAAGTGTCACCACAATGATTGATTTATGTTTTAAACGGGTTCATATTTGTTTTCAGTAGTTAGAATATTTTGTTTTTAGTTTGTTTAGTTCATGCTGTGAAATATGTTTTATTTTGTATAAGATGCATTTATTCTGTCATGAAGGACTATTTTTTGGTTGTACTGTTATTGCGAGATTTATGTGAACGGAAGAGAGTGGCGAGATCTTTTGTGCTCGACACACACACATTTACCTGAAGCCACATGCAGTTACCTGAGGACACAAGAGGCATGCAGCAGCCTCGATAGTTCGCTAACTGTAAAGGTATTTATAACTGTTGTGATACATTGTACATTGGTCAGTTATGGTGTTCTGATGTTTTATATGCTTATTTAGAATGCACAAGATGAGAAACATTCGCTTAGGACTTCTTTCATGACGAGCGGCCATGAGGTATTTCTTTGTTAAAGCATGTTTTACTTGTCGCTCAGTACTGTACCTGAAGCCTTTTGTTTTACTTCTGTACTTTCTGTCTTGTTTCTGTTGTTTTCACGGCATTCATTAAAGCGCCCGTTTCAAATAAAGAAGCCGTGCCCGCGTGTCGTCATTGAGAAGTTACAGTGAAAACTCAAGCCAGTCAGTGCCGGCGAGAAGGAAAGAAGAATTGGGCGTGCCTGCAGCTGAGTGATGGTATCACGGTGGTGCGAACACAAGGGGGCGCCATCTCCTAAGTTCAACGCTCACAAGTAGCCAAGCCCTGCAAATGTAACTGAATAAGGTGGAAATTAACAAAGGACAGTGTTGAAATAAAATGAGTGGTTAAGTTAAAGGTTAAGTTAAAAGCCACAACAAGTCTCTAACACATTTGCCAAAGATTACCTGATTTCTATTGGACTTCACAAAGTGATTTATTGTTGTTTAAGAAAAGAGTTTGTGTTTTGCTTGAAATCAAATTAAGCGTGAAAATTCACTAAGTTCTTTAAGTTGAAGTACAAATGTTTTGAGAGTGAAGCTCATTACAGCTAAAGTATGAAATAACAATAATCCCAAAGTAATAGTCAACTCATATGTAAGTTACAAGTTTGAAGAAGTATTTGTAATTTAAACATAAGGCATTGAGTGAAATTTATCCAGACTCACAAGATGACTGACAAAAATCATAAGGAGCTCTATGCTGTATCACGTACTGAAGTAGAAGGAAATGATGATGAGCAAATCCCAGAAACACAAACTGTTCGTAGAAGTGAAAGAGTAAGAACATTAACCGAAGGCGGTAAAGAGCTTCAAGAGGAGAAACTCAAGGGCCTTAAAAACAAATATGTAGCCGTTTTTGAAAAATGGAAATGTGAAGCAAAACTGAGCAAATTAGCATTAGAAAGGGAGGCTTCTGAGAGCGAATTAAAGGAGCTGATTAAGGATGTGAACATCACCTGCAGAAATGTACAAACCATCTACGAACAAATACGACAAATACAACCTCCCGATGCAGACGCAAGGCACAAAGTAGATGTATGTACATCACTTTCTGCATGTATTGTCAAAAGAGCTGAAAACCAGCTTAAAGGACACCTTCCAGAAAGCGAAGAAGATCCGTGGCCAGACGTAGGGTCATGCCTGGGATCTGAAAATACTATATCAAGGTCAAGATCACGAAGGTCTAAATGTAGTTCCAAGTCAGTCATGCTCACAAATAAGCAAGAGACTGGAAGCAGAGGCCGAAGCAGCTGCATCTAAAGAAGTATTGGCAATAATGGAGGAGCAAGAAAGGGAAACAGCTGAAAGCTACAAAGGTTAGAACGTGAGAAGCTCGAAAGACGGCGAGTGATCGACCAGCAGAATCTTGAAGAACACCAAGCAATGGAACAGCAGAAGCTCGAAAGACAGCAAGTAATCGACCAGCAGAATCTTGAAGAACAGCAAGCAATGGAACAGCAGAAGCTCGAAAGACAGCGAGTAATCGACCAGCAGAATCTCGAAAGACAGCAACTAATAGAAGAGCAGCACAGAAAGATTACACGCTTGGAAGAAGTTAAAAAACTGAATGCAGCAAAGGCTCGAGCAAAGGTTTACAATGAAGGTGAAGGTATTTCTGAAAGTCAGAGTTTACTATGCAGTATTAAAACAGAAAGCAAATTCCAAGCAATCCCTATCGTAACACACGTTCCCTTTCAAACTCTAAGTTTGACCCAAGTCCATAATGCCACAAGTCAAACACTCAAAGCATCAAGCCCACTATTCATCCCACATTTACAAAAACGGAATGGGAGGCAGATCTTTCAGTTATCAGGCTCCTCTTTTGTGGAACCAACTTCCAATCTCTGTCCGTGAGGCTGACACATTATCCAGTTTTAAAACTAGGCTTAAGACTTTCCTTTTTGCTAAGTCCTATAGTTAGGGTTGGCTTGAGTTTCCTGAGCTGTCCCTTAGTTATGCTGCTATAGGCTTAGACTGCTGGAGGACAAACTGACCACAATTTTCACTCTGCTACTGTCTTTACTTACTCTGCTCAACCTGTTTTGTATTTGTAATTATTTTTTCTATCTTTAACATGTGTTTTTTTGTCTTTCAGATACACCTGGGCTTATACCTGGACCTATACGTGGACCTACCATTCTGTGTTCATCTGTCTCTCCTTCCTGTCCTCTCAACCAGCCGGTCAAAGCAGATGGCTGCTTGTCCTGAGCCTGGTTCTGCTGGAGGTTTCTTCCATTTAAAAGAGAGTTTTTTCTTTCCACTGTTGCCACTGTGCTTGCTCAGGATGGGAGACTGCAACAAAGCCAAGATTCAACTTGTCTGCTGGATTCCTTAGATAGAGAACTTTACTAATTGGCTTTTATGTATGAGAATGTTCCTGTAAAGTGCCCTGAGACAACTTTGTTGTAATGTGGCGCTATATAAATAAACTGAATTGAATTGAATTTATTCTCATTTACATATAAAGGACAGCAGTGGCGCTACACTCGACTCCCACAAGGATTTGCTCTGTCTCCAGGTATCTTTAATCAGGTGTTAAAAGATGTACTGCAGTCTTGCCCTCTCCCCTAGAGACACCAGACTGATCCAATATGTGAACGACCTGTTGTTGGCAGCACCCACGCCTGACACCTGCATAGAAGCAACTAGGTTGGTGTTGGAACATCTACACAAAAATGGCTTTAAGGTTAGTAAAATAAATTACAGATTGGCAGAAAACAGGTCTCCTTCCTGAGACGAATAATCTCTGCAGGAACCACTAGCATGTCCAAAACTCATAAATAGAGTATCTTGACACACCCCAAACCGACACGTGTAAAAGACATGCTTTCCTTTTTGGGCCTAACAGGGTACAGCAGAGGGTATATTCCTGAATACATAGATTTGACACAACCCTTGAGGGATTTGGTCAAAGATCAAGGCATGAGAAACTTGAACAAAATTCTAATATGGACACAAAAAGCTGAAGAAGCCTTCATAAAACTCCAACAACACGTCATCTGCAGCAGAACTGACATTACCTGATTACAACCTACCCTTCTTTTTAGATGTTTCTGTAACAAAACTAGCCATAAATGGGGTTTTGTTTCAGAAAAAAAGGGGGTGAAAGAAAGGCACTACAGTACTTATCGACAATGATGAATAATATGGAAAAACGGCACCCCCCATGCACACAACACGCAGCAGGGATTGCAAAATTTATTCAAAAACAGCACACATTGTTATGGGACACACCCTAGTGGTATTAACCACACACAGTGTAGTGGCATATGTAAATTCTCAATGCTTTACTATGAACAGAGAGGAACGATGGTTTGAGAGAGGAGTAAAGGAGGCCCTCTTTGTGAAAAGAAATCGTCCATCGTTAAACAGGGGTGGAGGCCTCCGGGTTCAACTGTCCCCCTCTTACAATGCTGTGATTGCTAGTATCACTCAGCCCTCTGTGAGTAGTAAACAGCCATCAGTGTGCTAATGATCCATTGTTATGCTGATGGTCCTTCTTGAGCATGTGATCAGCTGGTTTTGGTTGTCAGCAGCAAAACTGGTTGATCCACCCTGAGACGGTGCTATTTAAGAGACTGAGCTGAATACAGCTCCTCAGACTGAGGAAGTCTCTCGGATGAGAGACGAAACGTTTCTACATTTTTTTATTGATTTGCTTTGTTTTGCTTTTTTGGAATGTCCAGAGGACCAGATTTAACTTTTTTAGATTTACTATGACCACTTTAAGACAACACAGGTTATCTAAAATGCTAGAAGCCCCCAACATCACCTTCACACATGAAGGAATAAACATGGTGGACTGCATCTCCGAAGGAGAACCGCACCAGTTTGAAAAGCTTGTGACCACACTGGAAAAAGTAAGACCGGACCTGCAAGCTGACTAACTAATTTTTCTCTCAAATTTAAGCTTCGTCCAGTTGATTTAAATGCCTGTATATAAATTGTTGTTTGTTTGTCAATGACATGCGAAGGATCCGACGTGGCTGAAGGTTTAAAGCACCATGTAAACATCTCTGTAAAGTTTTCAAAAGTAGTATCTCAGAATGAAAGTAACAGAGCTACTCCAACATGCAGCCACCTTGAGCGGCGCAATTTTAGAACTAAAGGAGTAAAGATATTAATATATATATATATATAGATAGATAGTAGGGTTGTTATAGATAAACCGATACGACCGGATATCCGGTTTGACAAGCTAGCGATATGGTTGTGTCGGTAGCAGCCATATAAATCGACAGCAACCAGCCACAAATGCTGAGATGAACCGGTTGAAGAGACATGAACCGGGTATCACGAGACTAGCTCGGTTGACAGTGCGTTTATAAAACAACGCGAGAGTCGGAAATGCCCGCAAAGCTATTCTCACACATGCTCCGTAGCTCACCAAGACAACGAGAAGGGATGTAAATAGGAGCAGCATTAGCGGGTCACCGCAAAAGATTTTCAATACAGCAGCCAGACAAAAGTCTAAAGTGTGGAACATTTTCGGGTTTTACAAGGACGGAAAACTCAACAAAAACCACGCTATTTGTAAGCTATGCAGAGCACCTCTGAAGTGCACTGGTAGCACAACAAACCTTGATCAACATGCAACGAGAAAACACAGTATGGCGAACTTCTCAAGCCCCATAACAACGAGCAGGCAGCTGCCACACAGAGAGCGACAGGTAACGTTATCACTAAATTTTACGGGCAACTCGGCGACAGTTCATCACGAACTAAGGATATAACGGCATCAATAACCCGTTTCATCGCTAAGGGCTTATGGCCGTACAATATAGTGGAGGGGGAAGGATTGCAGGATTTGATTCATACGTTAGAGCCCAGATATAAGATTCCGTCCCGGCAGCATATCACAAACACATGCATGCCAGCGTTGTATGCCCAAGTGAATAGCCAAGTTGAAAAAGAATTGGCACATGCAGAGTGAGTTGCTATTACAACCGATGCCTGGACGTCATGCTCCACTGAGTCTTATGTGACCATCACTGTCCACTACATCTCTCCAGACTGGAAGTTAAATGTGCATGTGTTGCAAACCAGGGCATTCAAAGGATCCCACACTGGGAAAAACATTGGTGCTCTGCTAAAACAGGCATGTGTTGACTGGAACCTTCTTGATAAAGATCCAGCCCTAGTGACAGACAATGCCACAAACATGGTATTAGCTGGAGTGGAAGCAGAGATGACCCCTCACCTCATGTGCTTTGCACACACTATTAATCTTGCCACACAGAAAGCCTTTAAAGTTGACACAGTAGCAAGGTTGCTGGGGAGAGTGAGGAAAGCCGTTGCCTTTTTTCATCGTAGTGTGAGGGCAGCAGAAATTCTTCAAGAGAAACAGAAACAACTAGCCTTGCCTTCCCACAAACTCATCCAAGATGTATCCACGCAGTGAAATAGCTCCCATGACATGCTTGAACGCTTTTTTGAGCAACATCCTGCGATTTCTGCAGCACTCATGTCCAGGGACCTCAGAAAAGGAGAAGAGGTGAATACTCTCAAGGACAAAGACTTCTGCGACATTGAAGACATTGTCAAACTGATGGTGCCAGTAAGTACAAACTTGTGACTACCAGCATGTCTGAAGACAAGTGACCCACACTCTCAATGATTCTTCCTGTAAAAGCAAAGCTTAAAAAGAACTTTGAACCATCAGATGAAGACTCAGTGTTAATCAGAGAGATGAAGCAGGCGTTCAAGAATGACTTGGAGAAACGCTACACAGGCCTTGAAGATCTCTTCCACACTGCAGCAGCTCTGGACCCCCGTTTTAAGTCCCTGCCCTTCCTCAGTAACCATGATGCAGAGAGGACATTCACAAGCATATCAGCAGAAGCGACATCCCTGCATCACAAGGTAAATCCCCCAATACACTGTCAAAATACATATTACAGTACATTCAGTTACAGTCTGCTGTGTTTTGTTGCTGTCATTAGATATATTCTGACTACTCTTTATTTGATTCTTTACACTGCATTTAACCACACTACACTAAATGTAATTTCATGTTTTATTTCTAGGTAACGGGGGGTTCAGTTCAGAGAGGTCCAGTGCAGACTGATCCATGTCAGAGAGAACCTGCAAATGGAGATCCAGACGTCTGCATTGATGTACCCCAGACTCAAGATGAGCATAAATGTTTGTGTGTTTTATAACTTGTGATCAAGAACGAGAAGACTTTGTCTTAAACTTATTCCTATTTTTTTCCTAGTGATGTTTTTTTTTATTACATGCTGCTGTAATCATTTGTGCATTTTATAATTTTTCTTTATTTTCTCATTTTATATTGATCCCATCAAATTCTTTTAGCTGGTCTTTTTAGGTCCATGTCTAAAAATAAACACATTTGACATGTGATTCTGTTGTTTGGCTTTTTACTTTATTTTTGCCAGTGCCTTACTGCACGCTTTTAGATATGATATATGTAGACTTTTACAAATTTAAAAATAATGTAAGAATGTCACATTTATAGAAATGGCCCTTTTTGTTCATAATTAAATATTTGTCTACATTCAACAAATGTTAAACTGTAGAATTATATAAAGTTGAATCGAATCGAACCGAATCGCTCTTCCACTATCGAATCGAATCAAATCGTTCTGTTTTTAAAATAAATTGTTTTTGAATCGAATCGTAACCTTTGTATCTAGATGCAAATCGAACCGTCTATCACACAGAGATGTACAACCCTAATAGATAGATATAGATATGTGAATATTTGGATGATTCCTAGAAATAATCTAGAAGAAGAATACCTGCAGATGACCATATGGTCATCTGCAGGTATTACGGTTAAAGACAGGGACTGATAGCTTTTTAGAATAGGCAGTGATGGAAATGTGTTTTTATAAGTTGAGGGACAAACAAGAACCTTAGTTAGGAAGGTATAGGGAAATATAACATCATAAGATTCAACTTGTCTGCTGGCCTCCTTAGATAGAGAACTTTACTAATTGGCTTTTAGGTATATGAATGTTTCTGTAAAGTGCCCTGAGACAACTTTGTTGTTATTTGGCGCTATATAAATGAACTGAATTGAATTGAATAAATGCCATGTATATTTGTTGCATGAATGATGTTGGAGTGTGAGTGAGTGTCTGCTGTATGAATGATAGTGTGTGTTTGTTAATGTATAACTAATATGGGTTACTTTACAGATGTATAAGATTGAAAACTGATAACTTTAGCGGCCATCTAGTACAAAGTCACTTAATGACAGGAAATGTACACAGACTTATAAAACCAAAAGCGGAGGAAAAAATCATCACATCAGGCATATAATTGGTAAGTGACCTTTTTATATTAACATAAATTTTATTTAAATAACTTTTCAAGACCAACAGGTACAGTTCAAACTGGCAGCCCAGACGGAAAACAGAAATCTCTGCACTCAAGTTGATTAAAAAAGAGGAATCCCTGCTGTGTTCTGGTCCTGATCTTACTTCTTCCAATAGTATGTACAGATTTTTGCATATCCAACTATGGGGGCATCGAGCTGAATTACATCTTGGACAAGGCAACCACCTTCCAGTTCAACCTGTGCAGTGTCATAGCGTGTGGAGAACACCAGGCTAGCTGGAGAGGGTATGATCTTTATTTGTGTGTGACTGCATTTAACCAAAAAAGATGTATGGATAAATTGCATGCGCTGGAGGCCTGGTGCCCGGCCTGGAGCTCAGTGATCACCTATAATGGCCCATTTTGGACCCCAGACTACTCAGCCACGTACGCACATAAGCTACGGGACGGACTATCCCATGTCTCCTTCCAAAGGGGGCAACTGATTGGCAAACTTAACTAGAGATGCTGTAGAGGGTCTGGCTGAGCAATTAGGACCTACCTCTTTGATGGCCATACAAAACCGCATGGCACTGGACATGGTATTAGCTGAAAAGGGGGGAACCTGTGCTATGATTGGAGAAAAATGTTCTACTTTCATATCTAACAACACTGCCCCGGACGGATTGGTGACCAGAGTACTGGAGGGACTCAGAAGACTGAGTAAGACCATGCACAAACACTCAGGCAGTGAGAACCCCTTAGAAGAATGGTTTTCAAACATGTTTGGTAAATGGAAAACATTAGTAATCTCTCTGTTAGTGTCTGTGGCTACATTTTTAGGGATCATGGTGGTCTGTGGCTGTTGCTGTGTGCCCTGCTGTCGTTCACTGGCGGTCAGATTCATCACCTCTACAATCGAGAAAGGTGGCAGTCAGCGCCCTCCTACTTACCAAATGTACAGCCAGGGACGAGACATGGAACTATCCTTAGTGGCCATCGCACCGCTACTGGAAGAGACTGACTGCTCCCGCCAGCTTTAAAGTTGCCTGTTTTGCTAAAATGATGCATTGTGTGTTTACCAAGAAAGATGAGGGAAAGTTTATTTTCCTGTACAGGTGGGGTCTGGGTCAGAAATGTCCTCTGTCACAGAGGCGTGAGTTGATGTCCTGCTTTCCTCCTTAAAATGAACAGCTGCCTCAGGGGGTTTTCCAGGACATGGAGAGCTACACCTATTCAGGGAAGGATAGTTAGGAGTAATGGTCTTTTTCAGAGACCAAAAGGGAGAAAATGTAAAGACACTCTTATCTGCTGTGCTGTATTGCTCAATGTATCACAACTGTATTTTGTTGTTTATCTGTATCTGCTTGGCTTTTGGATCTGCTTGCCTTTTGGTATGAACAAGTACAGATTGAACTAAGTCAGAGAATGTATTTGAGTTTTTGTGTACAGGACATGAACTAACAGAGAGCTGCTGGTTTGTGTCCCACCTGATGACAACATCACTAGTAACCTGGAACAGCAGAAGAAAATAATAAAATAACTCCATGAAAGGACTTCCAGGAAATGAAGACATCAGTTTGAACTAGTTTAGACAAAGAATTGTAAGAATTTGTGACACATCTCTGGGTGGAGCTTTTGTGTTTAAATACAGAGGAACCTGAAAGCTCCGGTCTGATGCGTCTTGGGTTTTTGTTTTATCTCTGTTGCTTTGGGGTAAGAGCGTCTCCTTTAGCTGAAAGTTTTAATAAATGTTGGTAATACTTTTTAACTTGAATCTCTCTGACTGATTCTTGTGTCTTTTCTCCACGTATCTTCGAACCAATGAGAGGAACAGGTGAATAGGCTGAAAAGTCTGAGTTGTGTTGATTTTCCTCGACGGCAATCGTACAGAGCCATCATACAGGGCAATCATACAGAGCCATCATAGAGGGCAATCATACAGAACCATCATACAGAGCAATCATACAGATATATTGTACAGAACCATCATACAGAGCCATTATACAGAGCCATCATACAGAGTAATCATACAGAATCATACAGGGCAATAATACAGAGCCATCATAAAGGACAATCATACAGAACCATCATACAGAGTAATCTTGCAGGGCAATCATACAGAACCATCATACAAAACCATCATGTAGAGCGATTATACAAAGCTATGATACAGAGCCATCATACAGAGTAATCTTACAGGGCAATCATACAGATCCACGATGCAGAGCCATTATACAGAGACATCACACAGAGCAATCATACAAATTAATCATACAGAGCTATCATACAGAACC
>NC_056499.1:52242492-52242959 GCF_014905685.2 Nematolebias whitei | reverse complement strand
AATATACAGAACCATCATACAGAGCTGTCATAAAGCACCAACATGCAGAGCCATCATGCAGAGCTATTATACAGAGCCATCATACAGGGCAATCATACAGAGTCATCATACAGGGCAATAATACAGAACCATCATACAAAGTAATCATACAGTGCTATTATACAGAGCTATCATACAGAACCATCATACAGAGCCATTGTAGTATGACATAGTTGGACATATTCATACATTTTTCACGAGTTCCTCATCTTTCTGACTGTGTAAATGTCGTGCGTTGAGTTTAACAAAAATGTAACGAGAGAGACGTTAATTATCTTTGACCCATCAAATGAATGCGGTCATTTATTTGCAGAATCAAAGTTTAACATCAAACATTTACATTAATTTGGCAAAATATGAAAACAATAACAATTTCAAGTTCACAGAAAGTGGACAATACGGCGATTGTCCTCACTTCTCAGCAGAAC
>NC_056499.1:52231890-52242392 GCF_014905685.2 Nematolebias whitei | reverse complement strand
CATGCACAACAATCATGCACAGCCATCATACAGAGCCATCATACAGAGCAATCATGCATATCCATAATACATGACAGTTATAGAACAATATGTTTTCAAGCTTGCCAATGTGAATTCATGGGATGTTTTCAAGCTTGTCAATGTTTCTGAATAGATGGTTTTATGGTTGCCAATGTGTCAGAAGTGATGTTTTCAAGTTTGCCAATGTGTCTGAAGGGATGGTTTCAAGCTTGCCACAAAGGGATGTTTTCAAGCTTGTCACGTGTCTGAAGGGATGGTTTCAAGCTTGCCAAAATGTCTGAAGGGATGTTTTCAAGCTTGCCACTATGTCCAATGGAATGTTTTCAAGCTTGTAAATATGTCTGAAGGGCTGATTTCAAGCTTGCCAATATGTCCAAAGGGATGTTTTCAAGCTTGTCAACATGTCTGAAGGAATGGTTTCAAGCTTGCCAATATGTCTGAAGAGATGTTTTCAAGCTTGCCACAATGTCCAAATGGATGTTTTCAAGCTTGTCAATGTGTCTTAAGGAATAGTTTCAAGCTTGCAACTTTGTCCCAAGGGATGTTTTAAAGCTTGTCAATGTGTCTGAAGGGAAGGTTTCAAGCTTGCCACTATGTCCAAAGAGATGTTTTAAATTTTGCCAATGTGTCTGAAGGGATGTTTGCCAATGTGTCTGAATGGATGTTTCCAAACTTGTCAATGTGAGCAATCTTACAGGGCAATCACACAGAGAAATCATACAGATTAATCATAAAGAACTATCATACAAAGCCACCATACAGAGCAATCGTGCACAGCCAATATACCGAGCAATCATACAGAGCCAACATGCACAACAATCATGCACAGTGATCATACAGAGCAATCATACAGAGCAATCATGCAGATCAATAATACAGGGCAGTCATACAGAACAATATGTTTTCAAGATTGCCAATGTGACTTTATGGGATGTTGTCAAGCTTGTCAATGTGTCTGAAGCAACGTTTTCAAGCTTGATAATGTGTCTGATTAGATGGTTTTAAGTTTGCCAATGTGGTTGAAGGGATGTTTTCAAGCTTGCCAATGTGTCTTAAGCAATGTTTTCAAGCTTGCCAATGTGTCTTTATGGGATGTTTTCAAGCATGTGAATTTGTCTGATTAGATGATTATAAAGTTTGCAATGTGTCTGAAGGGATGTGTATTATGAAATTCTTTATCAAAGGGTTCGTGAGCGATCGGCACCAGATATTCAGACAAGAGGAAAAATAAAACACAAGGGACTGTAACTTGCTAGAATAATATGGTCATTTATTAATCTGCCACAAGAAAACAGCCAAGCAAAGTCATGTACACTCGTACACTCTTAACACACAAATTGATATGAGTATCTCTCACCGTGACAAGTAACCGGGAAGCCTTTCGATCCAATGACAGAACTCACATCACAACTGCATGGCACCGCGCGCTGGTCCACACAAGACTTCCAAGTTCCCTTGCCTGTCACACCTCCTTTATACCTTTCCCTGACCGGATCGTGTGAGAGCAGTGAAAAACAAGTTCGATGGTTGTCAGGAGGACAGATCTAATTAAAACATGTTTTTCCATCATCAAAGCGATGGCTCATAAAAACATGTCCTTCCAGTAAGGAGCGCCGTGACCGTAAAAGCGGGCCAAAGCTTCCAGGTCAAAAGCACTCCTAATGCTTATTAAAGCATTCCTAAAGAGAAAACACTGCACCCCTCCGTCCCTCTGCAAACCATCAAAGAGTGTCCCAAATATTAATAAAGGCAACATAAATCATTCCACCCTTTGCCTTTATGACATGTAAAACAAAATACAATCCCTAATATGTGAATAACACGTTGTATAAGTGTGTTTTCAAACTACATGTAAATGAGTGTAAAATAAGTATAAATTGACATAAAAGCATCAAAATAATCATTCCTATATCATTCCACCCTTGCCTTTTATGGCAATTTAGACATTTAATTCTGAAAAGTAACACACAAAATGTATATGTTTGAATAGGCATAAAGGCAACTTAATATATTTTTATAAAACATATTTTTATATCATTCCACCCTTTTGCCTTTATGGCATGTAAAACATAATTCCACAATACAACTTTTTAGTTTTGAAAATGCCATCCCTTTAAGATGAACTCTAAACGATCTCCGACCTCTGAATGGTCGAGTTCTCCTGAAATTGAAATTGTTCTGGGACTTTATCCTAAATAAACTCACTCACACAGTTAAGAAAATCTAGACGAGTTTCAAACCCCTGGAACGTTTGATTTATTATGTTCCCACTGACACGATCATTGTAAATCAAAACACCTGGTAGGTGTTCAGATTATAGTTTTTTTTCCCTACCAAACCATGTACCAAGCTGTATTATAAATTTCCTGATTAATTCTTTTTTTTAAAACCCTCCTAATATAAAAACAAGTTCCCAAAATACACAAAGTTAATACAGAGATACATAGATCAAACTAGTTATTCTTCTTTTCACTAAACAAACAAAAGAGATACTGCATATATTTTGCGCCGTAGATAATATTCCTGCGAATATATCCCACTAATGGTGAGCCGACGCCTACATTATTGGTTTTAGCCACATGTAAAAACCTTTCTTTGAGCCATGCAGGTGGACACTGTTAGATCAGACACGTTTAGACTTATGAGATTCAATCATTCGTTTCAGCTCTGTAGACCCATTTCAATGCGCATTTTGAAACGGTCTAGGGAGACTCGCCAGGGTACGTGCGAGTGGTGAACTATAATTAGTTAATTGATAAGTCTGGTTGTTCCAAGTCCACAGATGTACACCATATGACTTTTATTGTTGCTATCAAACTAGTTCTCTAGCCTAGTTCATGAGTCCAATCACACAATACCTTGTCTCTGGTTAAACATGGGTTAACATGATTAGTTTCAACATACATATCACTCTATCAGCTGTCTCACATAGTTGCATGTTATATGTGAGATTTGTCTGTGGCTCAAACCACTCACCTTGTATTTTTTTTAAAAACCAGTGTCCTTGTACAGTTATTAAAGGCAAAATGTGATATTTGCATAACTGTGGTTGCCTTCATTACATTTAGTCAATTCAGGTTTTACAACTACCCAGTAGGAACTGGAAATGTTCCATAATCTCCTCCACTCATGATGATTCGATGTAGTAACCACCCTCTGGCAGCGCTCCTCCTGCAGCTGTGCATGGAAAAAATTGCAAGGTACACAGGAAAACAAGTTCAAAGCTTCAATTATGTTGGAGAGCGTTTCTTCTGTGCTCCCCCACATCTTTCAGCTGCCAGTTTATTTCTTTTATCAGTATTTTGACCATTTCTTCTTGAGTCATGACAACTGATGGCATCCAGACTCCAACTTGGGTAACTGCCAACGAAGCACGTCTCCTCCTTCTCCTTAATTGGCAGTAAAATCAAACTTCGTTCTCCCTTTTTTTTTTCTCTTTCATCTGGTTTAGCATGTACCGTTCTTATACAATGTTACACAGTGGGGTTTCCACACAATTCTAATCTGACATCCTTTAGGTACCACTGGGATGGTTTTCCTGTGGTAGCATGCCCGACACTTGACATAGGACAGTCAGTTGTGCCCTATCAGGCAGCTTTTGTGTTCCAAAAGTCACTTTGCACTCAGATCTTGCTTGCATTTTTTTTTTCAACCAAAGTGAACACCTGATCCTCCTCCAAGACACGTCCTGGTGTTGCTGATGAGGCGTTGTCCATCTGCAACAAGGCACGTGATGCCCAAACAGCCTGCACTCCCATCTGACGGGCGCCTGCCACCAGCTTCTCATGTTGTCCTCTGAACGGTCCCATCCAGTCCGCAAAGATCAATGAAACATCAAGCTGTAGAGGCAAAAAGTACTGCTTACAGATAGAGGAAGAATCATTAGTTTTCTCTTATATAACACTTGTTTACAGATACATTCACCCATTTTTCTTCTCCTGCTTTTGGGATATTGCAGACCCAGACCAATTTTATAACTTGAATTTGACCTGAAATCACTGTCACTGGCTCTAGAGTCCTCAGATCTAGTCCAGCAGATCCAGGAGTTGCTCTGACAGGCAGCTCTGCTCTGTCATCAATTTTCTAATTGGTTCTTCTTTTTTTTTTCCTCTGACAGGCAGCTCTGGAGTATCATTCAATTTAAAGGAGTGGTGCCTGGTACAATGGGTCTGTTATTCAATTGAAACACAGCCTGCAACAAATTTACTTTTCAGTTTGTCAAATCATGTTTTTCATTTTCTCAGCATTTCTTTTTTTTTTAACAGTTCATTCATTCTCTTAATCAGCCCAGCAGCTTTGTGGGTGATAAGGAAATATGATAAATCCATTCAACATGTTTTTCAGCTGACCAGTCTTTCACCTGTTTTCCAGTAAAATGGGTCCCATTATCTGTTTGTATCTGAAGGGGACCCTCATAAAATTATTTCATCATACTAAGACATTTTAAAGTAGATGTCTGATTTGCATATTTACAAGGATGAGTCACCAACACACCTGAATATGTATCTACAGCCGTACATACATATCTACACCCCTGTGACATGGCAAAGGGCCAATAAAATCCATTTGCCAGATCTGATATGGCCCCTTTTCCCCTATTTGTCCCTGCATTTACTATTGTGACCCTCTCTTCTAATGCTGCATGCTTCACATCGTTGTATTTGCAGTTTCATCATCTGTCTTGTTCTTACAACTAATCAAACAATTCTTCATACATAACCACTTCATGCAAAAAGTGTCAACAATTAACTTTTATTTATTAAAAAGAAATCTCATCAGTTTTTTCAAACTGAGATGTTAACTTTTTCCACAGAACCCCTCTTGAAAAGAGCTGAACTTTCACTTTAAATGTGAAACATCTGCAAAACAAGATGGTGAAATTCTTTTTATCTCAGATATTTTTGGATACTTCAAGTTGTTTTTAGATGCTGTCAAAACTATAGCTGCAGGTAAACCATTTATAAACAACATATGTTGCACTTTCTTCAAAGCAATCAGCTTAACACATCCAAACAACATATTTATTTCTAGACATTTCAAATCCACCCTTTTCCCCTTAAACCATCTTGACTTTAGGCATTTTAATATATCCTTAGTGGCCCAAAATGTCAATGCTTGGGCCTTTAATGGCAACATCAGATGTCTTAATTTCTCCTTTGACCTTTGGCATTTTAAAATCAATATCACCTTCAAGTTTTGGGGCTTTTTAATTTAACGTCAAAATCTGGGCTCTCTAATTCTGGACATTTGATGTTCAATGGTTGACAATATCTGCTTTTCAGAGTGTTGATGTCAACTTTTGGACCCTACTTTTGCCCCTTTAATCCAAATAATGGCTTCCAGCCCTCAGCTCTTCTGCTGACACATCATCCATCTCAGCTGCATGCACTCCTGCCTGTATTAATGCCCTCTAGAAAGCAGAACGAGTAAGTTCCTGCATGTTTTTCCGGCCGTCCCTTCTCGGCCCACGACCCATGGGTTGGCTAAATGATTTTTTCACAGTTTTCAGCTCTGTGTTCCTCTCTGTGCTCCATTCTCCAAGTGCACCCAGTTCCAACACTCTGAATCTACAACCCAACGCACAGCGAGCGCATTCCTTAGCCCATCTCTGCTCGCACTCCCCTACGGTCACCCAATGACCCTGTAAATCAGACCAATCCGATGCTATCTGTCGGGCTGTTTCTACACAAACTTCAAACAACGGTCTCGAGTCTTGCAAAGCTCTGACTCGATGCGCTGAATTCATTACCTGACCTCCACCTTTATCCAACAGCCTCGATACTCGAGCATCTGTGGGTTGTAATATTTTAGACAAGTAAACAACCTCTTTGTCTCCCGAGATGCTACCGTCCAAACTCGACGGATTCCATCCGTCATCCAACCTTGCAAAATAAGCTCCGACTCGCTCCGGCGAAACATCACGCTCTTTCTTCCTCCTTTTAAGCCTGCATATCTGACCGACCGCGTCCTCAGCTACTTTAATCATGCGGTCTAGCTGTGCCGTCAGCAACTGCACATGTTGTTTCTGCAGCATGCACTCTGTCTGCGCATCAGATAACAACTGTTTTTGTTGTAAAAACTGTTTATCTTTCTCCTGAACTTCCTCCACACATTTTTCAATCGCTTTCTTTCTCTTGAATTTTCCTCACAACCGGGACACCTGCTCTACCGCCCCTTCAACTACCCTGCTCATTCTCCCAAACTGAGCGAGCGACTGAATGTGCCGTCCATTCAACAAGCAGGCGGTCCTCACATTCTTGTTTGCTCCGTTGAGCCTGTAATTGCATTTTCTGACTTTATGCTGAAGTCCTGTCACTGGTGCCATCTTTTCTGACCTCTATTGCCTGCAAAAGTGGTCAAAACATCACTCGGACTATCTGCTTTCAGAAAAATTGTTCTAACAACTAAGATGGGCTTCTTCCCACCTCTTCAAAAACAACAAAAACAACTGGGATGGGACTTCTTCCCATCCCGGTACAACTTTTTCTCTGTTCCCCTCACGCCTCCTCAGGCATCTGGATCAACTTTTTCTCTGTTTTAAACTCTCACACAAAGGCTCAGGGCGTCCCCCTCCACCTCTTAAACACAAAGCCAAGGTTGGATAACTCTCCCAACCCGGCACAACTTCAACGGACTCTTTGTCCAGATGCAACTCGCATCAACATTTCTCTCAACACTTTTTTCCCTTCGTTTGAATATGGTGCAGCCGTTCAGAATTATTTATTTAATTATTAATATCCCATCCTCGTCGCCAAAAATGTATTATGAAATTCTTTATCAAAGGGTTCGTGAGCGATCGGCACCAGATATTCAGACAAGAGGAAAAATAAAACACAAGGGACTGTAACTTGCTAGAATAATATTGTCATTTATTAATCTGCCACAAGAAAACAGCCAAGCAAAGTCATGTACACTCGTACACTCTTAACACACAAATTGATATGAGTATCTCTCACCGTGACAAGTGACCGGGAAGCCTTTCGATCCAATGACAGAACTCACATCACAACTGCATGGCACCGCGCGCTGGTCCACACAAGACTTCCAAGTTCCCTTGCCTGTCACACCTCCTTTATACCTTTCCCTGACCGGATCGTGTGAGAGCAGTGAAAAACAAGTTCGATGGTTGTCAGGAGGACAGATCTAATTAAAACATGTTTTTCCATCATCAAAGCGATGGCTCATAAAAACATGTCCTTCCAGTAAGGAGCGCCGTGACCGTAAAAGCGGGCCAAAGCTTCCAGGTCAAAAGCACTCCTAATGCTTATTAAAGCATTCCTAAAGAGAAAACACTGCACCCCTCCGTCCCTCTGCAAACCATCAAAGAGTGTCCCAAATATTAATAAAGGCAACATAAATCATTCCACCCTTTGCCTTTATGACATGTAAAACAAAATACAATCCCTAATATGTGAATAACACGTTGTATAAGTGTGTTTTCAAACTACATGTAAATGAGTGTAAAATAAGTATAAATTGACATAAAAGCATCAAAATAATCATTCCTATATCATTCCACCCTTGCCTTTTATGGCAATTTAGACATTTAATTCTGAAAAGTAACACACAAAATGTATATGTTTGAATAGGCATAAAGGCAACTTAATATATTTTTATAAAACATATTTTTATATCAGGATGTTTTCAAGCTTGCCAATGTGTCAGAAGGGGTGTTTTCATGCTTGCCAATGTGTCTGAAGGGGTGTTTTCAAGCTTTCCAATGTGTCTGAAGAGATAGTTTCAAGCTTGCCAAAATGTCTGAAGGGATGTTTTCAAGCTTGCCACTATGTCCAAAGGAATGTTTTCAAGCTTGTAAAATTGTCTGAAGGGATGTTGTCAAGCTTGGTTATGTGACTTTATGGGATGTTTTCAAGCTTGTCATTGTGACTAAATAGATGGTTTTAAGGTTGCCAATGTGTCTTAAGGAATTTTTTCAAGTTTGCCAGTGTCTGAAGGGAAGTTCTCAAGCTTTCTAATGTGTCTGAATGGATGTTTTCAAGCTTGCCAATATGTCCAAAGGGATGTTTTTATGTTTGCAATTGTGTCTGAAGGGATGCTTGCTAATGTGTCTGAAGGGATCTTTTCAAGCATGTCAACCTGTCTGAACGGATGGTTTCAAGCTTGCCAATGTGACTTCATGGGGTGTTTTTAAGCTTGTCAATGTGCCTCAAGGGATGTTTTCAAGCTTTACATTATGTCTGAAGGGATGTTTTCAAGCTTGCCACTATGTCAGAAGGGATGTTTTCAAGCTTGCCAGTGTGTCTTAAGCAATGTTTTCAAGCTTACCATTATGAATTTATGGGATGTTTTCAAGCTTGTCAATGTGTCTGATTAGATTCTTTTTAAAGTTGGCAATGTGTTTGAAGCGATGTTTTCAAGCTTGCCAATGTGTCTGAAGAGATAGTTTCAAGCTTGCCAAAATGTCTGAAGGGATGTTTTCAAGCTTGCCACTATGTCCAAAGGAATGTTTTCTAGCTTGTATATGTGTCTGAAATGATGTTTTCAAGCTTGCCAATGTGACTTTATGGGGTGTTTTTAAGCTTGTAAATGTGTCTGAAACGATGTTTTCAATCTTGTCAATGTGCCTGATGTAATGTTTTCAAGCTTATCTATGTGTCTGAATAGATGGTTTTAGGGTTGGTAAGGTGTCTGAATGGATGTTTTCAAGTTTGCCAATGTGTCTGAAGGGATGTTTTCAAGCCTGCCAATGTGTCTGAAAGGATGGTTTCAAGCTTGCCGCTATGTCCAAATGGATGTTTTCAAGCTTGTAAATCTAAAGGGATGTTTTCAAGTGTACCATTGTGTCTGAAGGAAAGTTTTCAAGTTTCAACACAATCTCTGAACGTATGTTTTCTAACTTGCCAATATGTCTGAAGGGATGTTTTCAAACTTGCGAATTTGTCTGAGGCAATGTCTTCAAGCTTGTCAATGTGTCTGAAGGGATGTTTTCAAGCTTGCCACTATGTCGAAAGGAATGTTTTCAAGCTTGTAAATGTGTCTGAAGTGATGTTTTCCAACTTGAATATGTGACTTTATGGGATGTT
Source organism: Nematolebias whitei (assembly GCF_014905685.2). Classification (NCBI taxonomy): domain Eukaryota; kingdom Metazoa; phylum Chordata; class Actinopteri; order Cyprinodontiformes; family Rivulidae; genus Nematolebias; species Nematolebias whitei. The sequence goes on along the minus strand of NC_056499.1, from coordinate 52,233,327 downwards.
TTCAAGCTTGTCAATGTGTCTAAATAGATGGTTTTAAGGTTGCCAATGTGTCTGATTGGATGTTTTCAAGTTTGCCAATGTGTCTTGTAGTGAACCTGATCTGGCCTGATCTGACCCTGATGACCTCAAATCTATCAGATGGACAGAGACTGTTATTTTCATTGATCTGAAAACAGTCTGAGCCATCTGATGACTTTCTTTCTTGAATTAATCAAGCAGAAAAGACAATTCTTTATAATCATTACTGTCTTACAAATGTTTGATAATCAAATTGTGTTAGTTTCACTCAATGCTTACAGGTTGAAAAGAACTACTCATTTTTATTTTACATAAACAGTAAGTAATGATTTTTATTCCTCATTCAAAGAAGAAATCAGGTTAATATGCATTTCTTGATTTTCTGTCTGAAATGAGCCAAGTCGTAAGTATGTGAAAGTTGAAGCTTCGGTCAACTAAATGTTTACTGAAAAAGGGATGTCATGTTTTACTATTTGGAAAGATACAACAGAGTGAGGCTCCAAAAAGTCTGGTATTCTGCAATAATCTTTTCTGTATGTTGAAAACAAATTTATTCCCTGACCTCGACTTTTGATAATACCTTACGTCAAAAACCACACCTCTTTCTGGTACATCCACGAATCAGAAAGCTCTAAATTGAACCGGAAGTCGACCCATTTAAAATGTGGCAACTTCCCAGTTCAAGTTAGTTCTCAAGGAGTTCTCAAGGAGTTCTGAGGAGAATTGGTTAGAATTCATGGGAATTCATGAAGAATGGTGAAGTGAATGGAAGCGAATTCGAGAATTCAGGAGAGTCAGAGACGTTTGGAATTATAACTTCTGTTTGAACAACCCACGCACGACTATCTAAGGATTTCAGCAGCTCTCAACGGAGACGCTGAAAGGTCTGGAGGATTCTCTATCGAGCTGATCTATCATCACCAGGTAACGGTCTCTTCTTCGACTAAAGTGTACCGGAGGCGAGCTGAGATCTGATGAAGCGTGCACGTTCTGGTCAACAGATATTAATTCCCTCACATAGTTCTCTGTAAGAAAATCTCCATTTCATCTTAAACTCTTCTCTCTCTCACAAAACCAGTACAGATATTTTAGAAATATCTGAAGCAAAGTCCTCGTTCACCGCCGAGTGATCGATGCTCATTTTCTGTGAAACTTGTCTGTTATTATTTTCATATTTTGCCAAATTAATGTAAATGTTTGATGTTAAACTTTGATTCTGAAAATAAATGACCACATTCATTTTGATGGGTCAAAGATAATAACGTCTCTCGTTACATTTTTGTTAAAATTCAATGCACGACTTACACAGTCAGAAAGATGAGGAACTCGTGAAATTGTATGCATATATATTTCATATATTTGTCATACTACAGTCTGAAGGGATGTTTTCAAGCTTGGCACTATGTCAGAAGGGAATTG
>NC_056499.1:52222362-52231880 GCF_014905685.2 Nematolebias whitei | reverse complement strand
GTCTGAAGGGATGTTTTCAAGCTTGGCACTATGTCAGAAGGGAATTGTTCAAGTTAGCCAATATGACTGAAGGGATGTTTTCAAGCTTGCCACTATGTCCAAAGGGATGTTTTTATGGTTGCAATTGTGTCTGAAGGGATGCTTGCTATTGTGTCTGAATGGATGTTTTTAAGCATGCCAAAGTGTCTGAACCTGTACCATTGTTTTACCTGTTTTGCTACCCGAGTGAGGTAGGCACAGGGCATGTGCCACGCCCTCATCGCAGCCTCTCCTCCAACGGGTCTCAAAACTAATCCTAGGGCTCAGCTATTACCCGCAGCTGTTTTACTAAGATAGTTTTAGTTTTAGGCTGTGTTGAGATGATTCACCCAGACTGTTAACTACCTTCGTTCCTTGCACCACATCCAAAGTTTCACCTCGTGCCTCGCCCGACCTAGCAGCCGGAGTTGGGACGTTTGGCAGACAAGGGAGCGCAAGTTAACGGTCGCTCATCTCCTGATTTAGCGTTGCAATTGTTAATCGATCTGGTGATTTTTAGAGCCTAGGCACAAGGCTCAAGGCTGTTGTTTATAATCAAAAGCTAATAAAACCGTTTAAAACCTCCCACATATTTCTGTTGTTTCATTGAACCAAGTTTTCCACTTCCAAGAACAAAAGGGTGTGTTTGAAATAAGAATCCAGAATTTTACGTTTTGCTCTGCTTTTAATCAATAACTTTTGCAGGGGAACAGCGGTATAGCACAATAATGATTACACTGGATTACACAGAGATTACATGATGAATGATTCTCACTCCTTAGTTCCCTTTTAGTTGTTGACCTTCCCTGGGTGAGGTAGGTGGATGGGTTTGAAACAGGCACTTGGACTCCTCTCTGCCCGGCGTCGGACTTCCCTCAGTCCAGCCGGCCACGCCCGGTCTCCCTCAGGAACACAAGTACCCACACAGTTTACCTACTCTCTCTACCTGCCCCAACAGATTATTCCTCACCACAAAGAAGACCCTTCTACAACTCTGAGCAACCAGGTTTTTAATATAATAAATTTTTCTGTTTGTCAATTCATACACCACTGCTAAAATTTGGCAAAATTTGGTTTTAGTAAGGATCAATTTTGCGGAGCATCCCCTTACCATGTTTTCTGAATCTGGTAAGAGACAGATTTCCCAATCCCATATTGTTCGGATTTGGGCCACTCCTGGCTGGTTCAATTTGAAGAAAAAGGGTTTCAGGTTTAATCCGGGCTGTTGAGTTTTGAAGAAATAGTTCCAAAAAAGAAACTTATTCCACCCAGTTCTCCTCCAGCTAAAACCATCCAAAATTGCCCTATTAATCCACAATTCGTCCAAAGGTTCCTCGGATCTTGTCCTTGGTCCTTCGCCTGTGAAGAGGGTCCCCAAACAGCGGAGATTCAACTGAAAACTCTATTTTTATAAGCCTCAGATTTTGACTGACACCTCTCGGCTGGTCCCCCCATCTGGCTTACCCCACCTTTTTAGGCGGGATCTTGGTCCGACTTCACTGGTTTCTTATGAGACTTTGCAAGTTATTCTAATGCATATTAAAATCTGGGTGTATTTAGTTCAACATTTGCACTGTCATTCCGTGCTGTCCTATTCTGATTCGCTCAGAGCTGTGTTTCAAGGATCTTCCCTTTTTTCTTTTTAGAACATTCTCAAAGCTACTAGTTTCTTCCTTCCAACATTCATCATGACTCAGCTTGAAAACAGGTTACATTGTAAAATCACACAGATTACATTTTTAAATCACAAAGTTTATAATTTCACTTGATCATCTACTTGTTTATTGATTTTTCATAAACACATATTTCTCATTTATCTGAAACTGGTACTTTCTATTAAGAAGAGAAGACATTTCCTCTGTTCTGCTCTGCTACTTCTCCTCCTGCGTGTGTGCCTCTTCAAGCGCGCCTGCGTGTTTTACACATTTGTGTTTATGTGTGTGTACCTGTACGTGTCGAGCAATACATGGCTCTGTTTATCCAAGGTTTTGAGGCCTTCAGCAGAGAACAAAGCATACAGAATATTACAGTATAATTAACAGGACTTTAATTGACATGCCCATTTGGTCTGGGCAGGCTGACCTCCGTATTTATTGACACAATGTTTTCAAGCTTGTCAACATGTCTGAAGCGATGTTTTCAATCTTGCCAGTATGTCCAAATGAATGTTTTCAAGCTTGTAAATGTGTCTGAAGGGATGTTTTCAAGCTTGGCAATGTGACTTTATGGGATGTTTTCAAGCTTGCCAATGTGTCTGAAGCAATGTCTTCAAGCTTGTCAACGTGTCTTGTGCTTCCCGAGTGAGGTAGGCACAGGACACGTGCCACGCCCTCACCGCAGCCTCTCCTCCAACGGGTCTCAAAACTAATCCTATGGCTCAGGTATTACCCACAGCAGTCTCTTAGGACAGTTCTAGTTTTAAGGCTGTGTTGAGATGATTCACCCAGAATGTTAACTATCTCCAATCCTTGTACCACACCCAACTTTCACCTCGTGCCTCGCCCGACCTAGCAGCCAGAGTGGGGACGTTTGGCAGACGAGGGAGCGCAAGTTAACGCTAGCTCATCTCCTGATTTAGCATTATAATTGTTAATCGATCTGGCGATTTTTAGAGCCTAGGAAAAAAGACTCATGGGTGTTGTTTTATAATCAAAAGCTAATAAAACAGTTTAAAACCTCCCACATACTTCTGTTGTTTCATTGAACCAAGCTTTTCACTTCCAAGAACAAAAGGAGTGTTTGAAATAAGAATCCAGAATTTTACGTTTTGCTTTGCTTTTAATCAACAACTTTTGCAGGGGAACAGCGGTATAGCACAATAATTATTACACTGGATTATACAGAGATTACATGATGAATGATTCTCACTCCTTAGTTCCTTTTTTAGTTGTTGACCTTCCTTGGGTGAGGTAGGTGGATGGGTTTGAAACAGGCGCTTGGACTCCTCTCTGCCCGGCGTCGGACTTCCCTCAGTCCAGCCGGCCACGCCCGGTCTCCCTCGGGAACACAAGTACCCACACAGTTTACCTACTCTCTCTACCTGCCCCAACAGATTATTCCTCACCACAAAGAAGATCCTTCTACAACTCTGAGCAACCAGGTTTTTAATATAATACATTTTTCTGTTAGTCAATTCATACACCACTGCTAAAATTTTGGATAAGGTTTTAGTAAGGATCAATTTTGCGGAGCGTCCCCTTACCATATTTTCTGAATCTGGTAAGAGACAGATTTCCTAATCCCATTTGGGTCAGATTTGGGCCACTCCCTGATCCTTGTTCTGGTTCAATTTGAAGAAAAAGGGTTTCAGGTTTAATCCGGGCTGTTGAGTTTTGAAGAAATAGTTCCAAAAGAGAAACTTGTTCCATCGGATTCCACCCCAGTTCTTCTCCAGCTAGAACCGTCCAAAATTGCCCTATTAATCCACAATTCATCCAAAGGTTCTTCGGATCTTGTCCTGAGGTCCTTCGCTTTGTGAAAAGGGTCCCCAAACAGCAGAGCCTTCTCTGAAACCCTCTGTTTATAAAGCTTCAAATTTTGACTGACACCTCTCGGTCAGTCACCCCATCAGGCTTATCCCACCTTTTTAGGTGGGACCTTGGTCCGACTTCACTGGCTTCTTATGAGATTTTGCTAGTCATTCTTATGCATATTAAAATCTGGGTGTATTCTTGTTCAATAATGCACAGTCATTCTGTGCTGTCTTATGCTGATTGGCTCAGAGCTGTATTTTTAGGGTTTTTCCCCTTGTGTAACATTACGTTCTTTCCAGAACGTTCACAAAGCTACAGGTTTCTTCCATTCAACTTTCATCATGAACCAGCTTAAACACAGATTACATTGTAAAATCATAAGATTACATTCTAAAATCACAGAGTTTATAACATCACTTGACTATCTACTTTGTTTATTGACTTTATTATAACCACATATTTCTCATTTATCTGAAACTGGTACTTTATTTGAAAAGAACATTCTTTGCTCTGCTTTCCTCCCTTCTGCGTGTGTGTGCCTCAGACGGGCCTGTGTGTGTGTGTGTGAGCTTGCGTGTGTGTGTTTTACACATGGCTTGATTATCCAAGGCTTTGAGGCCTTGAAACCGTGACTTAGCAGAATAACACAAAATTACATGTTCTGGCTTTCTTTCCTATAAGATTAGTCTGAGCTCCGTACTTATTTGACAGTCTGAAGGCATGGTTTCAAGCTTGACAATATGTCTGAAGGGATGTTTTCAAGCTTGCCTCTGTCAAAAGGATTGTTTTCAAGCTTGTAAATGTGTCTGAAAGGATGTTTTCAAGATTGCCAATGTGACTTTATGGGATGTTTTTAAGCTTGTCAATGTGTCTGAATAGATGGTTTAAAGGGTGCCAATGTGTCGGAAAGGATGTTTTCAAGCTTACGAATGTGTCTGAAGGGATGGTTTCAAGCTTGCCACTATGTCCAAAGGGATGTTTTCAAGTTTGTCATTGTTTCTGAAGTGGTGTTTTCAAGCTTGCCACCATGTCAGAAGGGATTTGTTCAAGTTTGTCAATATGACTGAAGGGTTGTTTTCAAGCTTGCCACAATGTCCAAAGGGATGTTTTCAAGCTTGCCACTATGTCTAAAGGGATGTTTTCAAGCTTGCCAATGTGACTTCATGGGATGTTTTTAAGCTTGTCAATGTGTCTGAAGAGACGTGTTCATGCTTGCCAATGTGTCTGAAGGGATGTTTTCAAGCTTTAGATTATGTCTGAAGGGATGTTTTCAAATTTTCCAATATGTCTGAAGGGATGTTTTCAAGCTTGCCACTATGTCAGAAGGGATGTTTTCAAGCTTGCCAATGTGTCTTAAGCAATGTTTTCAAGCTTGCCAATGTGACTTTAAGGGATGTTTTCAAGCTTGTCAATGTGTCTGATTAGATGATTATAAAGTTGGCAATGTGTCTGAAGGGATGTTTTCAAGCTTGCCAATGTGTCTGAAGGGGTGTTTTCAAGCTTGCCAATGTGTCTGAAGAGATAGTTTCAAGCTTGCTAAAATGTCTGAAGGGATGTTTTCAATCTTGCCACTATGTCCAAAGGGATGTTTTCAATCTTGTAAATGTGTCTGAAATGATGTTTTCAAGCTTGCCAATGTGACTTTATGGGATGTTTTCAAGCTTGTCGATGTGTCTGATGTAATGTTTTCAAGCTTGTCTATGTGTCTGAATAGATGGTTTTAGGGTTGGCAATGTGTCTGAAGGGATTTTTTCAAGCTAGCCAATGTGCCTGATGTAATGTTTTCAAGCTTGTCTATGTGTTGTGTGTTGTCATGTTCAGCCGTCTGGAGTGTTTGAACCCACGTGCAAGAGGATGACGAGGACGATCGAGGGACAATAATTTATTAAACAAAACAAAATCAAAATGCTGACAGGGCAGCTACTAACAGAACTGGAAGGAGGCAGATCAGGGCTGACAGGACAAAAGGCTGAACACGACACCATGGAAGGATAATCCCGAAACAAAGACAAGACACCAGTGAACTGAATATATACACACACACCGATTAGGACAATGGCAGACACCTGTAATGATTAACATTAGACACAGGTGAGACAGGGGCTGAACACAAGGGAAAACACTGAGTGCTGGAAACATGAGGAAACAGACAAAACCAAAACCCACAGTACCCCCCACTCAAGGGATGGCTCCAGACATCCCAAGGACAAGCTACATCCAACTTGGGTGGGAGGTGGGACAAACCAAGACAGAGAAACACATAGGACCAGAAGAACAAAAAACCGACAGGAAAACCTGGGTAGCTAAACACAAAAACAGGAACCCCAACCACAGTCAAGGTGGACAGTCAGGAGACCATCCAGTGGCTCAGAGCCACTGTTAACATTTATTTATCGTGATAGTAGTTTCTTTTTCTTTTGATAAATGTAAATGCTTATTGTCAATTACCCTGTGATGTGTGCTGATGACCACTTGACCAGGTCACCCTTGTGAAAGAGATCTCGATCTCAACGGGCTCTACCTGGTAAAATAAAGGTGATTGATTGATTGATTGATTGAGAGCAGGTCAGGGGGGCGGCCAGGTCCAACAGGCCAGAGCAGGTCAGGGGGGCAGCCGGGAGGCCATCCAGTACAGGACCAACGTTCAGGTGGATGGCGTGAGGGGCATCCTCCAGGACCCCCGCGAGACAGGAGACGGGAAGGGCGTCCTCCAGGACCCTCTCGAGACAGGAGATGTGAGGGGTGTCCTCCAGGACCCCCTCGAGACAGGAGATGTGATCCGAAGGTCGCAGGCTGGCCGGGATCTTCTGCGGTCGGGCCAAGGACGAAGACCTCAGACGGGTCAGGAGTGAGGGTCTCAGATGGGCCGGGATCTTCTGCGGTCGGGCCAGGGACGAAGACCTCAGCCGAAGACGAGTCGGGAGCGAGGACCTCAGCCGAAGGGCCAGAAGCGAGGACCTCAAGAGACGAGCCAGGGACCAGATCTGCAACAGGTGCTAGAGTCAGGACTGCAGCAGGAGAGTCGGGTACCAGGACTACAGCTAGAGAACCAAGAACGGAGACCAGAGACGGGGCTGCAGCAGGAGAATCAGGAACAAGAGACGGGGCTGCAGCAGGAGAACCAGGAACCAGAGACAGGACTGCAGCAGGAGAACCAGGAACCAGAGACGGGACTGCAGCAGGAGAACCAGGAACCAGAGACAGGGCTACAGCAGGAGAACCAGGAACGGGAGACGGGACTGCAGCAGCAGGTGATGGAGCAGGACCCACTGGAGGCTTGGGGCCCACTGGAGGCTTGGGGCCCACTGGAGGCTTGGGGCCCACTGGAGGCTTGGGACCCACTATTATAGAGATTCCAATAGATGGGGTGTCAGAACCAGTCCCCACAGAGACACAGGAAGGAGATGATGGGGTCCGGGCTGCTGCAGCAGGTGGCGGAGAAGGAGCTGCAGCAGGAGATGGAGGAGTGTCCGCCTGGACCGCCTCGTGGCTGGGCGGACTAAGATCCATCGCCACCAGAGAAGCCTGCCACCGTTTCAGCTCCTCCAGTGAGGGAGGGCTGGACTGCTCCTCCGCCAAGTGTGGGCATGAGTTCCTCTCCCCCAGCGAACCTCCCCCTCGCTCCTCCAGCGAGCGAGAGCCAGACCGCTCCTCTCGTGGACACGGGTACCTCCCCCCCAGTGAAATCTTCCGCCGTTCAACCGGCGACCGAGGGCTGGGCTTCCCCCTCACCTGCGAAGCTCTCACCTCCATGCGCAGGATTAGGGGAGGACCAGCAGTTTGCCCCCTCTCTCAGACGCTCGTGCGGAACAGCCAGGAGGAGAACGAGGAGGAGGTGGGAGGCGGGTTGCAGCACCGTGAAAAACAGATGAGGAGGAGTGAGACAGAGAGGCTGAGGACCCGGGTTTAATGGCCAGGCGGGTCCCCCAAAACGGATTATTTTTTCTCTCCTCCTTTTCTCTGTCTCTTTGGGCAGTTTTATCTGCCTCACGGGCCAAAAACTTGAACAAGGTTATCATCCTCCCGCTGGGTTCGGTTTGGTCTCGGGATTCTGTCATGTTCGGCTGTCAGGAGTGTTGAACCCACGTGCAGGAGGATGACGAGGACGCTCGAGGGATAATAAAAATATATTTATTAAACAAAACAAAATCAAAATGCTGACAGGGCAGCTACTCACAGAACTGGAAACAGGCAGATCAGGGCTGACAAGACAAAAGGCTGAACACGACACCATGGAAGGATAATCCCGAGACAAAGACAAGACACCAGTGAACTGAATATATACACACACACTGATTAGGACAATGACAGACACCTGCAGTGATTAACATTAGACACAGGTGAGACAGGGGCTGAACACAAGGGAAAACACTGAGTGCTAGAAACATGAGGAAACAGACAAAACCAAAACCCCACATGTGTCTGAATAGATGGTTTTAGGGTTGGCAATGTGTCTGAAGGGATGTTTTCAAGCTTGCCAACGTGTCTGAAAGAATGGTTTCAAGCTTGCCGCTATGTCCAAATGGATGTTTTCAAGCTTGTAAATGTGTCTAAAGGGATGTTTTCAAGTGTACCATTGTGTCTGAAGGAAAGTTTTCAAGCTAGACACAATTTCTGAACGTATGTTTTCTAACTTGCCAATATGTCTGAAGGGATGTTTTCAAACTTGCGAATTTGTCTGAAGCAATGTCTTCAAGCTTGTCAATGTCTCTGAAGGGATGTTGTCAAGCTTGGATATGTGACTTTATGGGATGTTTTCAAGCTTGCCAATGTGTCTAAATAGATGGTTTTAAGGTTGCCAATGTGTCTTAAGGGATGTTTTCAAGTTTGCCAAAGTGTCTGAAGGGATGTTCTCAAGCTTTCTAATGTGTCTGAATGGATGTTTTCAATCTTGCCAATATGTCCAAAGGGATGTTTTTATGTTTGCAATTGTGTCTGAAGGGATGCTTGCTAATGTGTCTGAATGGATGTTTTCAAGCCTGCCAAAGTGTCTGAACCAATGATTTCAAGCATGCCAACATGTCTGAAGGGATAGTTTCAAGCTTGCCAATATGTTTGATGGGATGTTTTCAATCTTGCCAGTATGTCCAAAGGAATGTTTTCAAGCTTGTAAATTTGTCTGAAGGGATGTTTTCAAGCTCTCCAATGCAACTTTATGGGATGTTTTCAAGTTTGTCAATGTGTCTGAAGTAATGTTTTCAAGCTTGAAACTTTGTCTGAAGGGATGTTGTCAAACTTGCAAATATGTCATAAGCGATATTTTAAAGCTTGCCACTATGTCAGAAGAGATGTTTTCAAGCTTGTCAATGTGTCTGAAGGGATGTTTTCAAGCTTGCTTTTATGTCCAAAGGAATGTTCTCAAGCTTATAAATGTATCTGAAGCGATGTTTTCAAGAATGCCACTATGTCCAAGGAGATGTTTTCAACCTTGTAAATGGGTCTGAAAGGATGTTTTCAAGCTTGGCAATGTGACTTTATGGGATGTTTTCAAGCTTGCCAGTATGTCTGAAACAATGTCTTCAAGCTTGTTAACGTGTCTGAAGGCATGGTTTCAAGCTTGGCAATATGTCTGAAGGGATGTTTTCAAGTTTGCCACTGTCAAAAGGATTGTTTTCAAGCTTGTAAATGTGTCTGAAAGTATATTTTCAAGCTTTGCAATGTGACTTTATGGGATGTTTTCAAGCTTGACAATGTGTCTAAATAGATTGTTTTAAAGTTTCCAATGTGTCTGAACGGATGTTTTAAAGTTTGCCAATGTGTCTGAAGGGATGTTTTCAAGCTTGCCACTGCGTCTGAAGGGATGTTTTCAAGCTTGCCAATATGTCCAAAGGGATGTTTACAAGCTTGTAATTTTGTCTGAAGGGATATTTTTAAGCGTGGAAATGTGACTTTATGGGATGTTTTCAAGCTTGCCAATGTGTCTGAAGGGATGGTTTCAAGCTTGCCACTATGTCCAAAGGGTTACTTTCAAGCTTGCCACTGTGACTTTATGGGATGTTTTCAGGCTTGTCAATGTGTCTGAATATA
>NC_056499.1:52220986-52222262 GCF_014905685.2 Nematolebias whitei | reverse complement strand
TCTCTTCAGACACATTGACAAGCTTAAAAACATCCCCATGAAGTCACATTGGCAAGCTTGAAAACATCCATTTGGACATAGTGGCAAGATTGAAACCATCCCTTTGGACATAGTGGCAAGCTTGAAACCATCCCTTCAGACACATTGGCAAGCTTGAAAACATCCTTTCCGACACATTGGCACCCTTTAAACCATATATTCAGATACATTGACAAGCTTGAAAACATCCCATAAAGTCACATTGGCAAGCATGAAAATATCCAATCAGACACATTTACAAGCTTGGACATAGCGGCAAGTTTGAAAACATCCCTTTGTACACATTGGCAAGTATCCCTTCAGACAAATTCTCAATCTTGAAAAAATCTCTTTTGACATAGTGTCAAGCTTGAAAACGTCCATTCAGCCTGATTGACAAGCTTGAAAACATCTCTTCTGACATATTGGCAAGCTTGAAAACATTGGTTAAGACACATTGGCAAGCTTGAAAACATCCTTTCTGACATAGAGGCAAGCTTGAAAACACCCCTTCAGACATATTGGAAAGTTTGAAAACATCCATTCAGACATATTGTAAAGCTTGAAAACATCCCTTCAGATACATTAGCAAACTTTAAAACATCTCATTGGACATAGTGGCAATCTTGAAAAACTCACTTAAGACACTTTGGCAAGCTTGAAAACATCCCTTCAGACATATTGGAAAGTTTGAAAACATCCCTTCAGACACATTGGCAAGCATCCCTTGAGCCACATTAGCAAACTTTAAAACATCTCATTGGACATAAAGGCAAGCTTGAAAACATCTCTTTTGACATATTGGCAAGCTTGAAAACATTTATTCATACATTTCCAATTTTATGACCATCTAATCAGACACATTGACAAGCTTGAAAACATTGCTTAAGACACATTGGCAAGCTTGAAAACATCTCTTCTGACATATTGGCAAGCTTGAAAACATTGGTTAAGACAGATTGACAAGCTTGAAAACATCACTTCAGACACATTGGCAAGCTTGAAAACATCCCATGAAGACACATTGGCAACCTTAAAACCATCTGTTTAGACACAATGTCAAGCTTGAAAACATCCCGTCAGACATTTTGGCAAGTTTGAAAACATCCCTTCAGACATAATGTCAAGCTTAATTACATCCCTTCAGACAAATTGGCAAGCATGAAAACGTCTCTTCAGACACATTGACAAGCTTAAAAACATCCCCATGAAGTCACATTGGCAAGCTTGAAAACATCCATTTGGACATAGTGGCAAG
>NC_056499.1:52219867-52220886 GCF_014905685.2 Nematolebias whitei | reverse complement strand
AAACATCCCATAATGTCAAATTGGCAAGCTTGAAAAGAACCCTTCAGACACATTGGCAAGCACTCCTTCAGACACATTGACAAAATTTAAAACATCTCTTTGGACAAAGTGGCAAGCTTGAAAATATTGCTTAGGACACACTGGGAATCTTGAAAACATCCCTTCTGACTTAGTGGCAAGCTTGAGAACGTCGCTTAAGACACATTGGCAAGCTTGAAAACATGCCTTCATACACATTAGCAAGCATCCTTTTTGACACATTTACAAACTTAAAAACATTCCTTTGGACATACTTAAAAGCTTGAAAAAATCCTTTCAGACACGTTGGCAAGGTTGAAACCTTATATTCAGACACATTGACAAGCCTGAAAACATCCCATAAAGTCACATTGGCAAGCTTGAAAGTAACCCTTTGGACATAGTGGCAAGCTTGAAACCATCCCTTCAGACACATTGGCAAGCTTGAAAACATCCCATAAAGTCACATTTCCACGCTTGAAAACATCCCTTCAGACAAAATTACAAGCTTGTAAACATCCCTTTGGACATATTGGCAAGCTTGAAAACATCCCTTCAGACGCAGTGGCAAGCTTGAAAACATCCCTTCAGACACATTGGCAAACTTTAAAACATCCGTTCAGACACATTGGAAACTTTAAAACAATCTATTTAGACACATTGTCAAACTTGAAAACATCCTTTCAGACACATTGGCAAGGTAGAAACCATCTATTCATACACATTAACAATCTTGAAAACATCCCATAAAATCACATTGGCAAGCTTGAAAAGAACCCTTCAGACACATTGGCAAGCATCCCTTCAGACACATAGGCAAACTTTAAAACATCTCTTTGGACATAATGGCAAGCTTGAAAACATTGCTTAAGTCACACTGGGAATCTTGAAAACATACCTTCATACACATTAGAAAGCATCCTTTCTGACACATTTACAAACTTAAAAACATTAATTTGGACATACTGACAAGGTTGAAAAGATCGCATCAGACACATTGC
>NC_056499.1:52214450-52219767 GCF_014905685.2 Nematolebias whitei | reverse complement strand
AAGCTTGCCACTATGTCCAAAGAGATGTTTTAAAGTTTGCCAATGTGTCTGAAGGGTTCTTTTCAAGCATGCCAATGTGACTTTATGGGATGTTTTCAAGATTGTTATTGTGTGTGAATAGATAGTTTCTACCTTGCTAATGTGTCTGAAAGAATGTTTTCAAGTTTGCAAATGTGTCTGAAGCAATGTTTTCAAGCTTGTCAAAGTGTATGAAGGGAGTGTATCAATATTGCCACTATATCCAAAGGGATGTTTTCAAGCTTGTAAATGTGTCCAAAGGGATGTTTTCAAGCTTGTCAATGTGTCTAAATAGATTGTTTTAAGGTGTCCAATGTGTCTGAACGGATAATTTAAAGTTTGCCAATGTGTCTGAAGGGTTCTTTTCAAGCTTGCCAATGTGATTTTATGGGATGTTTTCAAGATTGTTAATGTGTGTGAATAGATGGTTTCTACCTTGCCAATGTGTCTGAAAGGATGTTTTCAAGATTGCCAATATTTCTGAAGGTATGTTTTCAAGCTTGCCACTATGTCCAAAGGGATGTTTTCAAGCTTGTAAATATGTCTGAAGGGATGTTTTCAAGCTTGCCAATGTGACTTTATGGGATGATTTTAAGCTTGTCAATGTGTCTGATTAGATGGTTTTAAAGTTTGCAATGTGTCTGATGGGATTTTTTCAAGCTTGTCAGTATGTCCAAATTAATGTTTTTAAGTTTGTAAATGTGTCAGAAAGGATGATTGCTATTGTGTATGAAGGTATGTTTTCAAGCTTGCCAATGTGTCTTAAGCGACGTTTTCAAGCTTCCCAGTATGTCAGAAGGGATGTTTTCAAGATTCCCAGTGTGTCTTAAGCAATGTTTTCAAGCTTGCCACTATGTCCAAAGAGATGTTTTAAAGTTTGCCAATGTGTCTGAAGGGATGCTTGCCAATGTGTCTGAAGGGTTCTTTTCATTCTTGCCAATGTGAATTTATGGGATGTTTTCAAGATTCCCAGTGTGTCTTAAGCAATGTTTTCAAGCTTGCCTATGTGACTTCATGGGATGTTTTCAAGATTGTTAATGTGTGTGAATAGATGGTTTCTACCCTGCCAATGTGTCTGAAGGGATGTTTTCAAGTTTGCAAATGTGTCTGAAGCAATGTTTTCACGCTTGTCAATGTGTATGAAGGGAGGCTATCAATATATCCATTATGTCCAAAGGGATGTTTTAAAGCTTGTAAATGTATCTGAAGGGATGTTTTCAAGCTTGCCAATGTGACTTTATGGGATGATTTCAAGCTTGTCAATGCGTCGATTACATGGTTTTAAAGTTGGCAATGTGTATGAAGGGATGTTTTCAAGCTTGCTAATGTGTCTAAAGAGATGTTTTCAAGCTTGCCCAAATGTCTGAAGGGATGTTTTCAAGCTTGCCACAATGTCCAAAGGAATGTTTTCAAGCTTGTTATTGTGTCTGAAACGATGTTTTCAAGCTTGCCAATGTGACTTTATGGGATGTTTTCAAGCTTGTCAATGTGTCTGAAAAGAAATTTTTAAGTTTGCCATTGTGTTTGAAGGGATGTTTTCAAGCTTGCCAATGAGACTTTATGGGATGATTTCAAGCTTGTGTCTGATTAGATTGTTTTAAAGTTGGCAATGTGTCTGAAGGGATGTTTTCAAGCTTGCCAATGTGTCTGAAGGCATGGTTTCAAGCTTGACAATATGTCTGAAGGGATGTTTTCAAGCTTGCCACTGTCAAAAGGATTGTTTTCAAGATTATAAATGTGTCTGAAAGGAAATTTTCAACCTTGGCATTGTGACTTTAAGGGATGTTTTCAAGATTGTTAATGTGTGTGAATAGATGGTTTCTACCTTGCCAAAGTGTCTGATGTGATGTTTTCAAGTTTGCAAATGTGTCTGAAGCAATGTTTTCAAGCTTGTCAACGTGTATGAAGGGAGGGTATCAATATTGCCAATATGTCCAAAGGGATGTTTTCAAGCTTGTAAATGTGTTTGAAGGGATGTTTTCAAGCTTGCCAATGAGACTTTATGGGATGATTTCAAACTTGTCAATGTGTCTGATTAGATTGTTTTAAAGTTGGCAATGTGTCTGAAGGGATGTTTTCAAGCTTGTCCAAATGTCTGAAGGGATGTTTTCAAGCTTGCCACAATGTCCAAAGTAATGTTTTCAAGCTTGTTATTGTGTCTGAAACGATGTTTTCAAGCTTGCCAATGTGACTTTATGGGATGTTTTCAAGCTTGTCAATGTGTCTGAATAGAAATTTTTAAGGTTGCCATTGTGTTGGAAAGGATGTTTTCAAGCTTTCCAATGTGTCTGAAGGGATGGTTTCAAGCTTGCCACTATGTCCAAAGGGATGATTTCAAGCTTGCCAGTATGTCAAAATGGATGTTTTCAAGCTTGCCAATGTGACTTCATGGGATGTTTTTAAGATTGTCAATGTGTCTGATTAGATGGTTTTAAAGTCTGCAATGTGTCTGAACGGATGTTTTCAAGCTTGCCAATGTGTCTGAAGGGGTGTTTTCAAGCTTGCCAATGTGTCTGAAAGGGTGTTTTCAAGCTTGCCAATGTGTCTGAAGAGATGGTTTCAAGCTTGCCAAAATGTCTGAAGGGATGTTTTCAAGCTTGCCTCAATGTCAAAAGGAATGTTTTCAAGCTTGTAAATTTGTCTGAAACAATCTTTTCAAGCTTGCCAAAGAGACTTTATGGGATGTTTTCAAGCTTGTCAATGTCTCTGAATAGATGATTTAAAGTGTGCCAATGTGTCGGAAAGGGTATTTTCAAGCTTGCCAATGTGTCTGAAGGGATGGTTTCAAGCTTGCCAATATGTCCAAAGGGATGTTTTCAAGCTTGTCAATGTGTCTGAAGTGGTGTTTTCAAGCTTACCACTATGTCAGATGGGATTTGTTCAAGTTTGCCAATAGGACTGAAGGAATTTTTTCAAGCTTGCCACAATGTCCAAAGGGATGTTTTCAAGCTTGCCAATGTGACTTCATGGAGATGTTTTTAAGCTTGTTAGTGTGTCTGAAGGGACATTTTCATGCTTGCCAATGTGTCTGAAGGGATGTTTTCAAGCTTTACATTATGTCTGAAGGGATGTTTTCAAAATTTCCAATATGTCTGAAGGTATGTTTTCAAGCTTGACAATGTGACTTCATGGAGATGTTTTTAAGCTTGTTAATGTGTCTGAAGGGACATTTTCATGCTTGCCAATGTGTCTGAAGGGATGTTTTCAAGCTTTACATTATGTCTGAAGGGATGTTTTCAAACTTTCCAATATGTCTGAAGGGATGTTTTCAAGCTTGACAGTATGTCCAAAGGAATGTTTTCAATCTTATAAATTTGTCTGAAGGGATGTTTTCAAGCTTGCCAATGCAACTTTATGGGATGTTTTCAAGTTTGTCAATGTGTCTGAAGGAATGTTTCAATTTTGCCAATGTGTCTGAAGGGATGTTTTCAAGCTTGCAAATGTGTCTGAAGTAATGTTTTCAAGCTTGACACTTTGTCTGAATGGATGTTGTCAAACTTGCAAATATGTCATAAGCGATGTTTCAAAGCTTGACACTATGTCCAAAGGAATGTTTTCAAGCTTATAAACATATCTGAAGGGATGTTTTCAAGCTTGCCACTATGTCCAAAGAGATGTTTTCAAGTTTGTAAATGTGTCTGATGGGATGTTTTCAAGCTTGGCAATGTGACTTTATGGGATATTTTCAAGCTCGCCAGTGTGTCTGAAGCAATGTCTTCAAGCTTGTCAACGTGTCTGAAGGCATGGTTTCAAGCTTGACAATATGTCTGAAGGGATGTCTTCAAGCTTGCCATTGTCAAAAGGATTGTTTTCAAGCTTGTAAATGTGTCTGAAAGGATATTTTCAAGATTGGCAATGTGACTTTATGGGATGTTTTCAAGCTTGTCAATGTGTCTAAATAGATTGTTTTAAGTTTGCCAATATGTCTGATGGGATGTTTTAAAGCTTGCCAGTGTGTCTAAAGGGATGTTTTCAAGCCTGCAAATATGTCCAAAGTGATGTTTACAAGCTTGTAATTGTGTCTGAAGGGATGTTTTCAAGCGTGCAAATGTGACTTCATGGGATGTTTTCAAGCTTGCCAATGTGTCTGAAGGGATAGTTTCAAGCTTGCCACTATGTCCAAAGGGTTGTTTTCAAGCTTGCCAATGTGACTTTATGGGATGTTTTCAAGCTTGTCAATGTGTCTAAATAGATTGTTTTAAGGTTGCCAATGTGTCTGAACGGATGATTTCAAGTTTGCTAATGTGTCTGAAGGGATCTTTTCAAGCTTGCCAGTGTGTCTGAAGGGATGTTTTCAAGCCTGCCAATATGTCCACAGGGATGTTTACAAGCTTGTCTGAAGGGATGTTTTCAAACGTGCAAATGTGACTTTTTGGGATGTTTTCAAGGTTGCCAATGTGTCTGAATGGATGTTTTCAAATTCGCCAATGTGTCTGAAGGGATGGTTTCAAGCTTGCCTGTGTGTCTGAAGGGATGTTTTCAAGCCTGCCAATATGTCCAAAGGGATGTTTACAAGCTTGTAATTGTGTCTGAAGGGATGTTTTGAAGTGTGCAAATGTGACTTCATGGGATGTTTTTAAGCTTGCCAATGTGTGTGAAGGGATGTTTTCAAGCTTGCCACTATGTCTAAAGGGTTGTTTTCAAGCTTGCCAATGTGACTTTATGGGATGTTTTCAAGCTTGTCAATGTGTCTGAATATAAGGTTTCAACCTTGCCAATGTGTCTGACAGGATGTTTTCAAGCTTGACAGTATGTCCAAAGGAATGTTTTTGAGTTTGTAAATGTGTCAGAAAGGATGCTTTCTAAGGTGTATGAAGGTATGTTTTCAAGCTTGCCAATGTGTCTTAAGTGACTTTTTCAAGCTTGCCACTATGTCAGAAGGGATGTTTTCAAGATTCCCAGTGTGTCTTAAGCAATGTTTTCAAGCTTGCCACTATGTCCAAAGAGATGTTTTAAATTTTGCTAATGTGTCTGAAGGGATCCTTGCCAATGTGTCTGAAGGGATCCTTGCCAATTTGTCTGAAGGGTTGTTTTCAAGCTTGCCAATGTGACTTTATGGGATGTTTTCAAGATTGTTAATGTGTGTGAATAGATGGTTTCTATCTTGCCAATGTGTCTGAAGGGATCTTTTCAAGTTTGCCACTATGTCAGAAGGGATGTTTTCAAGATTCCCAGTGTGTCTTAAGCAATGTTTTCAAGTTTGCCACTATGTCCAAAGAGATGTTTTAAATTTTGCTAATGTGTCTGAAGGAATCCTTGCCAATGTGTCTGAAGGGATCCTTGCCAATGTGTTTGAAGG
>NC_056499.1:52211127-52214350 GCF_014905685.2 Nematolebias whitei | reverse complement strand
CCTTCAAACACATTGGCAAGGATCCCTTCAGACACATTGGCAAGGATCCCTTCAGACACATTAACAAATTTTAAAACATCTCTTTGGACATAGTGGCAAACTTGAAAACATCCCTTCAGACACATTGGCAAGGTAGAAACCATCTATTCACACACATTAACAATCTTGAAAACATCCCATGAAGTCACATTGGCAAGAACCCTTCAGACACATTGGCAAGGATCCCTTCAGACACATTTACAAACTTAAAAACATTCATTTGGACATACTGACAAGCTTGAAAAGATCCCATTAGACACATTGCAAACTTTAAAACCATCTAATTAGACACATTGACAAGCTTGAAATCATCCCATAAAGTCATATTGGGAAGCTTGAAAACATCCCTTCAGACACATTTACAAGCTTGAAAACATCCCTTTGGACAAATTGGCAATCTTGAAACCCTCCCTTCATACTGTAGATGAACAGATGCTGCAAAATATTAATCAATTAAAACGGATTCCTCATTTTTCTGGACTGAATAAAACGTGCATTGAATTTAATGAAATGCAAACGTGAGACGTCATTTATCTTTGACCCATCAAAATGAATGCGGTCATTTATTTACAGAATCAAAGTTTAACATCAAACATTTACATTAATTTGGCAAAATATGAAAATAACAACATAATCAATCAATCAGGAAAAACATACGGCCATGATTTTCCGTTGCTTCACCACAGACATTTATGAAAACTGTACAGTTATGATCAATTATCCACACGGCGGTGGATGAGCACTTTACACAGACATTTCTAAAATATCTGGAAGGATTTCTACTTGAGAGAAGAATTTAAAGATGGAAAATGAAGTTTAAAGGGAGTAAAAGATGGATGAGGGAGAATGTGGTGTCAGCTTCAGAAACGGCACCCTCCATTCGAACCCAGCTCTCCTCGGTACGCTCAGTAGGAGACCAGACATTTACCTCATTCTGACGATGAATCAGTGAAGAGGAGCTCCAGTTAACGCTACCTTTTCAGCGTCTCCGTAGGATGGCTGTGAATCGTCCGAAGTAGTGACGAGATTCCGTCCGACACAAGCTCACCTCAGCAAGTGGAAAGTGTTATAATCCCATGAAACTCGGAAGAGCTCTGTGGTCATGTCAGGGTCTTCCCGGCTCCCAGCCAGACCCCACAGAACTTCACAGAACTGAGAACTGGACAAATCCAGAACTGGCTCCCAAAGCAACTGCACAGCACTAGGACATATCAGAACTCCGAGAACCAGGAAGTACCGACATTTTTAAAGAGCTCTTTTCCCGGTTCATTTGGGAGTCTTCCCATTGGTCAGTACCGACCAGACAGGGGTGTGTTTTGTGACGTAAGAGGTTACTAGGAGTCAGAAAAAGCAAGAATTGTTATGGAACAGGTTAAACTGTTCTCAGAGACAGAGAGAGTTTTGTTTTGGCGAGTTTGGAAAACAGGTGCCAACTCTACGTCTGAGAGGATGTAAACAAGACAGTTGTTCCAACACGTCTGCTTCGACTCCTGACCTTGGAAAACGCACACTTGCTCATTCAAAGACAGAAATCAGAAAATGCATAAAAATCTGTAACAGACCTTAACATGAATTCTAACTCTGCATATGGCTTAAAAAATCATTACACTGTTTCACAGTTAATAAAATTGATTAGTTCACTGCAACATCTAAAATGGTTTGAACTAAGACACTTTGATTATCAACATTTGTAAAATAGTAATGATAATAAAAAGAGAGTGTTCTTTCACTTGATTTTCAAGAAGGAAAGTCTCAGGATGGGTGAACCTGTATTTCTGGATTCAAATCAATGAAATGACAGTTTCTGTCCCACAAGGTTCTTAAGGTCAAGGGTTTTGACCTTAGGCTTAGTTTTGACATCAGGTTAAGTTCACTACAGTCCCCCCTTTGGAAATCATCACCTGTCCATGGGGATGAATTCCAAATATGAACTTACGCCTTCAATTGTCCTTGAAGCTTGATGTAATCCAGCAAAGAAACCAAAGTCAAAAGTAATCCAGCAAGGAAAACAAAAGTCAAAAGTAATCCAGCAAGGAAAACAAAGTCAAGGTAATTCCACAATGTTCTTGGTAATTCCATTGTGTTGATTATAATTCCATAACGTCTCGGTAATTCCATTGTAGCAATGCTTTAACCCCTTGGAAACAGAGTCTGTAATCCATTGGAAAAAGTCATATAATCCACAACGGTAAATCCACAACGATTGGAAGTGTTGATTGATCAGCATACAGAGGGGTACCCTTGGATTGAACTGAAGATGCGGCCACTGGATGAAGAGCGGAGACCAACGTCAGGATTGCAGGTCGTCTCCAGCGAAGGTCGTCTCTGGGCGACATCCAGTCGGTGCCGTTCTGGCTCAATGTGCCATGCAATTATGTGGTTTAAGGTGGGCTTATGAAGGGGATTTTACATAAGGCCTTAACCTATATGCACCTGGTGTGTAAGCTATTATGGTTGGGAACAGCTACAACTACCAGTTAAGGGGTGGAACATGCTGAAAAGGGGTAACTACAGGGGTTTATACCTATAGAAAAGGGTTCCAAACTATTTTTCCATTTCTAACTCGGTTTAAGTTAGCTTTACATGGTAAAATATAGTTTGGTTCAATTGTCTGTTGTCTTTTAGACGAACGACTTGAGATTGGGTGTTTGGTTTCCCATAAATGTTTTGGAAGTCTATGGCGAGACTCATCAAAAAGAATTAGCTATCCCCCCGAATAGAATTGTTCGAGTAGGTTCGGCTTAAGCGTTGTGAGATCAATGTAGATTATGGTACTTAAGGTAGCAATAATATACATTGACTCCGCAAAGATTGCAATTTAGCGAATGAACTGCATGTTGGCATGGTTAAAGGCCTCTTAGTCTCTAACTTAACTTACACACAAGATTCATTCTTACCTCAGAAACAACCAAAACCAATTCAACAACGTTTCAACACCGACAAGAGTAGTGACTAAGCAACTAAAAACATCGTTTCACTGCTTCACCTCACCCTGGTTGTCAGTTTCAGTCACGCTGTCCCGTGTGAGTGGCTTCTTTGCAGACCCACATACGCGAGGCATAATCATATCGAGGTGCGCTGCATGGCGATCCACGTCGACTCGGAGTGACGTTTGGCCCCGGAACAGGGATGCGAGTATCCCACACAATACGAGGGTTATCGTCATTAGCAGGGCTATGATTAA
>NC_056499.1:52203513-52211027 GCF_014905685.2 Nematolebias whitei | reverse complement strand
CAATGTTTTCATACTTGTCAACGTGTATGAAGGGAGGGTCAAGATTGTCAATATGTCTTACGGGATGTTTTCAAGCTGGTCAATGTGTCCAAATAGATTGTTTTAAGGTGTCCAATGTGTCTGAACGGATATTTTAAAGTTTGCCAATGTGTCTGAAGGGTTCTTTTCAAGCTTGCCAATGTGATTTTATGGGATGTTTTCAAGATTGTTAATGTGTGTGAATAGATGGTTTCTACCTTGCCAATGTGTCTGAAAGGATGTTTTCAAGTTTGCAAATGTGTCTGAAGTAATGTTTTCAAACTTGTCAAAGTGTATTGTAGTGAACTTAACCTGATGTCAAAACTAAGCCTAAGGTCAAAACCCTTGACCTTAAGAACCTTGTGGGACAGAAACTGTCATTTCATTGATTTGAATCCAGAAATACAGGTTCACCCATCCTGAGACTTTCCTTCTTGAAAATCAAGTGAAAGAACACTCTCTTTTTATTATCATTACTATTTTACAAATGTTGATAATCAAAGTGTCTTAGTTCAAACCATTTTAGATGTTGCAGTGAACTAATCAATTTTATTAACTATGAAACAGTGTAATGATTTTTTAAGCCATATGCAGAGTTAGAATTCATGTTAAGGTCTGTTACAGGTTTTTATGCATTTTCTGATTCCTGTCTTTGAATGAGCAAGTGTGCGTTTTCCAAGGTCAGGAGTCGAAGCAGACATGTGTTGGAACAACTGTCTTGTTTACATCCTCTCAGACGTAGAGTTGGCACCTGTTTTCCAAACTCGCCAAAACAAAACTCTCTCTGTCTCTGAGAACAGTTTAACCTGTTCCATAACAATTCTTGCTTTTTCTGACTCCTAGTAACCTCTTACGTCACAAAACACACCCCTGTCTGGTCGGTACTGACCAATGGGAAGACTCCCAAATGAACCGGGAAAAGAGCTCTTTAAAAATGTCGGTACTTCCTGGTTCTCGGAGTTCTGATATGTCCTAGTGCTGTGCAGTTGCTTTGGGAGCCAGTTCTGGATTTGTCCAGTTCTCAGTTCTGTGAAGTTCTGTGGGGTCTGGCTGGGAGCCGGGAAGACCCTGACATGACCACAGAGCTCTTCCGAGTTTCATGGGATTATAACACTTTCCACTTGCTGAGGTGAGCTTGTGTCAGACGGAATCTCGTCACTACTTCGGACGATTCACAGCCATCCTACGGAGACGCTGAAAAGGTAGCGTTAACTGGAGCTCCTCTTCACTGATTCATCGTCAGAATGAGGTAAATGTCTGGTCTCCTACTGAGCGTACCGAGGAGAGCTGGGTTCGAATGGAGGGTGCCGTTTCTGAAGCTGACACCACATTCTCCCTCATCCATCTTTTACTCCCTTTAAACTTCATTTTCCATCTTTAAATTCTTCTCTCAAGTAGAAATCCTTCCAGATATTTTAGAAATGTCTGTGTAAAGTGCTCATCCACCGCCGGTGGATAATTGATCATAACTGTACAGTTTTCATAAATGTCTGTGGTGAAGCAACGGAAAATCATGGCCATATGGTTTTCCTGATTGATTGATTATGTTGTTATTTTCATATTTTGCCAAATTAATGTAAATGTTTGATGTTAAACTTTGATTCTGTAAATAAATGACCGCATTCATTTTGATGGGTCAAAGATAAATGACGTCTCACGTTTGCATTTCATTAAATTCAATGCACGTTTTATTCAGTCCAGAAAAATGAGGAATCCGTTTTAATTGATTAATATTTTGCAGCATCTGTTCATCTACATATTGGTGGCCCGTCACGTGCTCATAAATGGACTGTGTATTCGGGTAATAATTGATTTTACATGTTGGCATGAAAAATAACAGATTGTTAGCTGTGTTGAACGTAGCGTGCAGAAGCTGCCGCTTGTAGAAAACGCTGCATGTTTACGCTGTGTTGAGCTAGTAATGTTTTGAAGCTGATATTGTGAATCATATGTCTTTTTAAAGCTGAAATTGTACGCCTGTTATGTGTATCTAAAGCTGGGTTTGTGTGGAAACGCTTTATTCTGTTTAAAGACGGTCCAGACGTGGTTCTGGTTCCGGCTCGGTTCTGAGAAAGATCGAACGAGTTGTTTAAATAGCTAGGAAGACGTTTTTGAGACCGGAGCGCCGACTCCGTGCAGCTGGGAGCTTATGGATTACACTTGTAACAGAAAAAGTGCATTTTGACAGTTTAAAAGATGGAAAAAGTTGACGGACTTGTTCAGATAAATCTAACATGCTGGCTGGGGACAACGGTTCGTGATTGGTGGAATTAGCTGCTGTGAAGCGCTCTGATTTGCTGAGAAAGTGAATGACGTGCCTACGTCATTTCCTCTCACCCCGTGCTGCTTTGTGATTAGCGGATTCAGTCACGTGACCCGGAAATGAAAACTCGTTTTCATAGGGAATAAAATCTGCTTTTTAAAGTTCAAAAACGCTCTAAAGGCTGTATTCTGATCAGCTTCTAAGTCTTCGAAGTCTAATTGCTATAATTTTGCCACGTTTGAGTAAAAAATCCGTTCAGAAATGTTAGTTTTAACCAAGTCTAGCCGATGCTAATTTTAAGCTAACAGCTAACGACCGGATGCCACAGGAAGTCATAGCAACTCCTACTGGATAACACTAACAGTGTCTGAGTTAAAATATATAAGGTTATGCTGACACCTTCTGGAGGGACTTGAGATCACAGGTTTTCACTTCGCTTTTTAGGTTATTTTAGTGGAATTAAACGTATTTTTCTTTCTGAAAGGCATTTTCGAGTTAATAAACGTTCCTCAAAGCTGAATAATCACTGTTATCTTGCGTTTAAAGAGTTATTAAGGGTTTATGCAGACAGGCATTTACCAACAATCCTTTATTCACTGGTAATTCCTCATTGAGAAGGTACAAAATAAAAGGTAGAAACTTTTTAACAAAAAAGGTACAGTTCAGATATTCACAGAGTTGATAAAGTTTACTCATTTGCTAAAAGATAATGCACGTTTAATTGTTAAATCACTAAATAAGAGTAAATATATCAGTAGAGAGAAACTCTCCTGATTTTATTTTACCACCTAAACAATTACATCTCCTATTTAATTTCTAAATAGCAGATAATGGCGGAAGAAGACGTGAACGCTGAACTCTTGGACTCCGGAGATGTCGTCCAAACGGCTTTACATATTTTAACGAATTCAGTTATTGGTAAACAATTAGGGCAATTACAAGACCTTGATGAAACTCAAAGAGATGCAGAACTGACAAGTTTGGCAAAAGCAGCTAAAGTGTCAGAGGACACAAAATCGAGCCGTGAACGGTTAGCAAAAATTTCCCTGCTTCTCAAAGCGGAATTGGACCATCAGGTTGCTCAAAATGTAATGCTATCCAGAGGATATGAATCTGAAAAGGAGAGGTGTGACGTATTGATGGATGCGTCTGCATTGGAGAAGGAACAATTTCAGATTGATAGGGACCTCTCAAAGACTGAGCTGTCAGTACAGGCTCAAACATATGAGGGGATGATTAGGGATAGAGACCGTGCGTACCAAGCCGCGTGTTCAGACAATGATGTACTACAACAACAGTTACAGCAAGCATTAAAGGAGCTGGAGGTTTGCAAAGCGGAAAAGGCGATGATTCTCCAACAATGTCTGAATTTACAAAGTGAATGTCAGACATCACAGGAGCGCCTGAAAGCTTGTGAGGAGAATTTAGCAACAGCTACAAACAAGATTTCTGACGTGGGGCGAGCTGGTCTGGGACTCAGGGACGTACAAGGTCAGGGTCCGGTTCAGCCACAACCACCCCAGACAGATGCTGTTACACTTCCTCCCCTTAGCCCCGTTCCAACACCCCCACCTCGGGTGATAAGGACGGGTCTGCACCGACTTGCACCTCCTACTCTTAGCCCCGTTGTAACACCCCCATCTCGGGTGATAGGGATGGATCTGAACCGACTTGAACCTCCTACTTTTAACACCATTCCGTCATCCCCACCCCCATCTTGGGTGGTAGGGGCAGACCTTCACCAATTTGCACCACCAACCACACAAGAGAGACCGTTGATACTGTCTCCTTCAATGGATGATTTGCAAAAAATCTCAAAATATGTACAACGCTTTGTACCTGGACCGATGGGGTCATCTGGAACAAAAGCGTATCTCAGAGATCTAGAGTTCAGATTGAGAGGTTATCCTAATGCTACGGTGGAGGATAAAATAAGTCTGATACGGCTCACTTCGGACAGAGAGGTGTTCACCTTCATCGAGCGTCTACCTGATGCAACGAGAAGGGATTACAACCTTCTGTGTGAAGCTTTGATCAGAGAGTACGACTCCTGCACGGGACCTGCTGGTTTCCCAGCTGCAGACAAGGTCACGCAGGGTAAAACTGAACATCCAAGAGTTTATTACAAAAGAATCTTCCAAGCTTATTTTGGTAACAGAAATGAAACCGGAATGGAGGAAGAGGAAGGTTTTAAGTTTGTTTTCAGCAAAAACCTCCACACTGATTTTAGGCGATCAGTACAAATGATGGCAAATTTCAGAGAAAAATCCATCAGTGAGATTAGACAGTGTGCTGTGAATGTGTTTGAGGCATGCCCTCATGCTAAGACGCCCATTGAAGTGTTTCCTAGTGTAAAGGTTAAACCCCTCCCTCTTGAACTGGAAGGACGACGTGCTTCGCCGCCTCCTCCTAAGAAAGTTGAGAGAAAACAGTCTGTTCAAACTAACAAACCGCGTCCTGAAGGTGCACGCTGGGACAAAAAGGCTCCTCTTTCAGAGGATGACAGTGATTATCGAAAAAGGGGTGAGCATAGGACGCAAAGATATGGGAATCCATATCATCAGGGGCAGTACGTAAGGGAACCCCCAAAAGACGTACCTGACCGTCCCCCACCTCGGCCGAAACGAACCGAGGCGAAAAAATCACAAAAGTTCCAGAAACAAGGCCCTACACCTCTGAGCTCGGAAGAGACAGAGAAAATACGCAGGTTGTTAGAAACTTTGAAACACACTGACACGGGAACCCAACCAGGAGCACTGTGCAGTAATGTAATCCCTATTACATCTGAGGGCGCGAATGACGACATTACAGATGTCGGTGGAACACACCAAGACGTTGCTGTTGTTGCCTCAAACAACCCCTCATCAGAAGAAGGGGGGGTAAACACACACACAAACGATGACGAGTCATCGCAGGCTGAACACTCAGAAACAGCTACAGCTGTGCTGACGGTTCAGACAAACCAAGATTACACAAGCACTTCTGAACGCATGAAGAAGCGTCAGAAAAAACCCAAGAGGTTTCTGTGTAACTTTATCAGAAAGGGGGCCGCCAAAAAGGCGTACCTGTCAGTAACACTCGAAGGTGTCCTCACACACGAAGCACTTCTGGACGGTGGAGCAGACATAACAATTATGTCAGTTAAACTGTTCGAGGAGCTGAGGACGGCCGCTGCCAGTGTTAACAGGATAATACCTCTCTCTGAATGTGCTATAGAAATGCAGGGTCTCTCAGAGGTGAAAACAACCCTGACAGCTATAGCAATGGTTCACATGCAGATTGGCAAAATGACACTGTACCACCCGGTACACGTGTCTCGTGTTGACTCATTCCCATTTTTGGTTGGCCAGGATTTTATAAATCGCTTCGACGCGATTATAGATTATGGTGATCAAACAATGTGGACAACAGTGAGCAAACCACTGCCAATAGATACGCCTACGGAGTGTGACACAGACTGCCCAACAGCAGGTACCGCGGAAGGCGCAAAGGACTCCTCAGCCGAGGACACGAGCCCGGTGAGTACTCCTCTGACATCATGTGAAACCAAAGGGACCCACCCAGTGGTCCAGACTCTGACCCAACAAGACATCCTCCTCTGTGAGCTGGAGCAGTCAGAGTCCACCAAACACTACCTACCACTGGTAGTTAAGGGTGTAGAGATCCAAGGGTCCCACACCAACGATGCTGTTCTGTCTCTGTGGACAGATAAATCAGCAATTAACCGAGCTTTCTATGAAACCTTGGTTCACAAACACGTTGGTCTAGAACTAATTAAAAAAGCTTTCCGCTTTCCATTAGTTCCCAATAGTTCACAGGTAATGACCGCAGAAGGAGTCATTAACCTAAAACTGAACTGGAACCAACGAGAACTGGTTCACCCATTTCTCGTTATCCAAAACTTACCACATGCATCCTACATAGGCTCTGACATTTTGGTAAGGTTAGGTGTCCATGTGGACACCATCAACAAGGTGCTGTGGTCCCTAAAACCAGCCACAAAGGATCCTCCTGTGCTAGACACAGCGAGCCTTAAGGCTGGGCAGACCATTCCAGAGGCCTGCCAAGTTGCTAGCAACCAAACCACCACAGTACCACCTCAGATGATTAACCTAATGGTGCGAATCCACATCATAGCTGGACAAGCTATTCGCCATAAACAGGCATATTTTCAACCCTCTCCTGCATTTTTCAACTTGGGACTGTCCGTGGAAGCCACGAACCAGGTGAGTCTTGACTCCAGGACCACATCTATTGCTGTGTGTAACACGGGCATGGATGAGGTGCTGATCCCAAAAAACACTATGCTAGGATGGTTGATTTCAACTGACTTTCATGATTTTGAACTAGGCATTCCATTTCTGGGAGGACTCCCAGATAATCTGGTACCGAGTCAAGAGGCTGGGCCAGTATGGTTCACGAAACCAACACAGGCCATAGCCCTTTTCTCAACCGATGACGTCGACCAAGGGCCTCAAACCTATGGTGTCTTACCCATAGACAGGTCCGACGACTCAGAAAGGGATTCGTTGGAGCTCCCCAAGGAGCAAGAACCCTTATCAGTCTCATCACTGATTGATCAGGTGGTCGCCCAAGCCGACGCTCTGACATCTGATGAAGAAAGAGACAAACTTCGCCAAGTTCTTTTAAAATATGAAAAGTCATTTTCAACTGATTCAACAGATTGTGGGTTGACCTCACTCCACGCAGTGAGAATCCCAACCCCACCCAACGCACCGCCAACATTTGTCAGACAATACAAGATCCCTCTGGCAGCGTACCAGCCTGTCCAGGAGATCATTGATGACCTTTTGGTCAAAGGTATAATCAGACAATGTAATAGCACCTACTCTGCGCCTTTATGGCCAGTTTTAAAACCGAATGGTAAGTGGAGACTTACCATAGACTACAGAAAGCTAAATAAACAAGTACCCTTATCCAGGTGGCCAATGACTCAGCTCCATCAGGAACTGCCAAACGTCACCGATGGTAAGTACTTCTCGACCCTCGACGTCGCCTCTGGTTTTTGGACCATCCCTGTGCGCGCCGAGGACCAACACAAACTAGCTTTCACTTTTGGCAGCCGACAATACACCTTTACCAGGTGTCCCTTTGGCTACGCTAACTCACCTACAGAGTTCAACATCTTTTTGAACAAAGCATGTCCAGACGCCCACGAGCGTGGGACACTGATCTACGTGGACGACATCCTTTTGAGGCAGCCAACACTGGA
>NC_056499.1:52202252-52203413 GCF_014905685.2 Nematolebias whitei | reverse complement strand
CATCGGGGAAACTAAACAGCCACTGGCCAAAAGGATGGCCCAGCACAGAAGATCAACATCATCAGGCCAGAATTCTGCGGTCTACACTCATCTCCAGGCCAGCGGTCACTCTTTCAAGGATGAAGATGTTCACATCCTGGACAGAGAGGAACGATGGTTTGAGAGTGGAGTAAAGGAGGCCATCTTTGTGAAAATAAATCGTCCATCATTAAACAGGGGTGGAGGTCTCCGGGTTCAAATGTCCCCCTCTTACAATGCTGTGATTGCTAGTATCACTCAGCCCTCTGTGAATAGTAAACAGCCATCAGTGTGCTAATGATCCATTGTTAGGCTGATGGTCCTTCTTGAGCATGTGATCAGCTGGTTTTGGTTGTCAGCAGCAAACTGGTTGATCCACTCTGAGAAGGTGATATTTAAGAGACTGAGCTGAAAACAGCACCTCAGACTGAAGAAGTCTCTTGGATGAGAGACGAAACGTTTCTATAGTTTTTTTTTTTTTTTTTTTTTTGAATATCCAGAAGACCAGATTGAACTTTTTTGGATTTTTCTACCTGGATTATTGAGCATGCATCAAGATGACTTAAGCAATGTTTACAAAGCTTGCCACTATGTCAAACGAGATGTTTTAAAGTTTGCTAATGTGTCTGAAGGGATGCTTGCCAATGTGTCTGAAGGGATGTTTTCAAACTTTCCAATATGTCTGAAGGGATGTTTTCAAACTTTCCAAAATGTCTGAAGGGATGTTTTCAAGCTTGCCACTATGTCAGAAGGGATGTTTTCAAGCTTGCCAATGTGTCTTAAGCAATGTTTTCAAGCTTGCCAATGTGTCTTAAGCAATGTTTTCAAGCTTGCCAATGTGTCAAGCGATGTTTTCAAGCTTGCCACTATGTCAGAAGGGATGTTTTCAAGCTTGCCAATGTATCTTAAGCAATGTTTTTAATTTTGACACTATATCAGAAGAGATGTTTTCAAGATGGTCGATGTGTCTGAATGGACGCTTTCAAGCTTGACACTATGTCAAAAGAGATGTTTTTAAGTTTGCAAATTTGTCTGAAGGTATGCTTGCCAATGTCTCTGAAGGGATGGTTTCAAGCTTGCCACTATGTCCAAAGGCCTGTTTTCAAGCTTGTAAATGTGTCTGAAAGGATATTTTCAAGCACA
>NC_056499.1:52200170-52202242 GCF_014905685.2 Nematolebias whitei | reverse complement strand
TTGCCAGTGTGTCTGAAGGGATTTTTTTCAACCTTGCCAATGTGTCTCAAGGAAAGATTTCACGCTAGACACAATCTATGAACGTATGTTTTCTAACTTGCCAATACTTCTGAAGGAATGTTTTCAAGCTTGCCAATGTGTCTGAAGCAATGTCTTCAAGCTTGGCAACGTGTCTGAATGCATGGTTTCAAGCTTGACAATATGTCTGAAGGGATGTTTTCAAGCTTGCCAATGTGACTTTATGGGATGTTTTCAAACATGTCAATGTATCTAAATAGATTGTTTTAAGGTTTGTAATGTGTCTGAAAGGATGTTTTCAAGTTTGCCAATGTGACTTCATGGGATGTTTTTAAGCTTGTCAATGTGTCTGATTAGTGTCAGGATTTGTTGGACAGGAACGAACCCAGTAGTGCAGAAAGGACTCAACTCGGCAGATTATAAAAATAAATATTTTAATAGTGAATAAAGAACAAAATAACAGCTGACGTGGCAGCAAGACTTACATGAAAAAACGGTAGGTTCAGAAGGAAACTCAGGAAGGACTCAGGGAGCTCAGGGGAGATGCAGGAGAACGCAGGAGAACACAGAGACCCAACGAATACGACCCGACGAGGAACAACACAGAACAGGAGGCTTATATACAAGGACAAGACAAGACGTGATTACAACAGCTGTGACGAGACAAAGGTGGCACCAATTAAACTGACGAGGAAACACTAGGGAAACACAGACACAAACAGAACCAGCAAAAAGGTGCCATCCTTACAATTAGATGGTTTTAAAGACTGCAATGTGTCTGAACGGATGTTTTCAAGCTTGCCAATGTGTCTGAAGGGGTATTTTCAAGCTTGCCAATGTGTCTGAAGAGATGGTTTCAAGTTTGAAAATGTGTCTGAAGCAATGTTTTCAAGCTTGTCAACGTAAATGAAGGGAGGGTATCAATATTGCCAATATGTCCAAAGGGATGTTTTCAAGCTTGTAAATGTGTCTGAAGGGATGTTTTCAAGCTTGCCAATGAGACTTTATGGGATGATTTCAAGCTTGTCAATGTGTCTGATTAGATGGTTTTAAAGTTGGCAATGTGTCTGAAGGGATGTTTTCAAGCTTGCAAATGTGTCTGAAGAGATGGTTTCAAGCTTGCCCAAATGTCTGAAGGGATGTTTTCAAGCTTGCCACTATGTCCAAAGGAATGTTTTCAAGCTTGTTATTGTGTCTGAAACAATGTTTTCAAGCTTGCCAATGTGACTTTATGGGATGTTTTCAAGCTTGTCAATGTGTCTGAATAGAAGTTTTTAAGGTTGCCAATGTGTTGGAAAGGATGTTTTCAAGCTTGCCAATGTGTCTGAAGGGATGGTTTCAAGCTTGCCACTATGTCCAAAGGTATGTTTTCAAGCTTGCCAGTATGTCAAAATGGATGTTTTCAAGCTTGCCAATGTGACTTCATGGGATGTTTTTAAGATTGTCAATGTGTCTGATTAGATGGTTTTAAAGTCTGCAATGTGTCTGAACGGATGTTTTCAAGCTTGCCAATGTGTCTGAAGGGGTGTTTTCAAGCTTGCCAATGTGTCTGAATGGGTGTTTTCAAGCTTGCCAATGTCTCTGAAGAGATGGTTTCAAGCTTGCCAAAATGTCTTAAGGGATGTTTTCAAGCTTGCCTCGGTGTCCAAAGGAATGTTTTCAAGCTTGTAAATTTGTCTGAAACAATGTTTTCAAGCATGCCAAAGTGACTTTAAGGGATGTTCTCAAGCTTGTCAATGTGTCTGAATAGATGATTTAAAGTGTGCCAATGTGTCGGAAAGGGTGTTTTCAAGCTTGCCAATGTGTCTGAAGGGTTGGTTTCAAGCTTGCCACTATGTCCAAAGGGATGTTTTCAAGCTTGTAAATGTGTCTGAAGTGATGTTTTCAAGCTTACCACTATGTCAGATGGGATTTTTTTTCAAGTTTGCCAATATGACTGAAGGGATGTTTTCAAGCTTGCCACAATGTCCAAAGGGATGTTTTCAAGCTTGCCACTATGTCTAAAGGGATGTTTTCAAGCTTGCCAATGTGACTTCATGGAGATGTTTTTAAGC
>NC_056499.1:52197244-52200160 GCF_014905685.2 Nematolebias whitei | reverse complement strand
GTGACTTCATGGAGATGTTTTTAAGCTTGTTAATGTGTCTGAAGGGACATTTTCATGCTTGCCAATGTGTCTGAAGGGATGTTTTCAAACTTTCCAATATGTCTGAAGGGATGTTTTCAAGCTTGCCAAATTGATTTTAAGTGATGTTTTCAAACTTTTCAATGTGTCTGATTGGATGGTTTTGAAGTTGGCAATGTGTCAGAAGAGATGTTTTCAAGCTTGTCAATGTGTCAGAAGGGGTGTTTTCAAGCTTGCCAATATGTCTGAAGAGATGGTTTCAAGCTTGCCAAAATATCTGAAGTGATGTTTTCAAGCTTGCCAGTATGTCCAAAGGAATGTTTTCAATCTTATAAATTTGTCTTAAGAGATGTTTTCAAGCTTGTCAATGTGTCAGAAGGGGTGTTTTCAAGCTTGCCAATATGTCTGAAGAGATGGTTTCAAGCTTGCCAAAATATCTGAAGTGATGTTTTCAAGCTTGCCAGTATGTCCAAAGGAATGTTTTCAATCTTATAAATTTGTCTGAAGGGATGTTTTCAAGCTTGCCAATGCGACTTTATGGGATGTTTTCAAGTTTGTCAATGTGTCTGAAGGAATATTTTCAATTTTGCCAGTGTGTCTGAAGGGATGTTTTCAAGCTTACCAATTCATTTAACCTTTATTTAGAGAGGTAAATCCCATTGAGCCTCTAGGACTCATTTACAAGTGAGACCTGATTTCAACAAAGAAAGATGACAACAATGGACAACAGCAACAACAATAAACAATTATAAAAAGTCATACTGCAGGTTTTTTTTTTTTTTTAACAAATAGGATGGCTAAAAGGAAAAGGTAACAACCAAAAAAAAACAAAAAAACAGCTAGATTCTAAGGCAAATGTAGAAAACTAAAAACAGGAACATATCTGCATTGGTCCCTGCCAGGAGTCCAACAGAATCTTAAAGCCACTTAGAGAGGTCAAGGTCGAGAGCTTCAAATCTTTTTGTAAGATATTCCAGGAAACAGGAGCAGAGTAGGAGAAGGCCCTTTTGCCTAGTTCAGTCCTCATTGAGGGAACATTGCTGGAAATAATGTCCTGAGAGAGCACTCCGTATCTGCACTCACGCAGAGACATGTAGGATGAGATGTATGAAGGCAACAGACCAAGAAGTGATTTAAAGATGAAAATGTACTAGTGAGAGTCTGCGTGAAGTTAATGATGTCCAGTTAACCAGTGACTACAGGGTGCAGTGGTGGGTACGATAATCACAGCCAGTTATGAATCTTAGTGCACCATGATAGAGAGCATCCAACATCTGCAGGGTTCTTGTAGGTGCGTTCATGTAAATAATGTCACCGTAATCAATGGAGGGAAGGAAAGTCACTGATACAAGGCGTTTTCTAGCATTCAGGGTTAGACAGGATCTGTTTCTGAAAAAGAAACCCAGTTTAACCTGATGCATGCTCAATAATCCAGGTAGAAAAATCTAAAAATGTTAAATCTGGTCCTCTGGTCATTCAAAAAAAAAAAAAAAGAAGCAAAACAACAACAAATGTAGAAACGTTTCGTCTCTCATCCGAGAGACTTCCTCAGTCTGAGGTGCTGTATTCAGCTCAGTCTCTTAAATAGCACCTTCTCAGAGTGGATCAACCAGTTTTGCTGCTGACAACCAAAACCAGCTGATCACATGCTCAAGAAGGACCATTAGCCTAACAATGGATCATTAGCACACTGATGGCTGTTTACTATTCACAGAGGGCTGAGTGATACTAGCAATCACAGCATTGTAAGAGGGGGACATTTGAACCCGGAGACCTCCACCCCTGTTTAATGATGGACGATTTATTTTCACAAAGATGGCCTCCTTTACTCCTCTCTCAAACCATCGTTCCTCTCTGTCCAGGATGTGAACATCTTCATCCCTAAAAGAGTGACCGCTGGCCTGGAGATGAGTCTAGACTGCAAAATTCTGGCCTGATGATGTTGATCTTCTGTGCTGGGCCATCCTTTTGGCCAGTGGCTGTTTTTTTTCTCCCATGTAAGACTGATCACAGCCCTCCTGACACTGAACAGCATACACAACATTACTCTGTTTGTGCCGGGGGACTGGATCTTTGGGATGAACCAATATTTGCTGTAATGTATTTTGGGGTTTATAAGCCAATGGGACAATATGTTTAGAAAATAAACGTCTCAGTTTCTCTGATACTCCCTCAACATATGGAATGACCACTGGTCTGGGTCTGGGTTCCTCCTTTTCAACTGTTGGCTGACTGGAGTCCTGTTTGGGTTTCTTCTCTGCTTTTAGGAAGGCCCAGTTAGGATATCCACATTGCTCTAGAGCCTGTCTTGTGTGGGATTTCTCCTTCTGCCTGGCTCCTGAGCTAGTGGGGACGCTGTCTGCTCTGTGATACAGAGTCCTGATGACTCCTAACTTGTGCTCTAAAGGGTGATGGGAGTCAAACTGCAAATACTGGTCTGTGTGGGTGGGTTTGCGTTACACCTTGGATTGAGAATGTCCTCTATCAGAGACTGAGACCTCACAGTCCAAGAAACCAACTTGCTATTTTTTACATCTTCTCGTGTGAACTTGATGTATTTATCCACAGAGTTGATGTGGTCAGTAAAATGTTGGACTTCCTGAGATTTAATTATAGTGTCCCAGTTTTAGTGTTACCCAGGTGTCATCAACATACCTGAACCAATGACTTGGTGGTGTCCCTGAAA
Organism: Nematolebias whitei; assembly: GCF_014905685.2. Taxonomy (NCBI): domain Eukaryota; kingdom Metazoa; phylum Chordata; class Actinopteri; order Cyprinodontiformes; family Rivulidae; genus Nematolebias; species Nematolebias whitei. Next base: position 52,197,456 of record NC_056499.1, on the reverse strand, counting down.
AGGACGTCAAGGCTGTCTTTTCTACCTCCTCCATGTACAGGTTGGCAACAATAGGAGAAACTGGAGACCCTATAGCACACCCATGTTTCTGCCTATAATATTGCTCCCCATATGTGAAGTAGGTTGACTGCAGGCACAGTTTCAGGAGGGCTGTGATCAGTCTTACATCGGGGAAACTAAACAGCCACTGGCCAAAAGGATGGCCCAGCACA
>NC_056499.1:52192970-52197144 GCF_014905685.2 Nematolebias whitei | reverse complement strand
ATCCCACACAATACGAGGGTTATCGTCATTAGCAGGGCTATGATTAACGTGTCCGCGCTTGACCACGCATAGGTAATTGGTTGGATCGGGTTCTTAATTGTGGACCTGAGGGACTTGAGAACTCGGTTTATTGGTTCCACGTCGACGACTTGGGTGCCTTCAAAACGGATCCTTCCCAGAGTTTCTGGATCTATGTCTATAGACATGTTCACCAGGTACTCTGAGTCATCCAGAGTCGCGTCCCATTGTTCCGGATCGAGGTGATAGAGCATCAAATCACCAATGTGTATGGTTGTTCCCTGGGGAACACTGATCCACATTGTTTTGTCCGGTAACGTCAAAGGTCTATTTGCTCCAGGTTGATCGTAGGCTATGATCGCCTTTCTTTGAGGAGCGTTCACTAGCCAACGTGAGCCAATTATTTCCGCTTTTGCAGCTTTAGCCAGGTGTCGAGGCGTTACGGTCGTTGAGCACTTAGAATTTTTTGGAATAGGTGTCAACCCGCATAAGCCCGCGGTTTGATTCCACACAAACGGCTTACTCGCGCACAGATAATGTATCTCCCGAGTGAGAACACACATCTGAAGGTTTGGAGCTAGATAAACTGAGGGGTTATCGTCGTGGTACGCAACCATCTTTGGTGTGTCAATTTGAACATGGTTTTCACCGTGCCAATTGCCAACATTAACAACGTCCCTGAGTCTGTATATGCCATTTGAGGGAATTATCGGTAGGTTGACAATGAACGCCATTTCAAACGTTTTGTGATTGACGTAGATTGGGATTGCGCTACCGAGAGTGTAAGCCAGGTGAGCCTGTATTTGCGTGACTCTTTCGCGCGTAGCGGAGCTGAGGATGTCGTTCACCATCTGTAGAGAGACTAGATACGGTGGGATCCTACCGGTGGCTAGTGTATCTACCGACGAACTGATATCTCTAAGCATGTCAGCAAAAATCCTATCCATTAGGTGTGCGACAGCGTAATCCACTTCAACCTTAAGGGCTAATTCATTTACCGCATGTACGAGGGCTTTGATTTCTTGGGTGTGAGTATTCAGCACTAGAACAGTATCCTTTACGGTTTTAGTCACCTGTGTCAATTGTGTTAGTTGAAGGTCCATTTGCGCTCGGATCTTTGGGACTTCGCTCTCTACTTCATACACGTGTTGTTTTAGGGACGTTATACTGACAGTGTTGTATGCGGACAAACCCAGGCTAAACAGCGATCCGAGTGAGGAAGCAGCGAGTAAAAGCCCGCCGATGTCGCGCTTTTGCCTTCTATGTGTTCCACCCAACTCTTGTTGGGTGTAGGTGAACTTATGTAGTTGCTTCAGGACGTGTTGGATCTCTGCTTTAGCACCCTCTAGGGATACTGTGTACCATGGTTTGTTTAACCACTCATTTTTAATGTTAATGTGTTGTTGGACCACGGTTTGGGGGTCGAAGCGGACGAAGACCTTTCGAGTGTATAGGCGGCAATCTGTGATGAGCAGTCCCGGCTGGTCCCGCAGAGCGATGCCCGAGGTGGGCCCAAGGGTTACGATCTCGGCTTGCCCTTCTTGGGTGGCACCCAAGAGGGTGAAGATTACCAGGAGTGGTACCATCATTGTCCTATGGAAACACAAAGAGATAGGTCTTAGCTTCTTAATTGTCGGGGGTAGGACCCGCAAGTTTAAACTATGGTTAAGTTTATTATCCATTAGTTATCTTCTGCTTGGATGACCCTTATTCCCACGAGGTCAGATTTTGTGAGATCTTTGTCTCCTGAGGAGTTATTGCACGCCTTGTGTGGTTTAACCTGGTTACGATGTACCCATTTAACAGTTGGCTCTTTTTGGCCTTGTAGTGGACTAGGCCCATGTCAAAAACTAAGTCTAAGGTCAAAAATCTTGACCTTAAGAACCTTGTGGGACAGGAACTGTCATTTCATTGATTTGAATCCAGAAGTGCAGGTTCACCCATCCTGAGACTTTCTCTCTTGAAGATTCAAGTGAAAAGAACACTCTGTTTTATTATCATTACTATTTTTCAAATGTTGATAATCAAAGTGTCTTAGTTCAAACCATTTTAGATGTTGCAGTGAACTAATCAATTTTATTAACTGTGTAATGATTTTCTCATGCAAAGTTAAAATTCATGTTGAGGTCTGTTACAGAGTAATTATGCCTTTTCTGATTTCTGCTTTTGAATGAGCAAGTGTAAGTTGGTCCAAGGTTGGAGGCAAACGCAAAACAAGTTGTTATGTTAAAACTGTCATGTTTTTAGAATCCTCTCAGACGTAATATAGAGGTTTTTGGCACCTGTTTCTGAAACGCGCCAAAACAAAACTTCCTCTGTCTGTGAGAACATTTCTGACCTTTCCATAACAATTCTGGCTGTCTTCTAATCTCTTACGTCACAAAACACACCCCGTCTGGTCATTTCTGACCAATGGAATACTCCCAAAAGTGAACTGGGAAAGAGTCTTTAAAATGTCAGTACTTCCTGGTCTATTCAGTTTTTCTACTGGGCTCTGCTCGAGATCTGTAAACTACACAGTTCTGTTAGAAGCTCGGGGATGGTGCTGGAACAGTTCTGGGACAGTTCTGTTCAGTTCTGATGGAAACGGGATGATCCTGACATGACAACAGAGCTCTTCCGAGTTCCATGGGATTATAACACTTTCACTCGCCACTACTTCTGACGAGCTACAGCCATACTAAGGAGACGCTGGACAGGTAGCGTTAACGGAACACCATATCTGCTGATTATCATCAGAAAGGTAATGGGTCAAGTTTCCTACCAAGCGTACCGAGGCGAGCTGGGTTTCTGATGGAGAGTGTCGGTTCTGGTGAACACTTACTTCCCCTCACACACCATCTTACTCCCTCTAAACTTCTTTCCATCTTTAAACTTTTCTATCAAGTAGAAATTCTTCCAGATATTTAGAAATGTCTGTGTAAAATGCTCATCCACGTACATGTGGGTAAAAGATCATAATTGTACAGTTTTCATAAATGTCTGTGGTGAAGCAACGGAAAAATCATGGCCGTATGATTTTTCTTGATTGATTGCTTATGTTGTTATTTTCATAATTTGCCAAATTAATGTAAATGTTTGATGTTAAATTTTGATTCTGTAAATAAATGACCGCATTCATTTTGATGGGTCAAACATAGATGACGTCTCACGTTTGCATTTCCTTAAATTCAATGCACGTTTTATTCAGTCCAGAAAAATGAGGAATCCGTGTTAAATGATTAATATATATCCGAGCATCTGTTCATCTACACTGATCTACGTGGACGACATCCTTTTGAGACAGCTGACACTGGACTCTCATTTGGCTGAGATCGACCACGTCCTAAATCAGCTAACAACTGTTGGTGCTAAAATCTCATTGTCGAAATGCCAGTGGTGCAGAACCAAGGTGGATTACGTTGGCCTCCTAGTAGGTCCGGACGGAATACAACCACAATTGACTCGCACCCAAGGCCTAGACAAACTCAAAGTCCCGACCAATCTCAAAGAACTACAGAGTTTCTTGGGAGTATGTAATTACTCTCGCCAGTTAATAGAGCATTATGCGGATCTCGCAAAACCACTGACTGAACTCTTAAAGAAAGACGTTCCTTTTGTCTGGAATGATGCGCAACAGCAGGCGATGGACGCTCTCAAAGACAGGCTCAAGTTAGCCCCATGTCTAGTCTACCCGGACTACAACAAGGAGTTCTACTTGGAAGTGGGCTTCTCATCTCACTGCATGAGTGCAGGTCTGTACCAAATACACGACAAAGACAAGCGTGTTGTGGCCTACGCCAGCAAAACAATGGCAGGCCCTGAATTACGGTATTCAGACTGTGAGAAGGCTCTATTGACCACTGTGTGGGCAGTGAAACATTTCTCCTGCTATATTGGTGGACAGAGGATCATTGTTGAGACACAACACCAGCCAGTAACGTTTCTGAACAGCCAACGCATCAGAGATGGTGTGGTGACAAACTCACGCGTTGCAACATGGCTTATGGCACTTCAAAGTTTTAACCTAGACATCCGCTACGGTCAAAATAAGAAGTCACACTTGGGCACTGATTTGGCAATCTGCCAAGAATGTACACAGGATGTACCAGCCACCCAACAGCCGGTTGTGAGTAAACCCTCAGCTGCTGAGGACCCAAATCACCACTTCTTTGAT
>NC_056499.1:52184819-52192870 GCF_014905685.2 Nematolebias whitei | reverse complement strand
TGGGATGGAAAAATTGTGTTTTAGATCTGCAGATTGGGAAACTTATCGGAATAGTAGTGAAATAAAAATGCAAAATGTAGATATAACTGGTAGTATTGACAACTTTAATTCTTCTATATGTAACGCTATCCTTGAAGCAGCCAATCAGGCTATAAGGAAGAAAGGAGGGAAAAGGAAATAAAGTTGGTACCATGGTGGACAACAGAATGTAGTAAAGCGATTAAGAACCTAAATAAAGCTTTCAAATTATTAAAAAGAAATCATAACTTTCAGAATCTGAATGAGTACAAGAAACTGCAAGCAAATGTAAGAAGAACTATTAAAACTGCAAAGAGAGATTATTGGAGAAGTTTTTGTAATTCAGTAGGGAGGGAGACAGACATTTCTAAGGTATGGTCAATGATCAAAAGAATGAATGGGATTAAAAGAGTGACTGGATACCCAATACTAAATGATGGAGAGTTAACAGCAGTGAAAGACAGAGAAAAGGCAAAAATGTTGGTAAATACTTTCGTTAAAATTCATAGTTCTGAAAATATTAGTGAAGAAGGGAAAAAAGGAAGAGAAAATACAGTTTTAGAAAACAAAGAGGTATTGGAGCAAATAGAAAACACAACTGATTCACTGAACATGCTGTTTACAATAAAAGAGCTGAATAGGGCACTTAAAAATATAAATTGTTAGCTCCAGGAAAAGATCAGGTTTGTTACGCGATGCTAAGTAATTTAAGTAGATCATCTAAAAATATTCTATTAGAATTATATAACCGAGTATGGGAGGATGGGGAAATTCCAAAAAGTTGGAAGGAAGCAGTGATTGTACCAATTAGAAAACCAGGGAAAGATGAGTCAAAACCAGAAAATTATAGACGTATAGCATTAACATCCAACATATGTAAAATAATGGAGAAAATTATAAATGAAAGATTAATATATTATATGGAAAATAAAGGACTTATGTCAAAGTATCAGAGTGGTTTCAGGAGAGGGAGAAGTACAATGGACCCAGTTTTATGTTTAGAGCATGAAATTAGAAAGGCTCAAGTGAATAAAGAGAGTGTTGTGGCAGTATTTTTTTATATAGAGCGAGCGTATGATATGATGTGGAGGGAAGGATTATTAATCAAAATTAGAAGAATGGGTATAAATGGTCATATGTTTAGATGGATTAAGACTTTTTTTAGAAAGAAGACAAATACAAGTGAGAATAGGGAAGGATTATTCTGAGAGTCGTAATATAGAAAATGGGACACCACAGGGTAGTATAGTCAGTCCATTATTATTTTAAGTGATAGTTAATGATATGTATAAGGAAGTAGGGGGTGGAATGGGATTTTCACTTTTTGCTGATGATGGGGCAATGTGGAAAAGAGGAAAAAATCTAGAATTTATTATAAAGAAGCTTCAGGGAGCCATTTCAGTAGTAGAAAAATGGTCGTATAAATGGGGAGTTAAATTTTCTGTAGATAAAACTAAAATAATGTTTTTTTACAAGGAAAAGAGTTGATGAGAAAATCAAGCTAAAATTATACGGTCAGGAGTTGGAAAGAGTTAAAGAATTTAAATTTCTCGGGTTGTGTCTAAAAAAGTTAAATCTGGTCCTCTGGACATTCAAAAAAAAAAAAAAACAAAGCAAATCAACAAAAACATGCAGAAACGTTTCGTCTCTCATCCGAGAGACTTCCTCAGTCTGAGGAGCTGTATTCAGCTCAGTCTCTTAAATAGCACCTTCTCAGAGTGTATCAACCAGTTTTGCTGCTGACAACCAAAACCAGCTGATCACATGCTCAAGAAGGACCATCAGCATAACAATGGATCATTAGCACACTAATGGCTGTTTACTGTTCACAGAGGGCTGAGTGATACTAGCAATCACAGCATTGTAAGAGGGGGACAGTTGAACCCGGAGGCCTCCACCCCTGTTTAATGATGTACGGTTTCTTTTCACAAAGATGGCCTCCTTTACTCCTCTCTCAAACCATCGTTCCTCTCTGTCCAGGATGTGAACATCTTCATCTCTGAAAGAGTGACCGCTGGCCTGGAGATGAGTGTAGACCGCAGAATCCTGGCCTGATGATGTTGATCATCAGGGAGAGAGACTGAGCTGAATACAGCTCCTCAGACTGAGGAAGTCTCTCGAATGAGAGACGAAACGTTTCTACATTTTTTTGTTGATTTGCTTTGTTTTGTTTTTTTTGAATGTCCAGAGGACCAGATTTAACTTTTTTAGATTTTTCTACCTGGATTATTGAGCATGCATCAGGATATTCTCGGGTTGTGGTTTGATGAAAGAATGACATGGGGTATACACATTAAGAAAATAATAGATAAATGTAGGAAAGTGTTAAATATAATGAGGTTAGCTGGAACTGAGTGGGGAGCTGATAGAAATTCATTGACAGCCATTTATACTGGATTAATTAGGTCAGTCTTGGACTATGGATGCATATGTTACAACTCAGCAGCAGAAACAAACCTCAATAAGTTAAATAATATCCAATACCAGGCACTAAGAATATGTACAGGTGCTTTTAAAACGTCTTCAACAGCAGCATTACAGGTTGAAATGGGAGAAATGCCTCTTAAATTTAGAAGGGAACAGCTATCTTTGAACTACTGGACAAATTTACAAGGTCAAAGAAATGATCATCCAACATTAGAGGTGCTTAAATCAGGTTGGGAAAAGGAAAAAATCAAAAGCTTTGGGTGGATGATAAAAGCCAAAGTTAATGAAATCCATTTAGATCAAATAGATATATGTCAGAAAGTTCCATTACCAACAACACCACCTTGGGTACTTCCTGATGCTATAGTGGATTTTTCATTATTAGAAAAGAAAAACAAGAATAAATCTTTTATTATGGATAAATATACAGTACAGGAATACATTAACCAGTATTATAATTATGTACATATATACACAGACGCATCTAAAAATACAATTAATAAAATTGGGATAGCATTCATAGTACCACAATTTCATATTAAAGTAGGAAAAAGGGTTAGTGATGGAGTATCAGTTTATACAGGAGAAATGCTCGCTTTATTTTTAGCAGTTCAGTGGGTAGAAGAGGTAAGACCATTAAAATCAATCATCTGCTCAGATTCTAGTTCATCATTGTCCAGTTTGCAACACAACCAGTCATATAGTAGACCAGATATATTAATTGAAATACAACAAACACTCTATAGGATCAACATGATGGGGATTACAGTAAACTTTATATGGGTTCCAGCACATCACGGGGTTTTGGGGAATGGAAAGGCAGATAGGATGGCTAAGGAGAGCACTGGTCGGGACGTGGTTGATATTAATGTTGGGTTTAGTATAACAGAAATAAAGGGTATAATAAAACAAAAAATGAAAGAAAAGTGGCAAAAATTATGGGAGGAAGAAAGGAAAGGCCGGTGGTTTTATAAAATCCAAAGGAAAATTGGAGAAAGGAGAAGAACAGAAAGAAACAGTAGAGAAGAAACGATTATTTCACGACTCAGAATTGGGCACACTGGACTGAACAGCATATTATGTTTTAATAGGGAAACATCAGACAGGGACATGTGAGTGTGGAGAAGAGGAAACCATAGAACATGTTATATTGCATTGCAGGAGATACCAGGTTCAAAGAAACAAGTTGATTAGACATCTTAGTAAAATGAAAATGAAATTAGACATTATTGATTTATTGCAGAAAGATTGAGGGCAGCACGGTGGCGCAACTGGTAGAGCTGCTGCCTCTCAGCGAGCAGGTCCTTGGTTCAAACCCCGGTCCAGGGGCCTTTCTGGGTGGAGTTTGCATGTTCTCTCCGTGCATGCGTGGGTTTTCTCCGGGTGCTCCGGTTTCCTCCCACAGACCAAAAACATGCATGTTAGACTGATTGGTAACTCTAAATTGACCCTAGGTGTGAATGGTTGTTTGTCTCGTTTGTCTCTATGTGTCCCTGTGATGGACTTGCGACCCGTCCAGGGTGTACCCCGCCCCTCGCACAGTGATTGCTGGACATGGGCACCAGCGACCCCCGTGACCCAAAATGGAATAAACGGGTAAAGATAATGGATGGATGGATGGATGCAGAAAGATTCAGGAAACAGAGGCTATCAAGCTATATTTTATTTTTAAAAATGGTGTAGGTTGTATGATAAGATATAAAAGGAAAGAGAGGGTTTATTATTATTATTTTTTTTTTATTTTTTATTATTTTTTTATTTTTTTTTGTCATGCGGTCCACACTCCTTACCAGTTGGTGGCGGTAATGCTTCCTTCAGTTGTTTGCCAACCGCCAATAAAACAAGAAGAAGAAGAAGAAGGGTGAGCGCCAGATAGTCGAAAACAGTTTACCTGCCAGTAGTTATCCCGCGCTTCTGTCTCCTGATTCCCTCATAGTCTCCTGTTCCTTCATAGTTTCTCTCCTGCCTAGTTAGTTTGTTTGCCTGCCCTGCTCCTGTCCCTCTTCCTGGTCTTAATATCCTCACCTCCTCGTGCTGCTTCATGGTTTTGGACTCCTGCTCGCCTGACTTTGCCTCCAGCCTGCTCCTCATCGGATCTACGTCTCCTCTCGCCGGTTTTCGACTCACGCCTGCCTCACACTGTCTTCTTGCCTGCTCCTGTTTGGTACCGTCGTTTTCCTGCGCTCTGGTAACAACCCTCGCCTGTCTGACCTCGACATCTGCCTCACGGACCGGTTGCTGGTCCAACGCCGTTGTGGTTCAACACCTCATCACCATCCATCCATTCTCGGTCTCTTCGCTGCAGCCGGCTGACTCCTCTCACCAGGATCACCCCTCCTGCAGTGAATCCATCCAGCTGGAACGACTCCTCTCTTCTGAGCCCCCTTCAACCAGAGAAACGGTTAGTGGTTACCTTTCTCAGACATTTGCTCTCACTTCTGTCTCCTGCCTGGCCACTAACCGTTCTCTTCCCGCCTACAGACTCATTCCAGCCTTTGACCCAGTGATCGACACCAGAACCAGACTCACTTTTGAGAAACGAGGGCTTCTACAATAAATTTTGTAATCTAAGTCTCTCTTTTGTGATGATTTTGGTCCAGAGTTGAAGGGGTTCGTTACAGAACTATCTGGCCCAAAAGACATGCACCTTCTGCAGACTGGCGCTCTGGTGTTGAGGGCGCTATTGGTAAACTTGAATCGGGCATGGAGGACATTGTCCGCATGTTAAAAACCTTAACACCTCAGACCACTAACCAAGACTCTGCCACTTCTCACTCTGCTTCTGGGTCAGTTCGGGAGCCTCGTCCCCCCCCCCCCCCCAAACTATTTTCAGGGGAACCAGATCAATGCAGACCTTTCATTACCCAATGTGAAATTCACTTTCAGCTGTAACCCTCTTGTTTCACCACAGAAAGGTCTAAGGTGGCGTACACAATCTCTCTCCTCTCCGGCAAGGCCAAGAGGTGGGGAACTGCTGAGTGGCAGCACGACTCTCCTATCTGCTACATTTTTCAGACTTTTGCCAAGGAGCTGTCCTGTGTTCGACCCAGTCCTTCCCGAGAGGGAGGCCGCCCGACGCCTGTTTTCCATCCGTCAAGGTAATCGCCGAGTAACTGACTACATCATTGACTTTCATTCAATTGCTTCAGGTAGCCATTGGAATGAGGAGGTGCTCACTGACGCTTTTTACCGGGGCCTCAACGACAACATCAAGGATGGTCTTGCTACCAAGCGCTACCCTGACTCTCTGCAGGACTTGGAGGACTTGGCCACCAGGGTGGACCTTTGCTTGGCTGAATGATCAAGGGAGCGAGGATCACGCGCTCTTCCAGCCACCTCGATGGTTAGTGAACCTCCTCTGGAAGCCAAGACCCCTAAGTTCTTCCCTGTCTCTTCCTCTCTCCCCACAGAGGAACCCATGCAGTTGGGCCGCAGTCGTCTCACTCCCGCCGAACGTGAAAGGCGGCGAAGTGGTCACCTATGCTTCCACTGTGGGGGGTCTGGACACATCATCTCTGTGTGTCCGGTAAAAGGACTCCCTCAGTAAACATGAGGAGAGGTTTACTGAGCAGGACTCTCTCATCCGAACTCTCCTCATCTGTCACCCAACCAGCCACCCTCTCCATTCTGGGTAAGTCCTCTATTCCTGTGAGGGTGTTTATTGACTCTGGGGCCGACACCAAATTCATGGATTATAGTTTTGCCATTAAAGCTGGTATCAATATTCTCGAGTCGTCCAAAGAACACTCCGTGGTGGCCCTAGACGGTCACCCTCTGAACTCTTCATCGCAGATTACCGAACCTGTAACTCTTCATTTGGGGGGGAACCATAAAGAATCCATCAGTTTCCTTGTCATTACTTCCCCCCCAGTCACCGGTGGTTTTAGGTGCCACCTGGCTCCAGAGACATAACTCTCATATTGACTGGAGAAAGGGAGAGATCCTGGGTTGGGCAGAGGAATGTTTATCCTCCTGCCTCATGGACGCTGTGGTAGTCCAAGACTCTGTTTAAAGTTCTGTGGAGTTTTATCCTGATCTCTCAAAGGTTCCCACTGAGTATCACGATCTGAAAGAGGTTTTTAATAAGGTTCGGGCAACATCTCTCCCTCCTCATCGACCATATGACTGTCCCATTGACCTCCTTCCTGGCTCTTCACCCCCTAGGGGTGCTCTTTATTCTCTCTCAGTTCCCGAACAACAATCCATGAGGGACTACATCCACGAGTCCCTTCAGGCAGGCATCATCAGGCCCTCCGTCTCTCCGGCCGTGGCAGGGTTCTTCTTTGTCGGGAAGAAGGACGGCTCACTTCGTCCATGCATTGATTACCGTGGACTAAATAAAATCACTGTAAAGAACAAATATCCATTACCCCTTATGAACTCTGCATTTGACCTCCTGCAAGGGGCTAAGATTTTCACTAAACTCGATCTCCGCAATGCTTACCATTTAGTTCTAATACGTGAGGGCGATGAGTGGAAGACCTCTTTCAATACCCCCACAGGACATTATGAATATCTTGTCATGCCTTTCGGGTTAACCAATGCACCAGCAGTTTTTCAAAGTTTGGTCAACGATGTTTTAAGAGATATGGTTAATCAATTTGTTTTTGTTTATTTAGATGGCATTCTTATTTTTTCCAAAGATCTCCCCTCTCACCATAAACAAGTTTGCACTGTCCTTACCCATCTTCTTCAGAACGGTTTTTTCATCAAGGCCAAGAAATGTGATTTCCATGTCTCCACCACAGCTTTTCTTGGTTTTGTCATTTCTCCTGATAAGATGGAGATGGACTGTAATAAGATTGTGGCGGTCGTGGATTGGCCGACCCCCAAGGACCGTAAACAACTCCAGCGGTTCTTGGGGTTCGCTAATTTTTACCGTAGATTCATTAAAGGTTACAGTCTCATCTCCAAACCCCTCCACTCACTCACTTCCACTAAGTCACGCTTCGTTTGGTCCCTGGTTGCTGAAGAAGCTTTTAACAAACTCAAAATCCTTTTCTCTTCCGCCCCCATTCTCCAGGCCCCTAACCCTGAGGAACCCTTTGTCGTGGAGGTGGATGCCTCCAGCACAGGGGTGGGGGCCATACTCAGTCAGTGCAGTAAGACGGGTCGTCTCCATCCCTGTGCTTTCTTTTCTAGGAGCCTGTCGGCGGCTTAACGCAACTACGATGTGGGGGATCGGGAGTTGCTGGCCGTCAAGCTCGCTTTGGAGGAGTGGCATCACTGGCTGAAGGGCTCCAGATTTCCCTTCCAAGTGTGGACAGACCACAAAAATCTGGAGTATCTCAGGTCGGCACGCCGATTAAACCCCCGTCAGGCCAGGTGGGCACTTTTTTTCTCTCGTTTTCATTTTACTTTGTCCTATCGTCCAGGAGAGAAAAATACCAAGCCAGACGCCCTATCCCGCCTTGCTGAGGATGTCTCTTCTTCTCCCTTGGAGGAGGAGAGTTTCATTCTACCCGAAGCTACCCGCCTGGCCATGACTCGTCTCGAGGATAACTTGAGAGCCTCCTGTCGGTCTCATCCTCCTCCTCCCTACTGTCCTGACAACCATCTGTTTGTTCCCCCAGAAATGATTAATAAAGTCCTTGAGTTTTGCCATT
>NC_056499.1:52171998-52184719 GCF_014905685.2 Nematolebias whitei | reverse complement strand
TAGTAAATCAACCTGTCATTAATCATTTTCTCCATTATTTTGCATATATTAGACGTTAATGCAATCGGTCTGTAAAGTTCTGGGTTTGTGTCATCTTTGCCTGGCTTGTGTATTGGTATTATCACTGCTTCTTTCCATCCCTGTGGTAATTTTCCATTCTCCCAAACTTTATTATAAAGATCCAATAAAATGTCTTTAGAGGATTCACTAAGATGTTTCACCATTAAATAACAAATCTGATCTTTCCCAGGTATTGTTAGCTTAAATTTTTGTAGGGCTCGATTTAGTTCTGATTTTGTAAAAGGAACATTTAATAGATCATTTCCATCCTCTACATGCTCCAAGATCTCTCTATTCTCTATCATTGTCATTTCTCTTCCCCTTTTCCCTTCCAAAGTAATATTATCTGAACTATGTATTTTGGTAAAGGTTTTAGCCATCAGATCTGCCTTTTCTTCATCTTTTACTGCTGTAATTTGACCATTGTTTAATACCGGATAACCATATTCTCTTTTAATCCCATTCATTCTTCTAATCATTGTCCATACTTTATTAATCCCAGTTTCTCTTCCTACTGAATTACAGAAATGCCTCCAATAATCCCTTTTTGCACTTTTAATAGTTCTTCTCACAATGGCTTGACATCTCTTATATTCAATAAGATTTTGGTAGCTGTGATTCCTTTTTAACATTTTAAAAACTTTATTTCGACTTTGGATTACTTTATCACACTCCTTTGTCCACCATGGAACAATCTTCTTACAGCCCTTACCTCCTTTCTTCTTTACAGATTTGTCAGCAGCCTATATGATTGCATGACAAACAGAGACATTTAGCTGATCAACTTCCATATTTACATTAATTTTTTCCAATTCCTGATCACTTATACATCTAAATGTTTCCCAATCAGCACTACCAAAACACCATTTCTGCAAACCACCTGTCTTATATTTTTCAATATCCAATTTTATTTATGTTATTATGGGATAGTGGTCACTTCCTATTGTTGTATCTTTAACTATTTTCCATGTACTTATTCCTGCTATTGAATTTGATATTATTGTTAGGTCAATTGCCGATTCCATACCTGTTCTCATATCAACTCTTGTACCCTTACCATCGTTTAAACAGACAAGATTTTTATTTTCCATTAATTCTTCAATAGTTGTTCCATTACCATCATTCTTAGTACCCCACAATGAGTTATGTGCATTAAAATCACCACACCAAAAGATGTTTCCATTTAAATAACTATTGAGTTCTTCCATTGATTCATGTGAAAGTATTTTGCAAGGATTGTAAAAAATTATTACTTTGATGCTTTCCTTCCTGTTCCAAACTTCAACAACTAAATATTCTAAATGAGTTCCTTTTGCTAATAATCTAAAGTGCATTCCCGTTTTTACAAATGTTGCACATCCCCCTCCCTGGGTCTCACTTCTATCTCTGCGTACACCAGTATATCCTCTAATAACAAAGTCTAAATTTGCTTTGAGCCAAGTTTCCTGAATACATATTATGTCTGTTTTTTTGTTAAGATTTTTAATGAATCCTTTAAATTCTTGTCCATTTGCGATTAAACTTCGAGCGTTCCACTGTAGAATAATCAGAGTGTCCCCTCTCCCTGACTTCCCGATTCCCCCCAGTTCTTTGTTAATATGCTCCCATGAAATGTCTTTTATACCAAAAAATTTCTCTGCTCCTTTAACTATTATTTAAATTTTCTCTGTTTTATACTTTACCTGGTCTGCACAGTTAATCACATACGCAATGAACAACATGATCCTCTCCACTGTAATTGTAGGTTCAGTTCTCTCTTTTGGTAACTAGGATGCTGGGTTTTGTTGTACACTCATCTCTCTCCTTCCAGTTTGTTCTTGAACTTTTTTCACAGCTTCAGCATAGCTGATATTATTTACTGTTTTAATTTGCTCCACTTTAATGGCCTTTTTCCTAATTTCACATCCTCCAAAAGTCACTCTATGCTGTCCCCCACAATTACAACATTTATCTTGGGCATTGTCAGCACACTCTTCATATCTGTGATCACCCCCACATTTTGGACACCTTTGCCGTCCCTTACACACAGCTGCAATGTGTCCATATCTTTGACACTTATAACACCTGAGTGGGGGAGGGACATAAGGCCTAACTGGAAAGCTCATGAACCCGCTCTTAACCATCTCTGGAAGTACATTATTTTGAAATTCAATCATTATCGAAAGGCTTTCAGTTCTTTCTCCATTTATTGTTCTCAGCAATCTTTTTATGTGATTCACTTCTGCACCCTGAATGCTCTTTTTAAGCTTTTCTAGATCTTCATTTACTGGTATTCCTGTTATCACGCCCCTCGTTACTTTCTTCTCTCCTAAAATCCTTTTCCCTCTCACATTTTTTCTACAAATACTTTCAATATTCAGTGCTTTATTTTTCTGTTCTTCAGTTTTACAAATGACCAGTATACTCCCATCTCTAAGTGTTTTTGCAAAATAAATATCTCCAATCTTCTTTTTGAGTTCTTTTGATAGTGCAATTGGACCCAGCTGTATGTTATTGTCTTCTTCTTTAAATTTCAGAATGATTTTAATTTCCTCTTTAACAATCTTTTTGCGGACCACAGGTGTCCCTTCATCTGAACTATTCTCTTCCAAAGTCCTTTTACTAACCCGTGTCCCTACCAAACAATCATTTTCTCACCCTATTCTTCCTCTTCTTCCACTAACAACTTGACTCCAATCATTTAAATCCATATCCTCATCATCTTCCTCAACTTGAGCTGCCATTCTGGCCCAGTCACAAACCAGTTTATGCCAAACCGCTTTTTCCTTTTCTTCAAACACTCTTTCTTCAATGAAAAATCAGCCACTTCAAAACATTCTCACCCACTTAAACGCCGACCAGCTGACTCTTCTCCGAGCCCGACTGCCGACCGGCGCTCACCCTTATTCTTCTTCTTCTTCTTCAGTTTTATTGGCCGTTGGCAAACAACTTATGGTGTGCATTACCGCCACCGACTGGTATGGAGTGTGGGTCAGAATGCTTTTTAAAATAAATAAATAAATAAAATAAATAAATTCTATTTACTTGTGTATGTGTTGTCTGTCCTAATCATATCCTATTGATCAGCTTTGTTTTAATGAAGAACCTTATCAAAATTTTTACACGTTTACTCCCTGACTCTTTCTGTAGTATGTTTGTGATATTTAATGTTTCTTTAATCTTTCTAAGTTCCTCCATCATGTGTCTTCTTTCTCTCTCATATCTCTGACAACTTAAAATCACATGCTCTATTGTTTCTGTCTCTCCACAATACTGACAATTTCCTGTTTCGTGTTTATGTAGTGTGAATAATGTGTTGTTCAGTCCAGTGTGTCCAAATCTCAGTCTTGTTATTAATCTCTCTTCTCTTCTGTTTCTCCCTCCTGTTCTCATCTCTCCCACTCTTCTTTGGATCTTATAATACCATCTTCCTTTGTTTTCTTCATTCCATTCTTTCTGCCACTTTTCCTTCAGTTTTTCTTTAACCATGCTTCTTGCTTCTGATTTGCTTGTAGTTATTATAAAGTTAACTTGTTGTTTTGTTGCTCTTTTTGCTTCCCTGTCTGCTGCTTCATTTCCTTCAACCCCAGTGTGTGCTGGTACCCACAGAAATACGACTTCCAAACCCATCATCATTATTCTGAATAATGTTTGCTGGATTTCTAATAAAATGTCAGGTCTGCTGTCTGAGTGGCTGTGCTGTAAACTTGTAAGTGATGAACTTGAATCTGAACATACTATTGTTTTTAATGGTCTGACATCTTCTATCCATTGTACCGCTAATAACACTGCTAACATTTCCCCGGTGTATACTGACAATCCATTTGTAATCCGTTTAACTTGTTTCTTATGGAACTCTGGTATGATAATTGCTATTCCTATTTTCCCTGTTGTGTCTTTTGATGCATCTGTGTAAATCTGAACATAACCATAATAATTATTTATATATTTCTGTACTGTATATGAGTTAAAAGTGATTTTTTTATCTTTTTTCTTTTCCATAAGTGTAAAATCTACTTTTGCAGATGGTAGTATCCATGGTGATATTGTTGGTAACGGTATTATTGGACTTATTGTTAGGTTTCTTATTTGAACTTCTTGTATCTTCTGATCGATTATCCAACCGAAGCTTCCCGTTTCTCTCTTTGTTTTTTCCCAGAATGGTTTTAAAATGTCTAAAGTTGGATGATCCGGGTTATTTCCTTGTAAGTTGATCCAGTAATGAATTGCTAGCTGTGTTCTTCTCATTTCTAAAGGCATCTCTCCCATCTCTACTTTAAGTGCTGCGGTTGGGGTGGTCCTGAATGCTCCTGTACAGATTCTTAGTGCTTGATGTTGTATATTGTCAAGTTTCTCCAGATGAGTTTTTGCTGCTGATCTATAGATTACACTGCCATAGTCTATAGTTGACCTGATCAGCCCGGTGTATATTCTCTTTAATGCTGTTCTGTCTGCTCCCCATTCATTTCCCGCCAAACATCTCATAATATTTAAGACCCTTTTACATTTATCAATAATTTTCTGAATGTGAATATTCCATATTACTTTTTCATCAAACCACATTCCCAAAAACTTTATACTCTTAACTTGTTCTATTTCTTGATTGTATAGTTTTAGTTTTTTGACTTCTGTAATTCTTTTCCGTGTAAATATCATTGCCTTTGTTTTTGTCACTGAAAATTTAAACCCCCACTTTATTGCCCATCTTTCTATTTCATTAATAGCCTTCTGTATTTTTTCTACTGTGACTTCTATATTTCTTCCTTTTTTCCAAATTGCCCCGTCGTCTGCAAAGAGTGAACAGCCCATTCCCTCCTCTATTTCTACAAAAACATCATTTATCATTAAAGAAAACAATAAGGGACTTATGATGCTGCCTTGTGGTGTTCCATTTTCTACCCCATATTTATCAGAATATTCTTCTCCTATTCTAACTTGTATTGTTCTTTTTGATAAAAAGTTTTTGATCCATTTAAACATTTTCCCTGTAATACCTAATTTCTTTATTTTAATTAACAACCCTTCAACCCACAACATATCATATGCTTTTTCAATATCAAAAAACACTGCCACCACACTATCTTTATTTATCTGCGCTTTTCTGATTTCATGTTCTAACCGTAAAGCTGAATCATATGTATTACGCCCTTTTCGAAACCCACTTTGATATTTAGATATATATCCTTTACTATTTAAATAATATGTTAATCTCTCATTAATCATTTTTTCCATTATCTTACATATGTTTGATGTTAGTGCGATTGGTCTGTAATTTTCCGGTTTAGTGTTGTCTTTTCCTGGTTTTGCTATGGGTATGATGACTGACTCCTTCCAGCTCTGTGGCAGTTCCCCCTCCTCCCAAACTTTATTGTACAGCTCTAAAATGATTTCTTTGGATGGTTCACTGAGATGATCTATCATTAAATACCAGATCTGATCTTTTCCTGGTGCTGTTGTCTTGGTTTTTCTCAGAGCTCTGTTTAGTTCATCTTTTTTAAATGGTGCGTTCAATAAATTATCATTTATTTCACTACTCTGTTGTAAATATTTATACTTTAGTTTTGTGGCTTCCCTCCCTTTCTTTTCCTCCTCACTGATGTTATTTGAACTATGAGTCTTTCTAAAGGTTTCAGCTAACATTTCAGCTTTATCTTTATCTTTAATCATCGCTCCTTTATCTGTGTTCAATACTGGGTATACATATTCTTTCCTGATGCCATTCATTCTTTTAATCACTTTCCAGATTTTACAATCAAATGATCAAGATGGCCGCTGACTAGGGAGGTTGTCTGGATCTGACCTACAATCTAGTGAAAATCTACTGAATATCTGGAAAACAACTGGTGATATCTGGTGACGTGGTGATATCTGGACTTAAGACGACACACCGCACATATGCAAGGACAACAGCAGAAGACAATAAAGGGGAAGATGCACCACCAGATGAACTACTTTCACTTGAGCAGCAAGTCATCAAGTTCTTCAGCAGCAAGGACATTTTGCTGGATACTAAAACTATAGCTGCTTGCTACACAGTGCCGCAAAAACAAAATGCAAGCTTGGATAAACGCAACAAAAGACCAAATATCATCGTTCGATTTGTGAGTACAAAACACAAAACTGAACTGCTAAAAGTTGTAAAAAAACTGAAGGGTACAGATGTGTTTGTAAATGAACACCTCACAAAGAAGAATGCAGAGATTGCTTACCAAGCGAGGATTCTGAAGAAGGAGAAAAAAATACAAGCTACATGGACTAGGAACTGTAAAATATTGATAAAACTTAATGGTTCTCCTGAGCAGGCCAAAGTCCTAACTATCAAAAATGTTTCTGAGCTGGAGAAATATAGATGAACAATGTGGTTTACTTTTTTTAAATTTTGTTTTTCTGTCAGTCTGGTTTCTGTACATGCTGATGAGGTGAACGACATATTATTTATCCATGGGTGAAAGTACACAATTTAAGTGTTTCGATTTTAAAGATCACAAGTTTTATGATATAGAAACTGATATAGACCCAGAGACAAATTTCAGTCATAATACTAAACCACACTGTGAATATTATTCTGAAGGCAGTGTTAATGTGGGGTGGGGGGGCTTCTCACTTATTCACTTTAATAGTAGGAGCATGCAAAGCAATTTCTCTAAAATAAAAAGCTGCCTTCAAACATTTGATGAGAAATTTAGTGTAGTAGCAATCTCAGAAACCTGGATCACTGAAGGAAATGAACTGTTGGATGGTCTGGATGGATATCAAATGTTTGTTCAAAACAGGTTTAACAAAAGAGGAGGAGGTGTTGCACTGTTTATTCAGTCAGGACTGAAATGTAAGGTTATTGATAAAATGACATTTTCAGTTGATAACTTGATGGAATGTTTATCTGTTAAAATTGAGGGTAATAGATCTGAGCATATGTTAATTAGTTGTGTTTATCGAACTCCTAGCTCATGCATAGATGAGTTTAGTAAGAAAACATTAGAGATGTATGAGAGGTATAATGAAAAATTTACTTTTATTTGTGGGGATTTTAATATTGATTTGTTGAAATATAATGAACATAACAAAACAACTGAATTTGTCGACACAATGTTTGGTTTAGGTTTCTATCCATTAATATTAAGACCTACTCGAATAACCAAAGACAGTGCTTCACTGATTGACAATATTTTTATAAATAAGTTCAATGTGAAAACAAAAAGTGGACTGTTGATAACTGATATTACTGATCATTTGCCAGTGTTTACTGTGTTGGATACTAGTCATCAGTTTAATTTAAATATGACAAAGCCAGCTCCTAATCTAGTTAGAGCTAAATCACCTGAAGCTGTGGAAGAAATGAAAGCAGAGTTACTAAATTATAATTGGCAAAATGTTTTTGTTGATGACGTCAATGAGTCATATAATACATTTTTGGAAATATTTGAAAGAAGTTATAATCATCATTGTCCCTTTAAAGAATACAAACAAACATCAAAAAACCGATTGACTCCCTGGATGACAAAGAGTCTGGAAAAGTCGTGTAAAAAGAAAAACAAGTTATATAAGGATTTTATTAGGTGCCCAACCCAGGAAAAAGAAGAAAAATATAAAAAATATAAAAACAAATTAACATCAGTGCTGAGAAAGCAAAAACTATATTATTATGATACGCTATTGCAAAAATACAGCAATGATATTAAGGGTACTTGGAAGATAATTAATAGTGTCATTAAAAATCATAAAGACAGAGATTTGGCAATGTGTATTAAACATAATAACACCACAATGGAAAATAAAGAGGATATTGTTGAAGTCTTCAATCAGTTCTTTGTTAATATTGGTCCTAATTTAGTAAATGAGTTGCCAAAGGCTAGAGATGAAAAACTCAATTATACATTTAATAATATTAATACAATGTTTCTTGGAGGAGTGAGTGAAAGTGAGGTAATCGAAGTAGTTAAAAAATTAAAAAATAAGAAATCCAAAGACTGTAATTATATTGATATGGCTATTGTGAAAGAAGTTATTTATAGTATTATTAAACCTATCACCTATATCTGTAATAGATCATTCTTAACTGGAGAATTTCCTGATAAAATGAAAGTAGCCAAGGTGTTTCCAGTGCACAAAAATGGTAATAAGCAAAATGTAACAAATTATAGACCTATTTCATTGCTACCACAGTTTTCTAAAATCCTGGAAAAAATATTCATAAAAAGGCTGGACTCCTTTCTTAATAAAAACAATATATTAAATGAACACCAGTACGGCTTCAGAAACAACTACTCCACAACTTTAGCTGTGATGGAGTTTGTGGAACACGTTGCTGCAGCAGTTGATCGGAAACTTAATACAGTGGGAGTGTTCATTGATTTAAGTAAGGCATTTGACACTATTGACCATGAACGACTACTGTGGAAATGTGAACAATATGGCTTACGGGGGGTTACACATCAGTGGTTAAAGAGTTACTTGAGTAATAGATTACAATATGTACAAATTAACAATACAAAGTCACAAACTGAAACTATAAAATGTGGTCTTCCTCAAGGCTCGGTTCTAGGACCTAAATTATTTATACTTTATGTGAACGATATTTTTACAGTATCCAATATTTTGAAATTTATAATGTTTGCTGATGATACAAATTTTTTTCTTTCTGGAAAGAATATGGATGAACTAATACAAATAGTAGAAAAAGAGCTAGCTGAGTTAAAAAAGTGGTTTGATTACAATAAGTTATCATTAAATGGACAAAAAACAAAATTTATGGTATTTTCTGGTAATCGGATTTACAATAATGTAAAGTTACATCTAAATGGAGTTGAAATCGACAGAGTTTATGAGACAAAGTTTTTAGGTATCATTCTGGATAACAAACTTAGTTGGAAGCCTCATATTGAATATATTAGAAATAAAGTTTCAAAAACTGTTGGAATATTGTTTAAAATAAAAGATTTAATAAATGTAAAAGGCTTGCATATTATATACTCTTCCTTGGTTATGCCCTATTTGTCATACTGTGCAGAAATATGGGGAAATGCTAATAAAACAACTATTGACATATTAGTAAAGTTACAAAAAAAGCAATTAGGCTTATTAATAAAGTGGGATATTGTGAACCAACTAATAAACTTTTTATTCAAAGTAACACCTTAAAAGTTAATGACATTGTAAATATAAAAATACTGGAAATAATGTATAAAGCAGTGAATAAAAGTCTTCCTTCTGGAATTCAGAAATTATTTAAGTTAAGGGAGAGTAATTATAATTTACGAGGTTTATTAATATTTGAACAAGCTAAAGAGAAAAGTAAAGTAAAATCTAGATGCATTTCAGTTGTCGGTGTGAAATTGTGGAATGAATTGAATGATGAACTCAAATTATGTGCTTTTTTGTTGAGCTTTAAAAGGTCCATAAAAGGTAAAATTATAAAAGCTTATACTGTTATGTAGATGTATATATGTAGTGTTTAACAATGTATGTATGTAATGTAAGTATGCTTATACATATACACAGACATATTTTTATATAGATATGTGTATATGTAATGTATGTATATATATGGACAGTAGATATATTTTATTATTGAAGACTGCTGAGTCTATGAACAGGGTAGGCAAGTATAAGCCTCGGCTTCAGCCTATTCCTTTTTTGGTAAATTATTGATTTGTCAAAAGTAGTCTATATTGTTTTCCTTTTTCTGTAATGGTAATTTACCAAAATAAAGTTGAGTTGAGTTTGAGTTGAAGTTTAGTCTCTTTCCCTATAGTGTCACAGAATTTTCTCCAGTAGTTTCTTTTTGCCTCCTTTATTATCCTCCTTACCATCGCTTGTTCTCTTTTATAATCTATTAAATGTTGATAAATAGGATTCTTTTTAAGTATTTTAAAGGCTTTATTTCTTGACTTGATTGCATTATTACATTCGTTTGTCCACCACGGTACTATTTTTCTTTCTTTCCTTCCTCCTCCTTTCTTCACTGAATGTTCTATTGCCTCTAGAATAACCCTACAAATATTTGAATTTATATTATTTACATCTGCTGTCATGTCAATTTTTTGTAATTCTTGTTCACTGATATAATTAAATTTATTCCATTCTGCTTTGCTGAAATTCCATTTTTTATTCCCCTCTACTTTGCTGCTTTCTGGTTTTATTTGTATTTTAATCTTAATTGGGTAATGATCGCTTCCATTTGTTGTATTCTTATCAATATCCCATTCACAACTGACAGCCAGTGAGTTTGATACTAGTGTTAAATCAATTGCTGATTCTTCTCCTGTTCTAACGTTGATTCTGGTTCCTCTTCCATCATTAAGACACACTAGTTTTTTTAATTCCATCAATTCTTCAATTTCTTGACCATTTTTATCATTACTTTTACCCCAGAGTGTACTATGAGCATTGAAATCCCCACACCAGATTACCTTTTCTTCTAAATATCCCATTATTTCTTCCATTGATTCAATTGTTATATTTTTACAAAGATTATAGAAATTTATTATTTTATATTTTCCATCTTTGTCCCATATTTCCACAACTATATATTCTAAATCTACTCCTTTTCTTAATATTTGATATTGTGTTCCTTGTTTTATAAATATTGCACACCCTCCTCCATTTCCCTCTTGCCGATACCTTCTGATGCTATCATACCCTTTAATTACAAATTCTAATGTTGCTTTTAACCATGTTTCCTGTATACATATTATTTCTGGTTTTTCTTCTAATTTTTCAATATATCCCTTAAATTCTTGTCCATTTGCAATAAGACTTCTGGCATTCCATTGTAGTATTAACATCTGAGTTTATCGCCCAGTGTTACCGGTCTCCCATCTATTTCCAGCCCTTTGTTTATGTTTTCCCAAGACGCCTCTTTGACTCCCAGAAACTTTTCTGCCCCCCTTGCTATTATTTTAATCTTCTCTGTTCTGTGCTCAGCCTGATCTGTGCAGTTGATGACATATGCTATGAATAAAATGAGTTTTTCTACTGACAGTGTGATATTTTCCTCTGTTTGCAGTTTGGTTTGTTGTGGAACTTGATTCTCGGACTGGTCTGCTTCTCTTTTCTTTTGTCCCTGAACACTCCTGACTGCTTCAGCGTAGCTAATATTTTTAGTCATTTTGATTTGTTGTATTTCTACTGCTCTCTTTCTCACCTCACATTTTCCAGAGTTAGCTCTATGTTGACCCCCACAGTTACAGCACTTTTCTTGTTTGTCCTCTCTGCATTCTTCTATCCTGTGTTCCTCTCCACATTTAGGACACCTCTGCTTGCCTTTACACACCGCTGCCATGTGTCCATACCTCTGACATTTGTAGCATCTGAGTGGTGGGGGGATAAAAGGCCTGACCGGGAAACTCATAAATCCTATTTTTATTTTATTTGGCATTATTGTTTCAGAGAAGTCTATTAAAATAGACATGCTTCCCACTCTTTCTCCATCAACTGTTCTCATTAATCTCTTTAAACTGTTCACCTTTACTCCAACAATGCTTCGTTTTAATTTATCCAAATCCTCCTCCACTGGTATTCCTGGAATCACTCCCTTCAGTACTTTATTTTCTCCAACATTGTGTTTCTCTATCACCACCTTTTTGCAGATATTATCAACTTGTAATGCTTTGTTTTTTTGTTCTTCAGTTTTGCAGATTATCAGTAAATTTCCATCCCTCAACACCTTCACCATTTCTACCTCTCCTATTTTCTTTTTTATTTCTTTAGATATTATAATTGGGCTTAAGTATCCCTGGTTTTCCTCCCTCTTAAACTTGAGAATTATTTTAAATTCCTCCCTCACGACCTTCCTACGAATTGTTCTTTCTTCATCTGAACTATTTTCCTCTAATTCTCTTTTATTTCCTTGACTATCTGACACCCTCCCACCTTCCTTCGCATCTCCGCCGCTTCCTCGACCTTGTCCTTTTCCTCTTCTTACTTGCGTCCAATCCTCTAACATCATGTCCTCCTCGTTATCTCCTACCTGGTTTGCCATTCTGACCCAGTCACATTCCAGCTTATGCCAACCGTCCACTCCAAAATCCACAATTTTCCGTCAAAAGTTTGTCCGTCCAAGTTTGAATTTCGCGCTCCACCGCCACTCCTTCGCCCCGGCGCTCACCCTGTGTGCCGGTCAGGTTTATAAAGGGTGCAGCAACAGGTGCAGCTAATGAGAAGTAATCAGTGTGGAGTGTGATGAAGAGAAGTCTAACTTAAAGTCACATGCAGCCAGCAGAGAGGAGATAAGAGTGCTGCAGAGAAGGAAGTCTGAAAACCAAGAAAAACAAGTAACAAGAGAAAGACAGAAAAGAAAAAGAGTCCACAGACACCAAGCAGTGAACAGAGTGAAAAGAATTTAAATCAGACAGGCGTGAATCGTGACATAAGGGTCTTTTGTTTAAAAAAATAAAATAAAATCTCCACAATTCAATTTGTTAAAAATTGATGAAAGTTTTTTATGGCAATTTTAGGGGATTTATTTTTTAATTTTATTAAAGGCATTTTCTCCCAGTAACACCCCCAAAAGGATTTTTTCTTTATTTATTATTTTGTGAAGACCCTCCAGACCATTGGATGCTTCAGAATCGGTAGTTGTTTTTGGTCCAACTTAGTCAGGTTTCCCATCTTTCAAGCATGGAAGTTTTTTCCTACTTATTTTTTCATTGTTTTAAAATTATATATATATATATATATATAT
>NC_056499.1:52163612-52171898 GCF_014905685.2 Nematolebias whitei | reverse complement strand
ATATATATATATATATATATATATATATTAGGGGTGCACCGATTGCAATTTTCTGGCCAATCACTGATTTTGATTTATAAGCGACACTGTCAGGTGTTATAATGTACCTTCAATTCTCCAGTTTTTTTTATTTATTGAAAAACATTGGTTACATACTGTAACCCCAGATTCTATGAGTATAAGCGTAGCCCTATAAGGCTGTCGCTTGGAGGGTTTATCCCGTTATGCGGAGCATTGCACTGAAAAATTTAGTCCACGCCCACCTGCTGTGTGGGCCCTATCCGGTCCGTATAAATTACGTTAAGAGCGGGAAATCAGCTCCCAAAAATAGCTTTTTCTTCAGCCATTTAGGAGCCAGTGAGGCCCGACGCTTATACTCATAGAATCTGGGGTTACAGTACGTAACCAACGTTCTATTTCATATAAGCTTCGCCCTTTAAGGCTGTCGCTTGGTGGGTTAAGGGCGAAGCAGATGTGGTCCTCGCCTCACTGGGTCCATTCGAACACCGTATGAAGCAGAAGCTTGCCCCAAAAAACGTCTTGTCACTCAGCTCCCCATGTGCGTAATTACGCATTGTGTAATTATGTGAGCCATGCACAGACGCATGTTGTGTAACTATGCGTTCATGGCTGAACAGTATAGACAGATTAATAATAACAAATGAACTGATTATTAATCAAATGAACTAATTGGTAACAATAGTCATGAACTGATTAGTGACAATAGAACCAAAATAACAGACACAACTTGTGACTGATAGCATCTCACACTGTGAAGCATGCAGACAGATGTGAGCTTAAACAGAGTTCCATGAAAACAACAATATTCATTCTGTTAGAGCACTAAGGACAGAATGTGTCATGGAACGGGCCGTCACATCACGTAGATAAGAGCGAATGAATGAATGAGCAGGGTGTTGACCACGCGGCCGCAGTGCAAATGTCCTGCATTGTCATACCATTATGCAAGGCAGTCGAAGATGCGATACCCCTGGTCAAGTGCGCCCTGAGGTTGACAGGAGGCTCTAAAACTGATGCTCTGAAGGCTTCAGAAAAAGGCCTCACACAGCCAGTGTGACAAGCGCTGGGTGGATAACGGGCGACCTGCAGGTGCATCTCTATAATGCACAAACAAATGTTGAGTTTGGCGCATTACAGCTGTGCGCGCTATGTAACACGTCAACGCCTGCACCAGACAGAGAAGATGGCAAGATGCTTCTTCTTCTGATCTGTGGGGGGAGGGAAAAACCCCTCCAACGATATCGCTCTTGATTTAAAAGAGCTCGTGATGTTTTTAGGCATAAAGGCTGGGTTTGGTCTTAAATCAGCTGAGCTGCCCGTCAGCCTGAATTCTAAGACATGACGGAGCGCCAGAGAGGGCAGATAAAACACTCACCCTCTTAGCGGATGTTAAAGCCAGCAGCAGGGCTGTTTTAAGCGACAAGAATTCAATTGGAACCTGATCCAGAGGCTCAAATGGAGCTTTGATCAGGGCTCTCAGGACCAGCGTTAAATCCCACTGTGGAACAAGTGGGCGTGAAACAGGCCTGCGTCTCTGTACACCTTTTAGAAACCGCTTCATCAGCGGGTGATTAAAAGCTGTTCTGTCTCCGAACCCTTCGTGGAAGGAAGAGATGGCTGCAGCGTATGTTTTAATCGTGCTGAAATGCCAACTTCCTGTCCATCAGCTGTTGTAGAAAAGACAGCACGCCGCCTAAAGGGCATGAGGTGGCCTCTACACCTTTCTCTGTACACCAGCGCTGAAAAACTGTCCACTTTGATATGTACAGCGCTGTGGTAGATGCAACACGTGAATTCTGGATTGTGCGCACTACGTCCTGTGGGAGACCCATCCTCTCTAAGCGGAACCGCTCAGTGGCCAGACCCACAGGTGCTGGCCTATTTCTGGGTAACTCCTGATCGCTCCTCCTGCCTGGAGGAGAGCCTCCTCCCTCCATGGCAGTTTCCACGGGTGCCCCGACAGCAGGCGTTGTAGGGCTGAGCACCATGGTGTGTTCCTGTGCTCAGGGGGCCACCAGGAGAGCTGTCAATCCCTCCTCCTGAACTCGGTTCAGGAACCGTAAAATCAGAGGAGGTGGAGGAAACACGTACAGAAGAGTTTTGGGCCATGGGCTGTGGGCAAACGCATCCACCCCCCAGTGGTGGTTCGTCTCGCGGGCTCAGAGAAAACCATAGTTGACACTGAGCGTTCTCTCGTGTCGCAAACAGGTCCACAGCTGCTTTGCCAAATTTCTGCCACGTCTGAGTCATCAGGTCTGGATGGAGAGTCCAGTCCCCGTGACGTGGGCCGCCCCTGGACATCACATCTGCCCCTTTGTTCAGAACACCGGGTATGTAAACTGCTCTGATGGAGAGCAGATTTTGGTGAGCCCAACACAGAGGCTTTTGCGCAATGTGTAACATCTGGGCTGAGCGCATACCCCCCTGCTGGTTTATGTACGCAGCAGTCACCTTGTTGTCTGTGTGAATCAACACGTGTTGATTCTGTAGCACGGGAGCAAAGTGCTGAATCAAGTTCAGCACCGTGAAACACTCCAAAACATTTATGTGGGCTGATGTGTGATAGGGCCACAGCGCCCCTACTGCTTGAGATAGGCATGTCCTTCCCCAGCCTGACAGCGACGCGTCCGTGAAGACTGACACGTGTGACGTGGGTCTGCTGACGGGGGCTCCCTCCGACAGCACCAGGGTGTTTCCCCAGTGTCGGAGGTCTGCCCTCACGGAGGGAGGAACAGTGATCATCCGTCTCTTTTGTTTTACTGGATCCACACGCAGACGCACAACCACCTCTGGAGGGGTCTCATGTGTAATAAACCCAGCGGGACCACTGTGTGAGCTGATGACATCATTCCTAACAGCTTCATGACGGAGACAGCTGTTACCACTCTGCCAGGTCTTATGTGGCGGAGCTAGTCTTTTAAAGTGTCGATTCTCGTTTGTGATAAACGAGCCTTCATGGTGGTTGAATTTAACTCCACTCCCAGATAAACAATTGTCTGGGCTGGGAAAATCGAGCTTTTCTTCCAATTTTTGGCGAAGCCCAGATTTAACAGGTGTAATGTCAACACCTGAGCCTGCATCACTGCTTCCTGTCTGGAGCGTGACAGCAGCAGGTCGTCCAGGTAAAACAAAACTCTCATCCCTGCTCTGTGTAATGGATGCAGGGATGTCTCCACACACTGAGAACTTTCGAGGCACGAGGGAATACCCAAACGGCAGCCTGTTGTACTGATACTTCATCCCCTGAAAGGAGAAACGCAGGAATTTTCTGTGTTTTGGGATGATCGGTATGTGAAAATAAGCATCTTTTAGGTCGACGGAAAAACAAACCAGTCGTTTCTTTGGATGTTGTTCAACATCTGTCTGGTTGTCAACATGTGAAAACGGTCTGTCCATGATCGCCTTGTTGAAAGCTGACAGATCCAAAAATCGGTCTCATCCCTCCGGTCCGTTTGGGAACCAGGAAGTAACGTGAGTAAAACCCTGTGTTTTCTTCTCCGTTGGGAACCCTGGGGATTACCTTTATCAGAAGCTCTTGGACTTCTGAATTTAGGGATGAGATTTGGTCTGGTGATGACAGGACCGTCTCTAAAACTCCTCCGAACGGAGGGGGTCGGGTTGCAAACTGTAACTTGTAACCTTTGCATAACACCCTGTCCATCCCTCTGACCGGCGAGCATGTTTTAGCCACTCTGCGTAACGTTCGTGGAGTGAACGTGCGTTTAAGTGATGCGTCATGTTTTGTACGGATGTCACCAGTCCGCCGCCTCAACTGCCGTCATGTGTCGCGGGAATGTTTTCCGCGTGACCCAAGGCGAGGCTTCCTTGAAAAGGCTCTGAACGTGCCCGTGCGCTGCGTTCGGACCGCGGACCAACTTTCATGTACAGGTGGGCTAGTGTGTGCTGAGGCGAAGCGTGTGACAGCTGATGACACCGTGGGGCTGCGCATTCGACGTCGCTGTGCGAACGTTGAGAGTCGGAGGGCGTGACTTCATCTACACCGTGCTGTTGGAGTGAAGGCTGCGAGCCCCGCGGGAGCACACATTTTCTCTGGAGGGACGCACGTCGCTCTCGCTGGAGATGAGACTCGTCACCGGGTTCGTTCAGCTGTCTCATGCTTGTGCTGTCGTGAGCTGCCTAGCGCTGAGACGCGGTGGGTGACGGCTGCCCGCGTCGCGGCCGCACGCGTTTGCCTCGGTGAGATGTGTGTTGTTTTGCTGAAAAACGAGGCCCTTCACTGGACCCGGCCTGCGGTCCCACATTTATACCGATGTGAGCCGGTGAGCGCCGGGCAGCTGTGTGTGCGCCATCATCAACGCAGCGCCATTTAGATGAAGGCTGTTTGCATCGCACGAGTGCGTGTTTGACACCGCTTGGGTAAGGATTGTGCAGCTCGGGTTGACAACGAGTTATTTCGCTTACCATCGTGTCGTGTGAGCGTCTCGTCATGTCTTGGAGCGACGGTGAGTTTAAAAAACCTTTATTTAAGGACACCGGCTCGTTATGTGTGGAGGATGTGTGCGCAGCCGCTGTGAGTTCATCCGAGCTTACAGACTGGGTAAAAACAGACGCTTTGATCATTGAATGATGGTTTATTTCATCTTCGTGTCACTTTTACACACACCCTCCGCAGACCGTCATTTTTTAAATCTTCTCCCCCGTGAGCTCTGCGATTTGTTTGCCCAGAGCGCTGTCTGCAGGCGATCTCTGGGGAAACGCTGAACTGCAGGTTGCCGGGATGAAGAGGGCTGGTCTCTCACGGGCGGGGCTGGTAGTGGAGCGGAGCGAGAGACGCCGCCGCGGCCATGGAACATCGTTGCTTCTGCCTCTGCTTACGACGGTCTCTCCAGCGGGCCGGGGGGTGGGATGAGCCGCGCGGCTTGATGAGGTGGCGCACAGCCTCTGACACCTCCTCCGACTGCTTCGAGTTTGCCAGCATGGCTTTGAAGCTGCTCCCGAACAGCGCGTCCGTCATGATGGGGCCCTTCATCAGGTCTTTGTGCAGTTTCTCCGGCAGCGAGGGGGAGTGACGGAGCTAGGTGGATCGTTGAATCATCGTCATCCACGCTGCAATCCTGGACAGGCAAACTGTAGAAGAGGCACACATATTGAGGATGGCGTCAGCTGCTTTACAGAGGGAGCTCTTGGTCTCCTCAGGCAGGTCTGCGGCCTCCAGCCTTTTTGACATGCTATATGCTAGCAGCGCCACATTGTTGTTAGCTGTGGCTGCCTGAAAAGCACATTGATGGGCTCGATTGGAGAGTGTGGTCACCGTCTGGTCGTGTTTCCCAGGAGGGACGGGACGCTACTCCAACCTGGACAGCTTCGCTCTGAAAGCTTCTGCGAGGCTTGGCTCAAGGGGGGGTACCGAGAGATAGCCCCGCTCGGTGAACCCCTCCACTCTGGTGATGGGTGCGCACTGTGGAGACCGGCTCCCCCAATCTACCAGGAAAGAACCATCTGTGGCCTCGCCCCTAGAACGTCCTGTTGGAACACGAGGCCATATGGATCAAGACAGTGAGCCGGAATGGAACCCAGTAAACAACCTTCCCGCCGGATCATCCGAACTGGCGGGAAAGGCGTGGGACGTAGAAAAAAGGGGTCCCTTCATGTCAGCCTCCTCCTGGGTTACGCCGGGCAACCCCTGAGGGTGCCATCGGCCGGGAGCAGTGTGATCGCCGATGCGAAACGAGGTGGGATGGGGTGAGCATTCACTCAGCCCCCCTCCACCGACACTACGCTCTCCAGGAGGGAATGAGCAGCGGGGGCTGCAGCTGAGCGCCGCCTGTCCCAGAGGAACCATCCGATTCGCTCCGAGGGTCGGCGATAAGAAGAAAATTACTAGATGGCGTTGTCCAGCGTGTAGCGACTTGTCACTGAGAAACATTCCTCGGCGCTTACCTTGAAATAAGACTGCTCGTCAGCTTCTCCTCAGGGGGGAGAACTCACCGGACGACCGGAGGTCGACTGCCGGGCCAAGCATCCTTAACAAAGGTTGGTCATCTACACAATTTTCCTTCTTTGTTCTTCTGACAGTGCTATTAGCTCGCTGAAGAAAAAATGGGAGCCGATTTCCCGCTCTTAACGTAATTTATACGGACCGGGTAGGGCCCACACAGCAGGTGGGCGTGGACTAAATTTTTCGGTGCAATACTCCGCATAACGGGATGAACCCACCAAGCGACAGCCTTAAAGGGCGAAGCTTATACGAAATAGAACATACCCTTGAACAATATCCTAGAAACAATACGGACTTTTTTTAACTGGCCATCAGGTAGTGATCTGAAATATAAATGAAGTTTAGACAATTGTTGTGAAAACTAAAAAATCGGTTACTCATGCAAGTATCGGCTGAATTCCAATTTCCCAAAATTAAGGAAATCGGGGCCGATTTATCGGGGCACCCCTAATTCATATATGTATATATACGTGTAGCGCCCCCTAACGTCATTGGCATTATTGGGGTGGCTAACCCGAGTTCTTTAAATCGGTTGGTATCTCTACCTGAAAATTCTAATACCCCTTATACCACGAAGTATAACACGGTAGAATAAACATACGTTTCAAACAAAAAAACAGTTTAATGAATAATTTGAACAATAGCACAGTTTCTTCAGTCTGTAATGAAATAGAAATGGTACACTTAACCTCGTTAAACAGAAAGGAAACTTAAAGCTGGCAGCTAAAATTTAGTTTCGGTCGATGCAGGCCTGATGTTGGTGCACTCACGTGCTTCCCGCTCTTCCCATTAACGTCCCCAACAACCATGTTCCCCATCACCTGAATACGTCCTTCTCCAGGAGGTCGTATGTGCCGTAGTCCGTCTGCTTTCGTCCAATGTCCTCCCCAGGGTTGAAGAATCCACGCCGAGGTCCTCGCGCGTCTCACAGCTGGCTAGCCGCCAACCGTTAGCCGAGGCCCGCTAGCAGTAGCCACCGAGCTAGCGACCTAACAGGATTGTTCTGTACGGGGTTAGTCACCCACGCATCTTCAACCGCCACAGGTCGATGGGAGTCCTTGTCTACCCCCTCACTGGCAAGAACAGCAGTTCAGTGGGGTGTTCCCCCACCGCGATAGTTCACGGCAGCAGTGACAGTTCACAGCAACGGTGATGTCCTCCATATATATATATATATATATATATATATATATATATATATATATACAAGCCGGATTCTAAAAAAGTTGGGACACTAAACAAATTGTGAATAAAAACTGAATGCAAGGATGTGGAGATGGCAAATGTCAATATTTTATTCGTAATATAACATAGATGACAGAACAAATGTTTAATCTGAGTAAATGTAACATTTTAAAGGAAAAATATGTTAATTCAAAATTTAACAGAGTCAACAAATCCCAAGAAAGTTGGGACAAGTAGCAATAAGTGGCTGGAAAAAGGAAATTGAGCATATAACGAACAGCTGGAAGACCAATTAACACGAATTAGGTCAATTGACAACATGATTGGGTATAAAAAGAGCTTCTCAGAGTGTCAGTGTCTCTCAGAAGTCAAGATGGTAAGAGGATCACTAATTCCACCATTGTTGCGCAGAAAGATAGTGCAGCAATACCAGAATGATGTTACCCAGCGTAAAATAGCAAAGACTTTTAAGTTATCATCAACCGTGCATAACATCATCAAAAGATTCAGAGAATCTAGAACAATCACTGTGCGTAAGGGTCAAGGCCATAAAACTCTACTGGATGCTCGTGATCTCCAGGCCCTTAAACGTCACTGCACCTCAAACAGGAATGCCACTGTCAAGGAAATAACAGAATGGGCTCAGGAATACTTCCAGAAAGCATTGTCAGTGAACACAATCCACCGTGCCATCCGCCGTTGCCAGCTGAAACTCTACAGTGCAAAGAAGAAGCCATTTCTAAGCAAGCTCCACAAGTTCAGACATTTGCACTGGGCCAGGGGTCATTTAAAATGGAGTGTGGCAAAATGGAAGACTGTTCTGTGGTCAGATGAGTCACGATTTCAAGTTCTTTATGGAACACTGGTACACCATGTCATCCGGACCAGAGAGGACAAGGATAGCCCAAGTTGTTATCAACGCTCTGTTCAGAAGCCTGTATCACTGATGGTATGGGGTTGCACGAGCGCTTGTGGCATGGGCAGCTTGCATGTCTGGAAAGGCACCATTAATGCAGAGAACTATGTTCAGGTTCTAGAACAACATATGCTCCCATCAAGACGTCATCTCTTTCAGGGAAGACCCTGCATTTTTCAACACGATAATGCCAGACCACATTCTG
>NC_056499.1:52135749-52158612 GCF_014905685.2 Nematolebias whitei | reverse complement strand
GACGTCCTTTTCAGGGACACCACCAAGTCATTGGTTCAGGTATGTTGACGACACCTGGGTTAAAATTAAATCTCAGGAAGTCCAACATTTTACTGACCACATCAACTCTGTGGATAAATACATCAAGTTCACACGAGAAGATGTAAAAAATGCCAAGTTGGCTTTCTTGGACTGTGAGGTCTCAGACTCTGATAGAGGACATTTGCAAACCGAGGTGTACCGCAAACCCACCCACACAGACCAGTATTTGCAGTTTGACTCCCATCACCCTTTGGAGCACAAGTTAGGAGTCATCAGGACTCTTTATCACAGAGCAGACAGCATCCCCACTATCTCAGGAGCCAGGCAGAAGGAGAAATCCCACACAAGACAGGCTCTAGATGTGAATATCCTAACTGGGCCTTCCTGAAAGCAGAGAAGAAACCCAAACAGGACTCCAGTCAGCCATCAGGTGAAAAGGAGGAACCCAGACCCAGACCAGTGGTCATTCCATATGTTGAGGGAGTATCAGAGAAATTGAGATGTTTATTTTCTAAACACAACGTCCCAGTGGCTTTTAAACCCCAAAATACATTACGGCAAAGACTGGTTCATCCCAACGATCCAGCCCCCCGGCACAAACAGAGTAATGTTGTGTATGCTGTTCAGTGTCAGGAGGGCTGTGATCAGTCTTACATTGGGGAAACTAAACAGCCACTGGCCAAAAGGATGGCCCAGCACAGAAGAGCAACAACATCAGGCCAGGACTCTGCGGTCTACACTCATCTCCAGGCCAGCGGTCACTCTTTCAGGGATGAATATGTGCACATCCTGGATAGAGAAGAATGATGGTTTGAGAGAGGAGTAAAGGAGGCCATCTTTGTGAAAAGAAATCGTCCATTGTTAAACAGGGGTGGAGGCCTACTTGTTCAATTGTCCCCCTCTTACAATGCTGTTATTGCTAGTATCACTCAGCCCTCTGTGAATAGTAAACAGCCATCAGTGTGCTAATGATCCATTGTTAGGCTGATGGTCCTTCTTGATCATGTGAGCAGCTGGTTTTGGTTGTCAGCAGCAAACTGGTTGATCCACTCTGAGAAAGTGCTGTTTATAAGACTGAGCTGAATACAGATCCTCAGACTGAGGAAGTCTTTCGGATGAAAGACAAAACGTTTGTACATTTTTAGTTGTTTTACTTTGTTTTGTTTTTTTGAACATCCAGAGGACCAGATTTAACTTTTTTAGATGGATTCATTTATACTAACAAAATCCTCCTGTTGTAGCCAAGTTTCTGTCAGACAGAATAAATCAATATAATGATCAGTTATCAGTTCATTAACTAACAGGGATTTAGAGGAAAGAGATCTGATGCTCAATAATTCACATTTAATGATTTTACTCTGGTAAAGTAACTGTGTTTATTTGAATAAGATTTTTATGGTTTATATTTTTAGAGCTGATTTTTGGTTTATTTAATTTGAGCCGTGGGCGAGTTGACACTGTTTCAATGGGAGTGTGGGTGGGTAACAGAAGAGAAGCAGCAGAGAGGTGTGGAGGACTACAACTCTGCTTCCTGGACTGGACCCTGGGTTATCAATAATTTGGGGGATAAACAAAATCAGCCTTATTTCTAGAAAGAAGAGCGGCTCCGTCCAAAGTGGGATGGATGCCATCTCTCCGCATCAGACCAGGTTTTCTCCAGAAATAACTCCAGTTATCTATGTAGCCCACGTCATTGTCAGAACACCACCTGGACACCCAGCGGTTAAACGACGACATACGGCTAAACATGTCATCGCTGGTCAGGTTGGGGAGGGGGCCAGAGAAAACTCCGGAGTCCGACATGGATTGATAGGAATGGTATTTCAAGTAAAACACTTTTGCTAAAACAATCATGTGAGTCTGTCTAAATGTCACTATTTTGGTTCATTTGCGGTCCAGGTGAACAATGACGCTGAAGTGAAGGTGGCAGAGCTGAAGCTGTTGAGGTTCTCCTTAGGAGTGACAAGGTCAGAGTCAGAGTCAGAGATTCTTTATTGTCATTCGCACCACATATGGTACATGTGGTGGAGCGAAATTATGTACACAGGGTCCCAGTTACATCCAACAATAAAATGTATAAGAAAAACAGTAATAAGATCTAAGATATGAACTAAGAAAAAACATCAACTAAAAATACACTAAGCACTAATGGCATAAAACATTACGTAGAACAGCAGCACGAACATAAACATGAGTCTGTGTGAGCAGATGAGCACGCATGAACACATCAACATGAAACAGATCAGCAGCAACATGAAACAGATCAGCAGCAACATGTTGTGATTTTTTTTCACTGTGATTATCCTGGTTAGAGATTCATGAATCTAACAGCCTCAGGGTAGACGTTGTTCCTCAATCTAGTGGTTCTACACTTAATGCTACACTTAATGAATGAGATCATCAGAGGTACAGCACAGGTTGAACAACTGGGAGATAAAGTTAGAGAGGCCAGACTGAGATGGATTGGACATGTCTAGTGGATATATTGGTAGAAGGATGTTAGAAATGCAGCTGCAAGGAAAAAGACAAAGAGGAGATATATGGATGCAGTTAGAGAGGACATGGAGGTAGTTGGTATGGTGGCCTTAAGGTGTAAATGAACAACATTTGAAAAAACAGAATTACATTTGAAAAAACAGAATTACATTTGAAAAAACAGAATTACATAAAGCCAAAGTTTTCGGCTGAAAACTGGCTGAAGCGGAAGTGGCCCGAATCACATTAGAAAAAACAGAATTACGTTTGAAAAAACGGAATCACATTTGAAAAAACAGAATTACATTAAGCCAAACAGGAAGTTGTTTTTTTTTGTTGTTTTTTTTGTACATTATTAACAGCATGAAAGCGAACAACAGAATGATATACAGTACACACACAACGGAGATGTGTCACTGAAATACAAAAATCTCAGCACCAGCTAGTGATCTGTATGGAAACTACAGCGTATTTAACAAGCATATTACAGTGTAAACATGTTTTTTTTCTCACCATAAACACCAGAAAAACACGAAGGTTTCCAGAGATCGTTACCGTATAAACAGCCTCTAATTTATACCCTGACTGTAATGATCATTTGAATGAATGAGATGAAAGCTGCAGTCTGAGGGCAAAATATTGAACATTCATCTACAGATCAGAGTTAAGTTGGTTCAGTTTATGAGTCTTTGGTTCTCCAGCAGAACCAGAACTGATAAAAAAACGACATCCTAAATTTCCATGTGCTCCTTCATGAACACACTGTCAGTCTGCGTGTAGTTCCAGTAGTTCACTACACAGAAATTTAACAGCATCATACAGTTGAATAATAACCCCCCCCCCCCACCCCCACACCCCCCCCCCCCACACACACACACACTTTGTTTATCTTCGGCTTCTCATAGCTGCAGAGCTTGAAGCAATGACCTCTGGAAACTTGGGTTCTGTAAACTGGAGTCATCATGCAGTTTTTTAGTTGAAACAGCTCCACCTCTGTGTGATTAGAAGTATAACAGCTGCCAAAATGTCTGCAGGAATTTTAATTTTCTTCTTAGTGTAGAAACTTTGACCTTCTGTGTCAGAGAGAACACTGTCCTTTATTATAACAACCTGCAAACATGTATGATCTTAAACATTTCAATAATCTGCAGATTCAGATCTTCTACTCTCTGGGTAATCTGCAGCTTCCTGTCTCACATTGTTTATGTTTCCCTCCTTTTCTGCTCTGCCCAACACAACAGTCACTTCCTGTTTCCTGAAATGCGCGCATGCACGCACACACACGCACACACGCACGCACGCACACACACGCACACACACACCAGTTTTTTTATTCATTTTTTCATTCATTTCTATAGCCTAACCCTAACCCTTACCCTAAACCTAACCATTACCAGTACATACCTAACGCTAAACCTAACCATTACCAGTACATACACTGTAAACCCAAATTAGTAATCATTACCAAAGCCGCATATGATAAGTGATTGCACTGGGATGCCTAGTTTTTACAAAATCAAAAAACAAATCAAGCTGTTTACATTAAGTCTTGTTTCCAAGATAATCCATTACTAAAATACTCAAGGTTTTAAAACCAATGTTTACGAGTAATTAACTCAACCATTAATCATGTTTATCAGTAATAATTACTCATGATGATCAGTATTTGTTTATCATGTTTATCAATATTAATTTATCATATTTATTAGTTAGAATTATTAATTAGTGTGCTGTACAGCTGTAGAGCAAATGAGCATACAGAATAATTATGTGTACCTGCTCATTAGAAAAGAGTGCAGACCAGCGTTTCATCAGAAGGCTTACTGGTGGTGCTGTCTCCACAACTTCATTCCTCCTTAAGGCAAATGTTAGGTCCATACTTTGTTTTATTAGTCTCCCATTTGGCACACAAACCCAATGTGGTGGTTAGACAAAAAAACAAACAACGAACATAGACTACCAAGCAAAATTCACTACACCGCCAATAATCATTGTAAGAACCAATAGCCCTTGGTTTGAATGTTCACTGTTGAAGTTACAAAAAAAATGAAAGCATGTGGTAAATTATTCTGTATACAACAGAAAGCTAACGCAAAGCTAACTACTAATAGCATTAGCTACTGTATCCGTGAGAGGCAATAGACCTTTTTCACGACAACCGGAAGTAGCGTCTCATGGTGCTGGGTTACTTACAGCTTTCTTGAGTCTATGCAAATGCCAGGCTTTTCTTTCGCTGATGTGGAGGAAATCCATCCATCCATCCATTATCTTTACCCGTTTATTCCATTTTGGGTCACGGGGGTCGCTGGTGCCCATGTCCAGCAGTCACTGTGCGAGGGGCGGGGTACACCCTGGACGGGTCGCAAGTCCATCACAGGGCCACATAGAGACAAACGAGACAAACAATCATTCACTCTCTCACTCACACCTAGGGACAATTTAGAGTTACCAATCAGCCTAACATGCATGTTTTTGGTCTGTGGGAGGAAACCGGAGTACCCGGAGAAAACCCACGCATGCACGGAGAGAACATGCAAACTCCACCCAGAAAGGCCCCTGGACCGGGGTTTGAACCAAGGACCTTCTCGCTGAGAGGCAGCAGCTCTACCAGTTGCGCCACCGTGCTGCCCGTGGAGGAAATCGCAGCGGTGAATTCTCGAACCAATAAACTTGAGAAAGGATAAAAGTTCTTCCATGAAGAATATATCCACAGCTGTCAAGGTAAGAAAAGACGTCGCTTAGCAAGCTAACCGTTAGCTACAACATATGAAGTACATAATGTAAGGATCCTGCCCTGCACCCTGCCTTCCTCTCTCCTCTACACTCCTAATTGGCTCCAGCTGCAGATGATCAACTCAACACCCAGGAGGAGTATAAGAAGATTCAGGAACCACTCTGCAGGCGCTGGGACATTACCAACGGTAGTTGTGTTCTGGCCAGTTGTTCTGTGATATTAGTGAAAACTAATATTGTGTTTTTCCTCTGCGCTTCCTCAGAGTTTGGATCTTGCTGTTACCTGCCTGCCTGAGTTCCATGTGAACTGTGACTCCTCCTGCCTCTCTACAATTGCTGGATGCCGTCCACCACTTTCCTAAAATCTACTTGCTGCTTCACCTTGTGCCACAGGACAACAACTGGACAAATACCATCTCATTCTGTTTCCTGCTACAAACCGTAAGAACTATTCTACAAGAAATCCTCATCCAACCTCTCTCCCCAGGTGTTCCCGTTCTCTTATGGATGTCTTATTTATCACAACCCTGTAAATAAACACTGTAAACTATTATCTGAGTCCTGGTGTCTGTTCAGTTCTGGTCTTTCGTTTTGGGTACACCCGCATTCATAACACATAAACATCGTAATAAAGCCTAACTTAGTGTGCTAAATTATTTGGAATATTTGAGACAGACGTTGTATAGACTTTTAAATTATATTTTAACATTCTGATATGTGTTTGCCATTAGAATTTGTGAAAGAAAACGTACTAGATGTTAGATGCTATGATGTTTGATGTTCAAATTGTGCTTTACTTCTGCATAACTACAGGTTAAATATTGTTGAGGGACAGGTAGTTGTCAGAGCTAGATTCTTCAGGTCCATGAAGAAAAATGAGGAACCACACAGACTGCAGGTTTGTAACAGTCAGAAAGCCGGTTGGCTCATGTTCATTAGAGTTCCTGTTCATTTATGACAGCTGAAGAACTTTGACATATGATGGACAACTTCTGTACTACTGAGAGCTTACATTAACGTCTTCCTGCTCAGTGGTTACTGTTTGTGGTAGCAGCAAAGTCTGTTTTGTTCTGCTGATGTTTCAGCTCATCTTCAAACTAGAATCTATTACTTGTTTAAAGCTAAATATGTTATAACAAGTATATGTGTGCTAAAAACAGTTATCTGTTTTAGATCTCACTGGGTGACGGCAGGAGAAAAACTACGTCATCTGGAGTCCCAACCACTTATCACTCTTGTCCTAGATGGTCTCTAAACTTTGGAGCTGGTACCATCCTGTGCCACAGGGCTCACAGATGTCTTACCAGTGCCCACCTGAGAAGTCCTGCGTAGCATCATTCTGCTCCACACTTCCCTGCTCTTCCTCCGATGCTGCAGTCTTCCCATGTTTTGTGTCCACACTTCACACTTCTTCAGTCTCTGAAAGTCACTGGAAAAGTCTTATGAAACGGAGACCAGAAACAGGGAGCAGTCCAGATGTTCAGCAGGAGTACATCTTCTACAACCAAGGCTTACTGCTGTTTCCGTGTTGCAGAAGAAGTGTGGAGAAGGAGTCTGCTGACATGTTTTACTTCAACACCTTCATCCATGTGTTTATATCAATGCAGTAAGAATCATAAAATGTACAAATCACACTTTTGTTCCTTAACATTTTTAATATTCAGTCTCAAGCTTTGTGAATCACTGTAAATACTGTAAATAGTTGTTACTCATGAAAAATACATAAATATGCCAATTTCTTTAAAATAGCATAATTTTGGGAAAAATATCTATAATCCACTATCACTTTATAGTGTACAGTTAAAATGTTAATAGTTAAGTTTTTTTTTGTTTTTTAACTAGATATTGTAAATTACACTTGTTTTCCTTTCAATACAACTGAATCAATCCACAAATTAAATACAGGTCCTTCTCAAAAAATTAGCATATTGTGATAAAGGTCATTATTTTCCATAATGTAATGATAAAAATGAAACTTTCATATATTTCAGATTCATTGCACACCAACTGAAATATTTCAGGTCTTTAATTGTTTTAATACGGATGATTATGGCATACAGCCCATGAAAACCCAAAATGCCTGTCCCAAAAAATTAGCATATTTCATCCCACCAATGAAAGACAAGTGTTTTTAATACAAAAAACGCCAACCTTCAAATAATCATGTTTAGTTATGCACTCAATACTTGGTCGGGAATCCTTTTGCATGAATGACTGCTTCATTGGGGCCGAGATGGTGTAGAGGCAGGGCAGCCGGCTTGGGACCCGAGAGTCCCAGGTTCGATCCCCAGTCACTGCA
The DNA here is from genome assembly GCF_014905685.2 of Nematolebias whitei. Classification (NCBI taxonomy): domain Eukaryota; kingdom Metazoa; phylum Chordata; class Actinopteri; order Cyprinodontiformes; family Rivulidae; genus Nematolebias; species Nematolebias whitei. Next base: position 52,151,084 of record NC_056499.1, on the reverse strand, counting down.
CATCACGTGGCGTCTCTGGGCAGCACGTCTAATCCCCAAAATGTCCCCCGGGCGCTTTCAATAGCTGCCCACTGCACCACCTGGTGGTGGATGGGTTAAATGCAGAGACTAATTTCGCCATTGTATGGAAACATACAGTGCTGACATTGTGATGACATTATTATTATTATTATTATTCAATGCGGCGTGGCATGGAGGCAATCAGCCTGTGGCACTGCTGAGGTGTTATAGAGGCCCAGGATGCTTCGATAGCGGCCTTAAGCTCATCCAGAGTGTTGGGTCTTGCGTCACTCAACTTTCTCTTCACAATATCCCACAGGTTCTCTATGGGGTTCAGGTCAGGAGAGTTGGCAGGCCAATTGAGCACAGTAATACCATGGTCAGTAAACCATTTACCAGTGGTTTTGGCACTGTGAGCAGGTGTCAGGTCATGCTGAAAAATTAAATCTTCATCTCCATAAAGCTTTTCAGCAGATGGAAGCATGAAGTGCTCCAAAATCTCCTGATGGCTAGCTGCATTGACCCTGCCCTTGATAAAACACAGTGGACCAACACCAGCAGCTGACATGGCACCCCAGACCATCACTGACTGTGGGTGCTTCACACTGGACTTCTGGCATTTTGGCATTTCCTTCTCCCCAGTCTTCCTCCAGACTCTGGCACCTTGATTTCCGAATGACATGCAAAATTTGCTTCCATCCGAAAAAAGTACTTTGGACCACTGAGCAACAGTCCAGTGCTGCTTCTCTGTAGCCCAGGTCAGGAGCTTCTGCCGCTGTTTCTGGTTCAAAAGTGGCTTGACCTGGGGAATGCGGCACCTGTAGCCCATTTCCTGCACACGCCTGTGCACGGTGGCTTTGGATGTTTCTACTCCAGACTCAGTCTACTTCTTCCGCAGGTCCCCCAAGGTCTGGAATCGGCCCTTCTCCACAATCCTCCTCAGGGTCCGGTCACCTCTTCTCATTGTGCAGCGTTTTCTGACACACTTTTCCCTTCCCACAGACTTCCCACAGAGGTGCCTTGATATAGCACTCTGGGAACAGCCTATTCGTCCAGCAATTTCTTTCTGTGTCTTACCCTCTTGCTTGAGGGTGTCAATGATGGCCTTCTGGACAGCAGTCAGGTCGGCAGTCTTACCCATGATTGCGGTTTTGAGTAATGAACAAGGCTGGGAGTTTTTAAAAGCCTCAGAAATCTTTTGCAGGTGTTTAGAGTTACGTCGTTGATTCTGATGGTTAGGTTAATAGCTTGTTTAGAGAACCTTTTCGTGATATGCTAATTTTTTGGGACAGGCATTTTGGGTTTTCATGAGCTGTATGCCATAATCATCAATATTAAAACAATTAAAGACCTGAAATATTTCAGTTGGTGTGCAATGAATCTGAAATATATGAAAGTTTCATTTTTATCATTACATTATGGAAAATAATGACCTTTATCACAATATGCTAATTTTTTTAGAAGGACCTGTAAAAAAAACAGTACAGTATGCTGCTCAAGTGTGTGTTAATTGAAGAATGTTTAAAATAATTCAAAACCTTTAAATAACTAATTACATAACACTAGAACAATATGTAACAAGACTTACATGACAAGTTTATAATGTACCATCTTAATTTGATATTTACCTGTGGGTGGATGTGCCACCAGGTGAAGTGAGTTTCACGAGTTTCACGTGTACTCCAGTAGCAGCTTCAGCCTGGCTAGCTTTCTGTGAGAGGACAAGCTGCTGTTTCTGAGCCCTATAAAAACAGACTCCCTCATAGCTGGTGCGGTGAAATGATTCCAGGTGAAGAGAAAGGAACAGCTCAACTTTTAAAGCAGCTGGTGGATCCGCGGACAAAATCCTCCTGAGTGAAATGCCGGCTACATACAAGTGCTCCCTGGCTTTATGCAAAAGTCGGGACCCTCATCTCTTCTGATCACTTGGATCCACTGCCTCCTTTGGTCTGGGTACGTTGTGAAAAGCATGGTAGGACAGATATGGTTGTTTTCTTGCCCCACAAGAACAACCAGGAACTGAACAAAAAAAAAAAAAAACACGCTGAGACTGAGCCATTTTCGTCACAGTCTAATGCTAACGCTATAGGCACCGGAAGTTGTTTAACACCACATTCACTTTAAAACCCGGACGCATGAAAAAGGTCTTGTTATTTTTTGCTCGCTGTAGTCATTAACTACTAATCCATTCAGTCCCAAAAGAATAACAAAGGATGATCGACTAGCTATAATGTGGGGCAAAAATGATGCAGTTGACACTCTGGAGAAATATTATAGCCAGCGTTAACATGAGCACAACAAAAATGTTGTTTTACCCAGCAAGTACAATTGAAAATGAAATCAAATTTGCACACAACATACGTTGATAAACTTTTACATCAACCAGACTGACCTGATTTCCCCACTTCATCACATTATTGAGATATGCAGCCAACAGTCAGGAGAAACATGCACTGGGCTCACCGTTCTTCTTCTTCGTTCACCAGTCAGGTGTTCACTGACAAGCCCCTCCCAAAACCGGTAAAAACATGTAAATGAGAGTTGTCTCCATTCAGAGCCATTAGTACTGCAAATACTCATTTGATTAGTTTACAGTTCACATATTGTTTGGTAATGGTCCCGTCTTTTGCAAAATAACAAAAAGATTAGTAATAATAGTTTGACTTATTATGTAAAAGAAAAGTGTACCTAACTCTAACCCATCCTCAATTCACACCTTGGTCCTAAACCTAACCCCTAACCCACCACAGGCACTTCTTCTTATTCAGACATTTGGAAGAGATTTGTACTAAACCTAAAAAAGTTAACTGAGGAAGTCTCTCGGATGAGAGACAAAACGTTTCTACATTTTTTGTTGTTTTGCTTTGTTTTTTTTTCCGTTTTTTTTGAATGTCCAGAGGACCAGATTTAACTTTTTTAGATTTTTCTACCTGGATTATTGAGCATGCATCAGGATATTTGTACTAAACATTTCTGTGATCTGGTCACAAAGACATGTTTATTTTTAAGCTGCCCCTGATCGTTCAGAAATCACAGATGGAGCCACAGCCCGCCAGGACAAGCTTTGAGAAATAAAACGAGCTTCACAGAACCAACAGAGGCAGGGAGCAGAACTTAACTGGGTTGACATGGAGCACAGCACAATAAATGAGTGACAGACAACGCTCCGTAGCAGAATGAAGTGACTCAGTTTAGTGATTCTCTTTAGGATTAACTTTATTTTAAAACAAAATTTAAAGTTGCTGTATGTTCCTCCTGTAATACATCTGTTGGTTGTTTAATGCAGTGACCTGCTGCTCACACAAACCCTTCATCACAAGCTGTCCGTTTCACCTGTCGCTCATTTCACCTCTGTTACTACCTCGCGGCATGGCACAGAGGCCCATCAGGGATGGGTCGGCTTCAACTCCCCTCACTGCCTTGGTCTGTTCAGAAACCACACCGAGGTGGCCAGAAGGTGTCTGGCTCTTGATTTAGAGTGTTTTACGATCTGTTAGCAAACTATCTCATTGATCAAAAATGTCCATGCTCATTGATCCTCAGGAGGATTTGAATGAAACTCTTAGAAAGTAACAACTGGATGTAGTTATACAAACCAATAACTTCTGGAGTTGCATCAACTTTAGCAAACACTGAATGTCTCTAACTCTGTCAGTTTTAGAGGAACAAGGCTCATAATTAGTGTGGTAGTTGCTGAGAGTCATCCCCAACACATAGTTTGAATGCAAACTGGTCACATTTTGTTTCAAACTTTGACATGTGTAGTGAACTAGGCCTCCGACAACAATCTGTCTCTGAAGACCTTCATGGGACAGGAACTGTTATTTCATTGATTTGAATCCAGAAATACAAATTAGCTCATCAAGAGACTATTTAATTGTAGCCTGAATTAATCAATTGAAAGAACACTCTTCTTTTTTTACATTATCATTACTATTTTAGAATATCTTGATAATCAAAGTGTGTTTAGTTCATACCATTTCTAAATGTTGAAGTGAACCACTCATTTTAAATCAACTGTGAAACAGTATTAATGATTAGAAGTCAGAAATCAAGTTAAATGTCTATTTGCAAAGTAATTGTGCATTTTGATCTTCTTTCTGAATGAGGAGTAGTGATGTCGGTCAGAAGTCAGGGATGTCGGTCAAAAGTCAGAAAGCAAGTTATTAGAACGGAGTGTCTTGTTTTTAAACCTAGCAGAGAGTAAACAACTTCAACTGGCATCTGCATTTGTCTCACTTCGCCATAACATTCCTTTGTCTGTACTAAATGTTCGTAAACATTCCTGCTGTCTTTTTGACTCCTAATAACCCTCTGACATCACTGAAACACCGCCCCTGTTGGTTGTTTCAACCAATCAGGAAGTACCAAGTGACCGGAAGTGAGGACTCTTTAAAAAGTCAACACTTCCTGGAACTATTCAGTATTCCTAGTCTTTCACCGGAGTCTTCCACTTCTGAGTGGAACTTCGGACTCAATCTGCTTCAGTCTTCCTGGAGTCTTACTCAGTTTTCCTGAGTCTTTCTTGGGACTATGGAGTCTTCCTGAGAGTTCCTAAGGAACTTTCAGATTTAATCAATAGCGGATGGATTTGACCGTGAGACAAGGGTCCGTCCATCCCAGCGGAGTTACAGCGCCTCGCTGTGAACTCACCCTGGCGTAACGCCCTACAACTTCAAAGGAAGCTTGTTCTGTTGAACGGAGTAAAAACCACACGACTTCTGACAATGACCAGCCACCCTGACCGGAGACGCTGTAAAGGTAGCGTGCATAGGAACATCTAGGCCGGAGCTGATCCATCCATCTGCAAAGGTAAAGAGACGTCACGAGTTGTTACGCACTAAGTGGACCGGGGGTTTGAGCTGGTGTTGAAAGAAGCGTGCTAATTCTGGTCAACAAAACATACATCTTCCTTTATCCATCTTCCTTTTGAACTTATCTATTCTTTCCCTTAAACTTCTATTTTGCCAGTAATCTAGATGCCTCCATCAGTAATGTTCTGTTGTCTTGTTAATAAATCGTGCCAAGTTTATTAATCAGAAACAGATCAGCAAATCAATGTGTACATGTTTGATGTTAAATTTTTATTCTGTTAAATAAATGAAATGATAAATTTATTCTGATGGGTCAAAGAAAAAATGACATCTCATGTCACTGATTAAACAATCCTCATAGTTATCTCGGCCACATGGCATTCATTTAACTCGAAAAAGAAAGAATCTGTTGTATTTAAATAATTAATATTCTTTGGGCTTGAACTAGCTTTAAGAATAATTAATTAGTAGTGAAACTACAGCAAAGCTGTCCCCTACATTCACTACGTATTTGGTGGCTCGTACGCTTTCTAAAGAGATATAATTATGTGTGAATCGAGACCTGTGTTGTTGTGAAATAACGCGTCATGTTGGCATAAAAAGTCCGAGTTTTGACCTTGGTACAGACATGATTTACGGCTGTGGTGTTCAGAAAGATGCAGAATTACATCAATGTGTTCATTTTAAAGCTGAAATTGTCCATCTGTTTGTGTAACTAAGCTGTAAGCAGTGGGAATAACGCACGTGGGGCGTGGCGGTGCATTGAGCTGTTACTGAGAACTAGGAAGAAACTGTGCGTGAGTATTATGATAAAACTTTGGTAAGTTCGTATTTATTTAAATAAAAACTGTTTAATTAAATATAAGATCATTAAGAAAGTCCTAAATATTACTAACAAACTTTTTTGATTCAATCAAACAAACTGGACGAGGAGACTTTGGAAAGCCTGGAATCGTTTGTTGACGAGTGTTTTGACAGCTTGGTCATGGGTAAGCCTAAAGAAACATCCGGTGCTGCTAGCGATTCAGCTAACATCCCCACTGCTAAGCGGCATCGACAGGGAAGCTCAGACAGCGTTACGGCACCGTCTCCTGATAATTCAGGTTTAAAGGAGATATTGGAGTCAATTGACCAAAAGCTAACTAGCTTAGACGCCCGACTAGCGTTAGTAGAGATGTTGCATAAAGAGTTTCAAGGCCTCAGGGAGTCTTTGGAATTCAGTCAACAACAGGTAGCATTACTTGCTAGTGAAAATCAGGAGCTTAGAGGAACGGTCAAACAACTCACCGAGGAGATGACGCTGCTATCCGGGGATAATAAAAAATAAAAGAATCGATCCTGGATATCCAAGCCCGGAGCATGCGGGATAACCTCGTCTTCTCGGGAATACCGGAGCGAGCGGACGAGGTCCCTGAGGCCTCCGTCCGTGACTTCATTCAGAACCAGCTGAAGTTGCCGAGTGATGCGGTTAAATCCATCACTTTTCACCGGGTCCACCGCCTCGGAGGTAAGAAGCCTGGAAACAATCGGCCGCGGCCGATTGTAGCTAAGTTTGAGCATTATAAACAAAAAGAGCAAGTTAAAAGCCAAGGTAGAGAACTGCGTGACACGAACTTCAGCATGAACGACCAATTCCCTGCAGAAATTTTGAGTAGAAGGCGCGTTCTGTTCCCGATTAGGAAGAAAAATATAAACGAGGGCAGAAGAGCTGCTGTAGCTGTGGACAAACTTTACATCAATGGTCAGCTGTTTAGAGATCCAGAGGTTACTCCCTGGCTCTATTAGTAATATAAATAAGGTAAGTATGATTTTCAGTTGCTAATTTTACTTAAAATGTATTAGCAAGCATATATATTCATATTACTTACCAGATATTGTTGTGATTTTCTTATTTCTCCACCCGAGTTCTGTAGTAACCGCTTCAATCCTGCAGATATCAGTCAAATCATTGCACATTAAATACGACAATGGCACCTTTAAGTTTATGAATATTTAATAAGTAAAGTAACACAGAAGTAATAATGTTGTCACAGATTCACAAGTATAAACAGTGGGTTAGTTAAATGCAGTCGTTATTTTATCATATTAAAATGGATGCATCTCTTAATCTGAAACAATACAACCTGCTTTTATCTTTCTGCTCCAAGCTCTGTGTCTGCTGCGTCCCTCTGCTTCATTCTGCTGCTCGCACACTCACACACACACCAGGACAGGACTCTTCACTTCTCTTTGTCCCAGCAAAACAGGGCGTTCCTTCACACAGAATAACTAACTTTTTAGCGCGCTTTGAGTCTGTCTGCGTTCTGATTGGTCAGTAGCAAAAGTGGTTTACATCGTGTTACATTATATAAACAGGAAATGAAGAGCCTCTTCAAAGTAAAACAGGAAATGGGTCAATTTCAAAATAAAATAAGAATTAGGAGTCAGATTCTAAAAGGAACAAATATTATTCCACAACAATTCCCCCTTTCGACCTCAAAGAAAAAGAGGTCGACATCAAGTTGAAGAATATGCTTCTCTGCGCCGAAGTGGTTGAATCTCAAAATCAGTAAATTCATATCCTCTGCGCATTAGGAGCTGACGAGCTATCTCAGGGTCACGCTTCTCTAAAGTGGAAGTGATAAGACGTACTGACAGAGATCTCAGACAGGGAATACAACAACATCCACATGTGATTAAAATAGCTGCAAATACTGCAATGGACATTAACATGGACACAATCATCTGCTTCCAGGGGCCAAACACTTTGAAGAGCCATTCATCAAGAGGATTATCTACACCAGAGTGAGATTTCATCTCATTAGACAACGTTCTCAAACCTTCAAGTGCACGGGTCACTTTTCCATCAGGGGCAGTGTTATTAGGAATAAAACTACAACACAAGTCACCAAACATGCTACACACACCTCCTTTCTCAGCTAAAAGCATATCAAGCGCCATTCTGTTTTGCACAGCCATAAGAGAAGTCGGAGCTAGTTGCTCCGCTAAGCCCTGAACAGCGTCTCTGGTAAGGTTGGACAGACGCATGACATTGTAATGTATGTAATTTATTCGGTCAACATTTTTATTTGGTGTAATTGGGAAATATGCTGAAACAACAGGTAAATTTTCAAAACCTGTCGCAATCTGATCTACTAATTTGTGCTCATCAGGAACTCCCCTAGGGATTCCTATGGCATCAATATAAGTAGTCGAGCCCACAGTGGGGTCAAAATTATGAGTTGAACGTCTCTTCCTGATGGGAGAGATGGAGGTGTCATTTAAAACTTCCAAACGAGGGCCAATCAAGGTTAACGATGCAGCTAAGCGTACTAATGCACACAATCCCACAGAATCCTGAGGGATATGTGTTAGTAAACGTCTACCACCACAATAATAATACAGGTCAGCGCGAGCCACCTTACCCACACGAGTGTTGTCAGAGACATTTTGTTGCGTGATATTACACCATTCATTCTGAATTTGTCCTAAGGCAACTTTTTTGTTTGCAGTTGAGGTGTAATTAAAACAGTAATAGTCGAATCGTTCTACCGGAGCAAACGAGCCTAATTTGGTTATATTAGAAATAATTGGGAATAGCTGAGCTAATGTAGTGCAATTCTTAGTATATCTTCTCATAGTCAAACTTAACATGCAATGAAATCCCCAAGCGTCCTCTAGGTGTAATGGAGCTGGCTGGGTGTACAAATTTGGTCTAGCTGCAGCACAAGCTACACACTCAGACAAAGAAGCCTGCCTAGCAGCCTCAGCGAGCCAAGCTAACCAAATATTAGAGTCAGTATAACCAGTGGACATAGCAATCACATCCACAGGGGTTAAGCTGGTATAGTCAACACTATCAATTCGCATAGGCATTGGAAACGATGACTCCTGGGTCGGAGGAGGAGTTGGGTCTTGGGCTGGCAACTCTGTAAGAGCAAGTTGTAACACCCGGAAAGGGTCCTTGCCAGTGACATCTGCGGCTACAAGCACATAAATGGGTTCCGTCACCAAGGTGTAGATCATCTCACGCTTTGTGCTGGTTAACTTATTCCAAGTTCGAACATACTCAAAGGACAATAACAAGTGTCTGTTATTTTTTGCCAAGGTGGCATGTGCCCTCCACCAATCTCTGTAATTAGTCAGATGTCCAGACATATCAGGTTTCTATGATCCCGAATACAACGTGACATAATTCCACTCAGGACACCAGAAACATTTGGATGGATTGGGACATGGACAAATATAAAAGGCTGCATTCGCAATACGGTAATCCGTACAATAAAACATGTCACAGATTGGCAGGCTTAGGGTCGTGGTGGTGTCTTTGGGATACTCTACTTTCAGCACCGGAAGGCCATACGCATCTTTCATGACTGTGTGTGGTGTCACACTCCTTCTTACCCTGCCTGTTTCACCAGTCTGCTCACACTCTGGTAAACCGGGAATGATGCAGAAATATTCAAAAGAGAAAATGAGTGACAACACTATGGATGACAAAGCACCTATCCCTATCACAACGTACTTTGATGACCACCGCATTTTGATCTTGTAAACTGAAACTGTACTCAATTAATGAAGATGTCTCGCACAGCAACCTCCACAGCAGACAGCCAGTCAAGCCGTTCCTTTAACACAAAATGAATACAAAATAACACTCTGTTAATATACTGCTTATAATTGATTATAGATATTTCTTTTTAACGTTACAAACTGAATATACTTAATACTTTCAAGCTAAGTAAATAAATGGATGCGCTCTAAATCAAGACTGCAATTAAAAGATAAGAGACAAATGGTTAGTACACATGTCATACAATATTGTTACAATCACAAGTACTCAGGGCATACCCTGGGGTGCTCAGAGACCGATCCTCCTATGTCTCCGAGTGTTCTTCATGAAGTGTGAGACTCTAAGATGTCGTGTTTTTGTCGTATCTAGGTGTCTGTATTAAATGTGGATTTTCCAGCACCCAGTGACCCACTCAAACAAAGTCCTTCAGGGCCCGCACGCAACTTTACCAGGCTGCTTCGGTCTACAAGACATGAATGTCCAGTTTTACGACTTTAGATGGTTTCTGCCAGCTCCCTCGCTCTTCCTGGCTCTGAGGCAGGCGCACACTGGCTCCAGTGGTACCAAACGTCCCCCTTTCCTCTGAGGCGGACTGCGTGGGACGTTCGCTCTGTAACCTGATAGGGGCCCGTCCACCTGGGCTCCTGCCACTTCCTTTTAATGACCCTCAGCAAGACCCACTCCGCGGTGGGGAGACCAGGTTCCTCTGGTCTTTCTGTTAGGCTCTGTTTGTGGTGAACCTGCTGAGTAAAGTTAGACACTAATGCTTTTAACTCATCAAAGTATACCTTATGGTCCATTTTACGGTCCTCCTCACTGGTCAGTGAGCATACGGTTGGTCCTGGAAAGGGTCTTCCTGTAGTTAACTCATAGGGAGAAAAGCCAGTTCCATTATTAACAGAAGTTCTCACGCTCATTAGAGCAATTGGTAAAGCATCAACCCAGTTCAATTTAGTCTGTGCACAGATTTTGCCCAATTTTTGTTTTATGTTCTGGTTCATCCTTTCTACCTTCCCTTGAGATTGAGGATGATACACGGTTCCAAAAGCATGTTTTAGGCCTAACATTTTTTCCACAGCCTGCAGATCTGTGTTTTTAAAATGTGTGCCATTGTCTGATCTTATTTTTGTTGGAAAACCGTGTCTGGGGATGTAATGGTTAATCAGAAACTTCACCACTGTTTTGCTGTCTTCTCTTCTTGCAGGTATGGCTTCTGGCCACCCTGTAAATGCGTCAACACACATCAATACATATCTGAACCCTTTAACAGGTTCCAACATATCAGTGTAATCTAGAATCACCTCCTGTCCCGGTCGGTGCAGGAGAGGAAAATAACCTCGTTCAGGTTTTACTGTAGGCCGAATGTTGTACTTTAAACAAACAGTACAGGTGTCAACATATGCTGTTACCATATCTTTCAGATGCGGGTGTGACCATTGTCGAAGATTTCTTAACATTTGTCTGCATCCCACGTGTGCTAATCCATGTGCTTCCTGAAACACTGCCTGTTTTAAAGTCATAGGCAAGATCCACTTCTGATTCGGTCCTACCCACACTTTAAATTCACCTATTTTCTGACCTCCTCTGTTAAACCATAATGTCCTTTCCTCTGGGGAAGCTGTAGCTTGAGCCTCTGCTACAGTTTTCTCATCCCACTGATTCACTTTCTGACATTCCTCTTCCACTGTCACCATCTGGACTCTTGGCAAATAGCCAGCAGCTATCTTAGCTGCTCTGTCAGCTTGCCTGTTTCCTTCCGCTGTGTCTGATTGTGTAACATCATGACCTTTGCACTTCACAACCGCCACTTTTGCTGGCCACATCAAACTGTCAGCTAAATCCTTAATGAGTTCCTCATGTTTAATTGGTTTGTTACCTGCTGTTCGGAAACCTGCTCTTTTCCACTGTGGTAATTGTACATGAATTACACCATACACATATGCTGAGTCTGTGTACACTGTAACCTCTTTTCCTTTGCTCAATTTCAAAGCCTCAACGACTGCCTGAATTTCAGCTTTTTGAGCTGACTGATGACCTTCTAGCTGCCCTGAGCTCAGTACCTCATACTCAACACCATTCTGCTGTACCACAGCAAATCCTGATCTCAAAGACCCATCCTCACACCTGAAGCAGCAACCATCTGTGTAAAGTACATTTGAATGTGGTATGAGTTCAGTCTGTAAATCAGGTCTAATGCGTTCCTCCATGTACACTTTTTGCACACAATCATGTGCTTGTGTTGTTTGCATACCATCTGCCATGTTTATGCCTTGATGCAGGAACAATAAATTCGGTTCTGATAGGATGTTGCTCATGCGTCTTTGCTTTAAGGATGTCATTGTAAAGAGCTCAGAATTAACATACGCTACTATGTTGTGTGTCGTTAGTATGTGTAATGGGTGTCCCATGACAATATGTGCTGTTTTTGAAACAATCCTTGCCAGACCTGCTGCTGCCTGTGTACATGTTGGATGATGCTTCTCAGTACCATCCAACATCACACTTGCGTACATCAACACCTGTCTACCACCCCCCTTTTTCTGAAACAGAACACCATTAACAGTGTTTTCTGCTTCAGAAACGTCAAGAAAAAACGGGGCTGAGTAATCAGGCAAAGCCAAATCAGCTGCTCTAGACAAGAGTTGCTTCAAATTAATAAACACATGTTCTGCATCTGTGTTCCACACAAGTTTTGCTTTAAGGTTTCTGTTACCTTGATCTTTTACCATCTGTCTGAGTGGAGTGGTGAGTTCACTATAATCAGGTATATAGTGTCTGCTGTACCCAGTTAAACCTAAAAAGGATAACATGTCTTGTACAGTGGTGGGTTTTGGATGATGTAGTATAGACGCCCTGTGTTCTGGCGATAGTGTTGTACCTTTAGCAGAGACCATCCTACCGAGGAAAGAGACTTGTGTACGAACTGCTTGAAGTTTAGATTTACTAACTTTAAAACCTGCATCATGCAGGTGAAGCAGGACAGCCTGAGTGGCTGTAAGACAGTCATGTACTGTTTCAGAGGCTATCAACAAATCATCAACATATTGAACCAAAGTGGTGCCTCTGGGGAGTGGAAGCTGTTCAAGAATGTTCTTTAAAACATGATTGAAAATGCCTGGCGATAATGCAAAACCCTGAGGCAAGCGAGTGTATCTATACTGACAACCGTTAAATGTGAATGAGAAAATGTCACGCAGGTCCTCTGATAAGGGCAGGCAATAAAAGGCGTTAGCCAAATCAATGCAGGTCATCCACTTCTGGTTTGGTGTCAGTTGGGTCAGTGCAACATAGGGATTTGGTACTGGTAACGCAGGTGTCTTAAGTATGGCGTTGATCGACCTAAGATCATGTACCATTCTGTACTTTCCAGTCCCCGCCTTCTCAACAGGTAGAATGGGAGTATTCCAGTCTGAATGTGAGTGTTCGAGGACCCCTGCTTTCAGCAACCCTTGGACCGTGTCAGTCAAACCTTGTTCAGCCTCAGGTCTATGAGAATACTGATACAACCATATAGGTTCGTTGTGGGTCAGTTCAAAAGAGATTGGGAGGCATTTAACATGACCTACATCCTCAGGTCCCTGAGACCAGAGAGATGCAGGAAGTGTGTCTAACATCTGAGGAACATCTGAATGGTCAGTTTTTTCTCTGCCATGGTCTCTGGAGATCACCTCATGTTCTAGCTTACCTACATCATGTACAGCTAAGTCAATGCTATAACAGTCGGTTGATGACGAGTAAACGAGCTGAGGTATTTGTGTTGGGACCCAATCAGTGGCAGAGACAGCAGCTTTCACCATTGGGCCCAAATCTTTAGCTTGATGTGTGGGAGCTAAAGCTAACGAGACGTGTGGGATCGCTTCAGACGACATCATGTACCACTCCAGTTGAGATGGTGTGAGGTTGACGTGAGAAGCTACGCCTTGTGGACCAACTATGAGCCGGTCTGATATTAATGGCCACTCAGTGTCCTGCAAGTGCTGAGCAAAATGCTCCCTGTAACAATCGTCAGAATCACGGTCATAAAAAAGAGTTACATGTAAAGGATCTAGAGGTGGGACATAGGGACGCAGAGCATCAAGCCATGGCTTCCACAACAAGTAAGCAGAGCAAAGTCCTGTGTGTTCAGGTGTCTCTGGGCGCAGCAACGCCCAGTAAATGTCAGCTACTTCCTCATGTATCGGCTGTACCAAGCACTGTGATGACAAAGAGGAGGAAGAAGCAGAACAAGTCCAGGTCACACCACTTGGTAAGGTAACACGTAAACCAGTTTGTTCACACATTATTGTTGCACCAAGTTTCTTTAACAAGTCTCTTCCAAGCAGGTTGACAGGTACACGTGTGGACAAAACAAATGGATGTGTCACTGTTTGAAGTCCTGCTGTTACTACGAGAGGTTCAGTTAGAGACAGTTTTTGTTGCACCCCAGCGAAACCTATCACAGACACAGTGTCCGCACTGGCATGTTCATCAAATCCCTGCTCATTGAGGGTTGAATATGTAGCTCTAGTGTCCACGAGGAATGATAGATCTTTATTCATGACCCTCATTTTCACCATAGGGTCTGCTCCTCCCCCTATGGTGTGATTACTCTGTGGGGTGTGTCATTGCTGGTAGTATCCACCTGGTGGCGCCCAAGATGGATCCTGCTGGCCAGAGGTAGGTGCCGGTGGCGCCATCTGGTGGTTAGGAGCTGAGTAGTGATGTGCTCCTCCTCTTTGGGCGTTGGCCTGCTTGTGATAACAATCTCTTGCCCAATGACCCGGTCTGTGACAGTAACGGCAAACATCTGTTGCTCTGCCTCCCTGCGTGTAACCCCGACCGAAACCTCTGCCCCGAGACCCCCCTCTTTCTCCCCACTGCCCTCTTGACCGTCCCCGAGGGTATACAACAGGAAGCGGGGGTTGGGCAGTTACAGGACACTGATAAGCAGTATCAGAACACTGAAACACAGTGTCAGCTTGTACCATCTGTTTTGAATCTTTCTTAGTTTGAACTACATCCCTAGCCTGTTTCAATTGTAGCTTTAAGAGCTGCGTTTGCATATCTTTCAGTTCAGAGGAAGTTTTAGTCTCCTCATCAGCCACACATTGCAGATGATGAATAAGATGCCTTTCCCACTGGGCAGCATCTGCTGTGGGTAAATCAGGGTTAAGTTTCATTGCCTTACTGACTGCTGCGGGCACACCATCCAATATTGCTTGTCTAAAAAAATACTTTTGATTTTCCCCTTGAGCATGGCAGTAAGTTCTGTCATACCAATCTTGTTTACACACATCTAAATATGTAGTGGGGTTTTGACCAGGCTTCCAGGTGAACTTAGGAACCCCTGTACCTTCTGGAAGGGGATAAGCCTGTCTGAGAGCGGCGGCAAGTCTCTGATACTCCAACAACATGCAAGTTGAGTCAGGTATGTTACGATTCCACCCAGCAGCCCTCTCTATCTCATCCATCCTAGTAGAAGTTACACACCTTCCCAATAGTGCCCTCATGTCTCCCACAGCTAAATTAATACCTTTAGTTAAGGAGTCCACTACGTTTAACCACTTACTTCCTCCTTCTGTGAGGGGAGGGAGTTTGTCTACTAACGCCTGCACATCACCTAACGCAAGAGGTTTATAACGTATCTGATTTCCTGCCTGCAGAAGAGGAAATGAACCAGTACTTAACAATGGATCCACGCTTTCAACAGGGTTAGAAGCGTGATCTGGTGGTGGAAGAGCTGCCGACAAATCAGAAGTAATTCGTATTGCTTGTGGCCAAAAAGGATTCTGTACATGTGTCTGAGACGGGGCAGGCAATTGGTGAGTACAGGTGAGCGGGTTTTGAGACAATCCTGCACGATTCCTCCAACCCTGCAAACCCACAAGCAGGCCCTCTCCATCATGAAAGCTGTCAGAGGGAGGTGCTGAGGATGCAAGGATTGAAGAAGTGTGCAAATCAGGGTGTCCTGAGGGATTAACAGACTGACT
>NC_056499.1:52134474-52135649 GCF_014905685.2 Nematolebias whitei | reverse complement strand
TACATATATATATATACATATATATACATATATATGTATATGCAGAACCAGGCTAAGGACAAGTAGCCATCCTTTTCGACCAGCTGGGTTTGAGAGAACAGGAAGGAGAAACAAACAGTATGGCAGGACCAGAATGGAGGCGAGCAGGATTTTCTCTAAGAGGAAATGTAAAAACCATGTTAATATAGAAATAATTTCAAATGCAAACTATTTGTAACCCACATGAAACCCTGGGCTACTAAACCCATATCTGTAATTTAGGCTGTAATACCAGGAATGTCCAGCAGAGGGCACTCAGTCTTTACTGGGTTGAATTTAACCAATGTGGTTTGGTCATTTTTCCCTTTTTTCTGATGCATGCTCTTTACACGTGCACTGACCAACCAAACTGTGGACCTTACAACCAGTCTATGAGTGACAGAAGTGACCACTCATTGAGAATTATCTGTGGAAATCCCAGTGAGAGACCAATGTGACAGCTTGTTGGGTAATATTTGTGGAAATCCCGATTGGTTTTATAGTGACTCTGGATTCTTTGATCGTGACAGCGAGCTGAGCCCATGCGAACTGTGAACAGGTGTAAATGGTGTGGCCAGCCGTGACATTATTTCGCAGAAGAATCTTCACAATCCAAAAAATCCATCTTGGGTTACAGATAAGATTCCATAGACAACACTACCCAGGTAACACCGTTGCTAAAGAACTGAACTTATTCTTATTTAATTTTTTCATAAAAGGGAAAGAGCTCTATTTAATTTTGATTGTATTTTATTTTCCCTACATTTGTAAATAAAGTTGTTCCTAAATGCTTGTTGGAAGCAATAAAAAAATCAGTTCGGTATTCGGTTGGTGTGACATTACTCTTGGCGGAACCTAGTAGATGTTTAGTGCCTGTTCCCTACTGGTCCACTTCAAGTGCGCTACATATTCATTTGATGAAATGAGGTCAATTTGTCCTCCAGTCGTCCAACCCTAACAAGTCAACCCTAACTATAGGATTTATCAAAAAGGAAAGTCTTAAGCCCACTCTTAAAATTGGACAATGTGTCAGCCTCACGAACAGAAACTGGATGTCATGGTCAGTGGCCCCCGCTGACCTGGATTTTACATATATATATATACATATATATATACATACATACATACATACATACATACATACATACATACATACA
>NC_056499.1:52133871-52134374 GCF_014905685.2 Nematolebias whitei | reverse complement strand
GTAAGTCCTCTATTCCTGTGAGGGTGTTTATTGACTCTGGGGCCGACACCAAATTCATGGATTATAGTTTTGCCATTAAAGCTGGTATCAATATTCTCGAGTCGTCCAAAGAACACTCCGTGGTGGCCCTAGACGGTCACCCTCTGAACTCTTCATCGCAGATTACCGAACCTGTAACTCTTCATTTGGGGGGGAACCATAAAGAATCCATCAGTTTCCTTGTCATTACTTCCCCCCCAGTCACCGGTGGTTTTAGGTGCCACCTGGCTCCAGAGACATAACTCTCATATTGACTGGAGAAAGGGAGAGATCCTGGGTTGGGCAGAGGAATGTTTATCCTCCTGCCTCATGGACGCTGTGGTAGTCCAAGACTCTGTTTAAAGTTCTGTGGAGTTTTATCCTGATCTCTCAAAGGTTCCCACTGAGTATCACGATCTGAAAGAGGTTTTTAATAAGGTTCGGGCAACATCTCTCCCTCCTCATCGACCATATGACTGTCCCAT
>NC_056499.1:52132611-52133771 GCF_014905685.2 Nematolebias whitei | reverse complement strand
CCTGGCTCTTCACCCCCTAGGGGTGCTCTTTATTCTCTCTCAGTTCCCGAACAACAATCCATGAGGGACTACATCCACGAGTCCCTTCAGGCAGGCATCATCAGGCCCTCCGTCTCTCCGGCCGTGGCAGGGTTCTTCTTTGTCGGGAAGAAGGACGGCTCACTTCGTCCATGCATTGATTACCGTGGACTAAATAAAATCACTGTAAAGAACAAATATCCATTACCCCTTATGAACTCTGCATTTGACCTCCTGCAAGGGGCTAAGATTTTCACTAAACTCGATCTCCGCAATGCTTACCATTTAGTTCTAATACGTGAGGGCGATGAGTGGAAGACCTCTTTCAATACCCCCACAGGACATTATGAATATCTTGTCATGCCTTTCGGGTTAACCAATGCACCAGCAGTTTTTCAAAGTTTGGTCAACGATGTTTTAAGAGATATGGTTAATCAATTTGTTTTTGTTTATTTAGATGGCATTCTTATTTTTTCCAAAGATCTCCCCTCTCACCATAAACAAGTTTGCACTGTCCTTACCCATCTTCTTCAGAACGGTTTTTTCATCAAGGCCAAGAAATGTGATTTCCATGTCTCCACCACAGCTTTTCTTGGTTTTGTCATTTCTCCTGATAAGATGGAGATGGACTGTAATAAGATTGTGGCGGTCGTGGATTGGCCGACCCCCAAGGACCGTAAACAACTCCAGCGGTTCTTGGGGTTCGCTAATTTTTACCGTAGATTCATTAAAGGTTACAGTCTCATCTCCAAACCCCTCCACTCACTCACTTCCACTAAGTCACGCTTCGTTTGGTCCCTGGTTGCTGAAGAAGCTTTTAACAAACTCAAAATCCTTTTCTCTTCCGCCCCCATTCTCCAGGCCCCTAACCCTGAGGAACCCTTTGTCGTGGAGGTGGATGCCTCCAGCACAGGGGTGGGGGCCATACTCAGTCAGTGCAGTAAGACGGGTCGTCTCCATCCCTGTGCTTTCTTTTCTAGGAGCCTGTCGGCGGCTTAACGCAACTACGATGTGGGGGATCGGGAGTTGCTGGCCGTCAAGCTCGCTTTGGAGGAGTGGCATCACTGGCTGAAGGGCTCCAGATTTCCCTTCCAAGTGTGGACAGACCACAAAAATCTGGAGTATCTCAGGTCGGCACGCCG
>NC_056499.1:52123891-52132511 GCF_014905685.2 Nematolebias whitei | reverse complement strand
GTTTTCATTTTACTTTGTCCTATCGTCCAGGAGAGAAAAATACCAAGCCAGACGCCCTATCCCGCCTTGCTGAGGATGTCTCTTCTTCTCCCTTGGAGGAGGAGAGTTTCATTCTACCCGAAGCTACCCGCCTGGCCATGACTCGTCTCGAGGATAACTTGAGAGCCTCCTGTCGGTCTCATCCTCCTCCTCCCTACTGTCCTGACAACCATCTGTTTGTTCCCCCAGAAATGATTAATAAAGTCCTTGAGTTTTGCCATTTGTCCCGTTTATTTTGCCACCCGGGTCTTACTAAGACTCTCTCTGTGGTTCGGTCACAGTTCTGGTGGGATTCCTTGTTTAAAGACGTCCAGTCTTTCGTCCGCTCCTGTCCCCTGTGTTCACAGTCCAAGATGTCCAGGCGTCCTCCTGCTGGACTGCTTCGCCCTCTCCCCTGTCCTAAACGTCCTTGGTCCCACATTGGGATGGATTTTATAACCGGTCTCCCGGACTCTGAAGGTCATTCGGTCATTCTTACGGTCGTGGACCGTTTCTCTAAGATGACCCATGTAGTGGACTAGGCCTACGTCGAAACCAAGTCTAAGGTCAAAACTCTTGACCTTTAGAACCTTGTGGGACAGGAACTGTCATTTCATGTATTTGAATACATAAATACAGGTTCACCCATCCTGAGACTTTCTTTCTTGAAGATTCAAGTGAAAAGAACACTCTCTTTTTATTATCATTACTATTGTTCAAATGTTGATAATCAAAGTGTCTTAGTTCAAACCATTTTAGATGTTGCAGTGAACTAATCAATTTTATTAACTGAGTAATGATTTTTATTCTCATGCAGTTAGAACTCATGTTAAAAGCTGTTACAGAGTAATTATGCATTTTTCTGATTTCTGCTTTTGAATGAGCAAGTGTGTGCGTTTACAAGGTTACAGTCAAACGAAAAACAAGTTGTTATGTTAAAACTGTCATGTTTTAGAATCCTCTCAGACGTAAGTAGAGATGTTTTGCACCTGTTTCCTGAAACACGCCAAAACAAAAACCCTCTCGGTCTGTGAGAACATTTCTGATCTGTCTCATAACAATTCTCGCTGTCTCTAACCTCTTACGTCACAAAACCCACCCCGTCTGGTCGTTTCTGACCAATGAACAAATCCCAAAAAGTGAACCGGGAAAGAGTCTTTAAAATGTCAGTACTTCCTGGTCTACACAGAGTTGGAGAGTGGTCAGACTTCTAGAGTTTTTGGAGAGTTCGAGAGTGCTGGAGAGTTTTCTGCTGGTTCTGTTCGAGTTCTGTCGGAGACGGGATGATCTTGACATGACAAAAAGCTCTTCCGAGTTCCATGGGATTATAACTTTCACTAGCCACTACTTCTGACGAGCTACAGCCACCATCAGGAGACGCTGGACAGGTAGCGTTAACGGAATTCCATATCTGCTGATGAATCTTCAGAAAGGTAATGGATCAAGTTTCCTACCAAGCGTACCGAAGGAGAGCTGGGCTTCTGATGGAGAGTGTCGGTTCTGGTGAACATTCCTCCCCTCCCATTCAATCTTACTCCCTTTAACTTCTTTCATCTTTAACTTTCTATCAAGTAGAAATTCTCCCAGATATTTAGAAATGTCTGTGTAAAGTGCTTATTCACATCCGTGTGGGTAAAAGATCATAGTTGTACAGTTTATAAATGTCTGTGGTGCAGCAACGGAAAAATCATGGCCGTATGATTTTTCCTGATTGATTGCTTATATTGTTATTTTCATAATTTGCCAAATTAATGTAAATGTTTGATGTTAAATTTGATTATGTAAATAAATGACCGCATTCATTTTGATGGGTCAAATATAAATGACGTCTCACTTTGCATTTCCTTAAGTTCAATGCACGTTTTATTCAGTCCAGAAAAATGAGGAACCCGCGTTAAATGATGAATATATCCCAGCATCTGTTCATCTACACCCACCTGGTTCCCCTTCCCAAACTGCCCTCTTCTAAAGAGCTTGCTCACATCATGGCCCGAGAAGTCTTTAGACTCCACGGGCTTCCCCTGGACACTTTTGGAGGGAGTTTTGCAGCCTATTAGGCATCTCCATCAGTCTCTCTTCAGGGTTTCATCCCGAGACTGATGGTCAGACTGAAAGAGCCAACCAGGAGGCGGAGAGTAAATTACGCCTCTTGTGTCACAAGGACCCCGACAAATGGTCCCTTGCTATGCCCTGGGTTGAGCACGCACTCAATTCCCTCCCCTCCTCCGCCACTGGTCTCTCCCCTTTTTATGTTGTTTTTGGTTTTCAACCCCCGGTTTTTTTCCCTCCAGGAGCGTGAGGCTGTGGTTCCCTCTGCTCACCTGACGGCTCTCAAATGCCAGAGGGCCTGGAGGAGAGCCAGACGAGCCCTACTGAAAACTACGGCGATTTATATTAAGAAAGCTGATTGCCGTAGATCTTGTCAACCCACCTATAAGGTGGGCCAAAACGTCTGGCTCTCCACCAAGAACCTTCCCCTCAAGGCCCAGTCTCGCAAACTCGCTCCCCGTTTTATTGGTCCTTTTCCCATCTCCAAGATTATCAATCCAGTCTCTGTACGTCTCACCCTACCCAAGTCCTTTCATGTGCACCCCACTTTTCACGTCTCCTGCGTTAAACCCGTCATCTCATCCAAATTTCACCCTTCAGTTCGCTCCCCCCCACCCGCCCGCCTGATTGACGGGTCTCCTGCCTACATGGTCCATTGCCGCCTCCGTTCTAGGAGGAGGGGTCGCGGCATCCAGTATCTGGTCGACTGGGAGGGTTATGGCCCTGAGGAACGCTCCTGGGTTCCTTCTCGCCCAAATCTTGGACAAATCCCTCATCACTGCCTTCCACGCCAATCATCCGGACCAACCAGGTGCTTTGAGGTGGGGATATATCACGATTCACGCCTGTCTGATTTAAATTCTTTTCACTCTGTTCACTGCTTGGTGTCTGTGGACTCTTTTTCTTTTCTATCTTTCTCTTGTTACTCATTTTTCTTGGTTTTCAGACTTCCTTCTCTGCAGCACTCTTATCTCCTCTCTGCTGGCTGCATGTGACTTTAAGTTTGTCTTCTCCTCACCACACTCCACACTGATTACTTCTCATTAGCTGCACCTGTTGCTGCACCCTTTATAAACCTGACTGGCACACCAGATGGTCAAAAACAGTTTACCTGCAAGTAGTTATCCCGCGCTTCTGTCTCCTGATTCCTTCATAATCTCCTGTTCCTTCATAGTTTCTCTCCTGCCTAGTTTGTTTGCCTGCCCTGCTCCTGTCCCTCTTCCTGGTCTTTATATCCTCACCTCCTCGTGCTGCTTCATGGTTTTGGACTCCTGCTCGCCTGACTTCGCCTCCAGCCTGCTCCTCATCGGATCTACGTCTCCTCTCACCGGTTTTCGACTCACGCCTGCCTCACACTGTCTTCTCGCCTGCTCCTGTTTGGTACCGTCTTTTTCCTGCGCTCTGGTAACAACCCTCGCCTGTCTGACCTCGACATCTGCCTCACGTTGCTGGTCCAACGCCGTTGTGGTTCAACACCTCATCACCATCCACCCATTCTCGGTCTCTTCGCTGCAGCCGGCTGACTCCTCTCACCAGGATCACCCCTCCTGCAGTGAATCCATCCAGCTGGAACGACTCCTCTCTTCTGAGCCCCCTTCAACCAGAGAAACGGTTAGTGGTTACCTTTCTCAGACATTTGCTCTCGCTTCTGTCTCCTGCCTGGCCACTAACCGTTCTCTTCCCGCCTACAGACTCATTCCAGCCTTTGACCCAGTGATCGACACCAGAACCAGACTCACTTTTGAGAAACGAGGGCTTCTACAATAAATTTTGTAATCTAAGTCTCTCTGTTGTGGTGGTTTTGGTTCAGAGTTGAAGGGGTTCGTTACACCTTTAAAGAGTTTAAATAAATAAAAAAGTGATAAATAAGATAAATAAGGTGGTTGATTTTTTTTTTTACCTTAAGAAGCATAAATGTTCATAAATGTAAAACATGATACAAGGGCTAAATGCATATTTTAAACATAAATATTCACATTTTTTGGCACTTGTCTTTATCAGTATCACTATAACATTTCTTCAAGGTGGGAGCCACAGTGATTGACAGGTGCCCTGCAACAGAAACCAAGTCAGGTCAAAATATTTTAATATGGGGTGAATCTTAGTAACTTGATCAAATTTAAACAATGCAACACAAGCTGATTTGATTCCAGGCTGAGGGTCATTCCCTGCAGTTGGTCCTTGGTAAACTGTCCCAATTACTATCTACACCATCTTGAGGGGCCAAATCCAGAAAACTGTACATGCAGCCCTCCCACTCAATTCCAGTATTAGCTTTTAGAAAACAGACGATGTGCTTTTTTTAAATCCTTCTGTACAGGAGGTGAATTGATGAGGGACTACAGAAATGAGCAATCTAACCACATTCATTCAACCTTTATTTAGACAGGTAAATCCCATTGAGCCTCGAGGACTCATTTACAAGAGAGACCTGATTTCAACAAAGAATGATGACAACAATGGACAACAGCAACAACAATAAACAATTATAAAAAGTCATACTGCAGTTTTTTTTTTTTACAAATAGGATGGCTAAAAGAAAAAGGTAACAAAAAAACAGCTAGATTCTAAGGCGAATGTAGAAAACTAAAAGCAGGAACATGTCTGCGTTGGTCCCTGCCAAGAGTCGAACAGGTTCTTAAAGACACTTAGAGAGGTCAAGGTCGAGAGCTTCAAATCTTTTTGTAAGACATTCCAGGAAACAGGAGCGGAGTAGGAGAAGGCCCTTTTTCCTAGTTCAGTCCTCATTGAGGGAACGCTGCAGGTAATAATGTCCTGAGAGCGCACTCCGTAGCTGCACTCACGCAGAGACATGTAGGAGGAGATGTATGAAGGCAGCAGACCAAGAAGTGATTTAAAGATGAAAATGTACCAGTGAGAGAGTCTGCGTGAAGTTAATGATGTCCAGTTAACCAGTGAATACAGGGTGCAGTGGTGGGTACGATAATCACAGCCAGTTAGACATGATATAGACCATGATAGACAGCATCCAACATCTGCAGGGTTCTTGTAGGAGCATTCATGTAAATAATGTCACCGTAATCAATGGAGGGAAGGAAAGTCACAGATCCAAGGCATTTCCTAGTGTTCAAGGTTAGACAGGATCTGTTTCTGAAAAAGAAACCCAGTTTAACTTTCAGTTTCTTTACCAAGTTTTCCACATGCAGCTTAAAAGAGAGATGCGAGTCGACCAAGATACCCAAATATTTATAGGAATCAACAAACTCAATCGGGACACCATTTGAGGATAAAATCGGAGGAAGACCTGCTGGGACCAACTTCCTATTTGAAAAAAGCATCCCTTTGGTTTTGTTGGCATTTAGGCCAAGTTTGAGGCGGAACAAATCTGTCTGGATGTTATTGAAGGCAGATTTCAAAAGCTGGAAAGCCTTACCAACAGTTTTAGCTCGACAACAAACAACTGTGTCATCAGCATAGAAATGTATGGATGAATTAGGGACGTTTTTACCTACATTACATATGAAGATTGTAAAGAGGGTAGGTCCTAAGACTGAGCCTTGTGGTACACCATTGTTGACTGTTAAATAACTGGAGGAAGTACCATTATGTTGAACACATTGCCTCCGGTCTGAGAGATAGTTAGAGAACCAACCAATGGTGTGATCTGAGAAACCGAATTCTGAGAGCTTATGACAAGATGTTATGATCCACAGTGTCAAAAGCTTTAGACAGGTCTAAGAAAAGTGCAGCACAATAATCCTTAGCATCCAGTGCTTCAACAATGTCATTAAGAACCTTCAGTGAAGCAGTGGTTGTGCTGTGTTCTTCCTGAAACCAGATTGATGGGGAGATAAAATGTTAAATGAGTCCAGGTAACTTTTGATTTGAGAGTTTATCAGTTTTTCTAGAACCTTGGCTAAAATGCAGAGTTTAGAGATTGGTCGATAGTTGTTCAGTGAGGTGGGGTCACCTCCCTTCAGCAAAGGAAGAACAAAGGCTGTTTTCCAAGCGTCTGGAATGGAGTTTTGTCTTACGGAGAGATTGAAGATGTGGGTCACAGGGATTGTGATGATATGAGCAGCCAGCCTTAAGAAATAAGGTGGAAGTTCATCTGGACCTGCAGATTTTTTAGGGTCAAGATCTTTTAACAGTTTATTTACCTCACTGACTGAGAATGGAGAAAAAGAGAAGATGTGTTTAACTGAGGATTGACTTGTAGGAGGGATTTGATTTGTAGACGTTTGATTTTTAAGTGAAGTGGCTGATTTTCCATTAGTAATTGTGTCAAATAAAGAACTAGAAGCAACAAAATGTTTGTTGAAACAGTTCAGGATCTCGTGCTTATTTGACACAGGAACAGAGTTAACGAGAAGTTGTGATGGGAGGTCAGATGATTGGGGGGTGCCTGAGAGAGATTTGATAGTTTTCCAGAATCATGACATGACTCTGTGTCTGGTACTGAGAAAGGCGTGCTCTTCTTCATATCAGCAGCTCTGAGCTTTATACTCCCGTGTGTGTATACACTTATAATCTACCACCCCGAACAGCAGCAAAAAAAGACAACTTGAAGAATCAGGCCTGACGTCAGGTCAGTTTCACTCCAGTCAAGTCAAATTTATTTATAAAGCACATTTAAAACAGAAATTGTTACCAAAGTGCTTAACAATAAAATCACAGCATCAAGTAAAAATTAACACAATATAATTTAAAGCATCACAAAATAATAAAAAACACAAACATGATGAGAAACAATGGGATAATAAATCAGATCTGTGTTAAATGTCAGTATAAAAAGGTCTGATATGCTTTCCAGCAGGTTTTTAACAAAACAAAAGAAACTTGAAGTTTGTCCTCCTTCCATTTACTCTCCACACCTTCATCCAAGTGACCAAACGTTTCTCTGTGAGAGCAAACACCCTAACGACCCTCAGGAGGCGGAGAGGGGGATTAATCTGCATGGGAGTTCAGCTGCAGAGAGCATCTCCTGCTGTTAAAACCTGGAAATCCACTGATGGAGCTCCCTGGATGGGAGGTGAAAGCTCTACAGATGTCCAGCTGTTTTTTTATTATTATTATTAACCTTTTTGGTTTATAACCTTTGGTGGTTCTGTTTCTGGACCAAACAGAACAAAGTGTGATGTTGGCTTTACCGCATTTCTCCTCAACATGCCTCTGTCCAGGTCCAACAGAACCAAAACAATAGTTAACGAATTCAGCTGAGTGCACCTGAACACAACATCCTTATCAGTTGAACTTTATTTATGTCACGTAACAAAAAACAAACAAATGAAAAAACATTGTTCTTTGAGAAACGTGGACTTTATGCTGTTCCTCACGTGACCAGCCCCCCCCATTTATATATACAGGATCTCATGTTTCCGCCCACTGCCGGTTGTCCGATAGTCCGTGAAGGCAGCGCAGTCTGTACGCGTCTGAATTCAGCTGCAATCATCTCGCAAACGTCCCGGAAATAATCCGGAAACAACCCGGAAACGGTGCGTTTCAGCCGCCGACTGTCAGTCCGGACAGCTGAGGAGTCACCCCGAGAGGAATAGGAGCAGCAGGAGGAGGTGCTGCGGGACCAGCAGGAGGTCAGGACAACTCTGCTGTCATCTATACTGTCCTCCGGGTAGACCGGTCTGTGTTCGGTAACCCGGTCCTGCAGGACCGTTGTGTGTGTGTTCTGTTCTGGCCCGGGTCCTGTAGAACCTGTGTGTGTGTGTGTGTTCGGTTCTGGCCCGGTCTGGTAGGGCCGGGTCATGTAGAACTTGTGTGCGTTCGGTTCTGGCCCGGATGCTGTAGAACTATGTGTGTGTTCGGTTCTGGCCCGGGTCCTGTAGAACCTGTGTGTATGTTCGGTTCTGGCCCGGATGCTGTAGAACCTATATGTGTTTTCGGTTCTGGCCCAGGTCGGTCTGTCAGCTTCTAGCAGCTTCTCGGCTCTTTCGATCAGAACAAAAGCTCCGGCCTCACCTGGTCCCGCTGCAGGAGCTGCACGTGTCGGTTTCCATGGTGATGGTGACGTTGGCTCTGGTCAGGTTAGTGTTCCATCAGTCACCGTTAGAACTGATCCGAGTGGGCATGTTGAAGAACTCAGTTCTGTAGAACCAGGTGGTCCTGAGCTCCTGACTGAGTTCAGTGTGACTGAATGAGTCTATTTCAAACTAAGCAAACATTTTAAAATGCCAAAAAAAAAAAAAAAATCTAATATTCTATATTATACTATACTGGCTAATCCTCGTTACAACACAATCTGTGCCCTTACATCCAACACACACATTCATGCAGCACTCTATTACACACACATTCATGCAGCACTCTACTACACGCACATTCATGCAGCACTCTACTACACGCACATTCATGCAGCACTCTGCTACACACACACATTCATACAGCTCTTTACTACTACACACATTCATATAGCACTCTACTACACACACATTCATGCAGCACTCTACTACACACACATTCATGCAGCACTCTACTACACACACATTCATACAGTACTCTATTACACACACACACATTCATACAGCACTCTGCTACACACACACATTCATACAGCTCTTTACTACTACACACATTCATA
>NC_056499.1:52122029-52123791 GCF_014905685.2 Nematolebias whitei | reverse complement strand
ACACACACACACACACACACACACACACACACACACACATTCATACAACACTCTACACACATTCATACAACACTCTACACACATTCATACAACACTCTACACACATTCATACAACACTCTACTATACACACATTCATACAGCACTCTACTATACACACATTCATAAAGCACTCTACTACACACACATTCATACAGCAATCTACTACTACTACTACTACACACACACACACACACACACACACACATTCATACAGCAATCTACTACTGCACACACATTCATACAACACTGTACTATACACACATTCATACAACATGCTACTATACACTCATTCATACAACACTCTACTATACACAAATTCATACAGCACTCTACTACACACATTCATACAGCACTTTACTACACACACATTCATACAACACTCTACTACTACACATTAGGAATGTGCAATATATATCCCAATATGTTTTTGGTATAAAACTTGCTTTAAACAAAGCATAGGGTGTCCTTTTGCCATCATATATTTTGAATTAAGAAAATTCCACTACTAGGTCCAGAGAGTTTTTAAATAATAAACAAATCAAGTATTAGGCTTCTTTCTTTTAAAAGGGAGTTTTTCCTTTCCACTGTTGCCACTGTGCTTGCTCAGGATGGGAGACTGCAACAAAGCCAAGATTCAACTTGTCTGCTGGATTCCTTAGAGAACTTTTCTAATTGGCTTTTATGTATGTGAATGTTCCTGTAAAGTGCCCTGAGACAACTTGTGATTTGGCTCTATATAAATAAACTGAATTGAATAAACTGAATTGTAGTGCAAAACAGTGCAAAATATATCAAATGTAGTTTTATTCACATGTTTTAAACAAAAAAAATGTTGTTATCTCTTAACAGTTTCCAGTCTTACTTAAGAAATGAACAGCAACAGAGCAGCATTTAACACAGAAACACTTCATCCTCCAACCCTCTAGTTGGCGCCTCCTTCCGCTTTAATGGAGAGCTGACACAAATTACTGTGTCTTTGACCAGAGGGTCTCGCAGTAAAATCACACAACACAGCGTTCTTTTTACAGATCTGAGAGCAGGTTTCTCTAAAGCTGACCAACGCTTACTTTAACTTTCGATGGAAAAAAAAAACTAAACTTTCGACGAAACACAGCGTTTTGCGTATGCGTCAGAATACGGCAACACTACGGCAAGCCGGCTGTAGTTAGCTTGTAGCTTCGCTACTTAGCTCTCGAAGAAAAGACTTTAATGCCACTTGCGCACAGTTTTCAACTAAAAAAAAGTAACGAGTAAATTGACAACTCTGATTTTACTTCAGACACAGCATTACTGCGATTAACCAGTAGAAGACAGATCTCTATCGTAAGCTAAATGTCTATCGTTTCTACCGTATACCGTATATATCTTGCATTCCTACTACACACACACACATTCATACAACACTCTACTATACACACATTCATGTAGCACTCTACTACACGCATTCATACATCACTTGACTACACACACATACAGCACGCGACTACACACACATATACAGTACTTGACTACACACACACACATTCATACAGCACTCGACTACACACATTCTTACAGCACTCTACTCCACACATTCATACAGCACTCTACTCCACACATTCATACAGCACTCTACTCCACACATTCATACAGCACTCTACTTCACACATTCATACAGCACTCTACTTCACACATTCATACAGCACTCGACTACACACACATATACAGCACTCGACTACACAC
>NC_056499.1:52091551-52121871 GCF_014905685.2 Nematolebias whitei | reverse complement strand
ATACAGCACTCGACTACACACACATATACAGCACTCGACTACACACACATATACAGCACTCGACTATACACACATATACAGCACTCGACTACACACACACATATACAGCACTCGACTACACACACACATTCATACAGCACTCTACTATTCACTTTCATACAGCATGCTACTACACACACATTCATACAGCACTCGACTACACACACATTCATACAGCACTCGACTACACACTAGGGCATTAACAGAGTACTCGAGTAATCTACACATCGATTGCTAGGACCTCTATCGAGGTTAAAAATGTAAAGTCGGGTATCCGTAGTGACGTCATTATGTGACCACCATATGACCGTAGGGGGCGGTGTTGCACTGTTCAGGTCACAGAGTATGTGTATCACC
Source organism: Nematolebias whitei (assembly GCF_014905685.2). Classification (NCBI taxonomy): domain Eukaryota; kingdom Metazoa; phylum Chordata; class Actinopteri; order Cyprinodontiformes; family Rivulidae; genus Nematolebias; species Nematolebias whitei. The sequence continues at coordinate 52,121,475 of NC_056499.1, read as the reverse complement.
GGGTCCAATCCACCGCCCAGCCACTGTTTTAAGATTCGTTTCTGACGTGCTGCACATTTCTTCCCGTTTGCAGTTTAATAATAATAACTAATAGTTTAGTTTTTCCTGTGACTTATTTGCAGTATGATAAATGGTAGGAGCATAATATACGCTCCCAATGTTTTGTTGGTCATTTTTTTTTATAAATGATTACCTTTTGTTTCGGTTTTATTTATTTATTTATTTTTGTATCTTGAGATCTATGACGTCATCAAATACTCGAGTTCTACTCGGGTTTTATTATGTTAATTGTCGAGTTTAAAAATTATATACTCGTTCAACCCCTACTACACACACATTCATACAGCACTCGACTACACACGCACATTCATAACAGCACTCTACTACACACTCATTCATACAGCACTCTACTACACACTCATTCTTAACAGCACTCTACTACACACACATTCATAACAGCACTCTACTACACACACATTCATAACAGCACTCTACTACACACACATTCATAACAGCACTTTACTACACCTCTACAATGGCTAATCAGAGCTTTATCACATTCATTCACTGATGGGACACACATCAGAGGCAATGAGTGGTTCAGTGTCTTGCCCAGGGACACTTCAACATGTGACTGCTGGTGGAATTGAACCCCCAATTCTTGGAGGAGGACTGCTCTAACCACTCAGCCACAGCTGGTACTGAGCTGTCTGGGTCCAGGACTGTGGGACAGGGTACTTGACACTGACTTTGGTAAAGTGCTTTGTGCTAACAGTCATGACAGAAAAGGCCGTGCAAAGCACTCCACATCAAAGCAAAGTAGGAACTGTGTGTTCAGTTGGAACTTTGGAAACTGACTTTGATTCATGACGCTAACCCTATTTGTGTCTCATTGGGTTCATAAGGTCTCAGTCTGTTTTTACAGCCCGGTTGGTTCTGTGTTCCTACTCTCAGGGTTATCCTGCAGAAACCTCTGATTGTAACCCTGGGTTCTGTGCTCAGAGTGAATCCAGAACCAATCAGACCCCCTGATGTTAGGATCAGTTCTGTTTCCTGGTGAAGCCGAGCTGACATTCTGGTTCTCGTGCAGAAAGGTTCTCAGCAGCTTTTGTTCTGCGGTTCTGTCACACAACCCTGTAGGGATCTGATCTCAGGTCAGTTCAGTGTCCGAAGAATCAGACGGATTAACTTTGTTTTCAGAGTTTCAGTGAATGCAGCAAAAACCAGATGTTGAACATATGCAGAGGTTTTTCCCTGACTTCCTGTTGGTGAACATCAGGGTGTGGCTGCAGCTAAAAATACTCAGCGCTGCTGCCACATCAGAGGAAACTTTCTGCACAGGCAGAACCGGACTCAGAGGTTAACCCTTTAGGTGCTGGGTCTGTTTCTTTTAATAGAGCAACAGCTTCAAGAACATGCTGACAGCATGGTGCTGCTCAGTCTCATTTATTTATCTGAAATAAAATACAAACTTCATAACGTGAGCTCATATTCTTATTTGACATGGACCCAGACTTTGGTTGGCGGTCTGACTTCATACAGTTCCTTCAGCTACTGGAAACACTTCCAGAGGTTTGAGGAGCTGTCTGTCCACACACTGATTCATCTACCAGGATGGTTTTAAAGCTGTAGCTCTGACGTAGCCAACCAGAACTCCATGGACCTACGCATCACTGAGAAGTGGCCTGGTTGACGAGTTTCAGAAATAAAGGAGATGTTCATCAAATTACATCCATCCATCCATCCATTTTTTTCACCAGCTTTCTCTGTGTAGACTCATAGTACACACCTGTACAGGACATCATATGGAGACAACCATTTACTACCATGCGATCATGTAGAGTTGTTCTTTAACATAACGTGCACATTTCTGTTGACTAAAATACATGCACTGTTGGTGTCTCAACAATTACATGTGAAGGCATCACCCCCCCCCCACATTTAAAATAGTCTTTTGGAACCCCCCCCCCCCCCCCCACACACACACACACACATTTACCATGAAATATTAGTTCACCCAGCTCGGTTTCTATTTCTTCATGAATGAACCCATTCCACTTGATTAACGTATTTTTCTTTGTATAAGTCGCAGTTTTTTGCATAATTTACATGCCCTGTGACTTATAGACCGAAGCGACATATTTATGGTTTTTTCCACATTATTAGACAATATGGACTGATGCGACTTGTATGGCGGTGCGACGCGTACGGCGGAAAGTACGGTAATAGGAAAATACTCAAACCAATAAAAATCCACTCCGGGTTTTCCTGGTTACCTACAACTCCACGCCACATGAAATATTTTTCCAAGGTCACTTGGCTTGGCAGGGTGCTCATCTTTGAGGTGCTTTTTTTGGAGGAGGGGGAGACGCCTCTGTGTTGTGCGCTAGCTTAGCGTTAAATTAGTGCCTGCAGTTGTTGACTGGGGTGGGAGGGTTTATGATGCGTGAGAGAACCGGATAGCGAAATCTGTAGCATGTTAGCGAGCTCGTCTGTATTGTGCGCTCTAGCTTTGTGCTACGTTGGTGCCGGCAGTTGTCGGGGGAGGGGGGGCAGGGGGAGCTGTTGGTCAGGCTACTCTAAAATATTTGTTGAATCAAGTGTTTTCTTATTGAGGTAAACGTAGATGTTTAACAGCTCATTAAAATACACCAGAATGCAGGAAATGGCATCTACTTTATTCAAAATTTTTTGGTGGAGGACCCCCAGATATGGGCACCAGTGACCCTCTTGACCCAAAAAGGAAGAAGCGGGTAAAGATAATGGATGAAAGATTTCCTTTCTTCCCAGCTTTGGGAACATTCTGTCAAACTCTTTTTACTCCAGCGATCTTTCCACATCCTCTCTAGTTTCTCCATCTAATCCTACATTTCATTTTCATCTCATTATACCTGGTGGTTCTCTCCGCTCTAGGACTGGTTTTCTTTCAAATCCCTCGGAAGTCAGAGGTGACATGCCCAAACTCTCATGAATTTTCATTGTATCTGAGGAGCAGGATTTTCTCTTCCAAACAGGAAGTGAAGACTCTTTTTGTCCCCCATCACAGAGCAAAGAGAATAGAATAGAATAGAATAGAAACGGCCTTTATTGTCCCACGGATGGGAAATTCCAGTGTATCAGCAGCAACAGATAAAAAGATAAAAAGATTTAAAGATTTCACACAAAAGTTCCTAAAATGTTAATAAACAATACAATATATAAGAAATAAGATAAACAATATCAATAATAATGTTCAATATGTATTGGAACATTGAGAATGGCAGACTATTTACAGTACAGTATTACAGGCAGAGTGTATGTTTAAGCAGAGGTCAGCATGTATTTAATCCTTATTGAGTTTGTTGGGAGCAGTGATGGTTGTAGAGTCTAACAGCTGCTGGGAGGAAGGACCTGCGGTAACGCTCCTTTGTGCATTTAGGATGCAGTAATCTGTCACTGAACGAGCTCTCCAGTTCAGCAACAGCTTCATGCATGGGGTGGGAGACGTTGTCCAGCAATGATGTTATTTTAGCTAGAGTCCTTCTGTCTCCCACCACCTGCACTGGGTCGAGGGGGCGTCCAAGCACAGAGCTGGCCTTCTTGATGGATAAGAGGGGGAATATCCTCCCTCCGTCTGCATTGTGAGCATGATGACTTGAGGGGTATGAGAGGTACAGACTTCCATTCTGGTGTGTAGCTGCACAGGTGTAAGAAAAAACAAATTTTAAATGGGGTTGCATGTCAAAATCCAAGATGGCCACTACTATATATTCATATGTAAACAGGCCACCCCAGTCATTTGAGTAAACGATGCTTTCTTGTTTTATCCTGATGCATGCTCAATAATCCAGTTAGAAAAATCCAAAAAAGTTCAATCTGGTCCTCTGGACATTCAAAAAAACAAAAAAAAAACAAAGCAAAAAAATATAAAAACGTTTCGTCTCTCATCCAAGAGACTTCCTCAGTCTGAGGTGCTGTTTTCAGCTCAGTCTCTTAAATAGCACCATCTCAGAGTGGATCAACCAGTTTGCTGCTGACAACCAAAACCATCTGGTCACATGCTCAAGAAGGACCATCAGCCTAACAATGGCTCATTAGCACACTGATGGCTGTTTACTATTCACAGAGGGCTGAGTGATACTAGCAATCACAGCATTGTAAGAGGGGGACAGTTGAACCCAGAGGCCTCCACCCCTGTTTAATGATGGACGATTTCTTTTCACAAAGATGGCCTCCTTTACTCCTCTCTCAAACCATCGTTCCTCTCTGTCCAGGATGTGAACATCTTCATCCTTGAAAGAGTGACCGCTGGCCTGGAGATGAGTGTAGACCGCAGAATCCTGGCCTGATGATGTTGATCTTCTGTGCTGGGCCATCCTTTTGGCCAGTGGCTGTTTAGTTTCCCCGATGTAAGACTGATCACAGCCCTCCTGACACTGAACAGCATACACAACACTGCTCTGTTTGTGCCGGGGGACTGGATCTTTGGGATGAACCAGTCTTTGCCGTAATGAATTTTGGGGTTTAAAAGCCCATGATGAGCCCATTATGAGTGTTTAAGCTTTAGCTGTAATATGTTAGTCACACTGTGCAGATGTAAAGGTTGAAAATAGATATCTGAAGTAGTTTATTAATATAAACAGCTCAGAACACCACATACAGAACACCATGGACTTTGTGGACAAGGTGAGGGATGTCATCATGGAGACTGATGAAACAATGGTCTCTTTTGCTGGTGAAGATTCTCAGTCATCCAGGACATGATGAATTCAAAAAGCGTTCAATACAAAAACAACTGGACTTTATTTGTAACAGAAGACGTTTCGCTCCTCATCCGAGGAGCTTTCTCAATTCAAAGAGCAGAGAGTGAGAGATACAGGTTATAAGGCTGAGTGAGATAAGACACACACACACATAAGACACACACACACACATATATATGTAGATTGGCAGTTCACACCTAAAAATCTAAAACAGTAGGTCTTTGTTCCTCTAATTCACAGTCGAGGCCCCTCTGTTCCCATCAGGTGTGAAAACCGGCTGGGGATCTGTTTTAAAGTTGCATTATATGCTTTTTGAAAGTGGGAATCTGAGGCCTCCTCCTCTGTTAAGAGACGGCTTTTCTCTTTTTACATAAATTGCTTCCTTCACCCCCCTCTCAAACCATCTGTGTTCTCGGTCCAAAATGTGCACATTTTGGTCCTCAAAAGAGTGTCCCTTATCTGTGAGGTGGAGGTGAACTGCGGAATTTTGTCCAGAGGAGGTGGCTCTCCTGTGTTGAGTCATGCGTCTGTGAAGAGGCTGTTTAGTTTCTCCAATGTAGAGGTCTGGACAGTCCTCGCTGCACTGGACCGCATACACTACACCACTCTGTTTGTGTATGGGTGTCTTGTCCTTAGGGTGGACCAGCCTCTGTCTGAGAGTCCTGCTGGGTTTGAAATGTACTGGGATCTTGTGTTTGTTGAAGATCCTTCTGAATTTCTCTGATACTCCAGCAACATAAGGGATATATATATATATATATATTTTTTGTATGTGTTTGTTTTGTTTTAGAGGATGAGCAGAAAATGACCGAACAGTAAGTTTGCACAACTTACAACTTTAATAAGCCAGTTGTCACAAACTACAAACAACTCTGAACTCTTTTCTAGAAAGACTAAACCACATGTTGGGGTTGAAACTAGATGCATTCTATTTTTTTTTCATATTCTATGATTTTTTACAGCCCCCTGTTCTCAATAACAGCAGAGATGGGTGCAAATGAACAATTTTCATCTTCTAGACCAAGGTTTTTACAGAGAACATCTTGAAAAATATGAAGAACAAAATACAGATTTCCATTTATTAATGACACTTCCGCATTCATCTTATTTGGAGGAACTAGAACCACAAACACGACCGACATTTACTCAAATGCAAACCATGTAACCCAAATAAGAAAACAATACTCAACCCTGAAAAGTTAGAAACTTTGAGCCTGTCTCATAATGCAGACATGCAAAGTCTTTGTTTTGTATCTACAATCATTTAAATTTTTACTTTAATTTAGCAGATAAACTTTAAAAAAGACCAAGTTTGTTTTCAAATTATTTTACAGCCCCAAAGTTCTTTCAGTCAGCCTGTCAGTTTAGGCATTTTGTTTGTCGCCTCTTTGTTGCGATGCTCTTTTTCTTTTCTCTTCCTTCTTTTCTGCGCTCCGCTGTCATATTTTTTGTTGTCCGCCATTGTAAAATAATATTCCCTGATGCTCCTCCCCAATGCGTAAGATGCGTCAAAAGTGGACCAATAACAAGCAAGCATTCAAGATGGACGTTTGCCAGAACAAATTGGAACATTTTTCATCGGTGCTGTCAAAATCATCATAGTCATTGATTAAATTCTGACACTGTCCATTCACAAAAACATAAAACATCCTTCGGGGCCCCCGAAATGCCGGGGCCCCGGGCTGCAGCCCCTGTAAGCCCCTGCTAAAATCCGGCCCAGATTGCTAGTATCACTCAGCCCTCTGTGAATAGTAAACAGCCATCAGTGTGCTAATGAGCCATTGTTAGGCTGATGGTCCTTCTTGAGCATGTGACCAGCTGGTTTTGGTTGTCAGCAGCAAACTGGTTGATCCACTCTGAGATGGTGCTATTTAAGAGACTGAGCTGAAAACAGCACCTCAGACTGAGGAAGTCTCTTGGATGAGAGACGAAACGTTTCTATATTTTTTTGCTTTGTTTTGTTTTTTGTTTTTTTGAATGTCTAGAGGACCAGATTGAACTTTTTTTGGGTTTCTTGTTTTATATTGCTTACGAATATAGTTCTATTTCGTATAAGCTTCGCCCTTTAAGGCTGTCGCTGATGGGCTGATGGGTTTATCCTGATATGCAAAGCATTGCACTGAAAAATTTAGTCCATGCCCACCTGCTGTGTGGGCCCCACCCCGTCCGTATAAATTACGTTAAGAGCAGGAAATCGGCTCCCATTTTTTCTTCAGCAAGCCAATAGCACTGTCAGAAGAAGGAAAGTTGTGTAGATGACCAACCTTTGTTAAGAATGCTTGGCCCGGCACATCGACCTCCGGTCGTCCGGTGAGCTCTCCTCCCCGAGGAGAAGCTGACGAGCAGTCTTGTTTCAAGGTAAGCGCCGAGGAATATTTCTCAGTGACAGGTCGCTACACGCTGGACAATGCCATCTTGTAATTTTCTTCTTATCGCTGACCCTCGGAGTGAATCGGATGGTTCCTCCAGGACAGGCGGCGCTCAGCTGCAGCCCCCGCTGCTCATTCCCTCCTGGAGAGTGTAGTGTCGGTGGAGGGGGGCTGAGTGAATGCTCACCCCATCCCACCTCGTTTCGCATCGGCGATCACACCGCTCCCGGCCGACGGCGCCCTCTGGGGTTGCCCTGCGTAACCCAGGAGGCGGCTGACATGAAGGGACATTTTTTACGTTCCACGCGTTTTCCCGCCAGTTCGGATGATCCGGCGGGAAGGTTGTTTTTACTAGGTTCCATTCCGGCTCACTGTCTTGATCCATCTGGCCTCGTTTTCCCAACAGGACGTCCTACGGGCGAGGCCACAGCCAGTTTTTCCTGGTAGATTAGGGGGGCCGGTCTCCACAGTCCGCACCCATCTCCAGAGCAGGGGTTCACCGAGCGGAAAGTCCCTCAGTGCCCCATGGAGCCAAGCCTGACGGAGGCTTCATTGGAGCAAGATGTTCCAGATGGACCAGCGTCCCGTGCCTCCGGTTAGCGTAACCGAGACGGTGACACCGCTCTCCAACTGAGCTCACCAGCATGCGTTCCAGACGGCCGCAGCGAACAACACGTTACGCTGTTGGCGTACACGTTCAGAGGCGGGAAGAGACGGTGGGCCCTCTGACCTTCGGCTCGCTCTGCTCTTGTACCGGCTGCTTGCTAACGACGCTATCAGCCCCTGCAGTATGCTCCGTCTACAGGGCAGCTGATGTCATCCCCAACTGGTGCGCTTCTTTTGCTGTTTGCCGCCCCGCATCGCAGCCAGAGAACGAGGTCCCAGAGGTTCTCCTGGCTCATCACTCCACCTTCCTCTCAGGAGAGCTGCAGAAGCTTTTGTTGGAGGGCCTTTTCATCAGCGAGAGATCATTTCAAGATGCTCCACGGCTGCACAACGCTCCCCAGCTCTGCTACGCCAGCCCCTCCCGTCAGACGTCCCCGGCATCCGGGAATCACACACACTCATCACGAATGAGCCTTTTAAGGTTGTTTCATTCACTGCCAGCCGTGCCAACACGCGCTCCCGCGGCATGAAAGCGTGCACGCAGCTCTCGGTGCCCACCGTTCACGTCAACGTTAACGTGAGACCGTGGGACGAGCCCAGTAATGTATCTCACTCTCGGCAGGAGCGACACGCGTTTTCATTGCAGTGGTGTCAAACATGCGCTCCCGCGGTGTCAACAGTTTCACAAGCCTCACAGCGGCTCCGCACCTTCATCTTCGAAGAAGGTTTTTCTGAATTAATACTGCAGCTCGTGGAATCACTCAAAAGCTCACGTGATTCACAGCCAAGAATGAAAGTGTTTCTGCAGACCGAGCCCAGTGGTATCCTCGCCCCACCGATGCCGTGCGCTGCTACCTGACCGCACTAGCGTCAAAAGCACGCTCCCGCGGCAATCCTGGCTTAAGGTGTCGCATGAATGAGGGCGCGCACACACAACTCTTCAGGGCACGTCGGCTCATACGTGCACCAGCTCCCCGAGCGTTTACACGGAGCAGCTGCACACAATGTGAGCACAACACATGAGCTGCGTCCCGCAGCATCAGCAAACGCACAAACGATTTGTATGCTCGAGGGCGCGCGTTTTTTCTTTCTCCTTCAGCGCGCACCAGCTCACATCAGCATGCATGTGAGTTTCACAGCATAAGCGCGTGCCCGCTTTATAATTTTATAAACGAGTGGCAATGAGCGCGCGCTCCAGATGGATTGGCGAACCGTTTTCGTCCGGGGATTCACGCTGTAGTACAGCTCAAACCTGGTGCGGAGGAACTCTAATGACGTTTTCTGTCATTTCTGAACAGATCTCGTCCCCTCTCGCAGAAGCTCAGGAAATTCTGATTTAAATGTAATATTCCAGAGTCTCAGAAGGAGAGGAAAACGCAGGGTTCCTCTCTTGTCACTCCCTGGTGCCAACGAACCGGAAAGATGAGATTTATTCTAGATTTGTCAATTTTGAACTGTGAGAAACAACATTCCATTAATGCGCCCGAGCCGCTCTGCAGCCGCCGCACAGAGCAGGGAGGAGAATTCTGCTTTATCTGGACACCTGCTGCTGCTGAGCAGTTTGTACAGACAGGTGGCAGCAGTGCAACTCACGTGAACCGGTTGAGTGATATCAGCTGTTTCCGTCAGCAGACCTACGTCACACATGTCAGATTCCACAGAGGCACACACATTTAACGAGCTGTGAGGGTGCTGTGGTTCTCCACACAGCAGCTCATTTAAATGTTTTTTGGAGTGTCGCACTGGGTTTTTTGAATGTGATTCAACACTTGCCTTGAGCTGCAGAATCATCAGGGTACATCTCATGTATTCTGAACAGGGGGCGGATGTGATGTCCAAACGGTCCTTTGCGGCACGGGGGCTTGGGACCTTCCACCCAGAGCTATGGCTCAGACACGGCAGAAATCCTGCGAGCGGCTGTGGACGTGTAACAACACGAGAGAGCGCTCAATGTCAACTATAATTATCGTGGAGCCACGGGATGATCCACCGCTGGGGTGGACGTGTCTGCTCACAGCCTGTGGTCGTAATGCTTTTTCACCTCCCTCTCTCCCTCTGATATCACGGTTTTCTGAACCGAGCTCAGGAGGAGGGACTGATAGCTCCTCTGTCCCAAGTGCGTGAACGCATCATGGTTCCCAGGCTTACGACACTTGTTATCGGGGCGCTCGTGGAACCTGCCGTGGAGGGAGGACGCTCGAGAGCGATCAGGAGTTAATCAAAATAGGCCAGCACCTGTGGTCTGGCCGCTGTGCACATCTTTTTGAGAGGATGGATCTCTCTCAAGATGTAGTGCATACGATTCAGGATTCACGTGCTACAACTACCACAGCGCTGTTCACATCAAGTGGTCAGTTTTTTAGTGCTGCTGTACAGAGAGAGGTGTAGAGGCCATTTCATGTTCACTAGGTGGTGTGCCGTCCTTTCTGCAGCAGCTGATGGACAGAGATCTGGCGTTCAGCTCATGTAAAACGTTCACTGCGGCCATCTCTTCCTGTCAAGAAATTTTCGAGACAACAGCTTTAATCATCTGCTGATGAAACGTTTTGTAAAAGGTGTACAGAGAAGGCGTAGAGGCCACTTCATGTCCACTGGATGACATGCTGTCCTTTTCTGCAGCAGTCGATGGACAGAAATCTGGTGTCCAGCATGATTATCGTATGCTGCAGCCATGTTTTCTTCTTGTCTCAAAGTTGTCAGAGACAGAACAACCTATAATCATCCTCTGACGGAACATTTTTGACTCAGATTGAAATAGCAGCTGTGGGCCTGTTTGTGACAGGAGAAAACACTCAGTGTCAATTATGGCTTTCTCTGAGCCCATGAGACGAACCACCGCTGGGGGTGGATGCGTTTGCTCACAGCCCATGGCCCAAAATGCTTCTGTACGCATTTTTCCTACACCTCCTCTGATTTTATGGTTCCTGAACAGAGTTCAGGAGGAGGGATTGACAGCTCTCCTGGTGGCCCCCTAACGCGTGAGCGTACCATGGTTTCCAGTCCTGCAACGCCTGCTGTCGGGGCGCCCGTGGAAACTGCCGTGGAGGGAGGATGCTCTCCTCCAGGCAGGAGGAGTGATCAGGAGTTACCCAGAAATAGGCCCGCACCTGTGGTCTGGCCGCTGAGCGGATCCGCTTAGAGAGGATGGGTCTCCCACAGGATGTAGTGCGCACAATTCAGGTTTCACGTGTTGCATCTACCACAGCGCAGTACACATTTCAGCGCTGGTGTAGAGGCCACCTCATGTCCATTAGGTGGCGTGCTGTCCTTTCTGCAGCAGCTGATGGACAGAAATTTGGCGTCCAACACGATTAAAACGTACGCTACAGTCATCTCTTCCTGTCACGAAGGGTTCGGAGACAGAACAGGTTTTAATCATCCGCTGATGAAGCATTTTCTAAATGGTGTACAGAGACGCAGGCCTGTTTCACACCCACTTGTTCCACAGTGGGATTTAACACTGGTCCTGCAGATCCTGATCAAAGCTCCATTTGAGCCTCTGGATCAGGTTCCACTTAAATTCTTGTCTCTTTAAACAGCCCTGCTGTTGGTTTTAACATCCGCTAAGTGAGTGAGTGATTTATCTGCCCTCTCTGTCGCTCCGTCATGTCTCAGAATTCAGGCTGACGGCAGCTCAGCTGATTTAAGACCAAACCCAGCTTTTATGCCTAAAAACATCACAAGCTCTTTTAAATCAAGAGCGATATCGTTGGAGGGTTTCCCCCCCCACACACAGATCAGAAGAAGTACCGTCTTTTCATCTTCTCTGTCCGGTGTGGGCGTTGACGTGTTACATAGTGTGCACAGCTGCAATGCGTCAACATTTGTTTGTGCATTATAGAGATGCATCTGCAGGTCGCCCATTATCCACCCAGCGCTTGTCACCCTGGTTGTGTGAGGCCTTTTCTGAAGCCTACAGAGCATCATATTTGGAGCCTCCTGTCAACCTCAGAGCACTCTCGACCAGGGGTATCGCATCTTCGACTGTCTTGCATAATGGTATGACAATGTAGGACATTTTGCACTGCGGCCGCGTGGTCAACACCTTGCTCATTCATTCAGTTTTATCTATGTGATGTTATGGCTCTTTCCATGACATATTCTGTCCTTAGTGTTTACAGAATGAATATTGTTGTTTCATGGAACTCCGTTTAACTTACATCTGTCTGCATGCATTACAGTGTGAGATGTTATCAATCACAAATTGTGATTGTTATTTTGGTTCTATTGTCACTAATCAGTTCACGACTATTGTTACCATTCAGTTCATTTGATTAATAATCAGCTCTCCTGTTATTATTAATCTGTTCATACTGTTCAGCGGTAAACCGGTTGGTTCATGGCTCTTTTCAGCATTTTTCCCTCCCCGTTGAATTTTCCGGGGCGTTCATGCATTCAGAACGCATAGTTACACAACATGCGTCTGTGCATGGCACACATAATTACACAATGCGTAATTACGCACATGGGAAGCTGAGTGACAAGACGTTTTTTGGGCAAGCTTCTGCTTCATACGGTGTTCGAATGGACCCAGCTCTGAGGCGAGGACAACATCCGCTTCACCCTTAACCCATCAGCGACAGCCTTAAAGGGCGAAGCTTAAAGTTGGTTACGTACTTTAACCCCAGATTCTATGAGTATAAGCGTAGCCCTTTCAAGCGTCAGGCCTCACTGGCTCCTAAATGGCTGAAGAAAAAGCTATTTTGGGAGACGATTTCCCGCTCTTAACGTAATTTATATGGACCGGGTGGGGCCCACACAGCAGGTGGGCGTGGACTAAATTTTTCAGTGCAATGCTTCGCATATCGGGATAAACCCATCAGCCCATCAGCGACAGCCTTAAAGGGCTACGCTTATACTCATAAAATCTGGGGTTACATTACGTAACCAACGCTTCCTCAACTCATTGGGGTGGCTGAAGTTTAATCTATAGTGGGAAAGTATACCATTAGCAATTAGCAATGGACCATTAGAAATGGTGTAGCACCTTTGTATCATTACATCTGTTAGTGGATTAAACTGTTCCCTCCTGTCACTCTGCACTGCCTCACACATGAAAAATAATTCAATTCAGTTTGTTTATATAGTGCCAAATCACAACAAAGTTGTCTCAGGGCACTTTACAGGAACATTCACATACATAAAAGCCAATTAGTAAAGTTCTCTATCTAAGGAATCCAGAACACAAGTTGAATCTTGGCTTTGTTGCAGTCTCCCATCCTGAGCAAGCACAGTGGGAACAGTGGAAAGGAAAAACTCCCTTTTTAAATGAAGAAACCTCCAGCAGAACCATGCTCAGGACAAGCGGTCATCTGCTTTGACCGGCTGGTTTGAGAGGACAGGTAGGAGAGACAGACGAACACAGAATCATTGGTCCAGGTATAAGTCCAGGTGTACCTGAAAGACAAAAAAACACATGTTAAGGATAGAAAAAATAATTACAAATACAAAACAGGTTGAGCAGAGTAAGTAAAGACAGTAGCAGAGTGAAAAAGTGTGGTCAGTTTGTCCTCCAGCAGTCTAAGAATAAAGCAGCATAACTACGGGACAGCTCAGGAAACCCAAGCCAACCCTAACTATAGGATTTATCAAAAAGGAAAGTCTTAAGCCTAGTTTTAAAACTGGACAATGTGTCAGCCTCACGGACAGAGACTGGAAGTTGGTTCCACAAGAGAGGAGCCTGATAACTGAAGGATCTGCCTCCTGTTCTGTTTTTGGAAAATCTAGGAACTTCAAGTAAACCTGCAGTCTGAGAGCAAAGTGCTTTGTTAGGAAAATATGGAACAATAATATCTGTAATATAAGATAGTGCTAAGTTGAGAGCTTTGTAGGTTAGAAGTAAGATCTTGAATTCAGTTGTGGATTTGACAGGGAGACAATGGATAGAAGCTAAAACTGGAGAGATATACAGAAATATCATACAGCACTCTACTACACACATTCATACAGTACTCTACTACACACATTCATACAGCACTCTACTACACACACATTCATACAGCACTCTACTACACACACATTCATACAGCACTATACTACACACACATTCATGCAGCACTCTACTACACACACATTCATGCAGCACTCTACCACACACACATTCATGCAGCATTCTACTACACACACATTCATGCAGCACTCTACTACACACACATTCATAAAGCACTCTAATACACACACAAAAAATATAATATTACAGAAATATCTTTGCTTTTGGGCATTTGTTATGATGTGTAACCATAACAACAAGGTTGTTTTTTTACAACCGGGAGCAGCTGATTAAATCTACAAAGCTCAAATAATATCTCAACTACAGCCTCATATCCCAAATGAGTTGAAAAGGAGGCGTCGTGGATGCAGAGCAGGAGCAAAGAAGAGGGAGAAAGTGAGAAGAATGAAGTTTAAACCATCTCTTCCATCAATCATGATGGGTAATGTGATATTGCTGGGAAACAAGTGGGATGAACGTCTAACAAGGACCCATCCAGAGTATCGGGAATGCAGTGTTATGTGTTTCACTGAGACATGGCTGCAGGATCATATCCCCAACTCCAGCATTTCCTTGCCAGGCTTTCTGACCATACAAGCAGATAAGAGATTTAAAGAGGAGTGGCAAAAGGAAAGGAGGTTGTTTGCAGTGCTTGTGAACAACAGATGGTGTTATCCTGGACATGTTACTGTGAAGTGTCGTGTCTGCAGTCCAGATATTGAACTGTTAGCACTAAGTTGTCATCCATATTATTTGCCAAGAGAGTTCACCAGTGTTACTTTGGCAACTGTTTACATTCATCTCAGTGCTGTTACCGAGACTGTGTGTGATGTCATCAGCTCCGAGGTTGCTAAGCTACAGACACAACACCCTAGTGCATTTGTTGCAATAGCTGGGGATTTTAATCATGCCTCTCTCTCTGCTGCACTTCCGACGTTCCAACAGTTTGTCAGCTGCTCTACCAGAGAAAACAAAACGCTGGACTTGTTTTGTGCAAATGTCAAGGATTCATACATCGCTAAAGCAAGACCCCCTCTTGGCAAATCAGATCACAATCTTGTGTTTCTCTGCTCAAAATATAAACCCCTTGTTCAGAGGCAACCTGCAATAAAGAGAACAGTGAGAAAATGGTAAACGGAAGCTGAAGAAGCCCTGCAGGGTTGTTTTGAGGCTACAGACTGGGATGCACTGTGCCAGCCACATGGAGAGGACATCAATGCCATGACTGAGTGTGTGACCGACTATATAAACTTCTGTGTAAACGACACCATCCCCACCAGAACAGTGAGATGCTTCCCCAATAACAAACCCTGGATTACCACTGACCTGAAGGAACTACTAAACCAGAAAAAAAGAGCCTTCAGGGAGGGAGACAGGGAATTATTGAGGAGCACACAGAAGCAACTAAAAGTCAAGATGAGAAACGGCAAGGATGTGTACAAGAAGAAGCTGGAGGGCAAGCTCCAACAGAACAATATTAGAGAGGTGTGGTCAGGGATGAAAAAGATCACAGGCTTCAAGCAGAAGGAGGATCAGAAGGATGGAAGCCTGGACGGGGCCGATGAACTGAATACATTCTTCAATAGGTTCAGTTCAGGAACAAGCTCAGCATCCTCCTCTCTTGCCCACAGCCAAACATACATACCACCCTTCATTGACCCAAGGCTGTCCTGTCACACCTCAAATACTGTATCCACCACCTCAGTCATGGACCCTTCTTCTACATATTGGTCTTCAACCAAATCAGAAGATGCTGATACCTCCTTTGCCTCCCCCCTCTGCATCTCCAGAAGTCAGGTGAGGAAGCAGCTGGAGAGACTGAACCGGAATAAGGCTGCAGGTCCAGATGGTGTCAGTCCCAGAGTCCTGAAGGTCTGTGCAGAGTAGCTCTGTGGGGTTCTGCAGCACCTCTTTAACCTTAGCCTGACCCAGGAGAAGGTTCCAGTGTTGTGGAAAACATCCTGCTTTGTTCCAGTGCCAAATAAAACTCACCCGTCAATCCTCAATGACTCAATGACTATAGACCTGTTGCCCTGACATCCCACATCATGAAGGTCCTAGAGAGACTTCTGCTGACCCACCTGACTAAACAAACAAGCACATATCAGGACCCACTGCAGTTTGCTTATCAGCCTGGACTTGGAGTTGAAGATACCATCATACATCTGCTTCAGCAAGCTCACTGTCATCTAGAAAAGGCAGACAGCACTGTGAGAGTCATGTTCTTTGTTTTCTCCAGTGCATTTAACACAATCCAGCCTGATTTGCTTTGTCAGAAACTCCAGAAGACTCAGGTAGAGGCTTCAACAATCACCTGGATCAAAGACTACCTGACAAACAGACCACAGTTTGTGAGACTGAAGGGTTGTGTGTCTAACCAGGTGATCAGTAGCTCAGGAGCACCACAGGGGACTGTACTCTCACCATTCTTTTTCACTCTGTACACCTCAGATTTCTAGTATAAAACAGACTCCTGTCATCTGCAGAAATATTCTGATGATTCTGCAGTGATCGGGTGTATCAGAGATGGACAAGAAGTTGAGTACAGGGAACTGGTGGACTGCTTTGTGGTCTGGTGTGGAAAAAATCATCTCATCTTGAATGTGAACAAAACAAAGGAGATGATTGTAGATGATTTCAGGAGAATCAGGAACAGGTGTAACCCTATTTCCATCATGGGAGAAGAAGTGGAGGTGGTGAAGTATAAATACCTTGGAGTTCACCTGGACAACAGACTGGACAGGAAATGCAACAGTGAAGCTGTCTACAAGAAGGGACAGAGCAGACTGTACTTCTTGAGGAAGCTGAAGTCCTTCAACGTTTGTAGCAAGATGCTGAATATCTTCTATAAGTCTGTTGCAGAGAGCGCTATCTCTTCTGCCATCATCTGCTGGGGTAGCAGCACCAGAGCAAGTGACTTAAAAAAGATCAACAAGCTCATAAAGAAGGCTGGCTCAGTTCTGGGGACTCCTCTAGGACCTTTGGAGATGATTGTTCAAAGAAGGATTCTTCATAAAATGAAGAACATTATAGACAACCCTCAGCACCCTCTTCATCAGACTGTCATACAACAACATCTTCAGTCAGAGGCTTCTTCAAATCCGTTGTAGGACAGACCGCTACAAGAGATCCTTCCTGCCCACAGGCATCAGCATCTATAACAACTCTCTTATGAAACCAGGATGATGAGTTACCACAACATATAATTTCCCTCTGGGATTAATAAAGTATTTTTGAATTGAATTGAATATGATCTCTCCTAACTCCAGTTAAGACTCTGGCAGCAACATTTTGGATCAAATGAAAACATTTTAAAGAAGTATTTGTACACCCAGATAATAATCCATTGCAATTGTCCAGCTAGGTGTGACAAATGCATGAACCAGTTTTTCTGTATCAGTTGTAGATAAGATGTTTCTAATTTTAGTGATAATACGCAGGTGGAAGAAGACAGTTCTAGTAACATTTTTAATGTGGGGGATAAAAGACATGTCCTGATCAAAAATAACACCAAGATTTTTAACATTAGAACTGGAGGCCAGGTTAATAATAATAATAATAATAATAATAATAATAATAATTTTATTTAAAAAGCGTCTTTCGGGACACCCAAGGACACTTAATGCCATCTAAGGAGGGTGAAAGACTGAAAAATTAATTCCTAAGATGCTCAGGTCCAAAAAACTAAAACCTCAGTCTTGTCTGTGTTCAAAAACAGAAAATTAAGGGTCATCCATGTTTTTATGTCTTTAAGACATGCTTGTAGTCTAAGTAGCTGATTGGATTCATTGGGTTTCATGGACAAATATAATTGTGTGTCATCAGCATATCAATGAAAAAATTATCCCATGTTGTTTAATAACATTACCTAATGGATGCATATATAAAGTAAAGCGTAGTGATCCAAGCACTGAGCCCTGAGGAACTCGGGCTCAGTGCTAATAAATAACTCATACCTACTTGAATATCGTGACCCCCAAAACTTTTAGGTTTACTTACATTCTCTGTTCAGTTCCAGTCCAGAAAATCACTCATGTGGTAAACTACAAACATTATTTAAACCCCTCAGTGAAGGGGGTCATTGGTGTCTTGCTTGTTAATCGGTCATACCTTCAACCTGAAACCCTCAGACAGAACGCTGTCAACCTGACAGAAAGGAAACACACAACACAAAACTGAGTCTTCCTCCAACAGCTTACTCCAAAGTGTAACAAACCAGTTATGTTGGTGCTAAGATGGTGTCTTTGGCACGCCCCCTCCTCCGGTGCCGGCCCTCTTCCTCTTCGACAGCCTTGTAAAACTGGTTCAAAAGCTGTCCAGATGACCCGACTGAAAATTGTTGGATTGTATACCTGGATTATTGAGCATGGAATTTGTTGAAGCCACTAAGCTTTATAAAAGTTCTGCTCTGCAGCCCGACTCTGGTAATCTTGTGAGATTAATCAGGAACAGGAATGTTGTGATCCAATCATAAGAGCATGAACAGACAAAAAGTTTTATTTTTTATCAGCTGCTCTGCAAAAGGTCCAGAACCCATCTGACTGTTCTGAGCCACATCAGAGCTGGTTTTAGGGTCCTGGTTTGTTTTCTGTGAGCAGGAGCTGCATCTGCTCCCCTTAAAGTGATTGATCCATAAAATTAATAAGTTGAAGTGCCTGTGACATGCATATCCTACGAATACAAGAAAATGGAGGAAAACATATTAAGAAATTTGGTGTAATAAATAATTTTACCTGTTTTGTCACGTTTTCTTTTGGCCTTGGCACAGCCAAAGTGAAACAGGAAATGACATCAAAGAGGAACTCTCTGGTCTTTGTTTGTAATATTTTTTTTTTGTACTCTAACTCTTCATCTCTCTGATAGACACAAAATAATCTGAAAAACATCAATTATTTTTTACTGTCTTCGTTATTAGCTGTTGTAGCAATGCTCCGAGTTCCTTTTTGTTGTCACTTCCTGTTCCTGTGTGTGAGAATATCTCAACTGTTCATCTCAGCAGTGGGAAATTTCTGTTGCAATTAGGCCTGTCGCGATAAACAATAAATTAGGGCTGGGTACCTTTCTAAAAAAATCGGTATCGGTACCGGTGGCGGTACCTTCACTTCGGTGTCTGTTCCTGGACGGTTCTTTTTTCTGTACCAATTTTGTAATTAATATTCATTCTAACGAATAAAATTACGTTACACATTACAGTACAAATTGTGAATTTTATTTTTTAACTTTGGTATTTCTATTCCAAGCAGTTTTCTTACATTAAAATATACAATTTCCAGTTCAAAAGACCAGTTTCAAACCAGTGACACGTCAGTGTCTAATGCTCACTGCTACACACTGAGGACATTTTCACTTCAAAGTTTCTCTTTAGAAACAACATGTCTGCTTTCTCTGGACACAAACAAGCCCACTCCTGGCTGATGGTGTCTCCAGCAGTAGAAAGTTTTCACTCTGAGGGTGTGTATGATGATTGTTGCACACACAGATACCTGGTTGTCAGTTTGACAGCACTGACATATTGTCCCTCACATTCCACCAGCAGGTCACTGGATTCAATGAGGTAGGAATGATGCAGACATCTGCACCTCTGTGTCTCTGCCTGAATCTTCTCTGTGGTTCTCTGGGGTTTAGGGCTCTGATCATCTCCCTAATTGACATGAGAACAAAACATCAACAATAACATGGTTGTGTTATTATTGTTCAAAAAACATTATCTAGGTTGAGAGATAAAAGCTTAACTGGTCAACAAATTTTTTTACAGTTTACTTACCTCCACTGTGTAGTGAACTAAGCCTGAGGTCAAATCCTGACCTTAAGGACCTTATGGGACAGAAACTGTCATTTCATTGATTTGAATCCAGAAATACAGGTTGACCTATCCTGAGACTTTCTTTCTTGAATTGATCAAGTGAAAGAACACTATTTTCTATTATCATTACTATTTTACAAATGTTTGATAATCAAAGTGTTTTTAGTTCAAACCATTTTTAGATGTTGCAGTGAACTAATCATTTTTAATTCAACTGTGAAACAGTAATAATGATTTTAATCCTCATGCAAAGTAGAATTCATGTTAAGGTCTGTTACAGAGTAATTATGCATTTTCTGATTTTCTGTCTTTGAATGAGCAAGTGTAAGTTGGTCCAAGGTTGGAGTCAAACGCAAACAAGTTGTTGGAACGAACTGTCATGTTTTTAAAATCCTCTCAGACGTAAATATAGAGGCTGGCACCTGTTTTCCCCCAACTCGTCTAAATATTCCTCTCGTCTGTCTGAAAAACATTTTCAATCTGTTCCATAACATTCTTGCTGTTTTTCTGACTCCTAGTGACCTCTTACGTCACAAAAACACACCCCTGTCTGGTCGAAACGACCAATCAGGAAACTCCCAAATGAACCGGAAATAGAGCTCTTTAAATGTCGGTACTTCCTAGTTCAAACCAGGCGAGTCGGGTGGAGAGTTTGCAGCTCCAGTCGTTTGGGAGAACAGAAGTCCAGCATGATCCAGAGCTCTTCCGAGTCCTGTGGGAATTATGCAATCTTCCACATCTGAGTGGAACTTCTGAAGGACTCCACTCATGTGAAGTCCACTCGTGAGGTGAACTGTTGTTGATGAAGTCCCGCCACCACTCCGGACGGTTCTCTGCCATCCTACGGAGACGCTGGACCGGTAGCTTAACTGGAGCTCCGTTTCCACTGATTCATCGTCAGAGAGGTAATGAGTCGAGTTCACTACCGAGCGTACTGAGGAAAGCTGGGTTCGAATGGAGGGTGCCGTTCTGTTCAACACTTTTCACTCACACACACCATCTCCCTCCCTCTAAACTTCATCTTTCCATCTTTAAACTCTTCTATCCTGCTAGAAATTAATCCAGATATTTCCAGAAATGTCTGTGGTGAAGCAAGGTTTTCAACCATCGCCGTATGGTTTTCCTGATTGTAAAGCTGATTAATTATGTTGTTATTTTCATGTTTGACAAATTAATGTAAATGTGTGATGTTAAACTTTGATTCTGTAAATAAATGACCGCATTCATTTTGATGGGTCAAAGATAATTAACGTCTCACGTTACATTTTTTAATAATTCAATGCACGACATTATACAGTCCAGAAAAATGAAAGAATCCGTTTAATCTATGAATATATCACAGCATATGTTCATCTACAACTGTGCAGCTCCACTGTAGAAAAAGACAGCAAACTTTTAACAACAAAGTTTGATTGTCCTGTGGTCTCCACCTCGCTTTTCTGTCTGTCCTCACATCTGGGTCAGAACCTCCTGTGAGGAGAACATTAACATGAACAGTGAACTGTTTAAGCAGCTGACTGGATGGATGAGCAGTTTTACAAGCTAAGATTTATCTGTTACTGTCAATCTTTAGTTAGCTTCTGAGTTTAGCTAGCTACGTAGATAAAATAAATTTACACACTAATATGTTAAAGTTAGCGTTATTTCACCGCGATGTACGTGTTAACAAACTTAATGTCCATGCTCAATAATCCAGGTATAAAATCCAACATTTTTCAGTCAGGTCAGTCGGGCTAACAAACGTAAACTCACCAGCTGTAACAGACACCGCTCCGTCCTCGGAGTTCTTTGATGAAGACGAGTCCGGCTGTGGAATGTTGATTCAGTCCTTTTCACACACACAGACTGACTCACGCTGAGAGGAGGGGGGAGGAAGCTGCTGTCAGTCTCTCTTCTTGCAGAGAAACACGGAGCAACTTTCTGCGCGTGTGTTGTCGTAGCCGCTCGACAACACGCACGCTGCACACGTGAACCCCGTCTGTGGGCGGTGTCACCAGCACCATAGACTACATTATACATAGAATAGGTGCAGCAGCTCTATACAGCTCTGGGTGTAAACACATAGTCTGTTTCGTCATACAGTGGGGAGAACAAGTATTTGATACACTGTTGATTTTTCAGGTTTTCCCACTTGCAAAGCTTGTAGATGACTGTAATTTTTATCATAGGTACTCTTCAACTGTGAGTGATGGAATCTAAAACAAAAATCCAGAAAAATACAATGTATGATTTTTAAATAATTAATTTCCATTTTATTGTGTGAAATAAGTATTTGATACACCAGAAAAATGAAACTTAATATTTGGTACAGAAACCTTTGTTTGCAATTACAGAGATTAGACGTTTCCTGTAGTTCTTGACCAGGTTTGCACACACTGCAGCAGGGATTTTTGCCCACTCCTCCATACAGATCTCCTCCAGAGCCTTCAGGTTTCGGGGCTGTCGCTGGGCCACACGGACTTTAAGCTCCCTCGAAAGATTTTCTATGGGATTCAGGTCTGGAGACTGGCTAGGCCACTCCAGGACCTTAAGATGTTTCCTACGGAGCCACTCTTTAGTTGCCCTGGCTGTGTGTTTTGGGTCGTTATCATGCTGGAAGACCCAGCCACGACCCATCTTCAGTGCTCTTACTGAGGGAAGGAGGTTGTTGGCCAAAACCTCACGATACATGGCCCCATCCATCCTTCCCACAATATGGTGCAGTCGTCCTGTCCCCTTTGCAGAAAAGCATCCCCAAAGAATGATGTTTCCACCGCCATGCTTCACGGTTGGGATGGTGTTCTTGGAGTTGTACTCATCATTCTTCTTCCTCCAAACATGACGAGTGGAGTTTAAACCAAAAAGTTCTATTTTTGTCTCATCAGACCACATGACCTTCTCCCATTCCTCCTCTGGATCATTCAGATGGTCATTTGCAAACTTCAGACGGGCTTTGACATGCGTTGGCTTGAGGAAGGGCACCTTGCGTGCACTGCAGGATTTTAATCCTTGACGGCGTAGAGTGTTACTGATTGTTTTCTTTGAGACTGTGGTCCCAGCTCTATTCAGGTCATTGACCAGGTCCTGCCGTGTAGTTCTGGGCTCATTCCTCACCTTCCTCAAGATCAATGATGCTCTACGAGGTGAGATCTTGCCTGGCGCCCCAGACCGAGGGAGATTTTCCGTTATTTTGTATTTCTTCCATTTTCTAATAATTGCACCAACTGTTGTTGCCTTCTCACCAAGCAGCTTGCCTATTGTCCTGTAGCCCATCCCAGCCTTGTGCAGGTCTACAATTTTATCCCTGATGTCCTTACACAGCTCTCTGGTCTTGGGCATTGTGGAGATGCTGGAGTCTGATTGATTGAGTGTGTGGACAGGTGTCTTTAATACAGGTCACGAGTCCAAACAGTTGCAGTTAATACAGGTAATGAGTGGAGAACAGGAGGGCTTCTTAAAGAAGAACTAACATGTCTGTGAGAGCCAAAATTCTTACTGGTTGATAGATGATCAAATACTTATTTCACACAATAAAATGGAAATTAATTATTCAAAAATCATACATTGTATTTTTCTGGATTTTTGTTTTAGATTCCATCACTCACAGTTGAAGAGTACCTATGATAAAAATTACAGTCATCTACAAGCTTTGCAAGTGGGAAAACCTGAAAAATCAACAGTCTATCAAATACTTGTTCTCCCCACTGTATGTCTGGTGTTTT
This sequence comes from Nematolebias whitei, assembly GCF_014905685.2. Lineage (NCBI taxonomy): Eukaryota > Metazoa > Chordata > Actinopteri > Cyprinodontiformes > Rivulidae > Nematolebias > Nematolebias whitei. Next base: position 52,098,265 of record NC_056499.1, on the reverse strand, counting down.
ACCTGCCTGCGTGCTGAAACCACATGACACCTTACAGCCAATACCGAAACTTGACACCGAAAAAAGAGTGACATTTCAATACATACACCGACCGGTGCAGTTCGGTCGGTGCCATAAAAGAACCTCGGTTCGGTACTCAGCCCTACAATTAATTGCACGATGAATGAAAATTATCGCCCTCATTTTCATTTACCGACTTTATTGTTTCTTCGTGTCACTTTCTACTGAAGCCACTGGATGACCAAAGGTTCAACTCCGGTGCTCTTCACTGACCCCTCCCTTTCTTTTTCTCTTTAAAATCAGTTTTAACGATCCAAAATCACGTTTTTGGATCGTTAATAGCAGCTAAGCTGAGAAGCTAACAGGCTGATCTCTGGTATAAACCTCAGTCTTGTCGAAGCTCCAAAATTCACGGTTGAAACTCGTGCCTTTGTGCAATATGTTGTTTTTCTCTGCAACAAAAAAAAGCTGAACTTCTTTACTGAATTTTTATTAAAAGCTTTGTGTGAAAAATACTATGCTAAAGAGCTCAAATCACCGAGCGTTTGCCATGTCACCATGTCACATCAAGGGCCATCCCTCCCATTTTTCTTAAGGTGCATTCACATAGCCCTGTTTAGTCCGCTTTAATCGAACTCTAGCTCGTTTTCCTAGAAAGTCCGGTTCGTTTGGGGAGGTGTGAACGCACCATCGAACTCTGTCGCGGAACAAAAAGGCGAACTCTGGCCCGGGCTAAAACCTAGGTCTCGGTCCGGTAGAAGCGAACTCCAGCGCGGTTCGAGTACAGTGTGAATGTACAGGTCCTTCTCAAAAAATTAGCATATTGTAATAAAGGTCATTATTTTCCATAATGTAATGATAAAAATTAAACTTTCATATATTTCAGATTCATTTTACACCAACTGAACTATTTCAGGTCTTTAATTGTTTTAATACTGATGATTATGGCATACAGCTCATGAAAACCCCAAATGCCTGTCTCAAAAATTAGCATATCATGAAAAGGTTCTCTAAACAAGCTATTAACCTAACCATCTGAATCAACGACGTAACTCTAAACACCTGCAAAAGATTCTTGAGGCTTTTAAAAACTCCCAGCCTTGTTCATTACTCAAAACCGCATTCATGGGTAAGACTGCCGACCTGACTGCTGTTCAGAAGGTCATCATTGACACCCTCAAGCAAGAGGGTAAGACACAGAAAGAAATTGCTGAACGAATAGGCTGTTCCCAGAGTGCTGTATCAAGGCACCTCAGTGGGAAGTCTGTGGGAAGGGAAAAGTGTGGCAGTAAACTCTGTACAACGAGGAGAGGTGACCGGACCCTGAGGAGGAATGTGGAGAAGGGCCGATTCCAGACCTTGGGGGACCTGCGGAAGCAGTGGACTAAGTCTGGAGTAGAAACATCCAGAGCCACCGTGCACAGGCGTGTACAGGAAATGGGCTACAGGTGCCACATTCCCCAGGTCAAGCCACTTTTGAACCAGAAACAGCGGCAGAAGCGCCTGACCTGGGACTGCTGTTGAATGGTCCAAAGTTATGTTCTCTGATTACAGTAAATTTTGCATTTCCTTTGGAAATCAAGGTCCCAGAGTCTGGAGGAAGAGAGGAGACACAGAGTTCACATTGCTTGAGGTCCAGTGTCAAGTTTCCACAGTCACTGGGGTGCCATGTCAGCTGCTGGTGTTGGTCCACTGTGTTTTATCACGCGCAGGGTCAATGCAGCTAGCTATCAGGAGATTTTGGAGCACTTCATGCTTCCATCTGCTGAAAAGCTTTATGGAGATGAAGATTTCATTTTTCAGCATGACCTGGCACCTGCTCACAGTGCCAAAACCACTGGTAAATGGTTTACTGACCATGGTATTACTGTGCTCAATTGGCCTGCCAACTCTCCTGACCTGAACCCCATAGAGAACCTGTGGGATATTGTGAAGAGAAAGTTGAGAGACGCAAGACCCAACACTCTGGATGAGCTTAAGGCTGCTATCGAAGCATCCTGGGCCTCTATAACACCTCAGCAGTGCCACAGGCTGATTGCCTCCATGCCACGCTGCATTGAAGCAGTCATTCATGCAAAAGGATTCCCGACCAAGTATTGAGTGCATAACTGAACGTGATTATTTGAAGGTTGGCGTTTTTTGTATTAAAAACACTTGTCTTTCATTGGTGGGATGAAATATGCTAATTTTTTGAGACAGGCATTTTGGGTTTTCATGAGCTGTATGCCATAATCATCAGTATTAAAACAATTAAAGACCTGAAATATTTCAGTTGGTGTGCAATGAATCTGAAATATATGAAAGTTTCATTTTTATCATTACATTATGGAAAATAATGACCTTTATCACAATATGCTAATTTTTTGAGAAGGACCTGTAAACAGACCGGGCCCTGCTCCACAGGGTAAACAAACATGCATTTCTCTGACCTTATATGGAGCCGTCAGCTGCTTTGTGTGGAAAAACAATATTCTCCATGGTCTTCTGTTTCATCTTCTGCTCATGCTAATTCCATTTTTGAAAAATGACAAAATATAACTCCTAAAACTTGATGCCACTTCGTTTTTATTTTTATTTACAGAAGAAGAAGAAGACGGGTCTTCAGAGGTTTTTGTGTCGTTTCTTTCAGTAGTTCTTGGTTCAGCGCCCCCAACAGGCGAGCGGGGGAATAGGTTGGTTCAACAGGTTGACTCGACTGCACAGTGCAGTGTGAATGCAAATGCACCAGCTCAAATGTAAACAAAAGGTCATGAATATTGGTCCCGAACCGAACCGAGTCTACCGGACTATCTGGTGTGAAAACGACCTTAGAGACACACTGCTCAACGATCCATCTTTTGGTTCATAATGTCTTATACTGCCATCAGGTGGTCAAAAAAGTTACTACACCCCAAACAAATCAACATTTCTTCTAAAATTTGTCAATTAATAATGGTTAAATTTCAAACGATATTATCATTCATCACAGTAATTTCTGAGACAATTAATCACCCAGCAAAATTAGTTATCGTGACAGGCCTAGTTGAAATATTATCGTTCCAAAAATGCATTTATATTACAATAATGTGTTGTCCCTGGCACTTTAAACCTCTCACGTAAGAGCTTTTACTGAAGTTTGTTTTTTTTGTCATATGCAGGTCAACACAAGGTCAACAATGCAATGAAATGTTCAGTATGTTAAGACTATGCTAACAACTATAGCATCCGAATCTGAGGGAATTGTGTTGTGTGCAGGAGATTTTGATGTAGCTGTCAACCACCAAGTGGATACAACAAGCACCAACAGAAGCAAGACTAATTTAGCCAAAATAATTAACATGTTTATTAAGAAACAGGAAATGGTGGATGTCTGGAGGGAATATCACCCTTTAAACAAAGAATATACACATTACTCAACACAATACTCATTCAAGAATTGACTATGTGCTTACGAATAAGTGGGACCTCCACAAGGTAACCAAATGTGAAATTGGAGCTGCAGATGTCTCAGATCCCTGTTCCATCCAGGTGAAATTAGATTTAAATCGTAGGAGGAAAAACACCGTATGGAAGTTAAACGTTGGCATTTTAAATAAGAAGGAGGTAAAAGAACAAATTAAAAAAGAAATTAAGCAATACATAGAAGAAAATGATACTGAAGGTATCAGCCCAATAATCCTATGGGATGCCTTTAAAGCGGTAATCGGGAAAATTGATAGCTTTAACTGCAAAACAGAACCAAATTAAAAGAACCTCTTATTACAACCTGATAGCAAAATTAAAGCATATGGAGATAAGATATCAGATAACCCACAATGCCCAACTTCTTAAAGAAATCAAAGGTATTAAACAAGAAAAAGACGACTTTTTGACTGGGGAGGTTGAGAAAAAACTTGGATATCTGAAGCAAGATTATTATGAACAGAGAGCAAACGCAAATAGATTATTAGCAAGATGACTCAGAAAACAGCAAACAGCAAATACCATGCATAAGATCAGAAACCATACCACAAATCATCTACAGTATAGCCAAGAAGCAATAGAATAAACTTTTACAAAGTATTATGAAAACTTAAATAAACAACTTCTCTCTTCAAGCAGTATTGAAAAAACATTTCGTAATTCTTTGGATTTACCTACAATTGGAATTGAGCAAAACAGGAGACTCGCAGCACCTGTAACACATGAAGAGACATCTAGAGCTATTTCGAGACTTGGGACTAAAAAATCCCCTGGAAGCAATGGGTTTCCAGCAGAGTGGTACAGGATCTTTAAAGAAGACCTGATATCCATACTATTACCATCATTCAAATATACACTAGAAATGGGCCAGGTCCCAATCTCCTGGAGAGAGGCAATCATCTCTGTAATCTCTAAGGAGGGGAAAGATACTGAATATTGTGGCAACTATAGACCCATATCTGTTCTTAATGTGGATTACAAGATATACAAATCTATAATTGCTGAACGATATGGAAAAATCATGGCACATCTGATTGACAAAGATCAAACAGGCTTCATCCTGGGATGTAAAACTCAGGACAGTATCAGGAGAGCCCTCCATGTAGTTGACTCAATACAATCCCAAAAAACTAGAGCTATCCTAGTAAGCCTAGATGCTGAAAAAGCATTTGCTAGTGTAAACTGGAACTTCCTATATGCAGTACTCAAAAGATTTGGTTTTAATGGACTCAATTAAATGCATAAAATCAATTTATCAAAATCCTACAGTGAGAATAAAAATTAATGTCAGTCTAACAAAACAGATAAAGCTCGAGTGAGGTATCGCCAAGGATGCTACCTCTCACCTCTTCTCTTTGCATTATACATTGAACCTTTGGCACAAGCTGTGCGGGAGAGTGAGGAGGTGAGAGGAGTCAATATAAATGGAAGAGAACATATCATAAGCTTATTTGCAGACGACATTATAATATACCTGGATAACACAAATCAAAATATTACTCCTTTGGTTGAGCTGGTGAATTCTTTCTCTCAGCACTCAGGTTATAAAATTAACGTTGCGAAGTGCTGTCATTTAATTATACGCCATCAGAAGAGATCAGAACCAAACTCAAGATAAATTGGGTTCTAAAATCCATAAACTATCTTGGAGTAATAATAACTAAAATACCAAGTAATCTTTATAAGGTTAACTATGACACTATTAATCTCCAAATTAGACAGGACTTAAACAGATGGACAACTCTAGCATTAGATCTTAACTCAAGAATCTCAGTAATAAAAATGAATATCCTCCCCCGGTTATTATATCTTTTTCAAGCTCTTCCAGTTAGGATCCCACCAGAGAGATTTAAATATTGGGATAAGATTATTTCTAGATTTATTTGGAATGGCAAGAGGCCAAGAGTAAAATATTCAGCATTACAGTTGTCAATGGAACAAGGTGGAATGGCACTCCCTCACCTAAAGGACTACTATTGTGCAGCACAACTACAACATGTAATTAAATGGTGTGATCAAACCTACTGTGCTAAGTGGAAAGGCGTTGAAATGATAGTGGGTGATGTCCCACTCCAGACATTGCTTGGGGTTGATAAACTTAGGAAGGCACAACAGCACCGACTTGATTCAATAACTTCTCATACCTTGGATATCTGGTTTGAAAAGATAAAACAAAACAAACTGGGAAAGGAAGTTGGGATGATACGTTGGGTTGCACATGATGGCAGTTTTACACCAAACAAACATGATCAGGGATTTAAAAATTGGGAGTACAACGAAATAACTGCAATCTGTACTATAATTAAAGATCGTAAGATGATGAGTTTTGAAGAATTAAGAGGAAAATATCAACTAGAGAATACTGACTTCTTCCGATATTTGCAGCTCGGACTATTTTCTGAGGGAAATATAAAGTTCTCAAACATCATATGGTGTACTTGGCTGGGTGATTAAGACCTACAAAGGGATTCAATTCAAGGTAATATCATTATATAAAACTTTGAGGGAGGACACACAGTGGTGGGTACGATAATCACAGCCAGTTATGAATCTTAGTGCACCATGATAGACAGCACGATATCAACCACATACATAAAAACTAACTGGGAGAAAGAATTCAAAATTGAAATATCATCAGAAGAATGGCAGGATATATGTATAAATCAGAGCACTACAACAAACTCGAGACTTTGGAGAGTTTGGGTGGAAAAACCTCACTAGGTTCTTCATTACACCCAAGATAAAGAGTAAACAAACCAAATCTCATCTACCATATTGGAGAATGTGTTGAAATATATAAGTAAACCATACACATATTCTGAGTGTCCAAAATTTGATTTATATTGGTGAAATGTGAATACTACAATCAGAACTATCTTGGGATACCCATTATCAAAAGATTTTAAGACAATGTATCTTGGAAATATAAATAAATGTGTATTGAATGAAAAGATGTATTTGATTAAGATACTGTTAATTGCATGTAAAAAAGCTATAACAAGAAACTGGTACCAGATATCAGCTCCCTCCATACAACAATGGCTGAATATTGTGAGGGAAATTTATGAGATGGAGTGAATGACCTACATTCTTAGACTAAAAGAAGATATTTTTTTGAATAAGTGGGAAAAATGGACACAGTATGACACCCAAGAAGAGACATGAGGAAGCTCAATGCCATTAACAGGAGAATTTCTAGACCATAAACATCTATCACCGAGATTTATTTTATTGTTATTATTATTATTTTACATATATAATTTTATTTATATA
>NC_056499.1:52078586-52091451 GCF_014905685.2 Nematolebias whitei | reverse complement strand
AACAAAAAACTCTCGTCTCTGTGTTTTAGGATGATCGGTATGCGTTCTCTGGATGTTAAACAACAGATCCAAGAACGGTCTCACCCCTCCGATCCGTGAGTAAAACCCTCGTGTTTTCTCTCCCTTGGGGAACTCTGTAGATTACTTTTATCAGAAAACACTTGGATTTCTGCATTTAGGGAAGAGAATCAGTCTGATGATGATGACGGGACCGTTTATATAACTCCTCTGAATGGAGGGGTTCGGGTTGCAAACTGTAACTTGTACCATTTGCATAAACCCTGTCCATCCATCTGAAAAACGGCGAGCATGTTTAGCCACTCTACGTAACGTTCGTGGATGAACGTGCGTTAATGATGCGTCATGTTTTGTACGGCTGTCAGCAGTCCGTCCCTCAACCGCCGTCATGCGTCGCGGGAATGTTTTCTGTGTGACCCCGGGCGAGACTTGAGCTGAAGGCGAAGCGTGTGACAGCTGATGACGCGGTGAGCTGCGCGTTTGACGTCGCTGTGCGAACGTTGAAAGGCGGAGGGCGTAACTTCATTTACACCGTGCTGTTGGAGTGAAGGCTGCTTAGCCCCGCGGGAGCACACGTTGTTCTCTGGAGGGACGCGCGCCGCTCTCGCTGGAGGGGCGCGCGCTGGAGGGAGGTGGGACTCATTACCGGGTTCTTCGGCTGCTTCACGTTTAAGCTGCGGTGAGCTGCCGAAAGCTGAGAGAGAAGGACCCCCACCCGGACCAGCCTGCGGACCACATTTATACCGATGTGAGCTGGTTAGCGCCGGCAGCTGTGTGCGCCAGCATCAACGCAGCACCGTTGAATGGAGGCTGTCATCTTAGTGTTCGACTCGTCATGTCAAGAGCGGCGGTGAATTAAAACCCTATTTAAGGACACCGGCTCATGTGGAGGCTGTTCCATCCCACAAATGCGAGTTGACACCGCTTGAGTGAGGATCATGCAGTTCTAGTTGGTAATGAGTTATTTTCGCTTACCGTTGTGCCGTGATCGACCCGTCATGTCTAGAGCGACGGTGAGTTTAAAAAACCTTTATTTAAGGACACCGGCTCATGTGGAGGCTGTTCTGTGATCGACTCGTCATGTCTAGAGCGACGGTGAGTTTAAAAACCTTTAATTAAAGACGCCGGCTCATGTGTGGAGGCTGTCCTGTGACCGACTAGTCATGTCTAGAGCGACGGTGAGTTAAAAACCTTTAATTAAGGACACCGGCTCATGTGTGGAGGCTGTTCTGTGATCGACTCGTCATGTCTTAGAGCGACGGTGAGTTAAAAACCTTTATTTAAGGACACCGGCTCGTGTGTGGGGCTGTTTCATCCCACGAGTGCGCTCTTATGTGTGCGGCCGCTGTGAGCTGATCCGGGCTTACAGACTGGCTAAAAAACAGACACTTGGATCATTAATGATGATTTATTTCAACTTTCGTGTCACTTTTACACACACCCTCCGGAGACCGTCATTTGAGAGCTTTCTCTCTCATGAGCTCTGCGATTGTTTGCCCAGAGCGCTGTCTTGCAGGCGAACTCTGGGGAAACGCTGAGCTGCAGGCTGCCGGAGTGAAGAGGGCTGGATTCTGACGGGCGGGGCTGGTGGTGGAACTCAGCGAGAGCCGCGGCCGTGGAAAAGTCGAAAACTTGCTCGCGACGGTCCCTCCAGCGGGGACGGGGTGGGCCGCGCGGCTTGATGAGGTGGCGAACAGCTTTTGGCACCTCCTCCGACTGTTTCACTTCGCCAGCATGGTTTGAAGCTGCTCTGAACAGCGCGTCCGCGATGGGCTTCATCGGGTCTTGTGCAGATTCTCCGGCAGCGAGGGGAGTAACGAAGCCAGGTGGATCGTTGGGTCATCGTCCTCCGCGCTGCAGTCCCCGACAAGGCAAACCGTGGGAGAGGCACACATGTTGAGCTGGCGTCAGCTGCTTTACAGAGGGAGATCTTCGTCTCCAAGGCAGGTCTGCGGCCTTCAATCCCTTGGACATGCTATATGCTAGCAGCGCACGTTGTTGCTAGCTGCGGCTGCCTGAAAAAACACGTCGGTGGGCTCGATTGGAGAGCGTGGTCGCTGTCTGTGTTCCTCCCGAGGGACGGGACGCTGCTCCGACCTGGGCAGCTTCGCTCCGGAAGCTTCCGCGAGGCTTGGCTCCGGGGGGGGTTACCGAGGAATAGCCCCGCTCGGTGAATCCCTCAACTCTGGTGATGGGAGCGGACTGGGGACCGACTCCTCTAATCTACCAGGAAAGAACCGTCTGCGGCCTCGCCCGTGGAACGTCCTGTTGGAACGCGAGGCCGTATGGATCAAGACGGTGAGCCAGAGTGGAGCCCAGTGAAAAATAACCTTTCCGCCGATCATCCGAACTGGCGGGAAAAGGCGAGGGACGTAGAAAAAAAGGGGTCCCTTCATGTCAGCCTCCTCCTGGGTTCCGCCGGGCAACCCCTGAGGGCGCCGTCGGCCGGGAGCGGTGTGATCGCCGATGCGAAACGAGGTGGGATGGGGTGAGCATTCACTCAGCCCCCCTCCACCTACACTACGCTCCCCAGGAGGGAAAGAGCAGCGGGGCTGCAGCTGAGCACACCTTGCCCCGGAGGAACCATCCGGTTCGCCCCGAGGGTCGGCGATAAGAGGAAAAACACAAGATGGCGTTGTCCAGCGTGTAGTGACCTGTCACTGGGAAATGTTCCACGACGCTTACCTTGGAATAAGACTGCTGTCATCTTCTCCTCGGGGAGGAGAACTCACCGGACGACCAGAGGTCGACTGCCGGGCCAAGCATCTTTCGCAAAGGTTGGTCATTTACACAATTTATCTTCTTTGTTCTTCTGACAGTGCTATATTAGCTCGCTGAAGAAAAAATGGGAGCCGATTTCCCGCTCTTAACGTAATTTATACGGACCGGGTGGGGCCCACACAGCAGGTGGGCGTGGACTAATTTTTTTTTCAGTGCTTATGCTCTGCATAACGGGATAAACCCACTAAAGCGAAGGCCTTAAAGGGCGAAGCTTATACGACATAGAACGAAAATTGAAGAAATGTTTTATAAAACAAAACAAAATCCACTACATTATATAGCGATATAAAATACTAAAACCAGGAACATGTCTGCATTGGTTTTTGCCAGGAACTTAACAGATGTTTGAAGCCACTTAGAGAGGTCAAGGTTGAGAGCTTCAGATCTTTTTGCAAGATATTCCAGGAAACGGGAGCGGAGTAGGAGAAGGCCCTTTTGCCAAGTTCAGTCCTCACTGAGGGAACACTGCAGGTAATAATGTCCTGAGAGCGCACGCTGTAGCTGCACTCACGCAGAGACATGTAGGAGGAGATGTATGAAGGCAGCAGACCAAGAAGTGATTTAAAGATGAAAATGTATCAGTGGGAAAGTCTGCATGAAGTTAATGGTGACCAGTTAACCAGTGAGTACAGGGTGCAGTGGTGGGTACGATAATCACAGCCAGTTATGAATCTTAGTGCACCATGATAGACAGCATCCAACATCTGCAGGGTGCTTGTAGGAGCGTTCATGTAAATAATGTCACCATAATCAATGGAGGGAAGGAAAGTCGCAGTTACAAGGCATTTCCTAACATTCAGAGCATGGACGGCTCCTCGTGTCCCGCTTGCATTAAATCCGTGTGCATAGGCCATCCAGTCCACTCCTCAGAGACTGAACGCCCGTAAGCCGGACCAAGACCTGCCCCTCTGGCAGGTCTTACAAAAAACACCGTCTCACTTTCCTCTCAGTGTTTTACTCTTATGACGACCAGGTAAACAAAGGACCCAGGAGAACATGTCTGCCGCGGAGTCCCTAGAAGTCAGCCCAAAGTCCCCACTTACTGATGATCGCAACTCCAAAATTGTGTCGCGGTCACACCCCTAGCTTGGGAGTGCAGTGCAGGTGCAAAACGTCAAAACAAAAACAATAGGAACCAAAAAAGAGTAAGGTGAAGCGGAGCTCTTCATCAGTGCTGGGTGACGTGACGTGTCTCGTCTGCTGGAATAGCTGCCTTTTTAGAAAAAATCCCCCTTTGCTGCTGCAGCCTCTCATTTCACCAAACTGTTTTATTGTTTGTAGGTCCTACTAAAAGAACAAAAACACTTTTAGTTGTGCACAAATGAACATTTAGACAAAAAAAACAACTTGATGTTCAGCTGCGGCCAACTCACATGGGCTCGATCAACAACAGGCCTAAAAGTTTGGAGAGTAGCTTTTATAAAATGTCAAAACCCATAAAAGCAAGCCCGTTTTGTAAAAGAGATTTAATCCTGGATCTGAGACATGACTGAAACTACCAGGAAGTGCTGTGGGCCTCAGCGGACATAAACCTGGTGTCAAGCAAGTCTAGACTGGATGAGTCATGTGAACACTCCCCGGTTTTTGGCTCTGCTAGCTTTTGATTTTCACCAATCAGCAGTCTGATAATGAGCTTCATACACTGTGTAGATGGAGCAAAATATTTCTCAAATTTAGCTGAAGTTTGAGAACTCTAATTAAATTTTCAAAAATATTCTACAAGAAACTTAAACTTTCTGGAAAACACTAGAAAAATAATTAAATGTGCCGTTTTTATGTAAAAAAAAATTGTGTAAGCCATAAAAACTAACTTTAATTAGAATAATGGATTATTTTTTTTGTTTTGGATGTGACTATCATGGTCCAGGAATAAAAACAGTTTGTTTTGAGTTTAATGATTTCATTTTTAATAAGCTTCATGTTTGATTGCTTAACCATGACTGTGGGACTCTTTACACTTCAGATTGCATAAATAAAGTCAAACTTCTTTAGGTTTAAAAGTATGTCACTTTATAGTATTTTATTTTACATTTTACTGTAATATTATTCACCTAGGGCAGCACGGTGGCACAACTGGTAGAGCTGCTGCCTCTCAGTGAGCAGGTCCTTGGTTCAAATCTCGGTCCAGGGGCCTTTCTGGGTGGAGTTTGCATGTTCTCTCCGTGCATGCGTGGGTTTTCTCCGGGTGCTCCGGTTTCCTCCCACAGACCAAAAACATGCATGTTAGGCTGATTGGTAACTCTAAATTGTCCCTAGGTGTGAGTGAGAGCGTGAATGGTTGTTTGTCTCGTTTGTCTCTATGTGGCCCTGTGATGGACTTGCGACCCATCCAGGGTGTACCCTGCCCCTCGCACAGTGATTGCTGGACATGGGCACCGGCGATCCCCGTGACCCAAAATGGAATAAGCGGGTAAAGATAATGGATGGATGGATGGATTATTCACCTAGTATTTATTTATTTAGGATCTACCGTGCTGAGTGTAGTTTAGTTCCAGTAATGAAATCCGTTAACACGAGTTTACACAGACAAATCCTACTTTACTGTCCGGCAGGCCTGTTGCAATAAACAATAAATCAATTAAGCACATGATAAATGAAAATTATCAACCTCATTTTCATTTATCGGCTTTATCGTTTCTTCGGGTCTCTCTCTTTCTACTGAAGACACTGGATGACAAAAGGCTAAACTCCGGTGCTATTCACTGACCCCTCTCTTTCTCTATTTTCTTTAAAATCCAATTTTACTGTTCAAAATCGTGTTTTTGGATCGTTAAAAGCAGCTAAGCTACAAGCTAAGCTAACAGGCTGACCTCGGGAAAAAAACTCTGTCTTGTCAACTGAAGGATTTTGGGGTGTTCAAATGACCCGAGCACAGAATTTCAGGAGCACTTCACCTTAGTATAAAAGATTTAATTGAGACAAAGTTAAAGTATGCATATATTACATATAATCAGAGTGCAGTCTGAGGAACAAAATCAGAGTAAACCTTGCCTGGTCAATCAGCCGATGTTTGTTCATCCAAACTTTGTGTCTGAGCGAGATTTATAGGTTTCTCATGTCCCGCCCTTTCGGGTTCGGACAGACTTGTGATTGGGTGTCAAAACCTCTTGATGGTCTGAGTGACACCCTGTTCAGCCAGTCAGGAGCAGATCTTATCCATGGTTACTCCAGACGGCCTTGCTCATTCTTTTACTGATAAGGGTTGATTTATGAGCTTTGTTTTGTAACACAGGACACTTACTCTGGCTCTCGTCTGTGTAAAGCTTTAAAACACGTTTTCTGTGTGTCTGAACTATTATTAATGTGAAAGCATATATACTCCATCTGTTTTAAGTATAAAGTATATGAATGTTTGTGTTTTAGCGTTATTTATGTTTAATCAACGTGTGAGCAGTGTGTCACATTGGTGGGCCCTCACTCTCAGCTGCTCTGCTCAGATGAACAAAGAAGGATCGTTTCCTGCTGCACTAACAAGTGTCTTACCTGTCTTTATTTCCCTCAGAATTATATCAAATGTGAACTTGTATGATTATCCTTAGCACTTGTGAGATTATACATAACATGAAGTAATTAGTGTATGATTATACCCGCACACACCTTGTAGAAAATGCATCATTTCACATCATCAGAGAAATGTCAAGGCTTGTCAAAAGATATAAAAGATATAAAAGATATCAAATCCAACACACCCTCTTTTGGTCTCTCCATATTTATGGGAGACCACACCACGTATGATTTGATTTTACAGATATTTTGATTCTGCCCCCTTCAGGTGAACTATGAACTATCATTTTAGCACAAGGGATAATACCAATCATCAAAACACAAAAAATAATAAGAATTACAGTCAGGGGGGGGGCAAAATCTTTAGCACTATCTGACTCCAGAACCGCTCATGAACCAAGACAGAAACTTCCAGGATCCTGGAGAAGGATCCTCACTCTTAGCCTTCTACAGCGCATTAAGTTGGTTCAAGGCGTTGGTCACCCTGGCCTGGGGGTCGTGTCCGGTCTCATCCGGAACATGGGTGCAACAGGTGTCTAAAACGTGATGATTATACAGCTTGACACTTGTCAGGAGGCAGTGAGCCCACTGCCTTCCGAGAAGCGTCCTGCAGGTGGCGATAGAGACAAATAGGAATTGTTCCTCTGGGGTTCATTCTACTAATTGACTCAGCACCACTACCTGAGATGATTGCATCAGGGAGTACCTGCGAGTTTTACAACAATGTGGATCTTTAACATAACGGTACTCGTTGTTCATTTGAAAACTATGAGACAGATTCAAAGACAGATGATCCACCTCATTCACTTGAGTGTTTTTAGGGTCGCTGCGTTTGACCCTTAGTTGTTGATGCTGGCAGCGGGAGTGACCTGGAATTACACAGTAATATTCACACAGAAAAATTATGGAAGTGAGTAACACTGTCACCACACCCAATATTTTGTAATCCTCCAGGGGTTCTGGAACAGTCCCATGGTGTAACACATCAAAACCTGTGAAAAATACCAATGAGTAAACCTTAGAAGTTAATTAAAATACTACCAAACTACTGGAAGATAAAATTCGAAATGAGTAAACGATTAAACCACTAGTTATAAAACAACTCATAAAACACTCAAAAATAGCCAAAATTGACCCCTGAAAATTGAGAAATACCAAAAGATTGACCTCTCTTTCAAATACCTCAAAGAATTTTAGAATGTTTATGATGTTCAATTGAATGGAGTAAAATTTTGAATATTTAGAGTTCTCAATTGAATTCACTGACCCTTTTAAAAGCTCTGGTTTGCTTCCTCAGAATGACTGAAAGAAAAGCTAAACACTCATTAAACACTCCTAGCTAGCAGGTCTTCTGTGCTTGAGCTTGCGGTGGGAGGCCTTGTTCGTCCACAAGGGTCCTTTTGGTGCTCAGCGGGATTCGGCCCGCGGAGATGTCTTCATGTAAAGTCCTCAGAAACTTTATCAGTCTGAGCAGACGTTCTAAATGACTGTGTGTGCAGATGGGTCAAACCTATATCAGTATGTCGCGTCTTCGTTTCTTCACGGTCAGGGCTGGGAATCTTCTTTCCTTCCCCGTTCCACTTGTCTGACCGACTTAGGCAGAGCGGAGACTCCTTCTCCAAATTTTGCTGCTGCCTTTTTCAACAAGGGGCAAAGAATGAACTCCCACGAAGTTCAGATCACCTCCTCCAGATGCCGTGGGGATCTTTACTCCTGCAGTTCCAGCAGGTCTGCTTCAACTTCTTTCAGCGAGCGGTGGGGTTCTTCAGCAGGTGCACATTGACTGAGATGAAACCACGTGGAGCCTTTTCCTTTCAGACGTACTGCGTGTGAGGTACGGTCTTTGATCTCGTATGGCCCCGTCCACCTTGGTTCCGCCCACTTACGTTTCACCACTCTCAGCAGGACCCAGTTTGAAGTGAGACTCGCCGGCTCCTCCTCCTGAGGAGTACTGGAATCTGGAATCTGTTGAGCAAAGCTGGACAACAAAGCTCTGAGTCTCCTCTAATACATCTTGTGTGACATGTTCATTACCCGTTCCGAGGGCCACTCGAGATTTTGCTGAGGCCCAGGGAAAGACCTTCCTGTTGTTAATTCATGAGGGGTGAAACCTGTACCCATATAAAGTAAAGTAAAGTCAAGTCAAGTTAATATATCTAAAAACATAGATCCACCACATTTTCATTGTTCTCCTGGGTCTAAAAAAGGTTAAAAAAAAAAGTCTACCAAAAGTCTACAGAGGTCTCAGAAAAGTTTACAGAGGTCTCAGAAAAGTCTACAGAGGTCTCAGAAAAGTCTTCTCAGAAAAAGGGGTGTCCCCTTAAGCGAACCGTCCTGTACACATAAAAGTGAGATTCTTTGGTTATCAAGATCTCTAATTTACACAAATGATGAAGCATCCTTCAATTTTCTCAAAAAGCATCCTTAATGTTTTGTTGTGAAGTTGATAAAATTTGTTGATAAAATTTGTATATTAGCATCTCTTTTTAATTTTCTAGCAAGGCAAATCTATTAAATCAGTACATCAATCACTATATTCCTCCCCCATTTTTCTGAAACAGTACACCAGTGTGCCTTGTTTCAGAAACATTGAAGTAAAGTTTTCCCGTTTTGGTTGTTGGTTAATAAGATTCCCGTTTTGTATTTGCCCAAACTACTGTTTATGTGTGAACCGAATCATCCTCTGTACATGATAATTTATTTATGTATTTATTTTCCAAATTAGCGCTCTATAGGAAATGTGAGATCAACCACAGTTCAGATTTTCCAGCTCATATTGCAGACCAACATTTGTTACCCAAAAAGAATACAAACAACACTTTTTCATTCTTGTCCCTGAGTCCTTAGACTAATCTGTAAAGACAAAGTGAACCCAATGGAAAAGCCAATAATTTGTTCAGGGGTAACCTTATTCATTTTTGATATAAGATTGTAAAATTATAAATCTCTTCTTTTTGTCTAAAAGCCATTGAACTAGGCAGGTGTCCCAAGTGACCACAATACTACTTTTCAAAATCAAAATTTTGCTGTAATGTTTGAAAAGTGTGTCTATGTGGGTGCATTTATGTCAGAGCGACATGCAGCATCTATCCTGGATCCGGAGTGAACGCACCACCGTACATCACATGCAAAAGTCGACACTCAAATCCAGACGTATAGTGACAGCCCGCTTCAGGTTCTCTCCAGTGTGACTTTGGAGATACTGCAAGTTCAGAGTTCAAGAGTTCATCATGATGTTAGTCCAGCTCCTCCTCCTGGACAAAAGTGCATGTCCACAGAGATCAGCATTTTGTTTCAGTTCAAGTCCATGTGCTCCAGACTTAGATTTTTGTTGTTGTTGTTTGGTAGCAGAACAGGATGTGGTCTCATAAAGTCACAAGTTCTTGTCAGCCTAGTTTTTCATCAACCCTGCACATGTGATACACTACTGGGCATTTCAGAACCAGTCCAAGATGTCAAACTGCAACTTGCATGTGGGTTTTCAGCAACCTATATGAACAATTGTGCATTGTGTCATCAGAACATCCCTCCTGGTTCAAGAACTCACTCAGTTCAACTTTTTCTTAATTTAAGATTAGCTTAAAAATAAAGTAATCCAATTAAATCCTGATATTATTCTTAATTAATTTATTTATAGCTCTAAACCAAACAAAAGTTGTCTCAGGGCACTTAACCAAAACAGTCTTAAATAGCAAAATCAACTATCCAAATAACAAATCCAATTGTAAAGTTCTCCATCTCAAGTTACACATAGACAAATAAAGCTCAGATTGAGCTCTCCGATAGCCATTTCCATCTCTTGAAAATCTATCTGCCTCTACCTCCAGCGGTGTCATAACTGCACTCTGACCAACACAAGGGTCTCAATCAGCACCTCATAGTGAAAGCCAAAAAACACCATCAACACTAAACTCAGACTCTAAGGCAAAACTTCCTACACCACACATGTCAAACTCAAAGGTCGTGAGAGCTTAAACGGTCTGAATTGTCCTACAGTAAATGAAATGAGAACACAATCTATTAGTGTATTATCCATATTTAATTCCTTAATAGTGCTAAGTCTGCTAAAATGTACATTGTTAGGTCTGCTTAAAATGAGCCGTCAACTCCTAATGTGGCTATCTCAGATTTAATTATATTATGTTAAATTTGCACCTAATTTATAGATTTAATAAGCCGTTAGTAGTTAATTTTTACACACCCAATTTGAACAAATGCTCCTTTTGTGGGTCGTTCGAAATTCCATTCAACTGCTGTTATAAATCTCTTAGTGCCTTTTAAGTGGTTTTTTTTTTTTTTATCAAATCTTTAAATTAAAAGTGAAGTCTTAGCCAAGCAGTAACAGACGTAACGGACGTCTGTTTAAACCCAAATGTTAACTTTTGGCCTGCAGTGATCATGCCAGGACGTTAGTTGGCGCTGTGGTCCTGTATCTCCGGTTACGCATGCGCACTACCGCGAGTTGCACTTCCTGTGTAGCTAACGTTTAGCTAACCAGTCGTTGAAGGTGATGACAAGGGCGGATGCGGTTTGTTGGTTTTATGGAGAGAAAGCGACGGTTTGTGACTGCGAACGGACCGTTTATCCACTCAAATTCAACTCGG
This sequence comes from Nematolebias whitei, assembly GCF_014905685.2. Lineage (NCBI taxonomy): Eukaryota > Metazoa > Chordata > Actinopteri > Cyprinodontiformes > Rivulidae > Nematolebias > Nematolebias whitei. The sequence continues at coordinate 52,080,544 of NC_056499.1, read as the reverse complement.
TCGACTGGTGGACCCGAAAACAAACCGTAGATGTTTGGACTTTAACAACTTCGTAGCGGATTTATCGCAGGTACAGTAGTACTCGGCCTTTACTTTTAAGCAATACTCAATTTGAATTTATTAACGCATATATATATATATATATTTTTTTTTTTTTCTCCTTTTTTATGTTTCGTGACACACATTTGGTGTGGTTCTGGTCCATTCGGTTCTGGTCGAGTCGGAGTGGCGGATGGGGCTGCTGCGAACCAACGGGCCGAATCCGGTTTCAGCAAATCTTCGCCTCAATGAGTGGGTTCTAATGTAATTATCAGTGTCTTTGGGGTTAGTGTTGTTTAATAAAACCAGAAAAAGATAAGTGTATCCATTTCAGTTATTTTTTATTAAGTGTGGTTTGGTTTCAAAAGTCAGAGATATTCTCTTGACCTGAAGTGAATTTAAACAGTTTAAAGGGACATTTCAGAATTTTTTATAAATTGGGTTTTGGTACAAGATTATAAACAGTAGCCATCTTACCCGATGTAGATGGCTTATAAAACCAATGTCAATTTCTATTTTTCAACATCATGCAGTATATATATATATATATATATATATACATATATATATTTAAAAACAAGTTATCTGAATGTAGATTAAGAGTGTCATACTTCTTAAAACTTTAGTGCCACATGACGTTCGCGAGCGTGTGTGTTTGTGCGTGTGTGGTTATCACACAGGAGGGAGTTCATGCGTGTGTTTGGTCTCCCAAACTGAGAGCCGGCAACACCACAGATAACAGAAAAAGTCAGCCATAGGCTTGAAGGACATTATAGAATTAAAAAAAAAACATAGTGTTCAGTTATCTGTAAACTTATATTACTCAATAAGCTTTACCAGGCAAAGTAGACAAGGTATTTTAGCGTTTTTTCTTATGCAGTTAGTGGGTGTTATCTTTTTTCTGACAAACAAAGCTGCAGTCTTTGTTCCCCAGATGAAAAAGATTCACTTAACCCAAACTCAGTTAAAAAATAAAAAAGTTGTGAGCAAATCTGCTTCGGGTCCCGTCTGTTGGTACAGGCAAGGATCCTCCACAGGATAAGTCATTTTAAACATACACACAGACAGACAGTCGCACATAGACAGACAGGAGTTTTGCACGTGTCTCACAATTTTTTCTGAATAAATGCTGACTTATGAGTCCCTGCATATCCAATTGTATTTGCTTGACTCTGTCCCACACTATTTTCGTGAGTGGCTGTCTGGAATTCTCGTCTTTGTTGACCAGCTGCGTCAACATTTCATCTAGTTCTCTCCTTCTTGCTCCGTCTCTCGCATAAACTCGGTTGCTTACCGCTACCACCCGATTTGATTGTTTTTTCACGGTTTTATATATCATATTACTCTGCTCGAGGGGCTCCATCTCTCATTCAGCATATACCACTCATACGGCCCTCAAACTTTATTTTGTAATCCTTTCACTCCACGAGCTGCTGACCGCGCGTTGTTTGGAGCACACACAAGCCTCGATCCAAAACAGTGTCAGCTTTTTTGTTGCACCGATCAAAACACTGATCAGCCACCTCCACCCGAGGTGTCTTTGCTCGTTTATTCACACACACACAGACCCACACACACACGCACGCACGCACGCTCGCACGCACACACACACACACACACACACACACACACAGATGAGTCTGTGCATCTGCCCTCTGTTTCCTTCCTTCCAAACAACACTATTTATTTTCTTCACTCCTTTTTATGCATTTTAATTGTTTAAATTTTTTCCATCGCCTCGTGTGCGGCATTTTTCATTTTGAGTTTTTTTTTTTCATCGTCTCGTGTATGGCATTTTTCATTTTGAGTTTTTTTTTTCATCGTCTCGTGTACGGCATTTTTCATTTTGAATTTTTATTTATTTTTTTTTAGCGTGATTTCTCCTTTTATAAATTTTTTCCACGCCTTTTCCACGGTCC
>NC_056499.1:52074114-52078486 GCF_014905685.2 Nematolebias whitei | reverse complement strand
TTTTTTCCATCGCCTCGTGTGCGGCATTTTTCATTTTGAGTTTTTTTTTTTCATCGTCTCGTGTATGGCATTTTTCATTTTGAGTTTTTTTTTTCATCGTCTCGTGTACGGCATTTTTCATTTTGAATTTTTATTTATTTTTTTTTAGCGTGATTTCTCCTTTTATAAATTTTTTCCACGCCTTTTCCACGGTCCCCGACTCGCGTTTTAATCCTAGTTTTATTTGCCAATTCCGTCCGTTTAAGGGGTCCCTCAATTCCCCAGCCCGACGTCAGCTGAGCTCACGTGACCCCGTCTACGTTTAACTACCGGCCCGTCGACCGATAGGAGGCGCGCTACTGCAGAGATACTACTAGGATTTTTTTCTTCCCTTATTTCTGTTTTTTGGCCTTCTTATTCTCTTTTTATCTCTTTGGCCTTCTTACTCTCTTTTTTTTCTCTTTGGCCTTCTTACTCTCTTTTTTATCTCTTATCTTCACTTTTCTCTTTGACCTTAGTCTTAGCGCTTCTCTTTGTTATTTGTACTCTATTATCCTATTATTCTGCACACTTTAAGCTCCGTGCTCAATGCCTCTAGTTATTATATTAACACTTAGCTGCTATTCCTCCTTTATTTCAGGAGACAGAACCCACCATGCTCATCCAGAGGCTTCAATTTGGTTTACGGCCGAATAGCGGAGTTTTTGGGCCTTTCGGCCAACTTAGGTAACCCGCTTACCTGTTTTATGTAAGGCGCCTTTCCCCTCTGGATGCGAACGGCCGCTCTGCTCATGGGTCGAATCTCACCGCTCCTTGTGTGCTCGAAGATCATCACGTCGGGGTCACCATCTGAAGGATTTTGGGTTGTTCTGGACTGGATAAAAAAAAAGAAAAGGTGAAAAGGAGGAACCCAGACCAGTGGTCATTCCATATGTTGAGGGAGTATCAGAGAAACTGAGACATTTATTTTCTAAACATAACATCCCAGTGGCTTTTAAACCCCAAAAATACATTACGGCAAAGACTGGTTCATCCCAAAGATCCAGTCCCCCGGCACAAACAGAGTAATGTTGTGTATGCTGTTCAGTGTCAGGAGGGCTGTGATCAGTCTTACATCGGGGAAACAAAACAGCCACTGGCCAAAAGGATGGCCCAGCACAGAAGATCAACATCATCAGGCCAGGACTCTGCGGCCTGATGATGACATTAACGTTATTTTTAGAAAATAAATGTCTCACTCATCTCCAGGCCAGCGGTCACTCTTTCAGGGATGAAGATGTTCACATCCTGGACAGAGAGGAAAGATGGTTTGAGAGAGGAGTAAAGGAGGCCATCTTTGTGAAAAGAAATTGTCCATCGTTAAACGGGATGGAGGCCTCCGGGTTCAATTGTCCCCCTCTTACAATGCTGTGATTGCTAGTATCACTCAGCCCTCTGTGAACAGTTAACAGCCATCAGTGTGCTAATGATCCATTGTTAGGCTGATGGTCCTTCTTGAGCATGTGATCAGCTGGTTTTGGTTGTCAGCAGCAAAACTGGTTGATCCACTCTGAGACGGTGCTATTTAAGAGACTGAGCTGAATACAGCTCCTCAGACTGAGGAAATCTCTCGAATGAGAGACGAAACGTTTCTACATTTTTTTGTTTTTTTGCTTTGTTTTGTTTTTTTGAATGTCCAGAGGACCAGATTAAACTTTTTTAGACGCTAAAAACTTGTTTACTGGTTTTTTATTAAAAGCTTTGTGTGACAAGTGCTATGCTAAAGAGCTCAAACCACACCAAGTGTCCGCCTTTCTAAGAACCGAAGAAAGGAAGGAGAGACAGTCCATGTTAGTCAAGAGGCCTCCCTCCCATTTTTCTTAAAGAGACACGCTGCTTGCTCCCTCACTATCCATTCTTGGTTCAAACAGTCTTATACTGCCATCCAGTGGTCACAAAAGGTGCTACGCACAAAAATTAACCAATCTTTCTTCTTAAATTTGACAATAATTACTAATTATTGTCAAATTTCAAACAGTATTTTCTTTTATCACAATTTCTGAGACAATTAATCACCCAGGAAAATTTGTTATCGTGACAGGCCTAATGTCCGGGACCTTACAGTCTCCCCACTAAGAGGATGTTACTTTGTCTCTGCTTCTGAGAGTTGTCATTTAATGTAACGTTTGTTTTTTTAGGGAATTCTTGGTCAAAGTTTATGGATGTTTTTAACCTCTATGGCTGATAATGTTAACTCTGCCCATGACCCATATGTTTGGGTTAGCAGAGAGAGCTTTTTTTTATTATTTTTTTTATTAATAAACACACAGAACTACAGAACACTACAAAAGAGAAAGATATATACAAACACTTGTGAAGGGTGTCATAACTACAGTTTACAAGCTGTGTGTGTGTGTGTGGGGGGGGGGGGGTGTTACAAAATGATGAAAATTGAGAAATACATATATAAAAAACATTAAATGAAAAAAAAAGAAACCTAAGAAACAAAAAGGAGCAAAACAATATGAGAAACTTAAAACGACAAGTTTTTTGATATCTGTTGTGAAATGGTTCTAGCAGTTTTCCAGTTTTTTAATCTACTTATTGAAGAATAGTACAACTTGAATTCGTTCATAAAACACGGGAAGGAGGGCTTATTATCCCTCCACTTACTACAATGAATGTGGTACTTTGCTATAAGGATGACTATATTTATGGCATCAGAGTAAGCTGAGTTTAAATTATCCATATAAAATAAAATTGCATCAGCATCAAAGGGAGGAATGTTAAGTTTTAGATTAATCCAGTTTGTAATGTCAGTCCAGAAACTTTGTGAGTATTGACATGAAAAAAACAAATGTTCAAGGGATTCATCTTCAGATTTACAAAAGGTACACAAATCCACCTCAAAGTTAAATCTTCTGTGCAGAAACATGGCTACTGGATATATCTTATTTATTATTTTAAAATGGTTTTCTTTCACTTTAGGAGATGTAGGCCATTTGACAAATTTCGAATGAGCAGAGGTCCTTATGGTTTTATGATTTATATTGGGAGGTTTCTTGAATGAATCTTTGTTATAATCAGTAAATCCTTTGTCGCATGCATTCATTGATAATCTTATTGTGATAATCTTATCTTATTGATAATCTGTGGGATGGACCTTTACAAGAGATCCTTCCTGTCTACAACCATCAGCATCTACAACATCTCTTAATGAAATGAGGATAACGAGTTACAACAACAAATAATTTCCCTTTGGGATTAATAAAGTATTTTTGAATTGAATTGAATTGAATTGAATTACATTTGAGATCTGTCAGGATTTGGTGGACAGGAACGAACCCAGTAGTGCAGACAGGACTCAACTCGGCAGATAACAAAACTAAATATTTTAATGATGAGTACAGTTACAAAATAACACGCTGACGGGTCAGCAAAACTTACATGAACTAGAAGACTCAGGGGGAAACTCAAAAAGGACTCCGGAAGCTCAGGGAAGACTCAAGAGATGCAGGAGAACACGAGATACCCAACGAATACGACGCAACAAGGAAACAGACTAAACAGACGGCTTATATACAGGGACAAGACGAGACGTGATTACAGACAGCTGTGACAAGACAAGGGTGGCACCAATTAAACTGAAGAGGAAACACTAGGGAAACACAGACACAAACAGAGCCACCAAATGGTACCATCCTTACAGTACCCCCCCCTCAAGGACGCCTCCAGGCGTCCCCAAAAAACACCCCTCCCGAAGGACTTGGGCGGGTGGAGGGCGGCACTGCAAGGGTGGAGGGCCAGAGGAAACACAAGGAAGAACACAAGGACCTGACAAAAACTAAGGCAAAACACAAGCAGGAAAACACAAAAGATCTGAACGGTCAAGAGACCGTCCCTAGAGTCATTGTTCAGGGGGGCGGCCGGGAGGCCGTCCATCACGGGACCAATGTTCAGGGGGGCGGCCAGGAGGCTGTCCATCATGGGACCAACATTCCGGGGGGCAGCCGGGAGGCCGTCCAACACATAGGACCTTGGAGGCCGCGCCAGGCGGCGTAGACGATTTGGAGGCCGCGGCAGGCGGCGATGACGACTTGGAGGCCGCGGCAGGCGGCGATGACGACTTGGAGGCCGTGGCAGGCGGCGATGACGACTTGGAGGCCGTGGCAGGCGGCGATGATGACTTAGAGGCCGTGGCAGGTGGCGATGACGACTTGGAGGCCGCAGCAGGCAGCGATGACGACTTGGAGGCCGCAGCAGGCGGCGATGACGACTTGGAGGCCGCATCTGGTGGCGGAGACCCCTTGGAGGCCGCAGCTGGCGGCAAAGAGACCTTGGAGGCCGCGTCGTGCGGCGTAGACGAAGAGGAGGCCGCGTCAGGCGGCGTAGACGACGAGGAGGCCGCGTCAGG
>NC_056499.1:52073705-52074104 GCF_014905685.2 Nematolebias whitei | reverse complement strand
GCGTCAGGCGGCGTAGACGGCGAAGAGGCTGCGTCAGGCGGCGTAGACAACGAAGAGGCCTTGGGGGCCATGTCAGGCGGCGAAGAGGCCTTGGGGGCCGCATCCGGCGGCGAAGAGGCCTTGGGGGCTGCAGCGTGCGACTTGGGGCTCTGGAGAACTGCAGTGTAACACATAGAGTCCTGGGGAGCTGTAGCTTGCATCATAGAGGACCATGGAGGCAAATCCTCTGTGGTAGTGGAGAGCGCCGGCCCCTCTGGAGACTTGGAGTGCGCCGGCACCTATGGAGACTTGGAGAGCGCCGACCCCTCTGGAAACTTGGAGAGCGCCGGCCCCTCTGGAGACTTGGAGAGCGCCGGCCCCTCTGGAGACTTGGAGAGCACCGGCCCCTCTGGAGACTTG
>NC_056499.1:52067068-52073695 GCF_014905685.2 Nematolebias whitei | reverse complement strand
GCGCCGGCCCCTCTGGAGACTTGGAGAGCGCCGGCCCCTCTGGAGACCTGGAGAGCGCCGGCCCCTCTGGAGACTTGGAGAGCGCCGGTGCTGTCATGGAGGCCAGGGGAGTTGCTACTGCAGTCATGGAGGCCTGGAGCTCTGCAGCAGACGGCGAAGAGACCTGGAGCTCTGCAGCAGACGGCGAAGAGACCTGGAGCTCTGCAGCAGACGGCGAAGAGACCTGGAGCTCTGCAGCAGACGACGTAGAGACCTGTGGCTCTGCAGCAGACGACGGAGAGACCTTGGGTGCGGCGAAGGTGATGGGTGCAGGGTGAATTATGGGTTCAGAATGAGTACTAGTGACCCTGGGTGTGCTGAGAGTCCTAATTTCTATTAATAATTGATTATACTCAGGGAGCTGAACGAGACCGGGCCATGAAACTAAAAACTTCTCCATCAGGGAAAATATGACTTCTGAACAGTCCGGGTTATTTTTAGCATTAATAAATGAATCTAATAAAGTCTGGTTTATAAATGCAAGATCCTGGGGTGAATATGTGACTGACAGAAACATGTCTCTATGTGAGGGTGTGGTGTCAGGTGTCGCCCCCACTGGAAACCTGGGAGGTGGGGCGGCGGAACACGCCCCCACAGAGTCACTGATACTATGCACCGGAGGTACGGTCAGGCCGGGTTGGACAGCCGCGGTGACGGTGAGAGGCCAGACTCCGCCCCCACCAGGAACCTGGAGGGTGAGGCCACGGAATCCGCCCCTGTGACGTCAAGTGGACCGGACTCGCCGAACCAAACAGGAGTGGACTGGAGCTCCCGCGGGAGGTCGGATCTCGCCCCCACCGGAAACCTGAGAGGTGAGGCGGCGGACCCGGCTCCCACAGAAACACCAGAACCAACTCTAAAATTCGGCTCAGCCGACGAGACCGGCCCGGTCGCCGCGGGCTGCCCCCGGGACCGCTTTCTACCTCCCCGGCGACGACGGGTGAGTCGAGGGACAGGAACAAAACAGAACTCCTCCTCGATTTCTTCGTCCTCCCCCGACATCCATCTCGAGTAGCCGGGCGAGGCGGACTCAGAAACAGTGGTCTGGTGGCTTCCCCGGTACCGAGCTCTGTCTTCTTCAAGGACCAGGAGTGGTGAGGACAGGATTTCCACCTCCTGGTCATAACGTCCTTGTGGGCGGACGGGCCTAGTCCAGAACCCGCCGCACCGGATTGTGGACACTTGCTCATCTCGGGAGGCTCGGAGGAGAAAAAGAAAAAAGGTAAGCTGCCGAGAGAGCCCTGCCCGCTGGGTTCTGATGTGTGGTCGCGTCGTAATGTCAGGATTTGGTGGACAGGAACGAACCCAGTAGTGCAGACAGGACTCAACTCGGCAGATTACAAAACTAAATATTTTAATGAGGAGTACAGTTACAAAATAACACGCTGACGGGTCAGCAAAACTTACATGAACTAGAAGACTCAGGGGGGAACTCAAAAAGGACTCGGGAAGCTCAGGGAAGACTCGAGAGACGCAGGAGAACACGAGATACCCAACGAATACGACGCGACAAGGAAACAGACTAAACAGATGGCTTATATACAGGGACAAGACGAGACGTGATTACAGACCGCTGTGACGAGACAAGGGTGGCACCAATTAAACTGAAGAGGAAACACTAGGGAAACACAGACACAAACAGAGCCACCAAATGGTACCATCCTTACAAGATCAACTAAACTACAGTCATTTAGTTTTAATGTGGGCATCGAAACGGTCACCTTTGAATTTATAATGATATTTTTAATTAACTGAATCAAGGCTAAAGGGATTGCTTTACATACCTTCATAAAATCTTTATGGCAGCAGCTAAGGTTATATTTTCTAACAAAAGATGAGAAATTTAAAAGATCTCCAGTACAATCCAAGATATCTGTTACACAAATAATGCCTTTTTCATACCAATCTTTTCTAAATATTGACTTTCTGCCCACTGTGATTGCTCTATTATTCCACAAAGTTGACCCATGAGGTGAGAAATTATGGTTAAATATCATTTTCCAGAACTGAAGAACTTGTTTGTGGAAGTTTGATAATTTAACTGTAATCTTCGTCACTTCAAAGTCACACTTTGCAAGGAAGTCAATTCCTCCCAGCTGTTTAAAAATGGAGGCAGGGATATGAAACCACATTGAATTTTGTTGTTGTAAAAAAGTTTTTAACCATTTAGTCCTAAATGTACCAACCATTGCTTCAAAGTCTAGTGCATTAATACCACCATTCTCATGTTTTTTTAACTAGTTGGGACCTTTTAACATGAGTTATTTTTCCACAAAAACTGAAAGATAATGGAATTGGCTTTTCTTATGTTTTGTGGTGATATATACATAGAATGACATGGATAAACAGCCTTGGAAATGCCATCAGCTTTAGTCAACAGGTTCCTTCCGAAAATAGTCAAATCTCTTGTCAACCAACGGCTAAGACTTTGTTTCATATCTACTAAGCGGTTTGAGATGTTATCATCTTCCCTTCTAATTGCATTCTTAGATACTAATACACCCAAATATTTAACTTCATTTACAACTCTGATTGACTAGGTGTTTTTATGAATACAATTATAAATGGGAAGGATCTCACATTTGTTAATGTCAAGTCCTAGACCTGAAGCCTTAGAGAATAATGAAATTGTATTAAGGGCTCTTTCAACCATTAAATATTTTTTTTAAAAACAATGCAGTGTCATCAGCAAATTGGCTAATCTTGTATTCTCTATCAAAAACGTTAATTCCTTTAACTCAGGATTGCTATTAATTTGAAGGGCTAGTAATTGAGTAGTGAAGAAAAACAATTTTGGGGAGATAGGACAACCCTGACTGATGCCTCGCTGGATCTTAAATCTAGAAGTAAGTCCTGGATTTAAAGAGACTGAGCTATAGATATCATTATAAAACATCCTAATTAATCCACAAAATGAATCACCAAAACCCCAAAACCTTAAAGTCTCTAACAAAAAAGTGTGTTCAATTGTGTCGAATGCCTTGTAAAAATCAAGGAACAAGATCAGACTATCAGCAGTCACAATAATCCAACATATCAAGGACCAGTCTAATATGATTTTGTATATTTCTCTCTTTAACAAAGGCTGATTGACTTTCATCAATTATATCTTTAAGTCCTCTATTCAGCCTATCAGCATAAACATGAGCTAAAATTTTATAATCTGTGCATAGCAGAGTGATGGGTCTCCAGTTATCCAGCATTTGCACATCTTTATTAGGTTTTGGAATTAAGGTGATTATCCCTTGTTTCATAGTATTAGAGAGGTTACCTGATGAGATACAGTCTAAGAAAGCTTTATAAAGCATCTCTCTAATCTCTTTCCAAAAGAATCTATAAAATTCAGTTGTTAGCCCATCCAAGCCAGGCGACTTCCCAGTAGACATCTTCAAAATAGCCTTATCCATCTCCTCAAGTTCAATTTGTTTTTCCATAAATAGTTTAAAATCTAGATAAATTATTTTATTGAACTATCTTATGGTGTTTATAAATGCTGAACAGTTTGTCTCAGAGTAGTTGGATTTGTATAAATTACTGTAAAAATGGTGGGGGAGGATGCCGGTCAGACCTGGTAGGCCCAAACGTATTGTGAGGGTTTGCTGGGAACGTCTGGCAGAGTCTCCTGTGAGACGGAGTTTCAACTCCCACCTCCGGGAGAACTTTGAACATGTTCCAAGGGAGGTGGGGGACATTGAGTCTGAGTGGACCATGTTTCGTGCCTCTATTGTCGAGGCGGCTTACCAGAGCTGCGGCCGCAAGGTTGTCGGTGCCTGTCGGGGCGGCAACCCTCGAACCCGATGGTGGACACCGTCGGTGAGGGATGCTGTCAGGCTGAAGAAGGAGTCCTATCGGGCCTTTTTGGCCTGTGGGACCCTGGAAGCAGCTGATGGGTACCGGCAGTCCAAGCGACATGCGGCTCGGGTGGTTGCTGAGGCAAAAACTCGGGCATGGGAGGAGTTCGGAGAGGCCATGGAGAACGACTTCCGCACGGCTTCGAGACGTTTCTGGTCCACCATCCGGCGTCTCAGGGGGGGGAAGCGGTATGCCAACAACACTGTTTATAGTGGGGGTGGTTTGCTGCTGACCTCAACTCGGGATGTTGTGGGTCGGTGGGCGGAATACTTTGAAGACCTCCTCAATCCCACCGGCACGTCTTCCACTGAGGAAGCGGAGCCTGGGGACTCTGGGTCGGGCCCTCCAATCTCTGGTGCTGAGGTCACCGAGGTGGTTAAAAAGCTCTTCGGTGGCAGGGCCCCGGGGGTGGATGAGATCCGCCCAGAGTTCCTTAAGGCTCTGGATGTTGTAGGGTTGTGTTGGCTTACGCGACTCTGCAATGTTGCGTGGACATCGGGGGAAGTTCCCCTGGATTGGCAGACCGGGGTGGTGGTCCCCCTATTCAAAAAGGGGGACCGTAGAGTGTGTTCCAACTACAGGGGAATCACGCTCTTAAGCCTCCCTGGTAAGGTCTATTCGGGGGTTCTGGAGAGGAGGGTCCGTCGGATAGTCGAACCTCGGATTCAGGAGGAACAGTGCGGTTTTCGTCCTGGCCGTGGAACACTGGACCAGCTCTACACTCTCAGCAGGGTCCTGGAGGGTGCGTGGGAGTTTGCCCAACCAGTCTACATGTGCTTTGTGGACTTGGAGAAGGCTTTCGACCGCGTCCCTCGGGGGGCCCTGTGGGGGGTACTCTGGGAGTATGGGGTACCAGGCCCTTTGATACGGGCTGTTAGGTCCCTGTATGACCGGTGTCAGAGCCTGGTCCACATCGCCGGCAGTAAGTCGGGCTTGTTCCCGGTGAGAGTTGGACTCCGCCAAGGTTGCCCTTTGTCACCGATTCTGTTCATAACTTTTATGGACAGAATTTCTAGGCGCAGCCAAGGTGTTGAGGGGATCCGTTTTGGTGGCCTCAGAATTGCGTCTCTGCTTTTTGCAGATGATGTGGTCTTATTGGCTTCATCAGATCGTGATCTACAGCTTTCGCTGGAGCGGTTCGCAGCCGAATGCGATGCGGCCGGGATGAAGATCAGTTCCTCCAAATCCGAGGCCATGGTCTTGAGCCGGAAAAGGGTAGAGTGCCCTCTCTGGGTCAGGGAGGAGGTCCTACCCCAAGTGGAGGAGTTCAAGTATCTTGGGGTCTTGTTCACGAATGAGGGAAAAATGGAGCGTGAGATCGATAGGCGGATAGGTGCAGCGTCTGCAGTGAAGCGGGCGCTGTACAGGTCTGTCGTGGTGAAGAGAGAGCTGAGTCAAAAGGCGAAGCTCTCAATTTACCGATCGATCTACGTTCCCACCCTCATCTATGGTCACGAGCTTTGGGTTGTGACCGAAAGAATGAGATCTCGGATACAAGCGGCCGAAATAAGTTTTCTCCGCAGGGTGTCTGGGCTCTCCCTTAGAGACAGGGTGAGAAGCTCGATCATCCGGGAGGGACTCGGAGTAGAGCCGCTGCTTCTCCACATCGAGAGGAGCCAGTTGAGGTGGCTTGGGCATCTGTTTAGGATGCCTTCTGGACGCCTCCCTGGTGAGGTGTTCCGGACACGTCCCACCGGAAGGAGGCCCAGGGGAAGACCCAGGACACGCTGGAGGGACTACGTTTCTCGGCTGGCCTGGGAACGCCTCGAGATTCCCCCGGAAGAGCTGGCCCAAGTGGCTGGGGAGAGGGAAGTCTGGGCCTCCCTACTTAGGCTGCTACCCCCGCGACCCGACCCCGGATAAGCGGAAGAAAATGGATGGATGGATGGACTGTAAAAATTATGTAATTCTCTATTAATATGAGTTTCATCTTCAGAAATAGATCCATTTATATTCAATTTAGTGATCTTCCTTTTTAGTTGCCTATGTTTTTCCAGGTTGAAAAAATAAGATGAATTTTTCTCCCCTTCTTCAATCCAGCGAGCTCGAACGAATAAAAGCACCTTTAGCTTTTTTTCATATATTTTATCTAGTTCACTCTGTAATTTATTTAATTCAACAAGTTCTTCAGCTGACAGATCCATCTTTTTACTAAGGCTATTAATATTTGTAATAATATTAAATTGTTGTTGTTGTTTCAGTTTAGACAGTTTTTTACTTGTATCAATAGCCAGCCCCCTTATTTTAAATTTGAACCATCCCATTTACTCACAGTTGACATTTCCAAGGCATTGACCTCCACCACCAGCTGTCTGACATCTTCACCAAAAACAGAACTCTGCAAAAGAGTATTATTGAATTTCCAAACACGAGTTAGACCAGGATCTGACCTTAAAAACAGAAGAGATAGAGAAATATCCTGATGCATGCTCAATAATCCAGGTAGAAAAATCCAAAAAAGTTCAATCTGGTCCTCTGGACATTCAAAAAAACAAAAAACAAAACAAAGCAAAAAAATATAGAAACGTTTCGTCTCTCATCCAAGAGACTTCCTCAGTCTGAGGTGCTGTTTTCTGCTCAGTCTCTTAAATAGCACCTTCTCAGAGTGGATCAACCAGTTTGCTGCTGACAACCAAAACCAGCTGATCACATGCTCAAGAAGGACCATCAGCCTAACAAATTAGCACATCCAGCCATCAGTGTGCTAATGATCCATTGTTAGGCTGATGGTCCTTC
>NC_056499.1:52044713-52066968 GCF_014905685.2 Nematolebias whitei | reverse complement strand
TATCGGCTAACCGCAGTAATGCTGTGTCTGATGTAAAATCAGAGTTGTCAGATTTAATAGTTACTTTTTTTTTTGTTGAAAACTGCGCAAGTGATGTTAAAGTCCTTTCTTTGAGAGCTAAGTAGCAAAGCTACAAGCTAACTATGGCCTGCTTGCCGTACTCTTATTCAGACGCATGCGCAAAACGCTGTGTTCCGTCGAAATGTTTATTTTTTTCGTCAAAAGTTCCTTGGTCAGTTTTAGAGAGTACATTTGAGCTAAATAAAAAGGGTTAAACCTGCTCTCTGATCTGTGTAAAGAAAGCTATGTTTGATTTTACTGCGAGACCCTCTGGTCAAAACACAGAGGAGACTGGTCGCCATTTTGTGTCATCTCTCCTTAAAGCAAAAGGAGACACCCCCTAGAGGGTTGGACGGTTAAGTGTTTTCAGTGTAACATGCTGCTCTGTTGCTGTTCATTTCTTAAGTGAGAAGACTGGAAACTTTTAAGAGTTAACAACATATTATTTTGTTTAAAATATATGGCTAAAACTACATTTGATATCTTTTGCACTGTTTTGCACTACAAGAAAGAAGCCTAATACTTGATTTGTTTATTATTTAAGAACTCTCTGGACCTAGTAGTGGAATTTTCTTAATTGAGATTATTTTGTGGTATAGCAGTTTTCAAAATAAATGATGGCAAAAGGACACCTTATGCTTTTTTTCATTCCTATTGCAAGTTTTATACCAAAAACATATTGTGATATATATTGTTACCGCCACCCATGATCACAATACATATTGTGATATGAATTTTATGCCATATCGTACATCCCTATAATGCAGAGATTGTCTCCGTCAAATCTGTTTGTACAATTTCAACATATTTAGTCAAACTTTTTTTCCCCCCCCACTTATCTTACTCTCACATACTAAAGGCATGCAGAGTCATTTTAGTTCATTTCTTTATCTGGATCATGTTCCATGAGATATGAAAGACAACAAATGAATCTCTATTCAAAACGTCTGAAGTTTCTGCACAGAACCTCAGAAACTCTGATTAAAAATTGAATATCTGCTGTAGGAACCAGTCCTTGTGTTTCTGTTTTGTTCTGAGCAGTCAGCCACGCAGTGTTTTGAGCAGAGATCCAATTGAACTGTTTATACGACAGGAAACAGTAATGTATAAAAGGAGTAAAACCTTGTTAATTATAAACGATGCAAATAAAAGACTCCCTGGGATTAAAGCCTGTGTTGTTTTGATCTGCTGTCAGGGACGTAAACACACCCACACCCAGGGTTTCATTTCAGTCTTTATCAGCTGCACGTCTACTAAACATTAAGATTTAATGTCTTGCTCAAGGATGCTTAGGCAGGCTGCAGGACTTCTGATTGGAAGATCAACTCCTCACCACTAGGCCAGGCCGCTGTCAAAAACCATCACGCTTCAGCCATTATGAGCAGAACAGAACTTAATGTGATGGAGTCTGGGCGCATTTCAATCAGACTAAAAACCAAACATACTTATTGTCACTGTCCTCCAGTCCTGGAAATATTTAACTTTTATAAGGTCCTTCAGTATTCATTTCAGTTTATTTATATAATGCCATTTCACGTTGCATCAAAAGTTGTCTCGGGGCACTGCACAAACACACACACACAGGTTTCCCTAGATCCACATTGGGTACACATGCTTCAACTACCACCTTAGGGGACCCCCCTTTCTGTATGGTTTAGAGACAAACTGGTAAGTGATTTTGTTTACTCTAAATTCACAGAAAATAAATGTCACTTGGCATTTTTGTTAAAATCATTTTTTGATAAAATTATATTTTACCCTCACACTGGGGACCGGGGGAATTTTTACATCCACTTTGGGGACTTTAATTTTACATAGATGCACAAACCGATTAAAGTCACCTTTGGGTACCTTATATCCGTTTGGGGACTTTAATTTTACGCATATACACAAACTGATTAAAGTGACCTTTCGGTACGTTATATCCCTTTGGGGACTTTAGTTTTACAAAGATACACAAACTGATTAAAGTGACCTTTGGGTATGAATGTATTTCTGGTGTGCTTGTTCAAGTCCCCAAATGGAACCCAATCAAACATACACACATCTTCCTTTACAGTATATACAGGATTAAGATAAAAAATGTATTTGTCTCCCTTCATGGATCGAGGAGGGGGAATATTTCTTCAGTCCATGTTGAGTGTGATAACTTGAAAAATAAATGAGGTACCAACTTTCATTTTGGTGTGTGTCTACAGCTAGGCTTGTCTAGTAAGAAAGGTCACTGATGATAATTTGGTGCCACTTCAAAATCCAAGATGGCCACAGCCATACACTGCAGAAAGACTAGAAAGTAGGCTAACTCCATAACATGTACTTCTTTAGCCCCCTTCTGACTCCACCAGTGTGCCCGGTGGTGCTTAAAATGACCCTCTCCAGCATCTCTCACTCCGCACTGCTTCTGACAAATGCTAAAAAAACTACTTCTGTTCTTCTCCACAGTGTAACTCCTAACCACCTGAACATATTGCACCAAAAACATTATGGTTTACTTTCATTCCCTGTTCATTTCCAGTCCAGAAAAGCACTCATCTGGTAAATAAACACTCACTATTCAAATCCTTCAGCGACAGGAACATCAGTGTATCACTTGTTCAAGAGTGACCTGGCCAAGATGGGCAGCAGCAAATACAAGACGTAGATACCACATCACAATTAAGAACACACAAAAACATCAGATTGAGAAACAAAAGCAAAATTAAGAATAACAAGTACATGTTATGGAGTTAGCATATAGTAGTTTCCCATCTTTTTGCAGTACATTCCATGTAGAAGTTACAGAGTGGACAAAGCTTTTTTACATATAGTCCATGCAAATTGAACAAAAAGCATCAAATAATCTTGTGAGCGGATGGAGTAAGAACCATCATCTCTTTGTGCAATACGAGTACGAATAAGATGTGAATGAATGTATGCCTGTGGCATTTAGTACAAGTTATCTGTTTAAGGAAACAGACGGCGATGAATCTTCTCTTCATCACAGTTTACCATCCTGAGCAGCATATTAAAAAATAATAATAATAATAATTTGTATGCCTCTTTTATGATTGTCTATTGTTGTCGTTGTTATCCACTGTTGTCATCACTCTATGTTAAAGAAATCAGGTCTCTCTTGTAAATGAGTCCCCGAGGCTCAGTGGGATTAACCTGTATAAATAAAGGTTGAATGAATATTGGTGACAGTGGAAAGCAAAAACTCTCTTTTAACAAAAGGAAACCTCCAGCAGAACCAGGCTCACGATGAGTGACCATTCACCTCGACTGGCTCCATTTAGAGAAGACAGAAACAAACAGGAAGTGGTCCAGGTGTTGTTTCCATTTGGAAGAAATAAAAAAAGCTAATAGTAGAAAATATTTACAAATACAAACATGGAGTAGAGAACAGTAGACACGATAAATGAGCATGTTTTATTCATAAAATGAGGAAAACTGCTTGGTAGACCAGTGTGTAATTAAGAAAATATGACTAAAATTAATATAATTTCAGCCGGTATTTTCTGATATTTATGGTTCGCTGACGGGACTAATGATGCCCACATAGTACTTTAGTAAAATGGCAGCTGAAATACTCATGTCGGATTATGCTGTTCACCATTTCAGTGATGTGGACCTCTTTGTAATGACCATGTGATTCCGGTTTTGACCATTTACAGTGCAGCGAGCATTTCCTTCAGAGACTTGGCTTCTTTGTTAGTCTATGGACCCATTTCCAGAAACAGAACCGTCATTGTGTACTGTCCACATTGGAATGGATCAGAGCCAATCTGATGCTTGCATCAGGATTCTTTGGTTGTGATTCAGACTGTCAGCTCCTACTGGGTCAGGGTCCCATCATGTGTGGTCAGGGTTGTAGCAGACTTTTCAAACTAAAATCCTGCTGAGAGAAGCTTCATTAAAACAATTTGATACTGAACAAAGTGAAACATGGAGATGAATGAAATAGAAACACGCTCTGTGGCAGGGCTCTGTCGGGTTTATCCTGCAGCAGCAGCAGCAGCAGCAGCAGCAGCAGATGGTCCCGGGTCGGCAGGGGGCGGGAGGGTGGGACCCGTGACGCTTTAATCTGTTTCATTCAGAGGAAATCTTGTGCACATCCTGCAGACTCAGCTGTCAGGAAGTTAATGGACTCCACATCAACCTAACGACCAGACCTCCTGAACAGTCAGTTTCTAGACAAAGACCTTTTGAGATTTTTTTGATGATCTGTATCAGACCGTTTGTTTCTAGACTGAGGGTTTATGGACCTCAGTCCTTTTTTTTTTCTGACAGAGGTTCCAGCCATTTGTGATATGGATGACTACTTTCAGCTGAGTTTGGTAAGAATTTTAGTGGAAACACTGGACATTTGGACTTCATCAAGCAGCTGTTGTGACTTCAAATGATTGAGCATTGAATTACTGAGACACTGAAGCTGCAAGCTCAGGTTACCTGAGGGACATCTGAGGACGTGACAACAGCAATACCAGGGAAGACGGGACAAGGTTCAGATGTCTTATCAGTTCTTTGGAAGAGTGGCATTTGCTAGGAGGGAGCGGGATTCAGAACAGAGGTGAAACAGCTGAGGTAGGAAATGTACAGAGGAAATAAAAGGATTAAACAAAGTGACCACAGCAGTGAAACTGAACTGATCCAAACAAAGCTCAGGTGGAGGAACTGCAGGGCTCCACTGTCTTGAGATGAAGCCTCCCACTCATCTGGAGCTGCACTTGTGAGACTGGGTCATGTACACCCTGTGCACTCTGGCTGTCCTGACTCTCCACAGCCTCTTCAGGAGGAGAATCAATGGAGAGCTCGACAGGAGCTTGGAGGACCGAGGCGATGCAGCGACCCAAGGAGGTGGAGGTGCTGCGAAGGCTGAGCAAAAGAGGAGGAGAAGAGGTGCACGGAGCGTCAGGGTAAGGGTCAAGGTGGGGGCCGGAGGCTGAAATGAGCAGGAGGTAAAATCATAAAACTGATCAAAATAGATACTAAAGCTAAAATTAGCAAGACTACACTTGTGCACATAACGGGAGCCTTTAAACAGCTTGTTACTCCTCAGTTAATTGCAGCACATAGCTTTCTGCTCAAGGCTCTCCTAAACTCTTTAAACAGCTGTAAGCTCCCAAGGAAACTTGTACATTAATTTTATACCTTTTACTCAGTGTATTTTTGGACAGCTGCCCTCATATGCCCAAAGCTGCATCTCATTTTTTCTTCAGCCCCATGTTGAGGCTTTTTTTTTTTTCAAAAGCATTGAATTAAAAAGCTCAGAAGATGGCAAACCAAAATTGTATTAACAGTGTCATTCTGGACAGTCAAAGCAAAAACCTGAATTAGTACTAGAGTCAGGGCAACATTCATAGCTTAAAGTGATGCCATCCATCCTTTTGTCACATAACTTATTTCAAATAAACTTTTTTTGGCTAACAGAATGTTCTGGGTCAGGCTGGCCCATTCAGATACCACTCATAAAACTGAAGCATATAAATAAACGCAGTTGAAAATATTTGGTTCATGCAAAATGTGGTATAGCGGTAGTCCATCTGGATAAACTTGGCCTTACAACTAACCTTGTAAAACTGACTGACGTTTTGCCATTTCTGAGTTTTTTTAAGGTCGGCTGGCTGATTTGGCCAACTTGAATGGGATTGACTCTTCAAGTGAATCAGCTGAAGATGTACAACAATCATTGGAGAACAAGTAGTAGTAAAAGTAGTGGTAGTGGTGGTGCTAGGTGGTGGTGCTGGTAGTAGGTAGTGGTAGGTGTTGGCACTAGGTAGTAGTAGGTAGTGGTGGTGGTAGGTGGCAATGATAGTAGGTAGTGGTAGGTGGTGGTAGTAATAAGTGGTGGTAGGTGGTGATGGTAGTAGTGGTAGGTGGTGATGGTAGTGGTAGGTGATAGTACTAGGTAGTAGTAGGTAGTGATGGTGGCAGGTGGTGGTGCTGGTAGGTTGTAGAGATACTAGGTAGTGGTAGGTGGTGGTGGTAGTAAGTGGTGGTAGGTGGTGGTGGTAGTAGTACATGGTGATGGTAGTAGGTAGTGGTAGTAAACAAGTTGACTACCTTAGGAAATCACATTTCTTCCTGTTAGCTGTTAACATCAAAAACTCAGATTGTTCTTACAGGTTTTCAGGTGAAACCTCCTCACCTAGCCAACATTTCTCCATCTGCAACACAGTGTTTTCTTTAGTCAGGTTGTAGCTCAGCTGGCTGAAAAGGAAAAAGCTTGGGTATAGGAAGGAATGTGTTACTATCGCTTGCCACTGAATGTGCCTGTCTCTGAAACTCAAAGTAATCATTGGACGTATATCTACATTTTATTGACATTTGGAGTTATGCCAAGTCAAGATGGACATTAATGACCAACGCAGGCAATTTTACAGATATTTAGCAAAAGTTTTGAGTAGTCAAAACTTTTGCAACACATACTGCAGGAGACAAAACATCTTGTGAGATCTTGCATGTGATGTCACTTCCTTCTTCTACCTCTTGGTTGAGATGTGAGACGACAGGAAAATGAATATCCAGCCATCTTCTCCCCAGCATCACTTCTCAGCTCTTCCTGGGGAATCCCAAGGAGTTATCAGGCCAGAGATCCCAGTATCTCCTCCCAGTGGGACACGTTCTGAAAATCTGAAGAGAGGCATTCAGGAGGCATCCAAATCAAATGCCTGAATCACCTCAGTTGAGTTTTTAAGACACGGGGCTTAAGGTTGAATGATGGCACGACAAAATTGACCATTAACCCTTAACCCTAGGTGGCCTGGTAACAAGTACACTTATGGGCGACCTTGTGCTCAAATATAGGGTTTGTTTTGGACAATCCAGTCATAGCATGGACGTTTAGTGACAGAACACCACTCTGGTTCAAATCAGAGAAGCTGTTACTCCTCTAGGTGATGCCATCATTTCCCAAGTTGTCATTAAAGGTAACTAGGAGAACAACAGAATCGCACAGTGGCACTCCTTCCAAGACACCATCTAGAGGCTCCAAGAAGGCTTGGTGATCTGAACTAATGTTTGGTGCATAAACAAAAGTCAGAGCCTTCTTTCCTGTAGCTCAAAGCTGCAGAGAGATGACCTTCTCACTAACAGGGTAAAACTCCAACACCGAGGCGCTCAGCCATGGGGTTGTGAGTAATCTCACATCCACCTGACGCCTCTCTCCATGGATAACTCTAGAGTAGGAAAGAGTCCAGCTCATCTCCAAGAGTTGGCCTCCAGGAGCCCAAGCTGTGTTTAGAGGCAAGCCTTACTGAACCTAGTTAATTCATTCACTCATTCAACTTTATTTAAACAGATAAATCACATTGAGCCTCGAAGACTCATTTACAAGTGAGACCTGTTTGGACAGACAAAAACAGTGGTTAACTGGACACATGTAGGAGTTGGAGGCGAAAAAAATTCCTATCAGACTTTTTTCTTGGCTGAGAAAAACCCTTAATATTGAAAAAACACCTTGTACAAACAAGCACATATTTACTTAGACATTCTGCAGAGCAGAGCATAAGAAGGAAGAAACGAGAGCGGTCAACAACGCCTACAGATGCTCTCGAGGTCACTGTAATCAGTAAATGTCCTCCGGTGAGATCCATAAACATTCTCGAGGTATGTCGAGAAATGGCCAAGAATAACCTCTATAAGAATCCAGAGTCCTGAAATGATGACACAACGTTTTTTCTGCGGGATTTCATCTGGTTATCAGTTGGAAATTCCTCAGGGAGGGGGTGGTGAGCGTCAGATCACATTTTCTCCAGGCGACTTTGGATAAGATTGCCTTCAAGGACAACCAAGGCGACCAAAATTTAGATAAACACACAGTTATTTTGGGGACAGGCAGAACTTAATGACATCAACCTTCAGTCTGTGTCAGTCTACTCGGTTCCGAAATGACCAAATTAACATGGCCAACACCGATGGAAACGTGTCTGAGTAAAAATCCACAAGATCTGATCCATTCAGCCCAAAGCATTTGAGTCCGGGTACTCCAGAACATGAACCAAACCATCATAAAGGCAAGCAGCGTGATCGGGTCCAAATTTGCTGCTGACGACTTCCTTGATTGTAGATAAAACCAGCACCAGCTGAATCCAAAAAAAGCAGGGACCAGTTATCGAAAATCCAATTAAATATGCGTCCTTAACATCCACAGATGGCAGCAGAGATAGACACATCATCAAGTCTTCCAGTCGATGAGATATCCAGCTGCGTACATGCCAACAGGGTAAATCGGCTCGCCCAAAGCCTGTAGTTAATATTGTTCAACCTCATACACAAGCTCCAGCTCCTGACCTGCCAAAGAGGTGATATCCTTAGAGCTAGTCTGCTGCCAGGAGTTGGCATGGCTAGGGACCCTCCCTCACCTGCTGCTTAGCTCATTCAACCCCCAACCAAAATGGTGCTCCTTGCAAGTGATTGGCCTATTGTGACGTGGCATCCCATCGCTCTTTTGGACTTAGTGAGGAGTCAAGACCCCGTATACTGGCAAGTTCCCACATGCCTGGCTCCAGGGGCGTGTGAGGTATCCTGACAAGTTTTATGTTCGTTTACCGAGGATTTGGAAGTGGGAGTGGTGGTGCAGAGGTTAGAGAATGTGGCCATGTGATCGGAAGATCGTTGTTTCAACTCCCGGTACTGATAACATTAAAATGTGGGTGGGATAGGTGAAGCACCCACACCTGTCTCCACCCTCATTTGCCCCACTCTGGGCCCTTGAGCAAGGCCCATAATGCCACTATCTGCTCCCCCAGGCACCCTAGATGGCAGCTGTCTGCTCCACACAGAGGGCTGTGGTAGCTCTGTGGTCTGTGGTTGTGTCAGGAAGTTCATCTGGTGTAAAAATAATTGCCAAGGCTTTGTGCGACTTAGTTCACTGTGGTGACCCCTGACGAAGGGAGCAGCCGAAAGAAGAAAAAATAAATAAAAATTGAGGATTTGGAATGGCTCTTAGTAGTTTAGTAGCTTAGTAGTAGAAGTTCTGCTTGTGCGGCTGCAGAACACAACCCTGGTTAAAACACCTGCTTCTTTCAATACAACACATCTGCCACGAGTTAAGACTACCCACCCCATCCTTCTTACAGCTGAGGCTAATTTAAGAAATATTCACATTTTTAATATTTTAATCAAAGACTGGATTTGTGATTGTGTATTTTTTTAATTTTTTTTTTATTTAACCTTAGTTTATACAACTAGTCTCATCGAGTCACAATAACTAATTTTCAAGAGACTTATTTTAGACAGACTAAAATACAACAATATCAAGCTATTAAAATTAAAAATAGTGTTATAAAAACACTATTACTGTTAGCAGCATTGTCCGATTAGCAGAGTGGTTCTGTTAACAATGAGGTTCTCTTAGCAGCGTGGTCTGGTTAGCAGCATAGTCCTGTTAGCGATGTAGTTCTGTTAGCAGCATGGCCCTGTTAGCAGCATGATTCTTTTAGCAGCATGGTCCTGTTAGCAATGCGATTCTGTTATCAGCATGGTCCTGTTATCAGCATGGTACTGTTAGCAGCATGGTCCTGTTAGCAGCATGATACTGTTAGCAGCATGATACTGTTAGCAGCATGGTCCTGTTAGCAGAATGATTCTTTTAGCAGCATGGTCCTGTTAGCAGAATGATACTGGTAGCAGCATGATTCTGTTAGCAGCATGATTCTGTTAGCAGTATGGTCCTGTTAGCAATGTGGTTCTGTTATCAGCATGATGCTGTTATCAGCATGATGCTGTTAGCAGCATGGTCCTGTTAGCAATGTGGTTATTTTAGCAGCGTGGTCTTGTTTGCAACTTGGTTCTGTTAGCAGTGTTGTCCTGTTAGCACTGTATTTTTAAGTGTAATTTAAATTTTACTTGTGCTTTTTAAAATAGTACTGTTTGGGTTTGGGAGAGCCATCAAACATAATTTTGTTGTTTTGTGCATGTTGAATCCTTATGTGTTTGGTTCTTCGGACTGACATGTTTGTTGTCAAATAAAACCAGAAGAGAGACAGATTAACTGAACATGCTGAAGGCTTCAGTGGGGGAGGAGCAGCTCAGCTGAAATACTTATCTGTTGGGAGGGGGAGTAGAAGGTGGGGCTATGGGAGGTGTGATGCTGTTGCCAGGGAAACGGTAGAAGCTGTGAGAGTGATCGCGCGCGCGCGCGTGTGTGTGTGTGTGTGTGTGTGTGTGTGTGTGTGGGGGGGGGTTTGTGAAGTTGTAGATCTGAAGATGCAGCGATGTTTGATTCTGTAGGGAGGTAAGAAATGGATGAATACTGGATGGATGGATGATGGATGGATGATAGATGGATGATGGCTGGATGCTGCAGACGTGGTGAACACTCTGGCTGTAACCAGATGCAGAGGCTCGTGTTTCTGCCGCTGACCTGAATCGGAGCAGACTGTTGGGTCGGATCAGGCGGTGAGGTTAAAGCAGACTGCGGAGTGAAGCGCTGTCTTTGTGCCGTTTTCCGCTTCCGTCTTTTGGTCTGATCGTTTTTCTCTTCCCTCACTCGATCTGCATTATTCTGCAGCAGATTACCAATCCCGACAGCGCGGAGCCACCTTTCAGAGCGCCTGGTGTCAGAACAGCAGGTGTGTTTCTTCCTGCTTGTGAGGACTCATGCAGTTTGTTAGAAGTAGGTCAGAGTGTGTTGCTCCAATTGGTGCAGCAGGGAGACACCAGTGTTTGTTATTGACTGTCTGTGGTGGAGGAATGTGGGGGAGACTCTGATTGGTCATTTCCTAATTGTTCGGATGGCTGAGAGGCACCAGTCCAGGTGGGTGAAGCACCAGTTTTTCAGTCTTAACAGTTGCAGGAGCCCACCTCCCCGCTGTAAGGAAACCTGAGCAGATCATACAGAAACTGAAAATTCAATCAGGTTGTTTGATCCACACAGATATTTCCTGCTGCAGCTGCTGTGATGATGCTCAGCCCAGTTTTTAATCACTAAACCAGAGAAAAAGTTGTTTTGAATAAATGACATCACTCTAAATTTGGCAGCATAGTGAAACAGTGGTTAGAGCTGTCTCTTCACAGCAATAAGCTTGAGGTCTTTCAGAATTCAGAATCAAATTTATTGTAATTTTATATACATTAAACAAAATTACAGGAATCCAAAAAAGTTCAATCTGGTCCTCTGGGCATTCAAGAAAACAAAAAACCAAAAAACAAAACAAAGCAAAAAAAAATGTAGAAACGTTTCGTCTCTCATCCGAGAGACTTCTTCAGTCTGAGGTGCTGTATTCAGATCAGTCTCTTAAATAGCACCTTCTCAGAGTGGATCAACCAGTTTGCTGCTGACAACCAAAACCAGCTGCTCCCATGGTCAAGAAGGACCATCAGCCTAACAATGGATCATTAACACACTGATGGCTGCTTACTATTCATAGGGGGTTGAGTGATACTAGCAATCACAGCATTGTAAGAGGGGGACATTTGAACCCGGAGGCCTCCACCCCTGTTTAATGATGGACGATTTCTTTTCACAAAGATGGCCTCCTTTACTCCGCTCTCAAACCATCGTTCCTCTCTATCCAGGATGTGAACATCTTCATCCCTGAAAGAGTGACCGCTGGCCTGGAGATGAGTGTAGTCCTGGCCTGATGATGTTGATCTTCTGTGCTGGGCCATCCTTTTGGCCAGTGGCTGTTTAGTTTCCCCGTTGTAAGACTGATCACAGCCCTCCTGACACTGAACAGCATACACAATGTTACTCTGTTTGTGCCGGGGGACTGGATCTTTGGGATGAACCAGTCTT
This sequence comes from Nematolebias whitei, assembly GCF_014905685.2. Taxonomy (NCBI): domain Eukaryota; kingdom Metazoa; phylum Chordata; class Actinopteri; order Cyprinodontiformes; family Rivulidae; genus Nematolebias; species Nematolebias whitei. Next base: position 52,055,189 of record NC_056499.1, on the reverse strand, counting down.
TGCCATAATGTGTTTTGGAGTTTAAAAGCCACTGGGACCTCCTGTCAAATTGAAAGGGGCTATATCTTTTATCTACAATCAAATCACACTTCTACGCCCACAAACCCTGAATTCCCTTAGATCACTTTGGGAGGAAGACCTTGGACAGGCCATTTCAGAGAATCTTTGGACACAAATCCTGTCATTTGTGCATAAGTCCTCATTCTGCGCAAGACATAATCTAATTCAATGCAAACTTGTACATCGCACTTATTATACCAAAGCACGTCTGGCCAAGTTTTATACCAACGTTTCTCCTGCCTGCGATAGATGCCAGCATTCTCCAGCTAATTTGATCCACACTATCTGGCTCTGCCCTCAGCTGTCTCAGTATTGGTCCAAAGTGTTTGCTATTTTATCGGACATTTTTGACAAGAAACTGGAGCTTGACCCCATGACTGCTTTGTTTGGAGTTGCACCTCCACAATCCACCCTGTCCTCCTTCCAGAAATCTTCCTTGGCTTTTTTTACTTTTTGGCGCGGAGAGTTATTATAATGAAATGGAAGTCGTCTCACCCTCCATCCTATACCCATTGGCTTCGAGATACGCTGTATTTCATTAAACTTGAGAAAATCCGTTTTACTCTAAGAGGCTCCTCTACGAGAGTTTTGGGTTTGTGGAACCCCCTGTTAAGAACCCTTAGGAAGATTAATTTCCCTAATATTCCAGACTGATAAGGTGGTACACGTAGCTGGTGTTTATTATTATTATTTTTATTCTTATTATTCCTATCTACTATCTTGTTTACTTTCATCTTCTTTCTTGAGTTAAGTTTGACTGATATATTGACAGAAGTATCCCCTGGCACCTGAATTATTTTTATTTATTTTCATTTTATTTATTTTTTGTTTAATTTTTGTTTATCGTCTCTGAGTGTGTGTTTGTATGGGTCGAGGGAAAGAAATTTATGTATATTTAGTACAGTGCTTCTTATCTTATTTATTTTTTGATGTATCTGTTTTTTGTCCGGTAACGCAGTATGTTTATTGTGACTTGATCCATTTCAGGTAGATGCTTATATGCGTGTTTAATTGGGTGTGTTCTAGCCCAATTATGTTTGTATGTTAATGGTACAATGCTAACTATGTAACTGCTGCACTGTATTTACACTGTACCTCATGTAAAAGCAAAAATAAATTTGGGAAAAAATAAAAAATAAAAGCCACTGGGACGTTATGTTTAGAAAATAAATGTCTCAGTTTCTCTGATACTCCCTCAACATACGGAATGAACACTGGTCTGTGTCTGGGTTCCTCCTTTTCACCTGATGGCTGACTGGAGTCCTGTTTGGGTTTCTTCTCTGCTTTCAGGAAGGCCCAGTTAGGATATCCACATTGCTCTAGAGCCTGTCTTGTGTAAGATTTCTCCTTCTGCCTGGCTCCTGAGTTAGTGGGGATGCTGTCTGCTCTGTGATACAGAGTCATGATGACTCCTAACTTGTGCTCCAAAGGGTGATGGGAGTCAAACTGCAAATACTGGTCTGTGTGGGTGGGTTTGCAGTACACCTCGGTTTGCAAAAGTCCGCTATCAGAGACTGAGACCTCACAGTCCAAGAAAGCCAACCTGCCTTTTTGACATATGCAACACTAAGCATTGTGGTTTGTGTAATTTATAAGTGACTGTAATGTGTAGTGAGTATGATTTGATGTGCTGGATGTGACCCACGGGCCCTGGGCTGAGCTGCTGCCACGTTTTCATACATCCAGAACTCAACGGTTGATGTTATCCGCCTAATTTTGACCCATACCTGGTTTTTGACTTGGTCATCTGTGTTCTTACATCACACCTGTAAAAACAAACTTTACAAAGTTGGATCTCAGAGCTGAGAGGTCCTAACATTCAGCATGAAACGTCCACATTTTTTTCAGGACTTTCTGATCATTATGAAAATGTTCTTCAAGACTAACCTGTGCTGGTCCTGGTTCAGGTTCTGTTGATGGAAACTGAATGTGTTACCCAAGTTTACCTGAGAGCGATGGATTCCTCTGAGAAGTTTTGTTCTGTCATGAGTTAGGAGCAGTGGCGGCTCCAGAAATTTTTTTCAGCAGGTGCTAAGGGGAGGCTAAGCATTTTACTGTGGGTGCTATGAAGGTTATTTTTCTTCCCTAGAGTTATCAACACAAACACAAGCACACGTGCACGCACACACACACACACACACAGGTGCACTGAAAACTCTGACATCAGCAGTCACCAATACAGTGGATAGTGAATAATGTGGTACTCTGCAATTAATTTAAAGCATATACAAACGTGACACACTTGCCATATTTATAGATCTTAGTATGCAAACTGTTACAACAAATTCACATTGTTTCCCCAGATGTATCACATAAACAATTTCAGTCCACAATGCTGAATGCATTACAAAGTCAGAGAAGATTGAAATCATTCACTCACCATCAGAAGTCTTCATAACAGGACAATCCGCCTGTTATTGTGGTTGAGGGCAAAAGCATCAATAATCCTGTCACTGTCCAGGGTCCTGGTTCTTAAAGGATTGATAGCAAGAAGTGCCAGGTCACTTGTTCGACTGTCTCCGCTGCTGTTTCTTAGGTAGTTCTTCAAACGACGCAAACAAGAAAAACTGCGCTCACAGCTCACTGATGTTACTGGAAGAGTCAAAGATATGGATATCAGCTTATACAAGTCCAGGAATGCATCTTTGTAGGGCCGCATCACAGATAGGAAGTCTTGTGTGTTGTTGATTATAAGTCCCAGTTCTTCTTTCCTTTTCAGCAGCCGGCGAACCTGGTGGAGCTCAGCTGACAAGTTCTCCTCGTTAACTCCATGAAGACAGGCCATAGGCAGTATCCATTTTTTGTCAAGGAATGATGGGTGTTTGGGGTTTAGAGCTGGCAAACCTTTCAGTACTTCATTAGTTTCTGAAGAAAAACGCTGTTTCATTTCCATTAGCATCCTGTCTATAACAGAATAGAATGATTTTGTTTTTAGGTCATCCGTGCTGTCTGCACCTTTTCTTTCTATTGAGGCATCCACAATAAAGTGCTCTAGATGTTTAGCTGTTTGAGTCTGTCTTTTCTGCCGATGTACAGTCTCTGTTGCTATTCCTGTGTTGCTGCAAAGTTCTTCTGCTTCTTTTCTGAGTGTCTCCCATTTGTCATCTGTGCGTTTTTCTGTTAAAGCAGTTATTACAGAATGAGCCAGGTCATTTGCTGCTACTAGATCTAAATTAGGAGACTGTAGCTGATCAGACATGAATTTTGTTGTTCTGAAAATATCCTCAAAAATTACAAGATGCAGAACAAACTTCTTATCTATAAGTGCACTGAGAGCTTTAGCCTCCGTCCTCCTTTTAGCATTTTTCTGGTCAACAACATCGTGCAGCGTAGCTATAACAGCTGGGAGAGTTTTTTTGACAGCACGTATGGAATCATACTGGCACGCCCAGCGGGTGTCACTGAGTCTTTTAAGTTCTAGGCGCTGTACAGCTGACACAAGTTCTTCCTGCTTCTTCAAAAAAAGATCATGAACAACAGACCCAGAAAAAAACTTGTAAAGCATTTGCAATATCTCAAAAAAATCGGCTGCAGCATCAACATTATGTACACAGTCTACTAACACAAGATTCAGCCTGTGAGCATGGCAGTGAATGTACACAGCTTGCGGCACCTCTTTTCTCAACTTTTCTTGAACTCCATTGTTGCACCCGGACATAACAGCAGCACCGTCATAGCACTGTCCGACACAGCAATTTATATCAATATTACAACGACTGAGGGTCATTTTGATACAGTCAAAAAGTGAGTCTGCATCTAATCCTTCTGCTGGGGTGAAATGCAAAAATTCTTCCACCACCTTCTCTGAATCTGGCTGCAAATAACGAACAATAACAGATATTTGTTCTTTTTTGCTGATATCTTTACTTTCATCCACCAAAATAGCAAAGTGTTGAGCTTCTTTCACTTCATTGCTGATTTGTTTTCTTATCATTTCAGCCATAACATTAAATATTTCGTTCTGTATGTCATGATGAACATACTTAGCATTAGATGGATTAATTGTCAGCTTTTTTTGGACATTGGGATCAAATTTTCCAATCACATCAAGCATCTCACGAAAATTACCTTTGTTAGCTGAATCCTGTTTCTCACTGTGACTGCGCTGTGCGATTCCCTGACAAGCTGTGTAGCGCAAACTTTCTACAACACCCATCATGTACCTCCGGTTCTCCTGAACCAATGCAGAATGTCCTTTGTCGAGCATGTTGGGGAGTTTTGATCCACTCGTTTGTTTAAACTTGAATTCACTCCACGCTTCCATTGCAAATTTGTGTCCGGCGCTTTCATGATGGCTCTTCAATGACGCTGCTGCTTTCCGCCAGTTGTTAAAGCCGAGCGCGGTAAATGCTGGCTCAAGATGGAACCTGTGTCCTCCTTTTAGAAAATGCCGACAAGCAAAACAAAACACGGCATCTTTACTCACGCTGTATTCTAACCACAAATATTGATCGAGCCAGCCTTTACTAAAACTTCTCTGTTGCACTCCAAACAAGCGTGATGGGTATTTTTGCAGAAGTGGTCGTCTTGGTCCATCTTGAGGACTTCTGCTTAGATCTTCTAGCTGTCCAGTGCTAACACTGTTAGCATTCTCAGCAGCAGTGGAAGGATAACTGCACAGTTTATCTTCTTCATCCAGATTAATATTTCTTTGTTGGTCGGACTCTGCTTCCAAAAATGCATCCTTCTCAAATTCCATCCGTGGAACTTTTGGTTGCAAAAAACGATCCATATTTGCGCAGCGTGTTCCTCTCAATTGCTTCCCGGAAGTAATAATACGCAAAGTTCAAATCAGGTTGAATTATTTTTTTTATTTTTATTTTTTACTGAAATTAGAATGGTTGATTCTTTTTATATATATTTGTCTTTAGAAGAAAATGCCACAACTACATATTTAAAATATTAAATTAGATGAAGAAAAAAATCTAAATATTTCCTGGGGGTGCTATGGAGGTGCTATAACTTTTCTAGGGGTAGCTATAGCGCCCCCTAGCGTCCCCCTGGCGCCGCCACTGGTTAGGAGTAACAGTAAAGGCTCCAGTATACTGCCACGTACGTCTATTCATGCGTACGTACGCGTGTACTGTACGCAGAGGGTTCAGACTTCATACTCGAGCGTACACCCCGAGCAGCTGCAGAGCAGCTTCACAGACAAGGGGCGTTTACCTTCGGGACAAATTGAGGTCGCCGATTGGTCATTTGCTGACACACCTACTGGATTGATTGACAGGTCGGAAAAACGAAAAAAGCGAGCGCTGGCAGCCTGAGCCGCAGCGGTGTTCTGTGTTTATATGTTGTTAATAAAAAGATCTAAAAAAATAAAAAAAAAATGGAGAGCGCTGGCTCGACAGCCCACACATCAGACCAGCCCACCAGGAAATCTCCAGACCCTCCCGCAGCCACGCTGGACCTGAGTTTAATTCGCTCGTGACAAATTCCTCCATTTCTCACCATTTCAGTCATGGCATCAACGGAGGAGGAAGAGATCACTGCCTCTTGGCAAAAAAACAAAAGAAAAGACCAGATCAGAGATGAAGAAGGGGAATTTAATACATTGGTGTTGCATACAAAACAGTCCATTGCTGGGCAGTTTATTGTACGACACCGCGTACGCATATGCGGTCGTAAAAATTTGAGCTTTGCATGGAGGGTACGCTGGGGGCTACGCATGTACCTCTGCATACGTACGTGCATACCTCTGCGTATGGATGTACGCGGCAGTATACTGGGGGCCTTAGGAGGCCATCTGGTCTCTGGATTACACCTTCATCCAGAGCTGCTCTGAGATTAGCTGACTCAGCATCGTGAGAGCTGCAGAGGCTGCAGGAGGTCACCTGACTGCAGGTCAGCAGGTGTGACTGCAACAGGGCACTCTGAGACTGAGGGGCTGTTTACACGGCGCGTATTTTGAGTGCATCTGCAGCTTTCTCTCTGCGGTTCTGCTGATCATTTATTTACACGACACCAGTGGCCCCCCTATTTGAATCCGGAGGTTTCTGAATCCACCTTCCAGAGTGGAGTTTTTTCGCTGACCCCCCGCTGATAATGTAAACGTCTCCCGCTAAGGCTTTGTGTTGAAACACATGTGCACACTCACGCGCGGACAGATGCTATATTTCTATCAACATTTCGGTGGACACACTGCTTTCAGAACTACGACTGATGGAATATATTTATTATCTCGTAGTTAATCTAGTTCAGATTCCAGGTTTCTGTGACAGACACCTGTGTTGGAAGAGACAATCTGATCCAGTTCTAATGTCGCTGTTTATAGAACGAGGCACGCACACACGTCACGCTGCACTATAACATATAAATGTGCTAAATAATAAATTTAATAATAATAAACAGTATTTATCTTAAGTTTGAGATATATAATGAAGCTCTCTGAGCTAAATGAAGGTATCGGGACATTACGTAATTCAAATTATGGGATTAAAATGATGCTAAACATATTGCATGCTATTAACGTTGAAAATGAAGACATCAGGTTTAATTTTTATTTATTTATTCAACACCACAAACTGATAATTAAACTGAACATTGAATGGATTGAATAAAAGAACTGAGGGGAATTTTAAATAAATAGTTCATCCATCATCTCTCTTCGACGTCCTGCTGCCGAGCCTCGTTCAGAACCGGTCCGCCTGGTGGGAGACAGCTCCTTCTTCTTTCAGGAAAAAATAAAAACTCAGTTGGTTGTTTTGTAACCAAAGTAAACACAAGCTGACATTATTAAGAACATTTGATTTACCTGCTGTAAACCAGCTACTGATTATCATGGAGTAAAGTCCAACAATGTTGACTCGGTTCTGGTCCACTAAGCGACCGGTGTGGAGCTGTTAGACGAAGAGGTTCCGCTTGACGTCAAATCTGTCGACTCTTTTATCCAAAATCCAGCTAGAATCCAGCTTTAACTTGTTGTTAAGATGTTGTTAGCAAAGCTTTTTAGCTCACAGGAAACAGCGTGCCGAGGCAGCACGCATGCGCATTAGGTGAAGGTACAAAATTCACAGTGCCATCTAATGACCTGGCATGGTAACTACAGCGGATTCGGGAGGGCGGGGGGGAATCTTGCGGATGCATATAAACCCAAAATACAACCGTGTCAACGCGGATCTTTTCCTCTAATTAACATACGAAAAAAAACTACGTTTCCCCCCATCGTGTCCGTGTAAATAGGGCCTGAGACCTGCAGCGAGTTGTTGGTTCTGAATGAACAGCTGAACTGCAGCATGCTGGGCTGGGTAGAAATGCTGATCCATAGGAGTTGGCTGGACAGCTGGTGTGATGTACCTCCATCTGACAGGAGGACTCACTAAAGACCACAGAGTCAGGGAGGTGTCAAAGAGGTGGGCATATTGCTACAGGTAAGACGGGGAGTTGTCAGAGTTGGGTGGGCTGATATCATGTAATAAAGTGTTGTCATCATTGTATGTTCCCATTCAGTCATTAAATTAGTCTCTGCATTTAACCCATCACACCTGAGATACACCAGGTGGAGCAGTGGGCAGCTTTGTAAGCCCCTGGGGAGCAGTTAGGGATTGGGCGTCTTGCTCAAGGACACCATGACGTGGAGATAGTGGGAGTTGAACCTGCAACCTTCTGGTCCCAAGTCTGCTGCCCAACCTCTACACCACAGTGGCCCCTATGTTATGTATTACTATTACTTTCACTGTCTAATGTGCGACCAGGCTGCACTAGTTGTGTTTGGTTGAACTAATTCGACATCTTAGATGGTTGAGCAGTCTCACTACTTTTTGCACTTTTGTTTAATTATTAAAGTCCCGCTAGGCAACTAAATTGCAGCACAAGTAGGTCAAACATCCCAAATTAGTCTATATTTTAACGTACTAGTGGACAACTGGACCAAACTGGAAGATGACTTTTACAAGTTAACTAGTGAGCATGAAAAACCTTCCATGTTCACTAATACAAACACTGCCTATAGGTCAACTAATGTATGCACTAGTCGACTAGTGTGAATCAAACATTAACTAGCCTACTAGTGTAGGTTTAATAATAATAATAATATAATAAAGTGTTAAGTGTTGTCATCATTGTGTGTTCCCATACAATTCAATTCAGTTTATTTATATAGCTTCAAATCACAACAAAGTTGTCTCAGGGCACTTTACAGAAACATTCACATACATAAAAGCCAATTAGTAAAGTTCTCTATCTAAGGAATCCAGCAGACAAGTTGAATCTTGGCTTCGTTGCAGTCTCCCATCCTGAGCAAGCACAGTGGCAACAGTGGAAAGGAAAAAAACTCCCTTTTAAAAGGAAGAAACCTCCAGCAGAACCAGGCTCAGGACAAATGGCCATCTGCTTTGACTGGCTGGTTTGAGAGGACAGGAAGGAGAGACAGACGAACACAGAATGGTAGGTCCAGATATAGGTCCAGGTGTATCTGAAAGACAAAAAAAAAACACATGTTAAGGATAGAAAAAATAATTACAAATACAAAACAGGTTGAGCAGAGTAAATAAAGACAGTAGCAGAGTGAAAAGTGTGGTCAGTTTGTCAGTCAGAGTCAGAGTTTCTTTATTGTCATTCGCACCTCATGTGGTACATGTGGTGGAGCGAAATTATGTACACAGGGTCCCAGTTACATCCAACAATAAAATGTATAAGAAAAACAGTAATAACATCTAAGATATGAACTAAGAAAAACATCAACTAAATATACACTAAGCACTCATAACATAAAACATTGAACATCAGCACAAACATGAACATGAGTCTGTGAGCAGATGTGCACGCATGAACACATCAACATTGAAACAGATCAGCAGCAACATGAAACAGATCAGCAGCAACATGATATGGTTTTACACAGTGATTATTCTAGTTAGAGATTCATGAGTCTAACAGCCTCAGGGTAGAAGCTGTTCCTCAGTCTAGTGGTTCTACACTTAATGCTCCTTAACCTCCTTCCTGAGGGGAGTGGGGCAAAAAGTGTGTGTGCTGGGTGGGTGGGGTCCTTCATGATGCAGGTGGCCCTCTTCCTGCATCTGGAGGTGTAGACGTCTGTGATGGTGGGGAGGCTGATTCCAACAGTCTTCTGTGCAGCCTTCACCACTCTCTGCAAAGCTTTTCTTTCTGCAGCTGTGCAGCCTCCATGCCACACATTGATGCTCGAGCACAGGATGCTCTCCACTGCACACCTGTAGAAGGAGGTGAGGACTGAGCTTCCCAGACCAGCTCGCCTCAGCCGTCTGAGGAAGTAGAGTCTCTGATGAGCTTTCTTGATCAGGCTGGTGGTGTTGTTGCTCCAGCTGAGGTTGTCATTCATGTGTACACCCAAGTACTTGTAGCTGGAGACCACTTCCACCGCAGATCCTCTTATGTTCAGGGGGGTGTAGGTGTTTTTGTTCCTTCTGAAGTCCACAATCATCTCCTTTGTCTTCTTCACATTGATGTGAAGGTTATTCTCTCTGCACCAGCTCTCCAGGTGTTCCACCTCTTGCCTGTAGCTGGACTCATCATTGTTTGTGATGCATCCCACCACCGCTGTATCATCTGCAAACTTTACAATGTGACAGCCTGGATGGGTAGCTACACAATCATATGTGAGCAGAGTAAACAGAAGGGGGCTCAACACACATCCCTGAGGAGAGCCAGTGCTGAGGGTTATGGTGGAGGAGGAGAGGTTGTGGATCCTCACTAACTGTGGTCTGTTTGTTAAAAAGTCTAGTACCCAGTTGCAGATGGAGGGGCTTAGTCCTAGTGTGGATAGTTTGTCCATCAGGGTTTGGGGGATCATGGTGTTGAAGGCGGATGTGAAGTCCACAAAGAGCATACGGACGTAAGAGTTTTTCTGCTCCAGGTGGTTGAGTGCAGTGTGGACCACAGAGGAGATTGCATCCTCTGTTGATCGGTTCTCACGGTATGCGTACTGATGAGGGTCCTCGTTGATGTTGATGGTTGTTTTGATGTGAGTCATGATCAGTTTTTCGAAGCATTTAGCGACTATCGGGGTGAGGGCCACTGGCCGATAGTCATTCAGACCAGTCACTGTAGAGCTTTTTGGGACTGGGATGATGGTGGCAGTCTTCAGGCAGGTGGGAACCGTCTCCAGGGTAAGTGAGGTGTTAAAGATGTCTGCCAGCACCTCACAGAGCTGATCAGCACATTCCTTCAACACTTTTCCGGGGATGTTGTCTGGGCCAGTTGCTTTGTGCGGATTAATCCTCCTGAAGGTACTCCTTACTTCTGCTGAGGTCACGCTGAGATGCTCTTCGTCCGGTGGTGAGGTGAGTCTGGTGCTGGGTGGTCTGTTCGGGTCTTCAAAGCGTGCATAGAACTTGTTGAGGGCATCAGGCAGAGATGGGTCTTTGGGGCATTGTTCACTCCTTCCTTTATAATCTGTTATGCACTTAATGCCCCTCCACATGCTCCGAGGGTCTTGTG
>NC_056499.1:52035889-52044613 GCF_014905685.2 Nematolebias whitei | reverse complement strand
AAAACGTGCATAGAACTTGTTGAGGGCATCAGGCAGAGATGGGTCTTAGGGCATTGTTCACTCCTTCCTTTATAATCTGTTATGCACTTAATGCCCCTCCACATGCTCCGAGGGTCTTGTGAGATGAATTGACCCTCGATCCTCTTTGCATATGTGCCCTTGGCCCTCTTAATACCAGCAACCAGCTCTTTTCTTGTCCTACTCAGCTCCTCTGATTTTCCAGACCTGAAGGCAGTGTTCCTGGCTTCCAGCAGGGTACGCACCTCTGCATTCAGCCAAGGTTTTCTGTTTGGGTAGCTTTTAATATTTCTGATAGTGGAGACTGTGTCAGTACATGTACTAATGTAACCCAGTACTGAGGATGTGTATTGGTCAAGATCAAGCGAACCTCCATTTTCAGCAGCTTCTCTGAAAACCTGCCAGTCTGTTCGATCAAAACAATCTCTCAGTATGGGTCCACTGTCCTGGCTCCAACATTTAACTTTCTTTTGTACCGGTCTGGAGCGTCTCAGCGGGGGCATGTAAGCAGGAGCCAGGAAGATTGAGATGTGGTCTGACAGTCCTAGGTGGGGGCGGGGTTCGGCTTTGTATGCATCTTTTACGTTCGTGTAAACACGGTCCAGCGTGCGGTCTCCACGTGTTGGAATCGTCACATGCTGATTAAAGCTTGGGAGACAGTCCTTTAGATTCACGTGGTTAAAGTCTCCGGCTACAACGTAAAGAGCTTCGGGGTGTTTGTTCTGCAGCGAGCTGATGATATCATGAAGCTCCTGCAGTGATTCATTAGCATTAGCATCCGGAGGAATGTAAACAACTGTGATAAAAGTCACTGTGAACTCTCGGGGTAGATAATGTGGCCGACATTTCACTGTTATTTGCTCCAAAGCCTTCGAGCATGAGCTATTTACAACAGTACAGTTCGTGGACCAACTTTTACTCACGTAAATGCACACTCCGCCCCCCCGTGATTTCCCCGTTAGCTCGCTGCAGCGGTCCGCTCGAAAAAAAAGTCTGTCATCCAGCTGGAAGACTGAGTCCGGCGTTTCACTTGTAATCCACGTTTCTGTGAGGCAAAGCACTGCACACTTCTTCATCTCTTCTGAGGCGCCCGCTCTCAGACGAAGTAAGTCCTCCAGCAATCTAAGCCTATAGCAGCATAACTAAGGGACAGCTTAGGAAACTCAAGCCGACCCTAACTATAGTTAGTAGGAGATATCATATCTCTCCAGATTTAGCTTCGCTCCATTGGCTCCCTGTCAAATCCAGAATAGAATTCAAAATCTTACTTCTAACCTACAAAGCTCTCAACAATCTGGCTCCATTTTATATTACAGATCTTGTTCCATATTTTCCTAACAGAGCACTTCACTCTCAGGCTGCAGGTTTACTTGTGGTTCCTAGAATTTACAAAAACAGAATGGGAGGCAGATCTTTCACTTATCAGGCTCCTCTCTTGTGGAACCAACTTCCAGTCTCTGTCCGTGAGGCTGACACATTATCCAGTTTTAAAACTAGGCTTAAGACTTTCCTTTTTGCTAAATCCTCCAGTTAAGACTCTGGCAGCAGCATTTTGGATCAACTGAAGACGTTTTAAAGATGTATTTGGACACCCAGATAATAAACCATTGCAATAGTCCAGTCTAGACGTGACAAATGCAGGGACCAGTTTTTCTGCATCATTTTTAGATAAGATGTTTCTAATTTTAGACATATTACGCAGGTGGAAGAAGGCAGTTCTAGTAACGTTTTTAATGTGGAGGATAAAACACATGTCCTCATCAAAAATAACACCAAGATTTTAACATTAGAGCTGGAGGCCAGATTAAGGCATTCTAAAGAGGGAGAAAGACTGAAAAATTAATTCCTATGGTGCTCGGGTCCAAAAAACAACAACCTCAGTCTTGTCTGTGTTCAAAAGGAGAAAATTAAGGGTCATCCATGTTTTTATGTCTTTAAGACATGCTTGTAATCTAAGTAGCTGATTGGATTCATTGGGTTTAATGGACAAATATAATTGTGTGTCATCAACATAACAATCAAAATTTATCCCATGCTGTTTAATAATTGTACCTATTGGAAGCATATATAAAGTAAAGAGTACTGGCCCAAGCACTGAACCCTGAGGAACTCCATGACTAACTTTGGTGTATGAAGAAGATTTGTTATTTACATTTACAAACTGGAATCAATCAGATAGATATGATTTAAACCATTTTAGAGCTGTTCCTGTAATCCCAATATCATATTTAAGCCTCTGTAGTAAAATGTTGTGTTCAACCGTATCAAATGCAGCACTGAGGTCTAACAGGACCAGTATAGACACAAGTCCATTGTCTGAGGCCATGAGAATATCATTAATGACTTTTACTAGTGCCGTTTCTGTGCTATGACGAGCTCTAAACCCTGACTGAAACTCTTCAAACTGTTCACGCAACTGACCTGCAAGTATTTTCTCTAGAATTTTTGAGATGAAAGTTAGATTAGATATAGGTCTATAGTTGGCCAGAATTTCTGAATCAAGGTCAGATTTCTTAAGTAAAGGTTTAATTACAGTAACCTTAAAGCGCTGTGGTACATAACCATTCATTAACGACAAATTAAGTAGATCCAAAATGTAAAGTAGATCCAAAATGTGAAATGGTGAAATTAGTTCTCTGAAATTAACCTATTACATGTGAGGAACACCCAGGTGGAGCAGTGGGCAGCTATGTAAGCACCTGGAGAGTTAAAGATTAGGTGTCTTTCTCTGAGACACCAGGACATGGGGGATGACTGAGGATCGAACCAGGGACATTCGGGTCCCGAGTCTTCTGCTTAAATGTTCATTAACTAACTGAAACATTTAACTGACCAGTTAATTAGTTGAGCTCTTAACTTTTAAACTTTGATGTTTTCTGCTAAGACCCAGATATATTGTAATTTTGGTGTTTCTAGTCAACTACTAAATAGTAACGAGTACAACTTAAAATGATCAACTAGTTGACCAGTGCTTTTAAAATATTAACTACAGTTGAATAAAGACCAAAATATTCAATAGTTGCACTGTTACATCAGAGCAGTTACTGGTGCAATGAAGTCTGTCATCAGTAGCAGAGCATGTGAGAACTTCTGACAGGTTTGTGAGACATCACAGCCAAACATGGCATGAAATCTGACAATTTTTATTTATCTTAAACTGTAATCATTAAAAAATGTACCTGTTAGTTAAATGTGTTATGGCTTGTTTAAAGTTTAAATGAAGTATCAAAAAAAAAAAAAGAAACTGTCCAGATGACCTAACTGAAAAATATTGGATTGTATACCTGGATTATTGAGCATGGACTTTGTTGTTTTCAACCAGTTTGACAAGACTGTCAACAAGGAAGAGGGCCAGCAATGGAGGAGGGGGCGTACCAAAGACACCATCTTATCACAAGCAGAACTGGTTTGTTCCACTTTGGAGTAAGCTGTTGGGGGAAGAATCCGTTTTGTTGTGTGTTTCCTTGACCGATGAAGCCTTCCGGACCGAAGGCGAAACTTTTCAGCACAAAAAAAAAAAGAAACTGTCCAGATGACCTGACTGAAAAATGTTGGATTGTATACCTGGATTATTGAGCATGGACTTTGTTGTTTTCAACCAGTTTGACAAGACTGTCAACAAGGAAGAGGGCCGTCAATGGAGGATGGGCATACCAAAGAGACCATCTTATCACAAGCAGAACTGGTGTGTTTCAGTTTGGAGTTAGCTGTTGGGGGAAGAATCAGTTTTGTTGTGCGTTTCCTTGACTGATGAAGCCTTCCTGACCGAAGGCGAAACATTTCAGCACACACACAAAAAAAGAAACTGTCCAGATTACCTGACTGAAAAATGTTGGATTGTATACCTGGATTATTGAGCATGGACTTTGTTATTATTAAAGCAGATGTAGTTGGTTTTGAAAGAGCAGAAAGGTTGAAGAGTTTGAAGTGCTCTCCAATAATTTCAATTACACCACAAATGTTAAAAATTTAAATATAAAATATTTTTAATAAATTCTAGAAATACTAAAAGTCAAAGTCATAATGTCCTGATTCTGTTGATACTGGAATTGTTAAAATAGCTCTAAGTTTGTTGACAGTTGAAGTCAACAAACATGGAAGACTTTATGAAGAGGAGAACAAAGGTGCTGACTCAGCTCCTGTGGAGGGGGCGGAGCTTCTAAAATGCATTGCAGCCAGCCACCAGGGGGTGCTGTCACACTGCCTGTGTGTTTGGAGTCGGGAAGCCAGAGCCATTAGCCTAAAGGATGGTCCCAGGATAAGTTCTAAGCCTCGCCCTTTCCATGTCAACAAAAAGGACCCTGCTCTTGTTAAAATCAAACATACATGGATGCAATGGATGTTGACTCTTGTAGTTGTATAGTACTGTTGTGTTCAGTTATTTCAGGCTTAAATAAATCTCAGGTGACACCATCATCGTGTGCAGGACAGTAGACAGGGTTTAAAGCCCCACTTCCCTGGTAGTTACAGTGTAATATGGCAGGTCCCTTAAACTGGGTCCTGCTGTCTTTAAGTCTCAACAGCAGGAGAAGGTGGGGACGCTAGTTTTAGTCCTTTTAATCTGAATGTCAGTAGGGTTTGATTACTATTTTAAGAACTTCTCTTTTTTTCTGTTTTCTTGTGTTTCCAGCCGGTCCGGCGGTCCAGCTCTCTGCTCAGCCAGACGGTCATGTTTGGCACAAGAAAAACCTGGGACATAGACCACGCCCCCTGCCTGCAGGAGCTCTGGAAGAAGGACCTGTCATTGGATGGTAAGTCAGAGGCCTGAGTCAGAGGGAGGGGTGTGAAAACACCAGCATGGCTGCATTTTATTCCTCCCGGCAGGGTGAACAGGTGAGTCACACCCGAAAGTATGAATGGGGCTCAGCAGCGACAGGAAACCTCAGGCAGGACAGGTGAGCTGAAAATGTCACGTTTAGCTGGTTTCTTCTGGTGTTTTCTGCTCGCTGCGTGTGTCAGCGGATCAGTTTGCAGTGCACGTCCCAGAGAGACTGATCAGGTGAACAGACCGCAGAGTTTCTGCTTTAAAACTTGTCCAGATTCACAGGCTGATTTTTGTTAACTATGCTGATT
This sequence comes from Nematolebias whitei, assembly GCF_014905685.2. Taxonomy (NCBI): domain Eukaryota; kingdom Metazoa; phylum Chordata; class Actinopteri; order Cyprinodontiformes; family Rivulidae; genus Nematolebias; species Nematolebias whitei. The sequence continues at coordinate 52,039,522 of NC_056499.1, read as the reverse complement.
AGAAAGGAGGGTGACCGTTGCAGAAAGAAAGTTTGAAAAACCCAGCAGTTTCACTTTTAGAGATTTTAATCCTCCTTTAAATCCCCAGACCAGATTCTCTTGGTGAGTAATGAACAGAAACCAGAACCAGACTAAGTCTAAACCATGGTTCTCCGTTAACAGCTAATGAATCTGACTTGAAATGAACCTGACTGAATCACAGCTCAAACAAAATGACAAGTTGGTTTGGATATTTTCCGATTTAGGTTTCTGCTTCTAAGCTGTTTGAAATGTCTGTGTTCAGATTCAGCTGGCTTAACAATGGTTAACAGTGCCTATAAAAGTATTTACCCCCTTTTAATGTGACCGTCTTGAATCAACTCAAATAAAATGACTGCAAAGTACAAGCTGGGATGGACACAAAAGTTTTTTCCAAGACCTTAAACAACCCCAGGAATCCTTTTAAATCTAATATCAAGAAATTTAAGGAAAATGGAACATGTGTAAATCTACCAAGAGCAGGCAGTCTTCACAAGCTGATGGGCCATCAAGACCCCTGTGACCCCACTGAAGAAGTTAAAAGCTTCAGCAGGGGAGATGGAGAGACTGAGCATACAGCAACTGTTGCCCAAGTTCATTATGAGAGAGTGGCAAAAAGAAAAACACTGTTGAAGAAACATTCTGATGCATGCTCAATAATCTAGGTAGAAAAATCCAACAACATTAAGTCAGGTCCTCTGGACGAAGACTTCTTCAGTCTGAGGAGCCACAACAAACTCAGTCTTATAAATAGCACCTTCTCATAGTGGTTCAACCAGTTTGATTGTGCTCAGATTGTTTCTGGAGTCTGCTCTGTCCCTCACCGACCCCTTTGAGGCAGTCTTAGCCAAAGTGGTTCCTCGGACTGATGAAGTCTTTCAGATGAAAGACTAAACGTTTCAACAAAAAGAAACCGTCCAGGGAACCTGACTACTTAGTTGGGCTGTTGAAGAAAACTAAGATTAACTTTCCAGTAGAGTCTCTAAACAATTTAGATAATCTCTAGTCATTGTCTGAGAGGCGAAGTACACCCAGGACCAGTCACAGGTCCATCGCAGGACCAAGTTCTCGCTTTCTTTTTGACTGCTCCTTCCTGCAAGGGTCACCACAGCCAACAAACGCTGCTGTGCCAGATGCCCTTCCTAACCTGAGCTCAAACCCACAACCTCAGGATTGTAAGATTGAAGCCACTGACTAAAGAACTACAATATCCCCAGTCACATAGCCAAGTCCAAATCTTAAATCGGATTCAGATCCAGATTTAAATCCACTTACAGCCAATTCAATTATTATACAGTAAATTCACATTCATTATAAAATGCCAGTTAGTAAAGGTTATCTAAGGAGCCTGCAGATTGAGTTGAATTTCCATTTTGTTGTAACCGTCCATACTAAGCAGCACACTGGCAACAGTGGAAAGGAGCAACTTTTTATTAGGAAGAAACCTCCAGCAGAACCAGAATCATATTCAGGATAGTCAGCCATTTGTCTCATCTGGCTGAAGTTAGTGAGAACAGTAAAGAGACGGACACATCTAGTCCCAAGTGTAGTTCCTATGGAAATGAAGACAAAAACATGTTGATAGAAATAATTACAAACACAGAGAGGAGAATGAATGAAGATGGCAGCATAGTGAGGAAATGTGGTCAGTTTGTCCTCCAGTAGTCTAAGCCTTTAGCAGCATAACTTAAAGAAAGCTCAGTAAACCCGAGCCAATCCTAACTACAGGATTTATCAAACTGGACAGTTATAAGCCTAATCTTAAAAGTAGACAATGTGTCGGCCTCACACACAGAAACTGGACGTTGGTTCATCAACATAACTGAAAGCTTTGCCTCCCGTTCTACTTTTAGAAACTCTAGGAACCACAAATAAACCTGCCATCTGAGAGTAAAGTACTCTGTTTGGGAAATATAGAACCAATTTTCCCCCTTTTTCAGATACCCCACACAGCAACATTTGCAGAAGCAAGCCACCTTCCATGGCAGATTTGGCAACTTGTTTTACACTGGATGCTCATTCTGACACAAACTGGGCTCAAACCTGCAACCTCAGGATTACAAGACCACAGCTCTGACCATTGAGCTTGAGCTGGTTTTTAATATAAGATGGAGCTTGCTTGTTTGGAGCTTTGTATTAGAATTATGATTTTAAAATATCTTCTGAATTTGACAAGGAGCCAATGGAGAGAAGCTAACACTGGAGGCAGGAAGACAGATTCTGGTACCAGTGTTCAAGAACCAGTGGGCTGTGTAGAGCTGCAGTAACTACAGAGGGATGAAAGAGCCATATGATAGTCATAAATTGTTGGATGATGGTGTTGAAGCGGGTAAAGAAGTGAGGTGTTCGTTACTGAGCAGCAGGATGGTTTCACTACAGATGGACAAGTTCAGAGAAGGTCCACAGGAGCAGTGCCCTGTCTTTGTGGAACTACAGAAGCACAGAGAGGGACAACAGGGTTGGAGACGAGGTTGAAGGCTCAGCTGGTTTGGGTGTGTGCAGAAGAGGGACAGCAGACATGTTGGACAAAGGACGTTGAATATGGAGCTGATGAGAGGAGAACCACAGAGTAGGTTGGTGAATGTAGTGAAGGAGGATCTGCAGAGGGTTCGAGTGATGCAGGAGGATGCTGGGAGATGGAGGAAGATGATCTGCTGTAGAGACCCTTTAGGGAGCAGCCGAGAGAAGATGAATATCAATGGTAATGATAATTATGATAATGGTGATGGCTTGGTGGGGTTTAGAAAAGACAGCTCCAACATTTGTGGGTCTTGAAGACAAACTTTGAGGTAAACGTTGGTGGAAGGAAGTGAATCTAACTTGGAGCTTAAAGAAACATTCATTTTTTAGATGTTGTCTGATAATAAAACGGATGTCCTGAGATGAGGCGTTCAGTGTTGCAGTCATTTTCATCATGAATCAGATCACACATATCACCTGAGCGTGATGAGTTTGAGCTCGTCAGTAAAAATCAGAACAGGTTGCTTTAAGAGCAATGCAGCAGAAAACTCGGCACGTTTGGTTCAGACGTTCAGAGGCTTGTGGGATCTGGGTTAAAGCATGGGAAAGGGTTCTCTGAGATGGAACCTCACGTATTTCTGTGAGTTAAGTCTGCTTAATGCTGAGATTTATTTCCTGACAGAGTAAGGATTGTTCTCGGGCCTCGTGCACGCCGACCCTCGTGTTGACACACAGAAACACAGTCTGAGCAGGTTATTGTGTCAGCGGCTCTTATCTGGTTTCTGTGGCGACCAGGACTGGACTGTGCTGAGCCTTGATTCAGACGACTCTGTAACAACTGGTCATTTACAGAACATTTTACTCATCGTGTCACATTTATTTGGAGGATGTTGTTCCTTCAGAACATCTTTACGGAGAAACAAACCTCTGAAAGGAGTTTGATTGTAATTAAAACACAGGAACTTGGGTAATGTTGGCAGACTGTTTACTTTAGGGTTCAGCGGTTTGTTCAGTCACATCAACTAAAACTCTGAGTCAGCCATCAAAGAAACATACAAGATGGGGTTTAAAGACAGGCCCTGTTTTTATATTAACACTAATATTGAAGCATTGAAGTATTCTTGTTATTATTATTATTTTTAATTTATATATATA
>NC_056499.1:52032107-52034607 GCF_014905685.2 Nematolebias whitei | reverse complement strand
ACACCCCGATTACATCCAGAGCTGTATAGAGCTGCCGTACCTAATCTATGTATAATTATGTCTATGGTGCCCAGACGGGTTCACGTGCGCAGCGCGTGTTGTCGAATGGCTTCGACAACACGCGCTGCAGAAAGTTGCTCTGTGTTTTTCTACGAGGAGAGAAGAGTTCAGAAAGCCTCCCCCTTCCCCCCCCCCCCCCCCCCCCCTCTCAGCATTAAAGTCAGCCTGTGAGTAGAGCCTGAACGTCCTGATTCATTATCTCCACGACCGGACTCTTCATCAACGAACTTCGAGGACGTCTCTGTCTGTGCTTCAGCTGGTGAGTTTGTTTGTTAACGTAACTGCAGCTTAACACATACATCGCGGTGAAATAAATTATTATCCATGTAACGATAACTTTAACATATTAGTGTGTAAATTTATTTTATCTACGTAGCTAGCTAAACTCAGAAGCTAACTACAGATCGACAGTAATATAAATCTTAGCTTGTAAAACTGCTCATCCATCCAGATCAGCTGCTTAAACAGTTCACTAATGTTCACTGTTTATGTTAATGTTCTCCTCACAGGAGGTTCTGACCCTGATGTGAGGACAGACAGAAAAGCGTGGTGGGGGCCACAGGACAATCAGACTTTGTTGTTAAAAATTTGCTGCTTTTTCTACAGTGGAGCTGCATGTTGGAGGTAAATTAAACTTTAAAGGATGTTGTTGACCAGTTAAGCTTTTATCTCTCAGCCTAGATAATGTTTTTTGACCAATAATAACACAACCATGTTATTGTTGATGTTTTGTGTTCTCATGTCAATTAGGGAGATGATCAGAGCCATAAACCCCAGAGAACCACAGAGAAGATTCAGGCAGAGACACAGAGGTGCAGAAGTCTGCATCATCCCTACCTCATTGAATCCAGTGAACTGCTGGTGGAATGTGAGGGACAATATGTCAGTGCTGTCAAAATGACAACCACCTGGTTGTCAGTTTGCACACAAAATCTGTGTGCAGTTGCACACACAGATACCTATCTGTGTGTGCAACAAGCATCATCTACAGCCTCAGAGTGAACATCTTCTACAGCTGGAGACACCATCAGCCAGGAGTGGGCTTGTTTGTGTCCAGAGAAAACAGACATGTTTATGTTTCTGAAGAAAAACTGTTCAGTGAAAAGGTCCTCAGTGTGTAGCAGTGAACATTAGACACTGACGTGTCACTGGTTTGAAACTGTTCTTTTGAACTGGAAATTATTTGTTTTTATGTAAGAAAACTGCTTGGAATAGAAAAATATCAAAGTTAAAAAAATAAAACTCACAATTTGTACTGCAATATGTAACGTAATTTTATTCTTGTCAGAATTAATAGTAATTACAAAATTGGTACCGAAAAAAGAACCGTCCAGGAACTGACACCGAAGTGAAGGTACCGACACCGGTACCGATACCGAATTTTTTAGAAAGGTACCCAGCCCTAGTCTCGGGCTTTTGTTGCGGTTTTACGAATCATACAGCACAATGAAAACTAAATAAGAATACATGGTATAAAAATGTGTTATTTACTTGTGGAGGCAGTAAGTTTATATGTTGAGGATGAGGAAAGAAAGAAAACAGAATGCAGAAGTTAATCAGACTGTGAAAAGAAAGAGTAGCGCTGGCACATTGCACACCAACAATTGTGCATGTGGCCCTGCCCACCTTTTGCTCTTATCACACATCTGAGCATTTGCTATTGACCCACAACAAGCAACATAATGGAGCTGGAAAGTATTATACAAAAGCTAAAAACAGGAGAATTCACTCTACAAAGCCAGCACAATGAAACCTGCTGTCGTGTGTCGGGTACACGCTCAGGTCTGACCGGCCGGTTGAAAGACGTGAACAAAAAGTCCCATTAAGCTCCCAATGGATCATCGACTGCGCTTGTCCCGCTCTGCACTCTGCTGTATCTGTCATGTCTACAAAAGCCGAAACAAGCAGTGCGTTCAATTAAAATAGCCTTGTTCTATATTTTTCCAAATAATTTTGCTCTAAAAATATTTTTGTTCATCTGTATAATAGCCTAACTTTAGATTTGATTTTTTAGGTTGTTCGTTTTGTATGTATCCATTTGGTGACTTGTTAATAAACAAGAAATCTTATATCTTCCTTTCTTTGAAATAAGTTTTTCAAACTATCATGTCAAACTGATTTACTTGAGGGGGCGGCTGTGGCTGAGTGGTTAGAACAGTCGTCCTCCAATGCAAGAGTTGTGGGTTCGAATCCACCAGCAGTCACATGCCGAAGTGTCCATGGGCAAGACACTGAACCCCTCATTGCCTCCAATGCATGTCCCATCAGTGTATGAATGTGATCTAAAGCACTGATTAGTCTCTTTAGAATGATTTGTTCAATTAGCTTTGTAGAGATCTAGTAGAGGGCTGTATGAATGGGTAAATGAGGGCACAGATTGTAGTGTAAAGCGCTTTGAGTATCTTGATTAGATAGAAAGGCGCTATATAAGTACAGTCCA
>NC_056499.1:52028826-52032007 GCF_014905685.2 Nematolebias whitei | reverse complement strand
GGGGGGGTTCGGGCCTCTAATTCCAGTTAATTAGTCTAGTTGGGTCAGGCTCGGACAAAATGCCTATGGGCTCAAGGCCGGGCCAGGTCGGATTATTTAGGCCTGAATGCAACTCTAGGCAGTAGGACCTGATGACATACCAGTGGATGTTTGGAAATGTCTTGGAGAGATGGCAGTGAGGTTTTTGACTCAAATATTCAATGGCATATTTGAAGGTGAGAAAATGCCTGAGGAATGGAGGAGAAGTGTGCTGGTGCTCATTTTTAAGAACAAGGGTGATGTACAGAGTTGTAGTAACTACAGGGGAATTAAATTGACGAGTCATACAATGAAGATCTGGTTGAGAATTGTGGAAGCTCGACTTAGACGAGAGATGACTGTGAGCAGTAGTATGGTTTTCATGCAAGAAAAAGCACCACAGATGACATTTTTGTTTTGACGATGCTGATGGAGAAGTACAGAGAGGGTCAGAAAGAACTCCATTGTGTCTTTGTGGATTTAGAAAAAGCATATGACAGGGTGCAGAGGGAGGTGGTGTGATATTGCATGAGGAAATCTGGAGTGGCAGAGAAGTATGTTAGACTGATACAGGACATGTATGAGGACTGCAGGGCAGTGGTGAGATGTGCTGTAGGAGTGACAGATAGCTTCAAGGTGGAGGTGGGATTGCATCAAGGATCAATTCTGTTTTATGGTCTGGAGACAGAGACATTGACATAAAGACAGGAGAAAGAACTGGAAGTGGTAGAGATGAAGATGCTGAGGTTCTCCTTAGGAGTAACATGGATGGATAAGATTAGGAATAAGATAATCAGAGGTATAGCACAGGTTGAACAACTGGGAGATAAAGTTAGAGGCCAGACTGTGATGGTTTAGATATGTCCAGAGGAGGGACAGTGGGTATACTGGTAGAAGAATGTTAGAAATGCAGCTGCCAGGAAAAAGACAAAGAGATGTATGGATGCAGTTAGAGAGGACATGGAGGTAGTTGGAGTGAGGACAGAGGATGGGGAGGACAGAGTAAGACAGTTGAGAACGACTCACTGTGGAGACCCCTGAAGAGCGAAAAACTGAAAGAAGAAGAAGATTTGACTATTCAGCATAGACAGTGACTCTACTGAATGGTCTAACACAAACTAACACATAATGAACACAAACAAGATCAGACTAATCACTAAAAGAACAATGCTAAACAGTTAAATGAAATGATTATCAATAAACAAATTGTACCCATAATCCCTCTCTGAGGCCGTGTGACCAGCAGTCAACCACAGAAGAATGCTACAGTATGTACCAGTAACAAACACAAATATGTACAGTAAATGTTCTTTTTTGAACAGTGCCCATAACATGGCTGGTAAAAGAAAAATACTGTAGCTTACCAGGAAGTCACTGATCGATATCTTTATCTTCCTTCTGCGCACTGCACCCCCACCCACTGTGGGCACAACGGGGAGGTGAGAAGAGAATGCCCTCTCCATGGACCAATGAATCTTGAATTCACTGTGACCTGTTCAGTAATTTCATTGGTCAGATTTTTTTAACCTTTTTATTCATACAGATACTCTCATTGAGCCACAAGGAGCCCCCCCCCCCCCCCCCCCCCCCAAAAAAAAGAGGCGTGTATTGGGCAGCTATGTGAGCGCCCAGGTGTGCAGAGGCTAAATGTTTTGGCAGCATGAAGTTCGTTAGCCCGTCAAAGAAAAAAAAAAATAATCCATAAATTAGCCCCAGCATTATACAAACCGGATTCCAAAAAAGTTGGGACACTAAACAAATGGTGAATAAAAACGGAATGCAATGATGTGGAAGTGCCAACATCCAATATTTTATTCAGAATAGAACACAAATCACAGATCAAAAGTTTAAACTGAGAGAATGTATAATTTTAAGGGAAAAATCTGTAGTTTCCAAATTTCATGGCGTCAACAAATCCCAAAAAATTTGGGACAAGTCCATTTTTACCACTGTGTGGCATCCCCCCTTCTTCTTACAACACTCAACAGACGTCTGGGGACAGAGGAGACCAGTTTCTCAAGTTTAGAAATAGGAATGCTCTCCCATTCATGTCTAATACAGGCTTCTAACTGTTCAGTCGTCTTGGGCCTTCTTTGTCGCACATTCCTCTTTATGATGCGCCAAATGTTCTCTATAGGTGAAAGATCTGGACTGCAGGCTGGCCATTTCAGTACCCAGATCCTTCTCCTAAGTACCATATCATACCATACCAATTTATTTATAGAGCACTTAAAACAGCAACAAGGCCAACCAAAGTGCTGTACAAAAGAAAACAAACATGCACAGCGGACAGGAAAACATAAAATAGAAGTACAGATACAAATAGCAGCAGAAGCTAACTAAAATGGCCAACAGTGTAGAGTACAGACCAAAACAAATCACAACGTAGTCAAGATGTTGTGATTGCTGCAGAATGTGGTCTGGCATTATTGTGTTGAAAAATGCAGGGTCTTCCCTGAAAGAGATGATGTCTAGATGGGAGCATATGTTGTTCTAGAACCTGAACATAGTTCTCTGCATGAATGGTGCCTTTCCAGACATGCAAGCTGCCCATGCCACAAGCGCTCATGCAACCCCATACCATCAGTGATGCAGGCTTCTGAACAGAGCGTTGATAACAACTTGGGCTGTCCTTGTCCTCTCTGGTCCGGATGACATGGTGTCCCAGTGTTCATAAAGAACTTCAAATCATGACTCATCTGACCACAGAACAGTCTTCCATTTTGCCACACTCCATTTTAAACGACCCCTGGCCCAGTGCAAATGTCTGAGCTTGTGGAGCTTGCTTAGAAATGGCTTCCTCTTTGCACTGTAGAGTTTCAGCTGGCAACGGCAGATGGCACGGTGGATTGTGTTCACTGACAATGCTTTCTGGAAGTATTCCTGAGCCCATTCTGTTATTTCCTTGACAGTGGCATTCCTGTTTGAGGTGCAGTGACGTTTAAGGGCCCGGAGATCACGAGCATCCAGTAGAGTTTTACGGCCTTGACCCTTACGCACAGCGATTGTTTCAGATTCTCTGAATCTTTTGATGATGTTATGCATGGTTGATGATGATAACTTATAAATCTTTGCTATTTTACGCTGGGTAACACCATTCTGGTATTGCTGCACTATCTTTCTGCGCAACAGTGGTGGAATTGGTGATCCTCTTACCATCTTG
>NC_056499.1:51987212-52028726 GCF_014905685.2 Nematolebias whitei | reverse complement strand
CCATTTTCACTGTTATGCTGATGACACACAGCTCTACTTGTCAACAAAACCAAACTCCACCCACCCACCCTCCATCCTCACCGACTGTCTCAATGAGCTAAATCACTGGTTTTCTAACAATTTCCTACAACTAAACAGTGACAAAACAGAAATCATTCTTGTCGGTATCAAAAACTCTCTTTCAAAATCAGAAAATCTTCTCATCCCCCTTAACAACTCTCTGCTATCCCCCTCGCCTCAGGTCAAGAGTCTTGGTGTCATCCTCGACACCACTCTCTCCTTCACTTCACACATCAACAATGTCACTCGGTCTGCCTATTTCCATCTCCGAAATATTCACCGTCTCCGCCCTTCTCTCACACCCCGCTCCACAGCCATCCTTGTTCACAGTCTTGTGACTTCTCGGATTGACTACTGCAACCCCCTTCTTTATGGTCTCCCCAACAAATCTCTCCAGAAGCTGCAATTGGTCCAGAACTCAGCTGCCCGTGTCATAACTCAAACCTCCTCCTATAACCACATCTTTCCTGTCCTGCAGCAGCTCCACTGGCTCCCGGTTAAATCACGCATTGTCTTCAAAATTCTTCTTCTCACTTTCAAAGCTATCCACAACCTTGCCCCTCTGTACCTATCTGGCCTCTTACACATCTCCATCCCCTCTCGCTCTCTCAGATCCTCCTCTTCACTACACCTCCATGTACCCTCTGCCCACCTCTCCACCATGGGGAGCAGGGCCTTCACCTGCTCTGCCCCTCATCTCTGGAACTCTCTACCCCCTGACTTAAGAAACACCCCCTCTCTTTCTATATTCCAGACTGCTCTGAAAACACATCTCTTTAGACTCGCTTATCCTTAAGTTTGCTGTATGTATTTTATATTCTTTATGCATTTTATATTCTGTATGTATTTTATATTCTTTATGTATTTTATATTCTTTATGTAATTTATTCCTGTTGATCTTTGTTCTTACTGTAAAGTGTCCTGGGGTGTCATGAAAGGCGCTTTTTAAATAAAATGTTACATTTACTCAGATTAAACTTTTGATCTGTCATCTATGTTATTTTACGAATAAAATATTGACATTTGCCATCTCCACATCATTGCATTCAGTTTTTATTCACAATTTGTTTAGTGTCCCAACTTTTTTGGAATCCGGTTTGTATAAGCTGTGGGGTTCAAAGTCTTTGAAAAAGTAGTGGCTTATAGTCCGGAAATTACAGTATCTAAAAACCTGCTAAAACATCTCCACATCATCAGTGGGATACAGTGGAGGTGGTAAAATCTAGCTCTGTTTTGAGGTCCACAGTTCAGACACACTTCACAGAACCATCATTCAATGTTCAACAGGACACAGAAATTTGGACTTTACATGACTGCTCTGCTGTTTTCTGATCTTTTACACTTTCTTCACAATCACAAGTTAAGTTGGACAGTTTTTTGGGAATTTTTTCCACCAAATGTTTTACTTAAAATTTAAACTTTAAAAGATTACACTTCGTGTACAATGTATCCATCCAAATAAAATAATTGTTATTTTACTATCTGCTGTAGGACTGATGGTTTTCAGAGGTCATAGGTCACTTACTACAACTCTCATTGACTTCCATTGTACCAGAGAGTTTTCTCTTCCAAACAGGAAGTGAAGGCTCTTTTTAATTTGCCATGTCACCTCCATAAAATGCTGCAAAAAGATACAAATGAACATATGTGACCATCGAAACCTTCTGCCACTCATGGGTCAAGACATTATTTTATCAAACTTATTGTTTTCATACAGAGGTTGTCTGGGGCTTGCTTTTTACTCTGCATTTCTACCTAAAGTGCTGCTGTGTACTTCTCCTCCCCTTTCTGCTTCTCAAAAAAAAGAGTGGCTCACCATGGCAACCACTGACTCAGAAACTTTTGTGTCATTGGCTTCTAAATTACCCAAAACTGTGTCATCTCTGGCATAAAGGCAGCAGGTGATATGCATTATTTAAGAAATGCTGGTCCTTTAATAACAAAAGCGAGTCCCAGCTTTGTGTAGGACTTTATACCAGAACGTTGATGGATGTTGGATTTTCAGACAGCAGCTGCTTTGGCACACCTCACCATTGTGTTCAGAATATGATTGTTTTTCATTCTCTCTGTCCCGTTAATGGTTTCACAGCAAGTTCAATGGACTTTCTGCTGAGTGATGGTGAAGACGAAGGTTCCTTCTTGTCTCTGCCTGCCACCGCCTTCTCACAGCGCTCATCTCTGACCTCTGATTTTGCTGACACAAACGCATCAAAGCAACAGCTGCTCATCCAGGTAAAAAACAAAACTGCAGCAACAAATAGGCCCAGAATAACCTCAGAAATATTAAGAAGACCCAAACTGACAGAATGGTTCTGCTGAGCACCAGACTCTCCTGATGTGTTAGAGTGATGGTGACAGGGCTGACATATTGTTGACTCAAATTCTCATTCAGCTGACCGAAGGTCACTCAGAAACCTGCTCTTTGACATTTTCTGAGGTTATTGCTGTTCTGTCTTCTCCAAGTTTCTGGTCCAACAATGAAGTGTACTCAGCTATTGTGTGAGCAGTTATTGGGCGGCTGTAGCTGAGTGGGTAGAGAAGTCATCCTCCATTGCAAGAGTTGGGGGTTCGAATCCACCAGCAGTCACATGCTGAAGTGTCCCTGGGCAAGACACTGAACCTCTCATTGCCTCTGATGTGTATCCCATTGATGTATGAATGTGCTAAAGCACTGATTAGTGTTTTTAGAATGTTATGTTCAATCAGCTTTGTAGAGATCTAGTAGAGTGCTGTATGAATGGGTAAATGAGGCACAGATTGTAGTGTAAAGCACTTTGAGTGTCTTGGTGAGATTGAAAGGCGCTATATAAGTACAGTCCATTTACCATTTTTCTGCTGTCGAGTCCACCTGCTGGTGAACTGCTAATATTGCAATTGAGGCCTTATTTCTAAAAATGTTTTCATCTACTGTACACCTGCTGTAATCATCTGTCTCTGTGCATTATGGAAGCTCCTATCAGGTATCACAGTGGCTAAGATGAATAGATACGTGGGTCGATACCTGAGCAAGGCACAGAAGGGAATTGGCACAAACACCAGGGGAACCAAGCACCAGCTACTGGTTGACAGAACCATTGCTCAAGACTGTAAGACCAGACACAAACCTGTGCATTGCCTGAATTGACTACAGTAAAGCCTATGTATGACTTGATGCCACACACATGGATACTGGAGTGCTTGAAACTATCCAACATCAACAGGACAAGAGTCTTCATCAAGAGCTCAATGGGAATGTGGAAAACAATTCTTGAGGACAAGTCAAAGTCAATTGCACAAGTCAGCATCAAATGTGGCATATACCAAGGTGAGGCATTGTTCCCACTTCTGTCCTGCACAGGCCTGAACCCCTTCAGCCAGATCACTGCAAAAAGTGGCTATGGATACTGGATCCACAGTAGAACGGTCATCAGTCACTAAATGCGGTAGAATGGTATTCAAGAAATGCAATGTGATCACAACTGAAGGGGTTGACCTACCTGAAAGCAACATTGGCAAATGGTAACCATGATATGGCTGCAAAAAAGTTAAGTCACAAACAAGTACTTACATGACTAAAGTAGGTCCTAAAGAGCCGGCTGAATGACAAAAACAAAGTCTGAGTCATCAACACAGATGCAGTGTCAATCATCAGACACCCAGCTGATATAATAGCCTGGCCAAAGGAGGAGGTAGAAGCCACTGACATCAAGACTTGGATGCTCCTCACAATGCATGGGTGTTTTCACCCCAAGTCCATCACACTGGGACTATACACTAAGAGAAAGGACGGAGGCAGAGGACTATTGACCATCTGAGCCGCTATACAAGATGAAACAAATAAGATCCTGGAGTACTCCTCCAGGATCTACTAGTACTAGTTTGAGTATTTACTCCAGTACTTTTTAATGTGACCAGATTAAGTCATTTGTTGTCATTGCAAGCTAGGAAATGATTTATCACGTTGCATCAACTAAAATGACATAAACCTTGGATGATCTCCAAGATGGCGCCGGTGTGTAGGGCTGCCCGTCTCTCGCTCTCTGCTTGTATTTTATTTTTGTTATTTTTACAATGGTTTGTGCAGTGTGCCGAGTCATATTTTCAGTATGATCGTCGGGCACTTTTGGAGCTCCGTACTTTTGCTGAAATTCCTGCTGAGTTTTTGAACAGCGGCCAGCACTCTCCCCCACCGGTCCTATCTGAGATTCCTGCGTTCCTTCTGCATGACCCTGGCCTTTCTCCATGGAGGAAACGTCGCAGACGTCGTGGGAAGCGTGCAGGGATTTTGGTGAAACTGAGGCAAAGAGTGGATTATTCTTTCAGGACTCGCTCTGGATCTGATCATCTCCTCTCTGACCCGTGGTGCTCCCGAGGCCCGGCTGTTGGCCAGCTGCCCGCGCGCTCAGTCCATGGAAACACCTGGAGTTGTTTACCTGTGCACCGCACCAGCAGACCAGGAGGAGCTGTTCTTCATAACCTGCGCCCGCTGGCGCGCTCGTCTCCATCCACGGCTGTGCCTGTGTTGGACAATATCAGGATGTGTTTAATCAACGCAAGGTCTGTTTCCAACAAGACGTTTATCCTCAATGACTTTTTTAAAGATGAGGAGTTGGATTTTCTGTTCGTCACGGAATCTTGGATTTCTGATGGTGAGTCCAGCGCCTTGGTGGAATTACTACCACTGGACTGTCTGTGTTTCAATGCCCCGCGGCCATCAGGTCGGCGCGGGGGGGATTATTAACAGTTTTTAAAGCAAACTTTGCCTGTAAACAGTTGTCCATCCCGGTGTCCCGCGCCAGCTTCGAGCTGAGCGCCTTTGAACTTGGACACTCTCCTCCGGTCCTGTGTGCGCTCATCTACCGCCCACCTCGTTCTAAGGACTTCATAAATGAATTCTCTGACTTTTTGGCTGATATCACACAGAGATACACTCACTTTTTGTTTATTGGTGACTGTAATTTGCATGTGTGTTGTCAGGAGAAGCCCTTAGTGAAGGACTTTCTAGATTTATTGGACTCTTTTGGCTTAGCTCAGCAGGTGAGCGGCCCCACCCAAGAACATGGTCACATGCTGGACCTCGTTTTAACACGCAATGTCTCTGTTTCTAATTTGAAAATCGGTGACAATGTTTTTTCAGATCACATGCCTGTATTGTTTGACTTCACCCCCCCTTGTCCTACTGCTAAGACGCGCGTTCCTGCACGTACGCGTTCCATTAACCGTTTCACTGCTGCTCGTTTTAATGAAGGTTTTAATTCTGAGAGGATTGAACAGTTCCCGGTGTCTCTTACCACTGAGGAGCTAACCTCTCAGTTCAACTCTGCCTGTTTAAATGTTCTGGACCGTGTTGCTCCCCTTAAGACCAGAAAAACGAAACTTAAATCAGAGCCTTGGCTGAATGACATCACACGAGCCGTTAGGCGGCAGTGTCGCAGAGCTGAACGAAGGTGGAGGAAGGACAGGCTCCAGGTGTCTTTTCAAATGTTAAGGGAGAGTTGGCGTCACTATCAGAAAACCGTTAAAGCTGCCAAATGTAAATTCTTCTCTGATTTAATTGTCTCCAACTCCCACAACCCCCGAGTTCTCTTCTCCACCCTGAACTCAGTTCTACACCTCAGTGAGCCTTCACCTCTGGAAGCCTCAACTGAGCTGTGTGAAAACTTCCTCCATTTCTTTTTAGAAAAAGTGGCAAACACCCGGGCACTCATTTCTCCACCAGCTCATGATCTGTCCATCCCATCTCAGTGTGTGGCTGTGTTTGACCACTTTGAGCCCATCTCTCTGTCCTCTCTGGAGCAGGTAATGTGCAGCATGAAACCATCTGGTTCCCCCTTTGATGTGGTCCCCCCTCGACTACTAAAGCAAGTTTTTCCTACCCTGGGTCCTTTTATCCTCGCTATTCTGAATAGCAGTTTATCCTCAGGTGTGGTGCCAAAGACTTTTAAACATGCTGCTGTCCAGCCCCTCCTGAAAAAACCTAACCTTGACCCCTCAGTCATGTCCAACTTCCGGCCTGTCTCCAGACTCCCATTCACCTCTAAACTACTGGAAAAAATTGTGGAGTCTCAGTTGAAACAGTTTTTGGGGGATCACGCTATCCTAGAGTTATTCCAATCTGGCTTCAAATCTCGCCATAGCACTGAAACTGCTCTACTGAAGGTTTTTAACGACATTTTCATTTCCACAGACGCAGGTGATTCTGTGCTGTTGGTCCTATTGGACCTTACATCTGCTTTTGACACCATTGACCACAAGATCCTCATTTCTAGACTGGAGCAGTGGGTGGGCATCACAGGGTCAGCCCTTAAATGGTTTGGGTCCTACCTATCTGACAGAACCTTCTGTGTCAATATCAAAGATTCTAGTTCGGCATCGACAGCGCTCCAGTGGGGGGTACCGCAGGGGTCCATCCTCGGTCCCCTTCTCTTTTCTTTATACCTGCTGCCACTAGGTGCTATCTTCCGCAAACACGACATACCCTTTCATTTCTACGCCGATGATTGCCAAATTTACTTCCCCCTGAGGCACAGAGGCACACACTCTATTCAGCCTCTTCTTGACTGCCTGGCTGACATCCGGGACTGGATGGCTTTAAACTTCTTAAGCTTCAATGAGAAGAAGTCTGAAGTCATGCTGTTCTATCCCAGTGGCTCACTCATGAACCATGACATTGACCTTTTCTCTCTAGCCCCGCTAGAGAAACAAAAGGTCACTAATCTGGGGGTGATAATGGACCCGTCCTTAAAACTCAACAGTCACGTAAACATGATGGTAAAATCCTGTTTTTTTCAGCTGAGACGGCTGTCTAAGCTGAAGCCTATACTCTCCAAAAAGAACCTTGAGACAGTGATCCACGCCTTCATAACATCTAGGCTTGATTACTGCAATTCACTTCTGTTTGGAATCAGTCAGTCCTCCATTGCTCGTCTACAACTGGTCCAAAATGCTGCAGCCCGATTTTTAACTGGTACAGGCTATAGAGAGCACATCACGCCAGTTTTGGCCTCCCTGCACTGGCTACCCATTCACCTTCGGATCCATTTCAAAATTCTCATGTATGTTTTTAAATCACTGAACAGTTCCGCCCCATCCTATCTCACTGGTCTTCTGCAGCCATATGTCCCACCGCGCTCTCTGAGGTCAGCAGACCAGATGCTTCTCTCAGTCCCAGAAACCCGTCGTAAGCTCAGGGGTGACGGGGCTTTCTCTGTTGCAGGTCCACGACTGTGGAATGAGTTGCCACTGAGTGTCCGGCAGGCTCCCACACTCTCAGTCTTTAAGTCTCGCTTGAAGACACACTTCTATTCGCTTGCCTTTAACACAGTGTGATTTGTTTTGGCCCGGTCTGTTCTCTACTCTGTTGGCCATTTTAGTTAGCTTCTGCTGCTATTTGTATCTGTATTTCTATTTTATGTTTTCCTGTCTGCTGTGCATGTTTGTGTTCTTTTGTACAGCACTTTGGTTGGCCTTGTTGCTGTTTTAAGTGCTATATAAATAAATTGGTATGGTATGGTATGGTAACCCAATCCAAAGTTATGGAGTATTGGGAGGAAAACCCTTGATGATGAAATGATAAGTGAATGTTTCAGGCAGCTGCAGAAACCCAATGTGGAAGAGGAGAACAAGAGGAGCCATCATGGAAAGATAAGCCCCTGCAAGGCATGTACCACAGACAGATTGAGGAAGTGGCTGATCTCAACAAATCCTACCAGTGGATAGAGGAAGTCCTGAAGAGCTGTCCCAGTAATGCAAACATACGCTGAAAGCGGCGCAGTGTGGCCGTGTGCGCCACGTAACGTGAAAATGCGTGCATGGGACAGAAGGAGGTGAGATGTTGCTTCCTCCTCAGAATTATGAGAAAGAGGATAAAACCCATCCAAGGTTATCACTCTCGATCTGAATGAGCTTGTGATGCTTTTCAGAGCAGGGCTAAAACACAGTACAGCTGAATTGCCGTCAGCTTGAATTCTGAGACATGAGGGAGCAACAGAGAGAGCAGACAATCACTCACTCTCTTTGCCTACGTCAGAACTAACAACAGGGCTGTTTAAAATGACAGAAATTTAAGTGAAACCTGATCTAAAGGCTCAGAAGGAGCTTTGATCAGAGCGTGCAGGACCATCATTAGGTCTTACTGTGGAGCTAGTATACATGACACAGGTCTGTGTCTCCGTACACCTTTCAGGAAATGCTTCATCAACGGGTGATTAAGAACTGTTTTGTCACCGAAGCCCTCGTGACAGGAAGAAATAGCTGCAGCATAAGTTTTAATTGTGCTGAACGCTAGATCTCTGTCCATCAGCTGCTGCAGAAAAGACAGCATGTCACCTAGTGGACACGAGATGGCCTCCACGCCTTTCTCTGCACACCAGGGCTGAAAAACTGTCCACTTGATGTGTACAGCGTTGTGGTGGAAGCAGCTTGTGCACCCTGTGCATACATACCACATCCTGTGGGAGGCCCATCTTTTCTAAATGGATCTGTTCAGCGGACAGACCCAAAGATGCTGACCTATTTCTGGGTAACTCCTGATCGCTCTTCCTGCCTGGAGGAGAGCGCTCCCCACAGCCGTTTCCACGGCTGACCCCATATCAGTCGCTGTAGATCCGGGAACCACGGAGCGCATATCTGTTAGGGAGCTACGAGGATGACTGACGGTTCTTCCTCTCGGACTCGGTCCAGGGTCCATGATATCGGCAGGACTGGAGGGAACGCATAAAAGGAGCATTTTTGGCCACGGGCTGTGAGCGAAGGCGTCCACTCCTAACGGTGAGTCGTCTCGTGGGCTCAGTGAGAACCATAATTGACACTGGGCGTTCTCCCATGTGGCGGACAGATCCACTGCTGCTCGGCCAAACCTGCTCAGAATCCGAGAAATCAGCTCGAGATGGAGGCGCCAGTCTCTGTAGCGGGGACCGCCTCTCGACATGATATCCGCTCTCCTGTTCAGGACGTTGGGAATGTACACTGCTCTGATGGAGAGCAGGTTTTTGTGTGCCCAACACAACAGCTGTTTCGCGATGCGTAACAGTTGGGCTGAGCGCACGTCTCCCTGACGGTTTATGTAAACTATTGTCACTTTGTTGTCTGTGTGGATCAGAAAATGCTGATCCCGCAGCAGGGGCAAAATGCTGAGTCATGTTTAAGACCGTGAAAACATTCTAGCACATTTATGTGAAGCGACATGTGGTCCAGCCACTGTGCTCCCACTGTTTGGGACAGACACATTCCTCCCAGCTTGACAGGAATGCGTCAGTGAAAACTGAGACGTGTGACATAGCCCTGCTGATGGGAACTCCCTCTGACAGAATGAGAGGGTTTCCCCAGTGATTCAGGTCGGTTCTCACGGAGGGGGGCACAAAGATAATCCACCTCTTCTGGCTCACAGGATCTATGCGCAGGCGGGTGAACCATCTCTGAAGGCATCTCATGTGAAGTAGGCCCAGCGGAACCACAATGTTGGCCGCTGACATCGTCCCAGGAGTCTCATGACAGGCAGAACTTTCACTATGCTGCAGGGTTTGACACGACGGAGCTGGGTTTGACATGGCGGAGCTGGGTTTGACACGGCGGAGCTGGGTTTGACACAGCGGAGCTGAGCTGACAGAGCTTCAGCTCTCAGCTGTGATAAACGGGCTCTCATTGTATTTGAGTTTAACTCCACTTCCAGATAAACAATCATCTGGGACAGATGAACAGAACTTTTTCCCTTTTTATAGAAACCTCAGGTTTAGCAGGTGTAGCACTAGTGTTTTGGTCTGTGCGACTGCTTTCTAACTGGACCGAGCTAATAAGAGCAGATTGTCCAGATAAAAAGATTTCTCATTCCTGCCATGTGTAATGACTGCAGATCCATCTTCACACATTTTGAGAACGTGCGTGGGGTGTTTCAGAATGATGGAAATGTGAAAATATGTGCTCTTCAGATCTATGGAGGTGAAAACCAGTCGTTCTGGTGAAGTTCTCCAACAGCTGGTTGTCAGCATGTGGAATTGTCTCCCCATGATCGAATTGCTGAACATGAACAGGTCAAGAATGGATCTCATCCCTCCGGTTTTTATCAGAACCAGGAAGTAGTGGGAGGAAAAAAAACAGTATTTTCCTCTCCGTTGGGAACTCTGGAAATCACGTTTTTCATCAGAAATTCCTGAACTTCTGACTGGAGAGATGAGCTCTGTTCTGGAGAAGACAGAACCATCTCTATAATCCCTCTGAACGGTGGGGGTTGAGCTACAAACTGCAGCGTGTAACCCCTTCTGATCAGACGGTCCGTCCATCTGTCCAGGGAACACACTCGCTGCCACTCTGAGTAACGCTCTGAGAGCGGGCACGCATTTGTGTTGTGTCATGCTTCTCTTGAACGTCAACCAGACTAAAAATCCTTACTGTCATCACTCGCTCCGGAGATTCTCCGGGGAGAACCCAAGGAAGGCCCCGACAGAAAAAAGGGCTGTATGTGTGCCTCTGTGCTGAGTCCAGGCTGCGGTCTCACATAGAGCTGAGGTTAGCCGGCACGCACCGAGAGGAGGCGTGAGCGCTTTCTGAGTGAGACGCTGTTTCGGTGGAGGCTGCAGCTGTTGTGGAGAAAACACGTTTACTCCCGCTGTACTGTGAGTGGGCAGAAAACGACAGAAATTAAAAACGGGCTCTGGCTGAAAAACGAGGGATTTTACCAGACTCTGTCTGCTGAAAAAACATAATTTTAGCTGACGTGGCAGACGAGTGTTTTGTGATATTTACTGAACTGCGGTGCCATTTGCAATGCTGTTTAGAAGTTACTGGCTCATTCTGTGTGGAGAAAGTGTGAAGAGAGCCATCTGTGAGCTCAGCTGATCTGACAGTTTCAGATGAAAACTTTTACTTTCAAAGGTGTTTCTGTTTTATATCAAAAACATACATCGTCAAAAAACACATACCTTCCCCTCAAGGATCTGTTACCTGGTGGAGGGGGCTGGCGGAGGAGCAGGGTGTCTCTGCCACAGCTGTGGAGCACCTCTGCTGCTGCTGCTGGCCAAGGCGGTCCCTCCATTGGCTGGGGAGGTGAGAGGAGGACTGTGACATCACCAGATGGTGTACAGTCTCTGAGACCTTCTCGGACCTCTGCGATTTCTCAAGGATGGTCCTGAAGGGCAACATTGTTGTTTGTTGCAGCTGTCTGGAATGAGCACTGGTGAGCTCGGTTGGAAACCTTGTCACCATCTGATCATGCTTCCCTGGAGGGATAGGTTGCCGGTCTATCCGGGAAACTTTTGCCCCAAGTGCCACCGCCAGGCTTGGCTCCGGGGGGGACCGAGTGAAAAACACAGATCGGTAAAACCCTCCACTCTGGAGATGGAGATGAAGGTGGAGACGGATGTCTTCAGTTTGCCGGGCCCAGCTGCAGCCTCGTTCCAGTGTGACTTCACAGCTGGACAGTGAGGCCAGATGGAGTCAGGGCGACGAGCTGGGGCAGAGCCAACCTTGCCACCAGATCATCCGATCAGGGCGGAGGGAGGCGAGGAACAGAAAGTCCCTTGTGTTAACATCCTCATGGATTATGCCGGGCAGCTCCGAAAGGAGGGCGCCGATGGCTGGGAGCAGTGTGGTTGCCGACGTGGGAAGATCCGATGTGGCTGAGCATCCGCTTGGCCGCTCGTCTTCCGTCACTACGCTCTCCAGGAGGGAGAGGGCAGCTCCGCATCACCTTTCTCGGAGGAATCATTTGATTCACTGCGTGACTCTGTGTCAAAGAAGGCGGTGGCGTCATCCTGTGCATAACGTCCCGCCACAGGAAAAAAACACTCAGCGGAGCTGCTGCCAACAACGCCTTTTTTGAGGGAATCATCTGATTCACTTCAAGGAAAATAAACACGTTAGAAAATGCGGTGGCGTCGTCCAGCGAGTAGCAGCCCTCCATGGAAAAACATTCAGCGGGGCTGCTGCTAACATCGCCTTTTTTGAAGAAATCATTCGATTACCATGAGGAAAAAAACATTAGAAAAGGTGATGGCGTCGTCCAGCAGGTAGCGGCCTGCCACGGAAAAGCACTCCTCGGCGCTTACCTTGAACAAGGCTGCTAGTCTCTGCTTCTCCTCAGGGAGGAAGAGCTCACCGGGACGGCAGGAGGTTGGCGTGGCAGAGACCCAGGCATCCTTAGCAAAGGTTGTGCCGGTTAAAGCTGGACAACTTTTCCTTCTTCGTTCTTCTGACAGTGCTAGCTAGCTGGCTGAAGGGAAAAAATGGGAGCCGATTACTCGGTCTCACCGTAATTTATACGGACCGGGGGTGAGGCCCACACAGTAGGTGGGCGTGGACTAAAGTTTTCATTGCTGTGCTGCACGCGTAGGGATAAACCCACTAGCGATAGTCTTACAGGGTGAAGCCTATACAAAATAGAACCCAAGATGCAGGCTGTACAAACATGCCTCTAAGACTGTCCATCACATCATAGCAGGGTGTAAGACCTAGGCAGGCGAAGCGTACATGGAATTCCATAACCAAGGGGCTGAAATAATATACAAGAACATATGTGCCAAGTATGGACTGGAGGTCCCACAGTCAAAATGGGAGACTCCCCCAAGGTTGGTGGAGAATGGCAGGGCTAAGAAACTGAGACTTCCAGATCCAGGTGATGGCTCAGGTCTCTCTTATAAATGAGTCCCCGAGACTCAGTGGGATTAACCTGTATAAATAAAGGTTGAATGAATGGCTAACCAACCAGACGTAGTGGTTGACAAGCAAGAGAAGAAGGCAGATGTGCTCCTTCCTGATGTTAGTCACTTGGGATTGCTACAAGAAGCTTGAGCAATGGAAACATTGTAGAGTCAAGGTCTCAGTGGTGCCATAGATATGTAGAACATGATGCACTTTTTATAAAGCTGTACTTGATGTATACTATAGCTATTTTTGCAACATTTGTTGCTGTATTGTTCACAGTGAATGTGATACAAACCTCTCCTCCTCAGATGATTTTGTGTAGTGAGAGCTTTGCTCTGCTTGTTTGTTCTGTAATGAACGATACCTGTGTCTGATATTATTCATAATTTAAACGGATTCTTTCATTTTTCTGGACTGAGTACTCTCGTGCCTTGAATGTTTAAATGTGGACGGAAACGTGTTTTATCTTTGACTCACCAACAACAGTGGGTCGTTTATTTAAAAACGATTTAAACACATCACACATTTACAATAATTTGGCAAAATTGATTACAATAAACACAGCTTAATTAATGAGCTTTGCACTGAGAAAATCATACGGCCATGATATCTCACTTGCAACTAATTACAACAGACATTTATGAAAATATCTGGATGATTTACTGGCAAGATAGAAGAGTTTTAAAGATGGGGAAATGAAGGAGTTTAAATGGAGAGGAAATGGATGAGGGAAAAGTGGGTTGATAACGAACGGCACCCTCCATCCGAACCCAGCTCCACCTCGGTACACTTCGGTAGTGAGGGACTCGTTACCTTGTAGAAGATGTCTCCAATGGTACGAAGTTCCATTTAACGCTACCTTTCCAGCGTCTCCATAGGAACAGCTGCGAATCGTCCAAAGTAGTGACGGTACTTCGTTCAACACCACACTCACCTCTCAGGTGGACTCACATGAGTTGTGAGCCCGTCAGAGTTCCACTCAAATGTGGAAGATTCCATAATTCCCACGAGACTCGGAAGAACTTCGGATCATGTCTGGAACTTCTTGTTCTCTCCAGCAACTTTTCTGTTCGGTTCTGCTCTCCGAACTTTGTTCTGCGTAGTTCCCGTTGTTCTGCCTGGAACTAGGAAGTGTCGTCCCTTTTAAAGAGGTCACTTCCGGTTCCTCTGAGAACTTCCTGATTGGTTGAACGAACCAACCGGGGTGTGGTTTTAGGGACGTTATAGGTGATTACAAGTCAGAAAAACAGCGGAATGTTTTTGGAACAGACGGAGAAATGTTTTTGGAACAGACAGAGAAATGTTTAGGCGAGATGACAGAAAGCAGGTGCCAGCTCCTCTGTTTCTGTCTGAGAGGTTTTAAAAACATGACAGTTCGTTCCAATAAACTTGTTTGCGTTTGTCTCCGACTTTTGACCGACATCACAACTTGCTCATTTCAGACAGAAGATCAAGAAAATGAATAATTACTCTGTAACAGACATTAACTAGATTTCTACTTTGAATGAGGATTAAAAATCATTAATACTGTTTCACAGTTGATTTAAAATGAGTAGTTCACTTCAACATTTAAAATGGTTTGAACTAAACACACTTTGATTATCAAGATATTGTAAAATAGTAATGATAATAAAAAAGAGAGTGTTCTTTCAATTGATCAGTGCAGGATACAAGTAGAAAGTCTCTGGATGAGCTTAATTTGTATTTCTGGATACAAATCAATGAAATAACAGTTCCTGTCCCAGGAAGGCTTTTGACCTGAGGCTTAGTTCACTACAGTTCATACAGGATAAATGGTTTGGTTTTAACTGAGATACTGGTTTCTACAAAGCACAAGAATAAATTTCGTCATTGTTGTTGGTCCACTTGGGGTCATGGGTTAGGATCTGTAACTGGAGGAGCTATGACTTCAGTTTTCAGCAAATTGTTTTGGCTGTCCACATGAAAACATGAGTGGATTCACTCTCGTTTGTAAAACATGCTATTTTATGGTTCCCGAAATACAGTTTCTGTATTGACGCTAGGCTGAAACAATAAAATATGTTAAAGTATTTAGAAAAAGCTTCCAATGTGGGTGGGGCCTTGGTGTCTTTCTGTAACATTTCCCTATTTTATCCTCCCCTCATGTGTCTGACGGGTCTCAGATGGGTTTAGTCATCCAAACAGCTTCTAAAAATTGTCTCGTTACAAATCACTCACACGGTATGTAATCATTTTATCTGTTGTGTGTGTGTGTGTTTAGACTCTTCAGGACAAAGTGTGTGAGTTTCAGGCTCGTATTCGCTCTGAGGAAGTTGCCCGTCAGCTGTTGGCGCAGCATCACAGCGTCCAAAAGCAAACGCTCAAAGACTTTCGAAAGCTGCAGGAGCAGCAGTCATCGACCACACCTAATGGTGAGATGCACGCACGCACGCACGCACATACGCACATACATACACACACACATGCACACAGCGTAAACTGTGATTAGTTCATCTTAATAACCTTCCAGGTTAGGAAAACACCAGACAACTCTGGTCAGTTTTGTTCCCATACTGACCTGAGATCTGTTCTGGAGCCATCTGGACAAAATATTTGGTTGTCTCAATTTTTCTCCAAACAGAATGTCTCCAAATGGTTCTGGACTGGGATCCAGATGGTTGAACCCATTCAATGTTTTCTGGAGCTGGATCCTGATGGGATCAGACATCTAACAGAACCTAACGTGTCTTTCTGTGTTTCTAAGGTGTGACGGTGCTACAGGCCGGAGAACATTCAGATTGTTTCAGGTGTTCAGAGAACGAGCAGCTCGTTATTCAGCTGCGCACACAGGTACGTGCACAGGTAATGCAGCACACCTGTGTAGACCTGTCCTACCCTCCATCAGGTCTGATTTGTAATAAACAGAGGAGGTATTATGGTGTTGATGGTCTTTGTGGTTCAGAACAAACTGAATGTTGAAGCAGTTCTGCTAAAGAAAACTAAAACTGCATCTAAAGATCCAGAGGAAGCTGAATGTTTCAGTACAAAAAGCTCATCAGTTCAGTTCTTATGAAATGTATCATCTAAAGTTTAAAACATGTCATTATAAGGTTTTAATTCTCCTTGTCTGGATTTTGGATGAGTCCTGTAACTGGTGTCTGGAACTGAAAGGATCTCAGCTGTGTTTGCAGGTGGAGGAGCTGGAGGAGGAGCTGTTGGATAACACCCAAGAGGTGGAGAGACTTCGCTCTGAGCTGGTGAGGGCCCACCGGGTCACATTCCTCAGCAGCAAGCACTCACTAACCTGTTTCTGAGTCTCTGAATCGAATGTGAAGCACAAAACCAGACCTGAATCCTCACACAGCACCTGAAGGTCTGATCCTGTGACCCTGACCTGAACAGTGTTTATTACGTTCAGAACCAGGCGAAATGCTGAACACCATCACTGCTCTGGTTTCACGATGAACACAATTCTCACAAAGACCATGACACTCAGAGAGGAACATCTGGAGAACCACAGCGTGACATCACTGAAACATCTGAGGCTGTGAGATACACCATGGATGGATCATCAATTATCTTTACCCACTTATTCCTCTCTGGATCATAGGCGTCGCAACCATTATATGTGAAGGGGACAAGTCCCCCCCCATAAAAAAAAACGTTAATTTGGACCCCCCCCACTTTTACTGTGAAACATTAGTTCAGGCGGCACAGTTTCTCTGTCTTCAAGAACGAATCCATTCCACTTGATTAATAGGAGAATACTCATACTACTAAAACTCCACTCCAGGTTTTCCTGGTTACCTCCAACTCTACACACAGCAGAAACTGTTCAGGCAGCAGCTGAGTCTTCTGCCTCGGCAGAAAACACGCATAGGTGGAGGAGATGGAGACACCTCTGTGTTGCTTGCTCACCAGTTTAGCGAGATTATGTTGATCATAAACATATATTCATGTTAGGAGGATGCTTGAGAGAAACTCTACGTCTGTAGCATCTTAACTTAGCAGTAACTGTGACGCTGTAAGACGCTGCAGGTGTAAGAGACGCTGTGTGTTCAGGTGCATTAAAGTTGAAATGTCTTTAAACTAGGGATGGGGCCGGTCCGATCCAGTATCGGTATCGGCATCCGATACCAGCATAATTTACGTATCGGATTTTTCAGATCCACCTGCCAATATTTCCGATCCATGATGCACGTTGGCTTCAAACTATGGAATGGATTTCCTGAATGGCGGCGTGTCTCATGAGCCCAGAGTAATAAGACCGCCACACATTCAGAAAATCCAGTTCATAGTTTGCAGCTAGTTGCAACGTGAGGACTGAGTTAGCAGCACTGTGGCTAACTGCTAACCAACTTTTCATCGAAACATGTCCACTGTGTGGAAGTATTTTACACTAGAAACACCACAAAACAAGACAGCAATGTGCAATGTCTGCAGAGCCATAGCGCCGCATTAAACCACGTTAAAGTTAGTTTTACGATGGACATTCGAGCTCCGTGGCTTCAGCGAGGCACTATTCTTTGGTCAAACCGAAAGAGGCGACTCGACCTCGGCCAGCCGCGTCCAATCTGCCCCGCTCAATCTGCCCGTCTCCGAGGAGGGACAGACTGAGTGCGGCTGCCCCAAATCAGGCTGCCTGCTTCAGATTGAACAAGAAGAAGACATCGCTGAATCCACGGAGCTCAAATGTTTACCGAGAAGTTGCTAAACTTCATCATAATTAATGACCAATCACTATCAGTTGTAGAAAACAAAGGATTTCTCAGCTTTATACTTGCAGTCAAGATATAGTTTACCCTCCAGGAGATATTCATCAGTACAACAGTAGACAATAAAAAACATATGATTTGAAAATTATATATATTAAAAACATAAACAGCTACATTATAAAGTGATGTAAAATACTAAAAACAGGAACATGTCTGTTGGTTTATGCCATGAACTTAGCTTGAAGCCATTTAACATGTTATTTAATTTAATTCATTTATTCATTCATTTAAATGAAACAAAATAAAAAAAAAAATCATCAAAAAGAAAACATTGAATGAAAAGAGTGCAGTAAGAAGAAAAAATTCTTATATCTGCCCTTTATAAAATATAAAATAACTTTAAACAATCACTTAAATTAATCACTTTAATATCCACTTTAAAGCTAGGAATAAAAAGAAACATGTTTTGTGTTAGCAGAATTTAATTCTAACTTTAAAACTTATCCAACATTAATAAAACTTACCTCAATTTGCCTTTTTGGACATGCATGCATATATTTGTACAAATTGTACTTGAGAGGAGATTATTACAGCCTCATATAAAATCAATGATGATCATGATATCGGAACTGGATCGGTATCAGCCGATATTCAGATTGAGGTATCGGGATCGGATCGGAAGTAAAAAAAAGTGGATCGGTGCATCCGTATTTTAAACCCCCACACCTTATTGTCCTCAAGCTTCGTGAGAAACATGAGTTAGATGAGTAGTATTGAACACAAGTAAAAAAGTCCAGTGGTGATGTTTTTTATTTCTCTATAAACACAAATAGTGCCGACCTGACGCTCTGTATTAAAGTGTATTAAAGTTAAAATGTCTTTAAAACCCACAGCTGAATTTACACAAACTTGGTGAGAAACATGTTTTAAATGTGTGGAATTAAAGGAAATTTAGGTGAATTGCTGCTTTTTTTTGTACATTAGTGTACACTTCTTTACGCGCGCGCGCACACAGACACCTACAGACATCATTGTGTCCCCCCAACATTATGGATGCTTCTGTCGCCCTTGCTCTGGATCACTGGTGCCCATATCCAGCAGTCTCTATCCTGGACAGGTCTCCAGGCCATCACAGGAACACATAGAGACAATTGTTCACTCTCTCTCACACACCTAGGGACAATTCAGAGTTACCAATCGGTCTAACATGCATGTTTTTGGTCTGTGGGAAGAAACTGGAGTACCAGGAGAAAATCCACACATGCACAGAGAGAACATGCAAACTCCACCCAGAAAGGTCCCCAGCCGGTATTTGATTTGGCGATCACCTGCTCGCTGAGACAACAGCTCTACTAACTGAGCCACCGTCCAGTTATGAAAGAAGTATGTTTGTCCTTCTGTCCTGCAGGGGGCGACAGACCTGGAGAAGCAGCTGGAGCGGCTGCTGGTGGAGAACGAGCGTCTGAAGCAGGAGCTGAAGTCATGCAGGAGTTCAGAGCTTCAAAAGCTCGACCCGGCTGCAGAAAGCTGCAGCTGCTGCCCCCACCGCCAGGTGAGTCTGTACAGGTGTAAACCCAGACAGCTGAGGGGCTCGGGTGCTCAGTGCACAGGGTTGTTGTTTCAGGTGAGTAGGAACCTTCTCCACCTGTCTGTTCTGCAGGATGTGGAGCTGCTGAGGAGGGAGGTGTCCCGTTGGCAGGTCCAGGCCCGTCAGAAAGAGCAGCATCTGGCTGAGGTGGAGCAGCTGCTGCAGGAGAGGAGCTGCAGAGAAGAGGCTCTGCAACAGCAGCTGGAGAAGTTCAGGAGGAGGCAGGGGGAGGTGGAGAACCATCTCCGCCTCCGACTGCAGGAGTATGAAGAGGAGCTCGACTGTCAAGCTGCCACATCCCCGAGAGTCAAGGTGAGGGCACAGACAGGTGGGGACGGAGCTTAAAAGTTTGAAGCAATCAGAAAATGTTTCCATCCTCTGACAGCTCTGTATGGAAGCCCTGAGAGGACAAACTGTGAATGACCTGTGATCTCAGAACATGAATCACTGTTTTTTCTCTACAGTGGACTCTGTTTTCAGACATTTTAGGTCACCTGGTTGAAAACAGCAGAGGTTTTGGTCAGAGGGTGAAATAATGACCTGTCCCTCAGTTTGTGGCTCAGACGCTGACGGTGGACTCAGCACACACACACAGAACTACGGCTGAGGTGCAAAAGAAGAATGACGCCCTGCAGGAGCAGCTGAACGTCCAGAGGCAGCTGCTCAGAGAGCTCGAGACGCAGCTGCACGACTCGCAGAGAACCTGCGCCCAGCTCCGGACCCAGGTGAGTCCGACTCCGGACCCAGCTGGAGTCTAGGTCAGGACTGAGAGTTCTGCTGGTCTGTGTGTTCTAGTTGAGAAATGATGGAACAGTTTGATTTGATTTGTCCACCTGGATACATTTTGTTTAATAGTTTTAGGATTTGGATTTTTCTCACTGCAGTGAGATTTTTCTCAACAAGCATTTTCAAATCTTCTCGTTTTAAATAAGCACTTGTTTTATCTAAAAAAGTTAAATCTGGTCCTCTGGCCATTCAAAAAAAACTAAATTAAAAAAACTTAAATTAAAATCAGACACCACTATGAGCAGCAGGACCACGCTTTCCACAGAACAACTGTGTCAACTCTTGAAACTGTGCCTGCAGTCAACCTACTTCACATATGGGGAGCAATATTATAGGCAGAAACATGGGTGTGCTATGGGGTCTCCAGTTTCTCCTATTGTTGCCAACCTGTACATGGAGGAGGTAGAAAAGAGAGCCTTGACGTCCTTTTCAGGGACACCACCAAGTCATTGGTTCAGGTATGTTGACGACACCTGGGTTAAAATTTAATCTCAGGAAGTCCAACATTTTACTGACCACATCAACTCTGTGGATAAATACATCAAGTTCACACGAGAAGATGAAAAAAATGGCAAGTTGGCTTTCTTGGACTGTGAGGTCTCAGTCTCTGATAGAGGACATTTGCAAACTGAGGTGTACCGCAAACCCACCCACACAGACCAGTATTTGCAGTTTGACTCCCATCACCCTTTGGAGCACAAGTTAGGAGTCATCAGGACTCTGTATCACAGAGCAGACAGCATCCCCACTAGCTCAGGAGCCAGGCAGAAGGAGAAATCCCACACAAGACAGGCTCTAGAGCAATGTGGATATCCTAACTGGGCCTTCCTGAAAGCAGAGAAGAAACCCAAACAGGACTCCAGTCAGCCAACAGGTGAAAAGGAGGAACCCAGACCCAGACCAGTGGTCATTCCATATGTTGAGGGAGTATCAGAGAAACTGAGGCGTTTATTTTCTAAACATAACGTCCCAGTGGCTTTTAAACCCCAAAATACATTACGGCAAAGACTGGTTCATCCCAAAGATCCAGTTCCCCGGCACAAACAGAGTAATGTTGTGTACGCTGTTCAGTGTCAGGAGGGCTGTGATCAGTCTTACATCGGGGAAACAAAACAGCCACTGGCCAATAGGATGGCCCAGCACAGAAGATCAACATCATCAGGCCAGGACTCTGCGGTCTACACTCATCTCCAGGCCAGGGGTCACTCTTTCAGGGATGAAGATGTGCACATCCTGGATAGAGAGGAACGATGGTTTGAGAGAGGAGTAAAGGAGGCCATCTTTGTGAAAAGAAACCGTCCATCGTTAAACAGGGGTGGAGGCCTACGTGTTCAATTGTCCCCTCTTACAATGCTGTGATTGCTAGTATCACTCAGCCCTCTGTGAATAGTAAACAGCCATCAGTGTGCTAATGATCCATTGTTAGGCTGATGGTCCTTCTTGATCATGTAATCAGCTGGTTTTGGTTGTCAGCAACAAAACTGGTTGATCCACTCTGAGAAGGTGCTATTTAAGAGACTGAGCTGAATACAGCACCTCAGACAGAGGAAGTCTCTTGGATGAGAGACGAAACGTTTCTACATTTTTTTGTTGTTTTGCTTTTTTTTGTTTTTTTGAATGTCCAGAGGACCAGATTTAACTTTTTTAGATTTTTCTACCAGGATTATTGAGCATGCATCAGGATAAGCACTTGGTTGTTTTTTTTTCTGTGGGTTCAGTTTCTCTGTTGTTACCAGTCATGAGGCTTTTAATGTTCAAGTACTTTTAGTGACCAGAAACACAGACACGCTCTGACGTTGTCATGGAAACATGTAAACAAAACCTCTACCGCAGTCGTTAAAGATTTCTGAGAGACATAAATGCATTGTATTGCGAAATTAAATGGTGGTTTAAAATTATAGTTTTCTCAAATTATTATTTTTTTTTGGTGGGGGGGGGGGTGTCAAGACCCCACCTCCCACCCAATAAATCAGACCTTCCCCGGGATTTCCAACCAAGCAACCTAGGATGAATGCACGCTCCTCACTCTGGGTAAAATACTCAGAGTTGTGGATAAACTCTGCATTTAGCCCCTCCCCCTGTGACATCATCCTCAGTGTGGTCAAAGTAAATCTGATATTAAACACGTCTGTGGGGCTGCTGGTATACAGAAAAAAACAGAACTGAAAAAGGTTTTGGTTTAAAGGAGTGACATCTGATCTGAAAAAGTGTTGTTGAGATTAAATTTGAATGGTCTTAAAGTTTTTGGCTTGTTTATTTTATTTTGTCTGCAGGTTTGTTTTCATCCTGTTTTCTCAAAAAATAAACTGAAATTTAATTTGTTTAAAAAAATAAAAAAAAAAAAAATAAAAAAGCAAAAAATGGAAAAAATAAAATTTTCCGCTAGTTTTGTGGACTGGCGGTCCACGGTCTGGCCTGGTTTTGACGTGGAGTGTTTCCTGCAGCGTTTCTTTTTCTCTCAGCTGATGTTTTCCTGCAAATGTTTTACTGTTTTGGTTCTGATGGTTCTGATAAACTGAATGAAACATCTGCAGAATAAAAAACTATGAACTAAGAAACGACGGGCGACCAGAAGTCTGGTGCAGAGTTCATGATGTGAGCGTGTCCTTCAGATTGTCGTCTACGAAGGGGAGGTGGAGCGCGCTCGAGGTCGGCTGGAGGTGGAGGTGCAGAACCTGGAGGAGGAGAAAAACCGTGTGATCGAGGAGGCCTTCATCCGAGCAGAGAGCGAGATGAAGGCCGTGCACGAGAACCTGGCAGGTCAGAGTGAGCTCCCTGTTGTTGTGATTAATCTGCTGATCTGATGATGATGATGATGGTGGTTGCAGGGGTGCGTCTGAACCTGCTGAGCCTTCAGCCGGCTCTCAGGACTTTGACCTCGGACTACAACTGTCTGAAGAGGCAGGTACAGGACTTCCCCTTCATGCTGGAGAAGGCCATCTCTGAGGCCAAGCAGGAGGTGGGTTCTCCTCTTCATCACAGAGCAGATCAACAACCAATCAAATGACGACGTGTGTTCTGATGGTTCTGCTGTGTGTCAGATCTGTCAGGTGATCAACGAGGTGAGCAGCACCAACCAGGAGCTGCTGAGGAAATACAAGCGGGAGATGAACCTGAGGAAGAAGTGCCACAACGAGCTGGTCCGACTCAAAGGTTGGACCCCAGCTTTACCTGTCAGTCGAGCTTCTTCCAGCTGCAACAGGGTCAGCCAATCAGTGACGACGCTCGAGGTCACATGACTGCTGAGGACTCTGCTGAACTGGGCTCCTCATCAGAATGCTCAGTCTGTTTATTCTGCAGATCAGTTTTATGATGTTTCTCATTTCATGGATTTATCATTTATGATTGAAATAAAATGACTGTTTATAAAAACAAATAAACTTTATTTTAAAAATCTATTAAAAGCTGCAGGTTCGTGAACAGAAGAATTTTTCAGTAAAATCAGTTCCAAGTTATAATTCAGGATCTAGTTGAACTATTTCTACATAAACCTGCGTCAGATCGCAGGACTCAGGTCATTCTGTTCAGAACAAACTGCAGCAGAGAGGAAAACATTTTCTGTAGAAGAACAAAAGTAAAAATGTGTTCTCTGTAAATTCCGTCTCATTTGTTGGAACAACCCCTTGAGTTTTCTAACCGTAAGGCCCAAATGACCCCGCTCTGTTGTTCACAGGGAACATCCGAGTTTTCTGCCGGGTCCGGCCCGTCAGTCAGGAGGAGCAGGACTCCGTTGACGCCAGAAACATGCTGAGCTTCGACTCTGATGATGACGCCATCCTCTACCTCTCCAACAAGAGCAAGATCATGACGTTTGAGCTGGACAAAGTGTTTCCGCCTCAGGCCACGCAGGAGGAGGTGAGCTGGACTTAGAGCGACACCGGGTCACAAAAAGTCATCTCAGGACATTTAACAAAAACTTTGTCCATTTTCTTTACTCACTTTTCTATTCAGAGTCACAGGCAGCTGCAGTCACTGTGTATGAGGCGGTGGACATCATGGACAGGTCTCCAGTCCATGAAATGGACACTGAGAAAAATAACCAGCCACTCTTTCACTAACACCTAGAGACAATTCAGACTTACTAGTGAAGCTAACATGCACAGTTTGGGGCTGTGCAAGGAAACCGGAGAAACCCCCCACAGTCATGACTTGATCCCTGAAAGTTCCTGAAGTTAACGTTTGTTTATTGTTTGTCATATTCAGGTCAACACAAGGTCAATGGTGCAATGAAATGCTCGGGATGAGAAGAATCATCTCAACTCACCAAAAAACAAAGCATGCAACAAAAGTACAAAACAAAGCACCAAAATGTGAAAAAGAAATATGTCTGCAAGGTCCAGAAGAAATAAAGTAAACTACATGGTAGAATACAACGGTGCAAGTAAGATGAATCAGTACAAACTAGTAACTCACAGAAGACTGTTTTAGACAGACAACATATAGGCTGGTACAGACGACAATATACAACAATGAAAAGCAATTACTGTAAAATAATTGTTATAAAAACTATCTTACTGTTTGCAGCATGGTTCTGTTAGCAGCATGTTGCTGTTAGCAGCATTATGCTGTTAGCAGCATGATGCTGTTAGCAGCATGATGCTGTTAGCAGCGTGGTCCTGTTAGCAGCATGATGCTGTTAGCAGCATGATGCTGTTAGCAGCGTGGTCCTATTAGCAGCGTGGTCCTATTAGCAGCGTGGTCCTATTAGCAGCGTGGTCCTGTTAGCAGCATGGTCCTGTTGGCAGCATGATCCTGTTGGCAGCATGATGCTGTTAGCAGCGTGGTCCTGTTGGCAGCATGATGCTGTTAGCAGCATGGTCCTGTTAGCAGCGTGGTCCTGTTAGCAGAGTGGTTCTGTTAGCAGTGGGGTTCTTTTAGCAGCATGGTACTGCTAACTGTGTGGTTTTGTTAGTGGTGTTTTCCTGTTAGCTGTGTGGTCCCGTTAGCAGCATGATGGTAATAATGACTGCAGCAATGGACGATGACTGCTCTCCAGAACTGGGTCTGGACCAGAACACAGAACATCCAAAATTTCTCCACGGAGCCGAATTGTCCTGTAGAGTTCGGTCCATTCAGGCAGATGGATGATCATGGAGACGGCTGCCATAGAAACACGTCCATCGCATGGACAACTACAGAAACATGTCAGAGTCCAGAGAGTGGACAGAGCCATAGCTCAAGGCGGAAAGGGGACCGGGACCTGAACCACGATGGCACAATGACAAGGCAGCGACACAAAGCTCCAAAAGTGCATTGCGGTCACACTTGCAGCGTGGGGTGTGCAGTGCACGCGCAAAAAGTCGAAACAAAAACGACAGGAACAAAAAAAGACAGAAGCAAAGCGGAGCTCCTGTCAGTGCTTCCATACTGCAGTGCACGTGATGTGAAACTTGGTTGAAGGTTGAAGTTAACCCTCACAAGGTGACCTTCAAATAACCTTCAGGGAACAATGCCTAAGGTTCTCCAAATGTTGACCTGTACAGAACGTTCCCGGAAACTTAGTACCACCTGTCACATTTTGACCTTTGGGAAATTCTTCCAGAAAATTTTCTAAACGAGACATTTTGAGAGTTAACTGGCCTTTGGGGAACATTTAGGTTTTCAAGCTTTTTATTGTAGCTAATGCTATTGCTTCGATGTCTGTGGTGGACTGGAGACCTGTCCAGGGTGTCCCCCGCCTCCTGCACAGTAACTGTTGGCACAAAAATGCTTTGTTGGAGATCATTTGCACCACTGCTGCATCACCTGCAAACTTCCCAGTACTGTTCCCAGTACAGTTCATCTGAGCAATCGTACATGAGTTGTGTGAACAGTTGGGGAGGACACACCCCTGGGGGCGCGGTGTTTAGGGTGATTGTGGGGTGGAGGGGGGACACAGCTTCAGCTATGTTTTTCATGCCTCTGATCTGCCTTGTGTTTTTGTCATTGACTGTCATACAAAAAATCCTTGTTAGTCCAGGAAGTATCCAGTATCATGATATTAATCATCCACCTGTCTTTTCTCTGAATGGTCCATCAGGTGTTCCAGGAAGTCCAGTCTCTGGTCACTTCCTGTATCGACGGCTTTAACATCTGCATTTTTGCTTATGGGCAAACAGGATCGGGGAAAACCTACACCATGGAGGTACGATGATCTCTGAGCTTCATGACTGTCTGAACGTGTGAGGAAATGTTCAGATAATGCTAACAGTTTGAAGGGAGGAACTCTGATGTTGAGTTTTAAATGTTGGAAAAACAAACTCGAGTCATGTGTTTCTATGGGGCGGCTGTGACTGAGTGGTTAGAGCAGTCAACCTCCAATGCGAAGTTGTGGGTTTGAATCCTCAAGCAGTCACATGCTGAAGTGTCCCTGGGCAAGACACTGAACCCCTCATAGCCTCTGATGTGTGTCCCATCATTGTATGAATGTGATAACTTCTCTCTTCTTCTGACAACTTCTCCTCCTCCACCATAACCCTCAGCACTGGCTCTCCTCAGGGATGTGTGTTGAGCCCCCTCCTGTTTACTCTGCTCACGTATGATTGTGCAGCTACCCATACAGGCTGTCTCATTTTAAAGTTTGCAGATGATGCAGTGGTGGTGGGATGCATCACAAACAATGATGAGTCAAGCTACAGGCAAGAGGGGGAACACCTGGAGAGCTGGTGCAAAGAGAATAACCTTCACATCAATGTGAAGAAGACAAAGGAGATGATTGTGGATGAAGGAAGGAACAAAAGCATCTACACCCCCCTGAACATAAGAGGATCTGCGGTGGAAGTGGTCTCCAGCTACAAGTACTTGGTGTACACATGAATGACAACCTCAGCTGGAGCAACAGCACCACCAGTCTGATCAAGAAAGCTCATCAGAGACTCTACTTCCTCAGGCGGCTTAGAAGAGCTGGTCTGGGAAGCTCAGTCCTCACCTCCTTCTACAGGTGTGCAGTGGAGAGCATCCTGTGCTCCAGCATCAACGTGTGGCATGGAGGCTGCACAGCTGCAGAAAGAAAAGCTTTGCAGAGAGTGGTGAAGGCTGCACAGAAGACTGTCGGAGTCAGCCTCCCCACCATCACAGACATCTACACCTCCAGATGCAGGAAGAGGGCCACCTGCATCATGAAGGACCTCACTCACCCAGCACACACACTTTTTGCCCCACTCCCCTCAGGAAGGAGGTTGAGAAGCATTAAGTGTAGAACCACTAGACTGAGGAACAGCTTCTACCCTGAGGCTGTTAGACTCATGAATCTCTAACTAGAATAATCACTGTGAAAAACCACATCATGTTGCTGCTGATCTGTTTCATATTGCTGCTGATCTGTTTCAATGTTGATGTGTTCATGCATGCACATCTGCTCACACAAACTCATGTTCTTGTTTGTGCTGATGTTCAATGTTTTATGTTATGAGTGCTTAGTGTATATTTAGTTGATGTTTTTCTTAGTTCATATGTTAGATGTTATTACTGTTTTTCTTACAACTTTTATACATTTTATTGTTGGATGTAACTGGGACCCTGTGTACATAATTTCGCTCCACCACATGTACCACATGAGGTGCGAACGACGATAAAGAATCTCTGACTCTGACTCTGATAAAGCTCTGATGAGTCTCTTTAGAATGATTTGTTCAATTAGCTTTGTAGAGATCTAGTAGAGTGCTGTATGAATGGGTAAATGAGGCACAGATTGTAGTGTAAAGTGCTTTGAGTATCTTGAAATAAGATAGAACGGCGCTATATAAGTACAGTCCATTTACCATTTACCATTCATGTTGTATTAAGGAAGCCTCAGTTTTTTCCTAGGTGTCAGTGAACACATCTGTAAACTCTACTCTGTTTTCAGGGTGTGACCGATGATCCGGGCATCAACCAGCGAGCGCTTCGCCTGCTGTTTTGCGAGGTGACAGAAAAAGCTCCAGACTGGGACTACAGCATCACTGTCAGCATGGTGGAGATCTACAATGAGACGCTGCGGTGAGAAACTGGTCCTGGACTCGATCAATCCTGGTTTAAACTGTAGATAAACCAGGACTGAATCTGACACTGATCCAGGGTCTGACTTCTTCTCATTCATTTAATTCTATTTTAAAGATTAGTTCAGCAATCCACATTGTCCAAGCTCTGGTCTTGATTAGACGAGAAGTAAATCTGGACCCAGCTCATGAGGTTACTGTATTACATGTAAAGTTATCTGCACCATGTGATGAAAGTGGTGTTTGTAGAGGTGAGACTGAGTTGCAACTCTTAGACACCACCTCCTTCAACTAGTCTGTTGCCAGAGGTCATGGAGTAAGAGGTGGAGTACATCCTGGACAGCTGAATCAAACATCACAAACAACGTTTTCTGGAGCAAAACTGTCAAAAAACTGACCTTTAGCCTCTAACGTTACAGCTACCCTCGCTCTCTCCAGATATAAACCATCTAGTGTGATTTCATTTTTCAATATTAAGGACCTCGCCTAACTGCGCTAGACAGTGGTGTGCACAGACAGGGGGCAGGTGCTCAAGTGGAGATAAGGGCACCTTGTGTGGAGCATGGAACCACAGATGCCTTAGTAGTGTGGGATTTAAATACAGACCCAAATATTTATCTGTTTCACATCAATACCTATATGCTGTCAGATGCAGATGTTTAATAATATTCAACACTCAACAAGTTGGTTTCTGTAACAATCAAATTGGCAACAATAGGACAAAAAAATAGTAATGCTACATTGTGCATTCTTAAGCCCCCAGTATACTCCCGCGTACGTCCATATGCGAAGGTACACATGTACGTACACGGAGGTACAAGCGTACCCCCCAGGGCATGTCCGTACAAAGCTCAATTTATACGACATGCTGGAGAATTCCCCTTCTTCATCCATGATCTGACCTTTTCTTTTGTTTTTTTGCCAAGAGGCAAGTGATCTCTTCCTCCTCCATTGATGCCATGACTGAAATGGTGAGAAATGAAGGGATTTGTCACGAGCTAATTAAACTCATGTCCAGCGTGGCTGCGGGAGGGTCTAGAGATTTCCTGGTGGGCTGGTCTGATGTGTGGGCTGCAGAGCCAGTGCTCCCTGTATTTTTATTTTTTTTTAAGATCTTTTTATTAACAACATATAAACACAGAACACCGCTGCAGCTGAGGCTGCCAGCGCTCGTATTTTTTTCTTCCCGACCTGTCAATCAATCCAGTAGGCATGTCAGCAAATGGCCAATCAGCAAACTCAATTTGTCCCGAAGGTAAACACCCCTTGTCTGTGAAGCTGCTCTGCAGCTGCTCAGGGTGTATGCTCGAGTTTGAAGTCTGTACCCTCAGCGTACAGTACACGTGTACGTATGCGTGAACGGATG
This sequence comes from Nematolebias whitei, assembly GCF_014905685.2. NCBI lineage: Eukaryota > Metazoa > Chordata > Actinopteri > Cyprinodontiformes > Rivulidae > Nematolebias > Nematolebias whitei. The sequence goes on along the minus strand of NC_056499.1, from coordinate 51,999,680 downwards.
TACGCGGGAGTATACTGGGAGCTTTAGTGTCTAAAATAAATAACCATTTAATATCAACTGGTTTTATTTTCAAAACAGCTCATGGCTTTCTTGTACTATGAAGGCTTCTTCTTCCACCTCTTCCTCATTTTAATCATCAGCGAGTAGTACTGTTTCTATAGCTGTCCACTCTCTGGATTCTTGACCTACTGTATCTCTATAGCTGTCCACGCTCTGAACTGTGACGTGCTTCTATAGCTGTCCTTGCTCTGGACTCTGATATATTTCTATAGTTAACTAAGATCTGGACACTGACGTGTTTCTATAGCTGTCCACACTCTGGATTATGAAATATTTCTATAGCTGTCCACACTCTGGACTGTGACGTGTTTCTATAGCTGTCCACGCACTGGACTCTTGACGTGTTTTTACAGCTGTCCACTCTTGGGACTCTGATGTTTTTCTATAGCTAACTATGATCTGGGCTCTGACATGTTTCTATAGCTCTCCATGCTCAGGACACTGACATGTTTCTATAGCTGTCCATGCTCAGGACACTGACATGTTTCTATAGCTGTCCTCGCTATGGTCTCTGAAGTGTTTCGATAACTGTCCATGCTCTGGACTCTGACGTGTTTCTGTAGCTGTCCAAGCTCTAGACTTTGACGTGTTTCTATAGCTGTCCAAGCTCAGGACACTGACGTGTTTCTGTAGCATTTCACACTCTGGACTCTGACATTATTCTATAGCTGTCCATACTCTGGATTATGAGATATTTCTATCGCTGTCCATGCTCTGGATTGTGACGTGTTTCTATAGCTGTCCACACTCTGGACACTGACATTTTTCTATAGCTAACTACGATCTGGATTCTGACGTGTTTCTATAGCTGTCCACGCTCTGGACTCTAACATGTAGCTGTATGCTCAGTCTCTGCCATCTCACTTGAAGTTTGTAACACCTTCAGAGTGCTCACCAGGGTCTTGGTGGTCTCTCACTATTGTCCTTCTTCAAGGTCACTCAGGTTGTGAGGACGGCCTGCTTTTGGTAGATTTACACGTGTCTCATATTCTTTCTATTGATGGATTAAGCAGAACTCCTGGGGATGTTCAGCGTCTTGGAAATCCTTTATCCATCCATCCTCTGACTTGTTTTTTTTCCCATAATATTTTCTCTCAGTTGAATTAGGACAGTCACTTTAAAAGTGAATATTTATGCAATCACATATTTTAAATTACAATTTTTTTATTGGTAGGGTGCTGCAGAATTTTGATTTTCACTTTGACATTGACAAAAAAACAAAACAACTTATGTTCAATTTATACTGACAGTGACTGAATTATGACTGCAATAAAAGCATGAAGCACCAAGTGTGTAAATACGGAAGTGCTGTTTCCAAAATACTTCAAACACCATCTTAGATTTCCTGTTTAAATCTTTTTTTTTTTTTTTTTTTTGCCAACAGTCTACAGGGTGAGGGTCAGATTTAATTTTTCAAGTCTCTGTGTAGTTGTTTATCATAAATACGTGTTCCCTGTTTGCTGCCACTGACAGGCTAATAAAGCATACTGGGCTGATACCTCAACCTTTATCTACCAAGGGTGTGCAATGAATTTACAACCTTTTTAACAGAAAAGACAAACAGAATCAGACAAGCAGTCACTTTGTTGTAATCAGGTGCAGGATGTGAGCTGCCTTGGCCACTTAAACCCAGTTCAGATAGCCTAACACAAATTATCCCATTAATCAGACATACCTAGACAACATACAGTGGGGAGAACAAGTATTTGATAGACTGTTGATTTTTCAGGTTTTCCCACTTGCAAAGCTTGTAGATGACTGTAGTTTTTATCATAGGTACTCTTCAACTGTGAGTGATGGAATCTAAAACAAAAATCCAGAAAAAAACAATGTATGATTTTTAAATAATTAATTTCCATTTTATTGTGTGAAATAAGTATTTGATCATCTATCAACCAGTAAGAATTTTGGCTCTCACAGACATGTTAGTTCTTCTTTAAGAAGCCCTCCTGTTCTCCACTCATTACCTGTATTAACTGCACCTGTTTGGACCTGTATAAAAGACACCTGTCCACACACTCAATCAATCAGACTCCAGCATCTCCACAATGCCCAAAGACCAGAGAGCTGTGTAAGGACATCAGGGATAAAATTGTAGACTTGCACAAGGCTGGGATGGGCTACAGGACAATAGGCAAGCAGCTTGGTGAGAAGGCAACAACAGTCGGTGCAATTATTAGAAAATGGAAGAAATACAAAATAACGGAAAATCTCCCTCGGTCTGGGGCGCCATGCAAGATCTCACCTCGTGGAGCATCATTGATCTTGAGGAAGGTGAGGAATGAGCCCAGAACTACACGGCTGGACCTGGTCAATGACCTGAATAGAGCTGGGACCACAGTCTCAAAGAAAACAATCAGTAACACTACGCCGTCAAGGATTAAAATCCTGCAGTGCACGCAAGGTGCCCTTCCTCAAGCCAACGCATGTCAAAGCCCGTCTGAAGTTTGCAAATGACCATCTGAATGATCCAGAGGAGGAATGGGAGAAGGTCATGTGGTCTGATGAGACAAAAATATAACTTTTTTGGTTTAAACTCCACTCTTCATGTTTGGAGGAAGAAGATTGATGAGTACAACCCCAAGAACACCATCCCAACCGTGAAGCATGGCGGTGGAAACATCATTCTTTGGGGAAGCTTTTCTGCAAAGGGGACAGGACGACTGCACCATATTGTGGGAAGGATGGATGGGGCCATGTATCGTGAGATTTTGGCCAACAACCTCCTTCCCTCAGTAAGAGCACTGAAGATGGGTCGTGGCTGGGTCTTCCAGCATGATAACGACCCAAAACACACAGCCAGGGCAACTAAAGAGTGGCTCCATAGAAAACATCTTAAGGTCCTGGAGTGGCCTAGCCAGTCTCCAGACCTGAATCCCATAGAAAATCTTTGGAGGGAGCTTAAAGTCCGTGTGGCCCAGCGACAGCCCCGAAACCTGAAGGCTCTGGAGGAGATCTGTATGGAGGAGTGGGTCAAAATCCCTGCTGCAGTGTGTGCAAACCTGGTCAAGAACTACAGGAAACGTCTGATCTCTGTAATTGCAAACAAAGGTTTCTGTACCAAATATTAAGTTTCATTTTTCTGGTGTATCAAATACTTATTTCACACAATAAAATGGAAATTAATTATTTAAAATTCATACATTGTATTTTTCTGGATTTTTGTTTTAGATTCCATCACTCACAGTTGAAGAGTACCTATGATAAAAATTACAGTCATCTACAAGCTTTGCAAGTGGGAAAACCTGAAAAATCAACAGTCTATCAAATACTTGTTCTCCCCACTGTACCAACAGGTTTATTCAGACGGTAGAAAGTTCGTGAGGCACTTTGAGTTGTCCTGTTGCTGAACTGTGCTGTCCTGAGTCATGTCTAGAGGCTCAAACTGCCTGTTGTCCTGCAGTGACCTGCTCGGGGAGAATCCCACAGAGAAACTAGACATAAAACTGAACCCTGATGGCAGCGGACAGCTTTATGTCCCCGGACTGACCGAGATCACTGTAAAGAGCCCGGAGGACATCAACAAGGTGAGGATGCCCTGTTTGTCTTTCTTAAGTTTAAACACTATTTGGTTTTATCCAGTGAAACACTTGAATGGACACTAGCAGTGCTGGGTGAGGTTGATGGCAGCCATCTTGAGAAGACCATTGTGTATCTGATCTGTGGAAGCTACACGTTGTCACGTTGTGTGTTTGTGCTGTGTGTTGTGTCATCAATTTATAAACGCTCAGAGGACTCCTTATTTTACTCAAACAAATGAAAATCATGTATTATATGAAAATGGGACACAACAGTATTCTGTAATCATTCTAACCAGATCAGAACTTTAGGTAATGAAGTTCTTTACAGGTAGGTCTAACCCTGTGCTTCTCAATTATTTTCAGTTACACGCCCCCCTAAGAAGAAGTAAACATTTCGCGCCCCCCCCCCCAACTCACCGCCACGACTGTAAATAGTATAATTTGTCTATAAAATTGTTATAAGTACACTTCTACATAACATTGTATCCTTATTAACATTAAATTAAAAAAGATAGAAATATAGATCAACTTACAACAAAGATTATTAACATTGTTTTTATAGTCTGTAACAGAAAAGACATAAAGTGCATCAATTTGCCTGAAAAAAAAATCTATCCTTATTTAAACTGTAAACATTTTTGACAATTTGATACTGAAAAATGAAATTAAATACAATCAATAAATAATAGTAAATTCAAATTGATCTACAACATTTTAAGTCAGGAGTGTTATATACAACACTTTGACCTACAAAACAAAAATTAATAAAACGATTTGTGCTGATTTTTTTTTTTTTTTATCAAAATGAGGAAGTCAGGATTAATGGCCACAATGAGCACGTTTTGCAGTGCACAGCTTTTTGAAGTTTGAAACATGATCCTGCAACTCTCAGCTCCTGCTCAATGTTTAGCTGGACCTGGACTTGAGACTTGGTCTCAGAGCAGCAGAGAAGTTGCAAAGAGCGCAAGAGCGAGTGAGCTGGGGTGTGTGTGTGTGTGGGGGGGGGGGGGAGGGGTGTGGGTGGGTGGGTCCAGGGGAACGCACTCACAAGAGAAGAACCTGACAAGTTGTTTAATGACAAAATATATTTTGTTAGCAAAGAATAGAGTCCTAACATTTGTTAAACATGTTTTTCCAACAAATAAAAAAAAACATCAAAATTGTACTTTGACAATCGATCAAACTAAAAAATGTTGTCATTGTGAAAGAAGTGGGGGCAGGTGTTGCTCTCGCTTTGAGTTTATACTCTTTGTTGCTGCTGCGCTGTGAGTGAAATGTGTCCAGAGCGGAGGATTTGTTAGCAAAGAATAGAGTCCTAACATTTATCATTTATTAAACATTACTTCTGTATTTAAAAAAAACATCCAAATTGTGCTTTGACAAACTAAAAAACAAACAAAAATAAAAACGTCAAAGTGAAAGAGGAAGAGGGGCAGGTAACGTGTGCTGCGGGTGACGAGCGTCACCAGCTGCTCAGCAGCAGAGGGAAACAACATGGTTCAAGCATGGCTCCCCAAACGACAAGACAGACATATTTGTTCATAACTTTATTATTAGTCAGCCTAAGAGTTGCCAGATTTTAGTAAACAGTTGCCGAACGCACCCTGAGAAAATAAGAATGGTGAAAAAAAAAACCTACTCCCTACCGCAAAATGTTCCTCGGGGTCGCATGCGCCCCCCATGGCATTGCTCCGGGCCCCCCTAGGGGGGCGCGCCCCACTATTTGAGAAAGACTGGTCTAACCAGAGCTCTGCTACCAGAGCATGGAGGTCATTTTACGACGACTAAGAATGTAGAGAGAGGACAGAAACCTGATGGGTGATTGGGCAAAAATATTACACCTGATATTATGTTCCAGACATAATATCTCTCTATATATTTAATATCAGGTCTCTCTTGTAAATGAGTCCTCGGGGCTCAATGGGATTTACCTGTCTAAATAAAGGTTGAATGAAAGAATATATAATGTGGTATAATATTTAACATATTGTTACTGCAGGTGTGCGAGTCTTGTATTTAGTTATGTTGTTGAAAGTATTGCATGTAGATGATCCCTTCCTGGTGTGTTTACTTGTCCCCAGGTGTTTGAGTTGGGTCATGTGAACAGAGCTACAGCATGCACCAACCTGAATGAGCACAGTTCACGTTCCCACGCCCTGCTCGTCATCACCGTGTCTGGATCCAACAGCACCACCGGAACCTGCACGCAAGGTTTGTTCTACTGTCCATTTGAACAGCAGACCACCCCCGACCCAGGTCCGACCAGACCCCACCACCTGACCCAGGTCCTACCAGATCCCGCACCCTGGCTCAGGTCCAACCAGACCCCACCCCCTGACTCAGGTTGTGCTGTGATTTGGACACAATCAGGTGATGGACATATCCTTGTGGGGACATTGTGCTGTGATTTGGACACAGTCAGGTGATGGACATATCCTTGTAGGGACATAGTGCTGTGATTTGGACACAGTCTGGTGATGGACATGTCTTTGTGGGGACATTGTGCTGTGATTTGGACACAGTCAGGTGATGGACATGTCCTTGTGAAGAGGAAAGCTGGACCAGCATCAAGAAGTTCTGCAGCTGGAGTTTAATTTCAGTGACAGATGTTGGATTTGATTAAAACTTCAGAAGGTTTTTGTTTACTTTCATCAACCAGAGGTGTTTAATGTGCACCTTGGTGTATATTATGGGATGTCTGGCTCCAAACAGGTTTAGATGTAGAGTCTTTCAGTTTTCAAGAAACTGATTAAACTAATGGGAGTGAATATTCTGATGCATGCTCAATAATCCAGGTGGAAAAATCTAAAAAAGTTAAGTCTGGTCCTCTGGACATTCAAAAAACAAAAAAAGTAGAAACGTTTCGTCTTTCATCTGAAAGACTTCCTCAGTCTGAGGTGCTGTATTCAGCTCAGTCTTAAAAATAGCACCATCTCAGAGTGGATCAACCAGTTTGCTGCTGACAACCAAAAACAGCTGTTCACATGATCAAGAAGGACCGACAGCCTAACGATGGGTCATTAGCACCCTGATGGCTGTTTACTATTCACAGGGGGTTGAGTGATACTAGCAATAACAGCATTGTAAGAGGGGGACAGTTGAACACGGAGGCCTCCACCCCTGTTTAATGATGGGAGTGAAACTCTGTCAGACAGGAAATGAGCTGCTTCCTCTTCCTGTTCTCATTGTGTGGTCCATTTCAGGGAGGCTGAACCTGGTGGACCTTGCGGGCTCAGAACGAATTGGGAAGTCTGGCGCGGAGGGCAGCCGGCTCCGAGAAGCTCAGTGCATCAACAAATCTCTGTCGGCGCTCGGTGATGTCATCAGCGCACTGCGCAGCAGGCAGGCCCACGTCCCGTTCAGGAACTCGCGCCTCACCTACCTGCTGCAGGACTCCCTGAGCGGAGACAGCAAGACGCTCATGATGGTGCAGGTGAGTCCAGTTGAGGACCTTGTCCCCCCCCGCGCTCTATTCTTATGCTTGCTGTCTCTGCAGGTATCTCCGTTGCCCGGCAACATGAGCGAGTCCATGTGTTCGCTGAAGTTTGCTCAGCGAGTTCGCAGTGTCGAGCTCAGCTCCTCGTCTTCATCGTCCAGGAGACCTGAGAACTCGTCCACCTCATCTTCACCCACCCACAACAGCATGGAGGTAAGACCAAGCCCCGCCCACCTGAAAGGTTCTCACACTGAAGGTTTCACACTAAGAGCAGTGTAAAGGTTTTTATTTGTGTCACCACCAGACATTAATATCATGTTTTATTATTTTTATTACTCATGTTGTCAAATAATGAATTTATGATGGTTCGCTTCAAATATTCATCTGTTTCGTTGCTGCACAGAGACATTAATATCCATCCATCCGTAATCTTCCTCTTGTTCTGAAGTCAGGTCACGGGGGCAGCAGCTTGAACAGGGAGGTTCAGACATCTCTTTCCACAGCCACCTCTTCCAGCTCTTCTGGGAAGACTCCAAAGCATTTCCAGGATACACTGGAGAGACAGTCTCTCCAGTGTGTCCTGGGTCTTCCCCGGGGTCTCCTCCCAGTCGGACATGCCCGAAGCACTTCCCTAGGGAGGTGCCCAGGAAACATCCTTACCAGATGACTGAACCGCCTCAACTGGCTCCTCTCGACGTGGAGGAGTAGCGATTCTACTCCGAGTCTGTCCCGGATAACTGAACTGCTCACCCTATCTTTAAGGGAGAGTCCAGATACCCTGCAGAGGAAACTCATTTCAACCTCATGTATCCATGATGTCATTCTTTCAGTCACTACCCAGAGTTCATGACCAGAGGTGAGGGTAGGAACGTAGACTGACTGGTAAACAGAGAGCTTTGCTTTACAGCTCAATTCTCTCTTCACCACAATGGATCGGTACAGAGTCCGCAATACTGCAGATGCTGCACCAATCCGTCTGTCAATCTCATGCTCCATTCTTCCCTCACTCATGAACAAAACTCCAAGATACTTGAACTCCTCCACTTGAGGCAGAACCTCACCCTCGACCTGAAGAGAACAATCCACCCTTTTCCAGTTGAGGACCATGGCCTCAGATCTGGAGGTGCTGATTCTCATCCCAGCTGCTTCACACTCAACTGCGAACCACTCCAGTGAGAACTGAAGATCATGGCACGATGACGCCAACAGGACCACATCATCTGCAAAGAGCAGAGATGGAATCCTGAGGCCACCGAACCGGAAACCCTCCGCCAGCTGGCTGCACCAAGAAACTCTGTCCATAAAAGTTATGAACAGAATCGGTAACAACGGGCAGCCCTGGAGGAGTCCAACTCCCACCCTTAAGGGGTCCGACTTACTGCCACCAATGCAAACCAAACTCTCGCACCGCTTGTATAGGGACTGAACAGCCTGTAACAACGGGCCCCCAATCCCATACTCACGGAGCACCCCTCCCACAGTGTACCCTGAGGAACACGGTCAAATGCTTTCTTTTAAGTCCACAAAACACATGTAGACTGGATGGGCAAACTCCCATGACCCCTCGAGGACCCTAGTGAGGATAAAGAGCTGATCAAGTGTTCCACGGCCAGAATGGAACCCACATTGTTCCTCCTGGATCTGAGATTTGACCTACGATCAGACTCGCTTCTCCAGTACCCCTGAATAGACCTTACCAGGGAGGCTGAGGAGAGTGATGTCCCTATAATTGGAGCACATCTGCCGGTCCCCCTTTTTGAAGAAGAGAACCACAAACATCTGCCAGTCCAGTGGCACTGCCCCCAATGTCCATGCAATGTTGCAAAGGCGTGTCAGCCAAGACAGCCCCACAACATCCAGAGCTTTAAGGAAATCATCCACTCCTGGAGCCCTGCTGCCTCAGAGCTTTTTAACTACCTCGGTGACTTCAGCCACAGTTATGGACGGATCAACCCCAAAGTCCCCCATTAATATCATGTTTTATTATTCAGTTTGTCAAATAATGACTTTATGATGGTTCTCTTCAAATATTCATCTGTTTCGTTGCTGCGCAGCTCTGAAATAAATCACAGAACATCCTGATGCATGCTCAATAATCACAGAACAACGATCGGGATTGGTCTGCTGTGGCTGTTTGAAGCAGAACGTCACAGGACGTGGACAAAAACTGCAAGAAACCCCACCAGACATGACGATTATCCAGGCTGAGCCCGCTGCTCTCCCCGTAGGAGGTGCAGGAGATCCTACTGCCCCCACAGACCTCCAGCTGAAGGATCTGAGCATCCTCAGAAAAGAGTCTGCCTGTTCCTCCAGTCTGCTGTTCAAGTGTCCACGACCTCCACGTCCTTCTCCAAGATGTTCTGTAACGTTCCTCCTGAAGTGGTCCTCCTCCTCTGCTCCTCTGTCTTGTCCTGAGGAGCAGATGACTCCTGTCCTCTGGTTCCTGTCCACCTCTAACACACCTCACCACCACAGGACTTCTGAAGATGACCTGATACAGTTGTCTGGGGTGTACAGAGCGAACCGGACTGGTCCAGTGGTGTCCCTGTGGTCCCCCACGAGTCCAGGTCCAGGGTGTCAGTAAATGCACCGACTCTGTAAAGAAGGCTGGACGGTGCTGAAAACATCTGACATGGTTCTGACAGAACCTCCACGACCATCCAGGTGTGAGTGAGCAGACTGCAGCAGGTGGGTGTCAGCATCGTCCACCCCCCATGGGGGGCCAGGGTCTTGACCCCTGTCTTCATGACATGAAGTTATTTGGGACTTCCTTTTGTAATAATCTGAGTCATGACAGACTCTTATTTTGAAGACTATCAACTAGTTTTATTTTGAAACACCTGGTTCAAACCTCTTCCTGTTTCCTGCCGACCCTCTGACTAAATCCTCCTGAACCTCAGAGGTCCGATTAGAGAAAACATGAAGTCTGAGGTTCTACAGGGTCCATGGGGGCGACCATGATGAAAACAGAAGGCATGCTGGGTAAAAAAGATCAGAATCTGCTGAGTTACTGGTTGCCATGGTGATTCTTCCCCTCTGGTAAAAGGGGGAGGACGGCAGAAAGAAACGGCGAGTAGAAAGTAAGCCTCGGTGTTTGTGTGAAACCTGCAAGTTGGATCAAAAGAACTTCTTGACCCGAGGAAAAAAAAACATCAGTCCTACAGAAGAGACGCCGCAGGACAGAAGACCAAGAACTTTAATTTATAAATGGTGGAAGTAGAAAGGGACTGAAAATAAGTCTGTTGGAAAAGTTTTGTCAAGTTCAACCAACGTTCTCCAGGATCCTCCATGTTGTCCTGGGGTTGAGAAGAAGTAAAGATGTGAAAACAGTTCAGTCCAACTTTCTAACCCGGTCCAGCTTTGGCTGCTGGTTCTGGAGGTCCAAATAGGACTGACTGTACCTCCCACCTGGTTTTTAGCTTTTTGAAGCTAAAAACCACCGAATCTAGAATAAAAATCTACTTTAACACTTAAAATGTTGTCTCTAACGTTAAAGAGTGGAGAGAGTAAAGAATCTTCAGTTTTTAATTCTTCATTTTATATCCATATTTTTAATATAAATAATATAAATGTTTAAAATGAATCTGGACCAAAGTCCAAACGTCACGTCACCCAAACTGAAAACACCTCCAGCACGCTCAGGAAACTGTATTATTTTCAAAATCTTTAAATGTTATTTTTTGTGAGGAAAACAAACTTTGCAGAGAAGGTTTATAAATAAACTTTATCATCTGAACTGCAAACACAAACAATAAACATCAGATGACTCATTTATTAAAAGAATTCAAGTTTAACAAGAACGTCCAGAGAAAAGAGACGTAAAAATGTTTTTATGTGTTTTTCTGCTTGTTAACCTTTGACTTTTCTTCAGCTGGACTCCCCTCCTGTGACGCCGGTTCCCCTCCCCATCTCTCGGGCCAGCAGCACCGGATCCACAGTGTCCTTGACCTCCAGAACCCCCAGCAGCTCCCGCAGGAGGTCCCAGTCCCAGCTGTCCACAGGTACACACACACACACACACACCTGCTCATTATTGATTTGGATCAGAGAAGTCCTTTCACTTCCTGTTTGTTGCATCAGATCTGTTGCTGCAGCCCCTCGCAGATTAAAATAAACTAGAATCATCTTCTGCCACTCGGATAAAGATGGATAAAACAAAAAGACAAGAAGTAATGAAAGAAAATTAAAACAAACCTTGTTCTACCGGGGAGTTCTGGCTTCTGACTGGTTGTTGAGGGAGATGGAAACCCGTCTGATGGTCACTGGTAGGAATGACTTCCTGTCTCTGGAGCTTCTCAGCTCCTCTCTGAAGGAGCTGCTGCATCTGTCCAGGACCTCATGAGGCGCGGGGGGGGGGGGGGGGGGGTTACTTTGCTCACCTCTTGTCTTCTCCACCACAGTCAGAGTCCATGTCTGTCTGGGTGTTGGTACGTTTTGACACTCACACCTGCAGGACCTCACATTTATCTTTGGCATTGAGCAGCAGATGAACTCGTACATTTTCCCCAAATGTCTTCTGGGAGTTCTCTAGTCTTCTGATGTTTGCTCACTTCCATCAGACTAGGCCCAGCCCGTCATGTGACTAAAGCTTCCACATGGTTCTTTTTAGCAGAGTACTTTGTTTACACTGAGTGTGGACCTGCATTACAGAACTACATGTCAACAGATCAGGACAACTACAGGAGTGAACTCTGTCTGACTGAACATTGTGTTAAAGTTCAGGATCAACTCTGTTTACTGGCTGTAACACTGAGGTCCACTGACCCGCGACCGTGGGCCCCCACTGACCTGCAGCCGTGGGTCTCCACTGACCCCCTGATAAACTGACAGGAAGTTGTTGAAACAGGCCCAGAGGTTCCTCTTCCTAATGCGATCAGCTTCAGTCTCTGATTGGCTAATGTTTTGTTTGTTGATTGATTGACAGGTGTTTAGACCATTCGTGTTGCTGTGGGTTGACAGATAGCTGTCAGTGAAAACTGCCACTTTGAGGAAAGTTTCAGGATTATCTGATTAAAAAGCCACAGACTTTATTATTTATTCATGTATTTACCACACGTCTCAGTTTTCATACTTGATGTTTTTACGTCTAAGATCAAAGTGTTTGTGCCTCATGTTTAAGCTGCAGCTGTCCCATGTTTCATCTTCTAAACAAAACGTTTCCCTGGCCGCAGCACTGCATTCTGGGAGATGTAGGCCTTCTGGGGTGCGCCTCCTGAACGCTGCAGGGCGGAGCTGTCCCGCTGATGGAGGAGTCCCGGCGTCAGTCTGTCCTGCCTCCTCTGTGTCCTCATTCTGTTCTCTGATTGGTTGGTTTGCAGACAGACAGGTAGACAAAGATCCTTTGGTGGGGGATGGTGGGCAGGTAGGTGAGGTGTTGTGTGCTGATTGGTGAACAACTGGCATGAAGCACTCAGCATGGCATGACCCCCCCCCCCCCCCCCCCCCCCCCCC
>NC_056499.1:51986153-51987112 GCF_014905685.2 Nematolebias whitei | reverse complement strand
CCCCCCCCCCCCCCCCCCCCCAAGCCTGTGTTTGTGTGCCTGCAGACCTGTGAGCAGGGCCCACTGAGCCCACAAGCCTCCAGCTGATCACAATGACTCACACGATCAGAACCAGTCTGAGCAGCTTCATTGGTTTAATCCTTGTGTTGGTGCTGAGCCCAGAACCAGCTCAGGTTCTGCTGATGAGGTTCTGGACCGGTTTGAGCTGATGAAGCACCCAGAGCTCAGAACTCCATCAGTTGCTCTTGTGAGCTCAATGTGTTGTGAGTGACCTGTGCCCCCTCCCTCATCATCTCTGCTTTAAGACCCAGCTGCGTGTCCTGTTGAAGAGCAAAGCATTGTGGGATTGTTTACTTCATGTGTGAAGCCTTAATCATGGATGTTTATTAATAACACAAACAGCAGCGTGGGACGTGCCTCAGATAAAAATCCACATGTCTGATAACGACGTCCGTGCCTTCTCCGAGTTCTTCACTTGTTCCGTGTCCTGGGACGACTTCTGCTGTCGTTTGGTGCTATATAAATACACTGAATTGAATTGTGCTGAAATATTCAATCATTTAAAGCCTCTGTTCATGGGGGTCATCTGAACGCACATCCTGAGTGATTCTGGTTCCAACAACACAAAACTTTGGCTCCTGTACGTCAGAGATGGTGGGGCGACTGCAGCCGAGACTTCATCTCTATCGTCAGTTTCTGCTCCTACACCAGGAAATGACACTAACATTAATTTAAACTAAAACTGTTTTATTAACGTCAGTCACTAAATCAGACCATACTGTAAAGAACTTGCATAATATTTGTTTAAAAGGTTCTGTTCAGGATTTAATGGCTTCATTGTGTCATAAAAACAATAAAAACTGTAAATTTGTAGTTTGTATAAAATGAAGCTAAATTTAAAGATAAAAAGCTTCTGCTTCATTTAGCCTGACTGGAATTAAAAGTAATATTATATATAT
>NC_056499.1:51977286-51986053 GCF_014905685.2 Nematolebias whitei | reverse complement strand
AGTAATATTATATATATATATATATATATATATATATATATATATATATATATATATGTATTTTTTTTTTTTTTTTTTTTTTTAATAAAGCATGTAACAGAGGAACAGGTACCCCCTGCTGGTCCACAGAGACACTGCAGGTTTAGACAACATGATTTCAGTTTTGGATCCGAACCTGTTTTTCCTACTTCAGAGGTGGCCCAGCGAAGGCTGTTATGACAGACGGGCTGCAGCTCGTGTTGCTGCGGAATACAATCGTTGTGATGTCAGTAAATGCCATAAAAACCCTTCTGATGTTTCTCAGGCGTGAACATGAGGGACGAAGTGATTGAAGATGTTTCTCTCTGCAGGACGACTGAAGCTCACAGCCTGATGAAACCTGATGAGACAGCTGGACATCCAGGATGTTGGACAGCACCCTGAGGTTCTCTGCTCACAGGCCTTCCCTGGATTTAAGCTCCGCCCTCCGGCAGGTGATGGGAGGAGCCTGATGGGAACTTTAAGATGAACAGTTTCATCTTCTGTGTTGATGATTTTTTGACCTGATGGGTCTCTGATGAGACAGTGGGACGTCGGGGTGGGACCATAAGATGTTGGACTCTGAAGACCCTTCTGCTTGAGTCTGAAAATGTTTCTTCTCCTTCTGAGAATCCAAATCAGTATTTTTCCTTTTCATCAGTTTTTGTAACGTTGCACTTTAAAGGTTTTGATTCTTCTCGTGTCCCTCGTGGAGCAGATCTGCTTCATGTGGTTGAATCCAAACTTCAGTTTCAGTTTGGTCTAAAGGACACTTTGTGTGATTTTTAAACTTTGAGCTGAAAGAACAAATCTTACTTTTGGTTTTTGTTGTTTTTGAAGCTCAGTTTTATTTTTTGTTTTTAAAAAGTTCCTGAACAAACTTCAGAGACAAACTTGACAGAAAATTTGATTTTTCTTGCAGATCCTGAAAACTTTTCTGCTCATTCTGTAATGTCCACATGTCTTTTATCCTTGTTTATCCAATCAGGGCACTCTGCTGACATCAAACGCTCTGTGAGCAAAAACAAGAGGTCTCTTTGTTTCTTCTGCTGCTCGACAGTCGTAAAGCTGCCGCTTGGAACAACAACCACAGATGACCTTTGACCTCTGAGGAGTATTAAGCAGGGTGCCTGAACAATATGTTAGCTGTAGGTTTCTACAGGGAATTTTGTAATTTGTTTTTAATAAATTATCCAGAATAAAACATCTCTGTTTGTTGTACTGGACTATTTTGAAACATTTTTGTTAAGATATTCAGTGGATGAATTAAATGTTTCCATGACACAGAATCAATCCATCCAATTGATGCAATCAATCACTTCATTGTTCTGGACTCAGGTCTCGGGGGCAGCAGTTTGAGCAGGGAGGTCCAAACATCTCTCCCCACAGCCACCTCTTCCAGCTCCTCCGGAATGATTCAAGTGAGTTCCCAGGCAGCAGAGAGATGGTCTCAGTTGTCCTGGGTCTTCCTCAGGGTCTCCTCCCAGTTGCCTGAAAAACCTTCCTAGAGAGCAACAAAGTCCAAGTTCAATAATCCAGGTATAAAATCCAACATTTTTCAGTCGGGTCATCTGGACAGTTTCTTTTTTTGTGCTGAAACGTTTCGCCTTCGATCCGGAAGGCTTAATCAGTCAAGGAAACACACAACAAAACTGATTCTTCCCCCAACAGCTTACTCCAAAGTGGAACAAACCAGTTCTGCTTGTGATAAGATGGTCTCTTTGGTACTTACCAAAGAGACCATCTTCCGGATCCAAGGCGAAACATTTCAGCACAAAAAAAGAAACCGTCCAGATGACCTGACTGAAAAATGTTGGATTTTATACCTGGATTATTGAGCTTGGACTTTGTTGTTTTCAACCAGTTTGACAAGACTGTCAACAAGGAAGATGGCCAGCAATGGAGGAGGGGTGTACCAAAGAGACCCATCCATCCATTATCTTTACCCGCTTCTTCCATTTTGGGTCACGTGGGTCGCCGGTGCCCATGTCCGGCAATCACTGTGCGAGGGGCGGGGTACACCCTGGACGGGTCGCAAGTCCATCACAGGGCCACATAGAGACAAACGAGACAAACAACAATTCACTTACTCACACCTAGGGACAAATTATTTTTTTTTTGAGTTACCAATCAGTCTAACATGCATGTTTTTAGTCTGTGGGAGGAAACCGGAGCACCCAGAGAAAACCCACGCATGCACGAAGAGAACATGCAACTCCACCCAGAAAGGCCCCTGGACCGGGGTTTGAACCAAGGACCTGCTTGCTGAGAAGCAGCAGCTCTACCAGTTGTGCCACCATGCTGCCTACCAAAGAGACCATCTTATCACAAGCAGAACTGGTTTGTTCCACTTTGGAGTAAGCTGTTGGGGGAAGAATCAGTTTTGTTTTGTGTTTCCTTGACTGATGAAGCCTTCCGGATCGAAGGCGAAGCGTTTCAGCACAAAAAAAGAAACAGTCCAGATGGCCTGGCTGAAAAATGTTGGGCTTCCTAGAGAGGTGTGCAGGGAGCATCCTTACCAGATGCCTGAACCACCTCTGAATTGTCAAAAATAATCACCTTATCCAAACCATCCACATGTCTGCTAGATCCCATCCCAACCAGACTGTTTAAAGAGGTATTTCCCCTAATTAATGTCCACATTTTGGATCTACTTAATTTGTCTTTAATGAATGGTTATGTACCACAACGCTTTAAGGTTGCTGTAATTAAACCTTTACTTAAGAAGTCTGAACTTGATTCAGAAATTCTGGCCAACTATAGACCTATTTCTAATCTAACTTTCAAAAATTCTAGAGAAAATAGTTGCAGGTCAGTTGTGTGAACATGTACAAAGAAATAATCTGTTTGAAGAGTTATAGTCAGGGTTTAGAGCTCATCATAGCACAGAAACGGCACTAGTAAAAGTCACTAATGATATTCTCATGGCCTCAGACAATGGACTTGTGTCTACACTGGTCCTGTTAGATCTCAGTGCTACATTTGAAACAGTTGATCACAATATTTTACTACAGAGGCTTGAATATTCATCCATCCAGTTACTTTTTACTTGTTTGTTCCTTTTTGAGTTGCGTGGGTCACTGTGTGAGAGGCGGGGACACTGGACAGGTCTCCGGTCCATCACAGGAACACATGGAGACAAACGAGACAAACAACCATTCACTCTCTCACTCACAGCTAGGGACAATTTAGAGTTACCAATCAGCCTAATATGTGTTCCTGATCTGTGGGAGGAAACCCACGCAGCACTGAGAGAACACCCAGAAAGTCCCCTGGACTGGGATTTGAACCAGGGTGACCAGCTCACTGAGACAGCAGCTCTACCAATTGAGCTACCGTGCTGCCCAGGCTTGAATATGATACTGAGATTACAGGAATGGCTCTAAATGGTTTAAATCATATTTATTTGATAGATTCCAGTTTGTAAATCTAAATAATAAATATCCTGATCCCTGCTCAATAATCCAGGTAAAAACAAAATCTTAAAGTTAAGTCAGGTCCACTGGACGGATTTTTTTTTATTTATTTTTTTTTTATGTTGAAACGTTTCCATCTTTTATCCAAAATACGTCAGTTTGAGGAGCTGCAATAAACAGTCTTATAAAATGGATGGATGGAATCAAAGAAGTAAAAGTCTGCCTTCAGGTTGTGGGATATTGTGAAGGTTTTAAACTATTAATTTATTATTAGGGTTTAGTTTAGTCAAGTTAATATGTTTTAGTGTATGCAGCTGTGAACCAGGAACATCTGTTAATTGCACCAGCAGGAAGGGAGGTTTAGCCTCATTTGAAGATAACCTTAGGTATGTTGTAGGGCCTCAGAAAACTCACCATTTGGAGGCACCAAGAGATAACATTGTACATTAAGTCATAGAAACGCCTCTGCCTGCCTGAAGAGGTGAATTGTGGTCTTCCTGTGCAGAAGGTCAAAATATCTCCTGGGGGGAGGCCCACAGGTGTTATAAGGAGGCACTTTCTTCTTTGTTTTTCAGAACTGGCTCCTGTCATACTGGGTCTGCTTCTCCAGATCTGCTTGTATTCTGTGCATCCATTTGTTTAAGAAAATAAATGTTGTTAAACCTGAAGGAAGCCTGGCCTTTCCCTCCGATCGAAACCAATCCGGGAAGAATGAACCGGCACTCGTTCTTAACAGCTTGGGGGCTTGTCCGGGATTGCGAGGGCAGCTGGGTCTTTCCAGAATTGGACCAGGTCCAGCGCTGTGCTCCAACCCCAAACATGGCCATGAATCTAACAGGTAAGCAGAGCCTTTTTAATTAAAATCTGCACCTAGCTTTTAGAGGGTTGAGGCACGCTGTCAGACCCCTAAATTTATAAGATGTGTGCATAGAATTGTGTTAAGAACAGTTGAAGTCTGTCACCTACTCAGTTGAAGTCTGAGTAAGGTAGTAACATTTGAGCATGCATCAGGATAGTAACATTTGGTAACATAGTTAAAGTCTGTGTAAGGTATCCCGGGTTGGCAGCCTGGGATCCGTCTGACGAGACGGTCCGCTGCTAGGAAACGTGTGTCTGAAGGGGATAGGGACCTTCGAACAGGCCAGGGATTGAAGTTCCCTAGATTTTTTTGCCTGTTGAAGTCTGGAAATAAATACAGAGTTGAAGTCTCTGGTGTTGCCAGTTGAAGTCTGGAAGTAAATACAGAGTTGAAGTCTCTGGTGTTGCCAGTTGAAGTCTGGAAGTAAATACAGAGTTGAAGTCTCTGGGGTTGCCAGTTGAAGTCTGGAAGTAAATACAGAGTTGAAGTCTCTGGAAGAATTGGTTTGTATTTTTTAATCTGGTCAAAAAGTTGTAACTGCAGAAAAATTTGGAAGTTGTGCCGGTGTGTTGTAGAACTTATAAGTTGTGCCTCTGGGAAGTTGGTGGTGAAACCAGAGTATTTTTGACATAATAACGATCATAATAATAATAATAATAATAATAATAATAATAATAATAATAATTCTTAAAGTAAGAAAAGATAGTTGATTATCTGTAGTTGGTTTTATCTTGGAAAAGCATTAGTTGTTTTGTTTTTTGTTGAAGTTGGAGACGCCTTAAGATATACTATAATTATACTGTACGTTTGGGAGAGTCGCCTAACGAGCACATATTTGTGGGTTTTTTCCCCGAGAACCGGGGGAAGGAAAGGAGATTTTCTGTGAGAGTGGTGTTTCTCTAGTAATTTCAATAATATTATAAATCATAATTAAAATACTGGAAGTGCCATAACGACCTTAGAATTTCTATTCATATGAGGGACAGTTGCCTGTTTTTTGCCAATTTCATCTTGGGCAGCGACACTGTTGTGAGTAGTCTCAAAACTATGTTCCGACTGCAGTCTGTACTCTGTGTCTGAGGGAGCAGGCATGCGCACAAAGCAGGAGAAACACACACACACACACAGAGCACAGCTGAAAGGAAAAAAAAAACGCCTACACACATACACACATGCACACACACCATATACGCGGACGTAGAGTGTTCACTTCCACTCTGTGTGAATCGTATATTAAGAAACAGATAATAAATAAATTAAAAATAGCTGAAAGAAAACAGAATGTTTCTGTCAGGTGGTGATGGTAATGAGGAGTAGTTTGAAAAAAGAAAAAAAAATGACCATAGACAAAGGTGGGGATGGATTTAAAATGGAATAGTTTTTTTTATGTCTATATATATATAATAAGTGTGTACTTTGTTTTGCCTTCTAATCAGTTTCTGTGTTGGTCGTTTTTTACTTCTATTCCTTTAGGTGCTGTTAAAATCCGTTGTCCGAACCAGAATGCAGGATGACTCGGTCAGGCCATTGCGGACAGACGTTCCAAAATACAACTTTTAACAGAGCATTGATTTTGATTTTTATTACTTTAATTTGTTGCCTTACATGGTGAACTTTACTAATTGGTCTTTCTATGAACATGAAGGTTCCTGTTAACTGCCCTGACACAACTTTATTGTGAGTTGGGGTATATATAGACCGTGATTCGCATTATTTACTCTCCAATAAGAGCCAGAGTCAGCCAGAGCAGACTCAAACAGCACCATAGTGTGGCATCTGAATCACTGGTTTTGATCACCACATAACAGATCATATGTGTGTACAAGTTGACACAGAAACTTAGGTCTGCTACCATTTGTGACTTTTCTGTGAACACCGGAATGATAAGAACTGAAAGTGGTCCTGTTCAACTAAAAGCAACAGAGGGGTCGTAAACTGGACTATGCAATCTGGACTCACATCCAGTCAAATCTTGCTGGATGAACTGTGGTGCTGCACACAGATGAACTCTTGAACATAAAGTATCTCCAAACAAAAGGAGTCTAAAGAAGACATTCAGCGGTGGTCAAGCTGGTGGTTGGGGGTCACTAGCAACAACTGCAGCCTGAGTGAAGTGTCAGATTCACACATGATTTGTGGGGGTGGGATGAATCCAGTCTCAGGATGGGCACTGAGTGCTGCTGTGACATAAATAAAAACTCACATACACATTTGTCAAACATGTGTAACTGCATGACATACATGAATTTTTTGTGAAGGAAAAGTGGCACTAACGTGGGTTGCTAGAGAAACTGCCTTTTTGTATTAATCTTTGACTGGAAAAAACACGTTTATTAACTCAGAACATTACAAAATATTAATAATGTTACCCCAAACAAATTATTTATTTTTTCAGTCAGTTAACCGTTGTTTTTATAGGTTAGTCTGCATGAGTCACAAAGACTCTCTTACAAGAGTGACCTGTATCTGACACAGGACTTGTATTGAGTTTGGTAATTTTATTTTATTTTTTTAATTAAGTCTGTTTGCTTTTGCCTTGGAACTGAGATAATTTGTTGGTCTGGTTTGTGACAAAGGATGAGGTTCAGTGGATTGTTTATTTTTTGCTGTTAATTATATTGGAACTTTACTGGGACATTACACTTCATAGGTCTGAAGGCTAAACTGGATGTTCTAACTCATATGTGTCAAACTCTAGGCCCGGGGGTCAAATGTGGTCCTCGTTGACATCTTCTCTGGCCCTAAGCTTGATATGTGAATATCGTAGAATGCTTCTATCTCTTGTTTTTTTTTTTCAGCAATCTTTGATTATGTAGAATTAACAGTCCTCAGATCGTTTAATTTTTATGAGTAATTTTATTTTGAAGGGGCACCACGGCTTCCAGTTCTGAAGCCAGAAATTATTAATTTATTCAATCAGACTCAAGTTTAATGCTATAGTGAATTATTTTTGTATTAAAAAATGTCATATATAATAAAAAAGTCAAAGTACAATTTTGTGAGATTTATTATAAATTTTGGTGAATATAAGTGATCAAACGGTGAATACAGCTGCAGAATGAATGATGGCTTACTTTGACAACACAAGGTTATGGAGTTATCTTTTAAACTTTAATATGGTAAATTATGAGGTTCAAAAAGCAGAGTAAATTATCATCTATAAAGTTAGCTAAATTAAGTGTTTTGGCTAGATGTGATTTGTCAATTTAGGAGAACTTAATTCTAATTAATAATGATGAAATTTTTATACTGGACAACTTCTTATCTGGGACATCAGACTCCAGCAGAGAAAATCTGAGCAGCTTTTTCCTACCGATTGGAAGATGATCTGCAATTCAACCGCCCGGATAGTCACCAGGACTCTTGAGATGACTTATGCGCCGAAGGTGGGATTTCCCTCGACACTGGAAATCAGCTAGAAATCTAGAGTCGAAAGTTGGCTCCCGAGGGGGGTCGGTTGATGAGCTCCCGGAGGGCTACGTTTTCTCCTTCTGGTGGCAAAGATCTCCTGGCAAAAATATCCAATTGTTTGACCTTGCTTCTTCAAAGCTTCTTCCAGACTGCTTTAAGCCAAATGTCAGGAAAATAAATTTCTTTGACTTGGAGGCGTTACAATGTGATGTATAACCAATCACGACAGAAGGGTGGACCTTCTTTCAAGTTACTATTGAATTTTAATAACCTTAATAAAAAATTTAAATGGCTAATTTACTCTGCTTTGGTAAATTCTCAATATAACAGAATAATCAAACTTCCAAGCAACTTTTTACTCATCCATAAACATTTTCATTCGAACTTATGCACACAGTTGTAACTTCTGAACACCAGTTTTATATCACTTCCTTTATGCATGATTACTGAGTATTGAGCTTAGAAAGTAAATAAACTTAGCCATTTTTACAGCAAAACATTCAATTGTGTTCAGGAAAACGCAGACATTTAACTTGTTAAAGAAATGATTTCTACCATGAGATGGAAAGAAGAGTCCTTGGAAAAACAATGGGGTCTTTCTCACACTCTAAACTAGAGGATGAATCTCCTGATGCATGCTCAATAATCCAGGTAGAAAAATCTAAAAAAAGTTAAATCTGGTCCTCTGGACATTCAAAAAAACAAAACAAAGCAAATCAATAAAAAAATGTAGAAACGTTTCGTCTCTCGTCTGAGAGACTTCTTCAGTCTGAGGTGCTGTTTTCAGCTCAGTCTCTTAAATAGCACCTTCTCAGAGTGGATCAACCAGTTTTGCTGCTGACAACCAAAACCAGCTGATCACATGCTCAAGAAGGACCATCAGCCTAACAATGGATCATTAGCACACTGATGGCTGTTTACTATTCACAGAGGGCTGAGTGATACTAGCAATCACAGCATTGTAAGAGGGGGACAATTGAACACGTAGGCCTCCACCGCTGTTTAATGATGGACGGTTTCTTTTCACAAAGATGGCCTCCTTTACTCCTCTCTCAAACCATCG
>NC_056499.1:51964236-51977186 GCF_014905685.2 Nematolebias whitei | reverse complement strand
GAATGAATGGGTTTACCTCCTGGGTTTGGGCATGGGCTGCCCCCTGTAGAGGGCGGGTACATGTCTTGGACCTGGGGGGTATAGAGTGTGTATCGGGAATAAGAATGAAATGTATCGTTATTGTATGTCTTTGAGTGAATGAATGTGAGATTGAGGTTGGGATAGTGTGATTGTGTATGTGTATGAATGGGTATTTGTTAGGCCGAGACTCGGACTGCCCCCTCTTTGATACAACTGGGGGTGCTTGGCATCGCGCCCCTATCGCGCGGCCCCCTGGTGGGGTGTGCCCTTGCCTGCCGGCGCGCTTGGGGCCCTTGGTATCGGGGGCTGGGCGCTTGGGCGTGTGTCGGCTCGGCCTGGTGTCTGCCTGGTGGGGCTCGGGTCCTCTGGCCCTGTCAGGCCTTGGCCTGGGTGGTGTGAGTCCTCGGTGCCCGGGCCTCGGTGCCTGGACCTGGACCTACATCGGTGTGGCGGGTGCCGACGGAGGCCTATGAGTTTGTCGCTGTTGGCCCCGGGGGGTCACTGTATGTGGTTGCTGGTGGGGATCTTCCGGTTCTCCCCTGTGGTCCCTTCTGGGGGGTGGGTGGGTGGTTCGCCCTGTGTGGGTGGCTCTGGGGGCTCCGCGGTCGGGGTCCCTCCTGGGGTCTTGGGCTCTGGTCCCCCCTTTTTCGTCTGCCTCTGGTCTTGGGGGTCGGGTCTCTGCTGCTTCACAATTACTAATAAATGTTCTATTAGAGAAGCCTTATACACTTATGCATGCTCACAACCACACACAAATAGAAGCAGGGATGTTTATGTAGGCTTTATATGTAGATATATAGATATGTATGTGAGTGTATATTCATGTGTATGTATGTATGTATGTATGTATGTATATAGGCGTAGGTATGGGTATATATATTTATTGAAACTTACTCAAAGCCATGAATATTTTAAGTTCTTTATACATATGTATTTTGTTGCTGTGTTTTGTCATGTTCTTTGCAGGTGAACAGACAGTGGCCGGGTGTTTTGAAGTGTGCTCTATTTGTATATATTTCTTATATTTTGGAGTCTTACTTTGTCTTTTCTTTCTTTCTATCCTATTAAAAAAAAAAAAAAAACCTACACTAGAATGTCACTATAATAAATATTTCATAATAATGGTGTGGAGAGGATGGCTGTAAGGGGAGAAGGGAGGCCATCAAAAAAAAAAAAAAAAAAAAAAAAGGAAGGAAGATTCCGCGTAATAAAAACTGTTAAATAAACCAAAGACTGTTTCTCTGATTAAGGTTGTTATTCATAGAACTGTTTAGCAAAATAAGATTGTTTTTTTTCTTTAAAAACTGTTTAACAGAAAGCAACTGTTTACAGGCAAAAATGATGGTTATACCCAAACTATATGGGAATTGGATACTTTGGGGAATATTGGGGATTAATGCTTGTTTTTGACTATTGTGATTTTTTGTGTGAACAGTATGGTGTATTTCAGGACAATGCAAACTCCACTCAGCCACTCACCAGCTCAGTAGCGCTCCTTGATCCTAAAAGACTTTTAGAACACACAATCTGTCACATGGACTGAACAGCACACCCAGGTGAGAGATGTGGGCACATTTTAGCGTGCTGTAACATAAATTCAAACATTTAACCTGCATGCAAACAGTCCTACTTATATTGATGTGACTGGAGTCCCTAGGGGAGTTCCAGATGAATAGCTGACTGATTGGGTGACTGTCAGATCTGAGAATTCATTACATCCATTATAATGTGTTGCGACTGATTAATTTGACTCGAATTGCGGTAGAAGGATTGGATGAACAACTAGCACCCACTTCCCTTATGGTTACAAAAGGGTGTGTGTGTGCTAGGTTTGGGAAATAATGCTGTCCGTTACTCAGGCAATAGAAGGCCTGAATGCTTAGTCTAAAACAATGCACCGACACCCAGGTGAAGACAACCCCTGGTTGGTTGGCTGACTAGACATTTTAGTAAGTGGGGAAGTGCAGTATTGTCTGTGTTCATGTGTGATGTTTTTGTTTTGGGAAACTGGGGGTGTTGAGGGTTTGGTAGATTTGTAAGGGATGTTGAGGGGGCCTTTTACAGGTCGTCGTCATAAGGGCGTGAGACGATGTGTTTTTCCTCCCATTAGAATCACACCGTCAGCCCTGGAGGGTTTTTTCCACGACTTCCACACAACATCCTAAGGGTTTAGACCACAAATATTAATCTTTTATAATAGATGTGTCAAATAAACCACAGGTATTAACCTTACTTTGATACAAGTGATCTATAAATTGATGTTTAGCATTAGCTTTACTGTGTTACATATGAGTGACACCTGAGGGTGACTATTAATCTTACTATGTTATGTGTGATTAAACTGAGTTTTAAACCTACACGATGTACAACATTTGATCTCCTTTTGGGAGATCAAACTGGGGGAATTGTGGGATATTGTGAAGGTTTAAAACTATTAATTTATTATTAGGGTTTAGTTTAGTCAAGTTAATATGTTTTCGTGTATGCAGCTGTGAACCAGGAACATCTGTTAATTGCACCAGCAGGAAGGGAGGTTTAGCCTCATTTTGAAGATAACCTTAGGTATGTTGTAGGGCCTCAGAAAACTCACCATTTGGAGGCACCAAGAGATAACATTGTACATTGTGGTCTTCCTGTGCAGAAGGTCAAAATATCTCCTGGGGGGAGGCCCACAGGTCAGGTAAGGAGGCACTTTCTTCTTTGTTTTTCAGAACCGGCTCCTGTCATACTGGGTCCGCTTCTCCAGATCTGCTTGTATTCTGTGCATCCATCTGTTTGTGAAATTAAATGTTGTTAAACCTGAAGGAAGCCTGGCATTTCCCTCTGATCGAAACCAATCCGGGAAGAACAAACCGGCACTCGTTCTTAACGAGGTCCAGGCCTCCCTTGCAAGAGAGACCTGTGATCTCAATGGGATTTGCCTGGTTAAATAAAAGTTAATAAACTAGCTTTTCACTAAAGGAGGACCATCAGCCTAACAATGGATCATTAGCACCCTGATGGCTGTTAGCTATTCACAGGGGGCTGAGTGATACTAGCAATAACAGCATTGTAAGAGGTGGACAGCTGGACATGGAGGCTCCGCCCCTGTTTAAAGATTTTCACAAAGATGGCATCCTTTACTCCTCTCAAACCATCGTTCCTCCCTATCAAGGATGTGAACATCTTCATTCCTGAACGAGTGACTGCTGGCCTGCAGATGAGTGTAGACCGCAGAGTCCTGGTCTGATGGTGTTGATCTTCTGTGCTGGTCCATCCTTTTGGCCAGTGGCTGTTTAATTTATCCGATGTAAGACTGATCACCCTCCTGACACTGAACAACATACACAATGCTGGATGGGAGACTTTGACAAAATGAAAATTCAACACAATCTACTGCTTCCTCAGATAACTATAATTATATAACATTTTAAATCACATTTCAAATCAGTTTCTTCCCTTTAGCAGCTCGGAACCACAGGCCCACGGGGTAGCGGCCCAAAGTAAGCCTAAAGCTAAAACTAAACCCCCAGCTAACCACCGATCCATTCAAGTTTCAAATGATTCTTCTCCCGTTCAAAACCATGTTTCAAACCAGTTTCATCTATTTAGCTACCCTGAACCTCAGCCCCACTGGGTGACGGTCCAAAGAAAAACTAAGCCCTCAGTCAACTACCGACCTGTTCAACTTTGAAACTTCGAAAGGGAGTTTTTCCTTTCCACTGTTGCCACTGTGCTTGCTCAGGATGGGAGACTGCAACGAAGCCAAGATTCAACTTGTCTTCTGGCCTCCTTAGATAGAGAACTTTACTAATTGGCTTTTATGTATGTGAATGTTTCTGTGAATTGCCCTGAAACAACTTTGTTGTGATTTGGTGTTATATAAATAAATAGAATAGAATTGAATTGAAATCAGTTTTCCATACTTAGTGAGACACCTGCCGAGGAGCAGACTCTCGTTGTTGGCAGCGTCATAGTTCGAAAAGTGGCATCTGAACTCAAATCACAGTCAAATGCATTCCAGGGGCCAGAGCAGGCAACCTAGAATCCCACCTGAAACTACTGGCTAAAGCTAAGGCGAAATACAGTAAAATCATTATTCACGTCTGCAAAAATGACACTCGGCTAGACGGCTACACAAATCAGAGGTCACTAAAATTAATGTTGCTTAGGTGTGTAACTTCGCAAAAACTATGTCTGACTCCATAGTTTTCTCCAGCCCCCTCCCCAACCTGTCCAAAGATGACTTGTTTAGCCTTTGCCAGCTTTCAACCACTGGGTGTCCAGGTGGCGCTCTGAAAACAACGTAGGATTTGTAGACATCCGGAGTGCATTTTGGAGAAAACCTGGTCTGATGCGGAGAGAGATGGCATCCATCCCACCTTAAATGAAGAAGCACTTCTCTCTAAAAACTTAGCTGATTCAATTGGACATCCAGGTTGTTGACAGTTAACGGTCCAGTCTAAAAAACAGTCCAGGAAGCAGAGTTGTAGTCCTCCACACCTCTCTGCTGCTTCTCCTCTGTTACCCACCCGAAACCCCATTGAAACAGTGTCAACTCGCCCATGGCTCAAAATAAATAAACCAAAAATCAGCTCTAAAAATATAAACCATAAATTTTTAAAATTAAAATCAGCACAACTACTATACCAGAACAAAATAATAAAATCACTAAATGTGGATTATTGAACATCAGATCTCTTTCCTCTAAATCCCTGTTAGTTAATGAACTGATAACTGATCATCATATTGATTTAATCTGTTTTACAGAAACTTGGCTACAACAGGAGGATTTTGTGAGTATAAATGAATCCACTCCTGTTAATTATTTAAATTTTCATGTTCCTAAAACAACTGGTCAAGGCGGAGGTGTAGCTTCTATTTCTCAGTCGGGATTATTAATTAATACTAAACCAATTAGTAGTTATAATACTTCTAGGTCAATGTCTCTAAGTCTATCCCATCCTAAATGGAAAACGGAGCAGCCACTCTCACTAGTAGTTCTATATCGTCCACCAGGCTCCTATGCTCCGTTTTTGTCTGAATTCTCAGAATTCTTAACTGACTTACTACTAAATACTGATAAGGTCATAATAATGGGTGATGTTAATGTTCATTTAGATGCTGAAAATGATAGCACAAGCATAACCTTTAACAATTTAATAGTTGGTTTTACCCAAACCATCCTTACACCCACTCACTCTCATCATCACACCCTTGACCTGGTTCTGGCCTATGGCAACGAGATCATTAACTTAGTAATAGTTCTTCAAAGTCCAGTTGTGTCCGACCATTTTTTAATAGCCTTTGAGTTTACATTAAATGACTACACAGTCACTGAGAGTAAATTTCATCTCAGCAGGTGCTGAACAGAAAACGCTGTAACCAAATTTAAAGATTCTCTTCCATCAATGTTTTCCTTTGTATTGCAGAGTAATGCATCAGAGAACAGTGACTTAGATCATCTAGATGATAATTTTACTACTTCGCAAACTTCACTCGATAAAGCTGCTCTGCTGAAAAAGAAAGTAATCAATCAGAGGAGATTAGCTCCTTGGTTCAATTCTGAGTTACGCACTTTAAAATAGACATCTAGAAAGCTAGAAAGAAAATGACGCTCTAACGCTCTGTTGAGGAATCTTACTTATCCTGGAGAGATAGCCTGCTAACGTACAAAAAAGCTCTCTGTAAAGCTAGAACTTTATATTACTCATCTTTAATTGGTGAAAATAAAAATAACCCAGGTTCTATTTCAGTACCAAAGCTAGCCTAATGAAAAATCATATCTCTGTTGAACCATGTATCCCTATAACTATGAGCAGTGATGACTTCATGAGATTCTTTATAAATAAAATGATTTAACTTAGGGAAAAAAATTAAACCAACATTCCTAGTATTGCCTCTGGTTTTAACGAACCCCTTTTAGTTTGGACCAAAATCACCACACAAATGAAGAGAATTAAAAAAAATATTTATTTTCTAGGAGAGATATTGCAGATTGGACCAGTTCTGGTGCTGGTTCTGGTTTGGGTTCGGGTTCTGGTCCAGGTTCCGGATCAGGGACAAGTCTATGAGATAGAGATCGGTTAGTGGTCATGCAGGAGATTATGGGGGGCAGAAAAGTCAAATAAGAAGGACGACTAACTGTCTCAGATGATCCTGGGGGTTCTGAAGAGTAACGAAGTCCAAACTGATCCGGACCGCTGCAGGAGAGGCTGAGTCCGGTGAGGGTCTGCAGCTGGCCGCAGCGACAGGTGGGTGCAGTCCATTGAGCGCAGAGACGTAGTCACACAAGCCTGGGTCCAAAACCGGAGACCAGATGACAGGAGGTACCGGAAGAGAAGACGAGGAGGCATAGTCGTGCAGGCAAAGGTCAGAACCGAAGACATAAGACGTGGTAATCCAATGGGTCGAGCGAAAGACGATATCCAGGTAAGTTGTGGGTTCAAGAGCCGGGAGGTCAAGCCAAGAGGGAAGGACAGGAAACAGGAGAGGGACAGGAATGACAAAACCTAGAAATGAAGTGGAAGATTGATGAAATTTGCATTTTTCTGCTTTTACAAATAAGTTATTCTGAAGAAGCCTGGTTAATACTGCACGAACATGTTTCTGGTGAGTGTGTGGGTCTTTAGAAAAAATGAGAATGTCGTCCAAATAAAGGAAAGCAAACAAATTAATCATGTCTCTGAGTACATCATTTACCAAAGCTTGAAACAAGGCGGGGGCATTAGTGAGACCAAATGGCATAACAAGATACTCATCGTGTCCATTTTGCATGTTAAACGCTGTTTTCCACTCATCCCCCTCTCTGATTCGAACCAAATGGTAAGCATTTCTGAGATCAAGTTTCGAGAAGATGGTGGCCCCCAGAATGAGGTCAAAAGCTGAAGCCATGAGAGGAAGGGGGTACTTGTTCTTTATAGTTACTTTGTTTAAACCCCTATAATCTATACAGGGTCTGAGTGACCCGTCTTTCTTTTTAACAAATAAAAAACCAGCACCGGCTGGGGAAGCTGATGGTCTGATGAGCCCTGCTTGTAAAGCCTCTTTAATATAATTTTGTATGGAGAATTGTTCGGGAGCAGATAATGAGTATAGTGCACCTTTAGGAGGCGTGGTACCAGGAATCAGGTCAATGGCACAGTCATAAGGTCTGTGAGGCGGTAATGAAGTTGCTCTGGCTTTATTAAACACTTCTTTTAAATCATGGTAAACCTTAGGGACTTTTGACAAATCTGGGTAAGTCTCCTCAATCTGCTTAGCAGGAATTGATGGGAGAACTGCCTCGAATAAGCAGGTCGATAAACACTCCTCAGACCACCCCAAAATCTCCTTGCGTCTCCAATCGATCTGGGGGTTGTGTTTGCGCAGCCAGGTTGCCCCCAGAATCACAGGGGTCTGAGGAGAATTAATCACAAAAAATGTCAGTCTCTCCTTGTGGTTACCCCCAGACTCATGTACACAGGTTCGGTGACCAATGAAGAGGAGTGAAGTGGGTGACCGTCGAGAGCGACAACAGCTAGGGGTTTAGGCGAAGGAAGAAGCTTGATGCCTGCAGCAGTTGCGAAGTGCTGATCGATGAATTCAGAGTCAGACCCTGAATCAATGAAAGCCTGGTTCTGAATGGGATCCCTACCCTCCAGAGAGAGCTTGGCAGGAACGATGAAAGATGAGGAGATCGGATGGCTCCGGGTCTGACTCAGCAGGCATCTCCTCGCACCTGCTGAGCTTGGCCTTTTAACGGACATCTCGAGATGAGAATCTTGGCCGCAGTAGAAACAGAGGTGATTATGTCGTCTTCGTTCTCGTTCCTCTGGGGTCAGGCGACTGCGGGCAATTTGCATGGGTTCGTCCTGAGGTGGCAGAGAAGGAGGTCCAACAGGTAATGAAACTTTAGGAGGCCTGAACTCACCCATGGTTCTTTGTGGCCTATACTCTTTCTCCCTGGCCCTTTCTCTCAGTCTCAGATCTACTCTGTTGGCGAGGTCCTCGAGTTCCTATAACGTGTTGGGGTACCTCTTAGTTGCCAGGGCGTCCTTGGTGTCATCAGAAAGTCCCCGAAAAAAGCATCAGATAGAGCCTCCTCATTCCAATGACTGCCCGTGACAGTAGTGTGGAAGTCAGTAATGTACTCCGTCATTCTGTGGCTGCCCTGCTTGATAGAAAAAAGTTGACGTGCCGCCTCCCTCTCAGGGAGCACGGGGTCAAAAATTCTACACAGTTCTTTGGAAAATGCAGCAAAAGAGGAACAGCACCTTGAGTTGCGTTGCCATTCGGAGGTCCCCCAGGTCTTGGCTTGACCAGATAACTGCGATATCACGTATGCCACCTTGGAACGTTCAGTAGGGAAATAGGACGGCTGTAGCTGAAAATGGATATCGCACTGAATTAAAAATGGCCGACATTGTTCTGGCTCACCTTTAAATAACTCAGATGTGACAAACGTGGCTCATGCTGTACTGTAGTTTGTGGTCAATCTGGTATGAGTCCAGAAGCAGGAACAGGATCCTGTGGTGGTGGATCTTGAGGGGACATGTTTTTAAGCATATTTACAATTCCATTCATGCCATTTTCTAATTTACTAATGGCTCCCTCGACACCAGCTCGCCATTCTGAAACTTGTGGGTAATCCATTATGGCCAGAATATACTGTAATGATTGAGGTTGGATCAGACCCACAAGAATCCAGAACGGTTTAAAAGGTTTTATTAAATAAGTAAAGAGCTGCCACTCTCGGCTGGTGTTGGTAGACAAGCAGCTGAAACCGGATCTTGTAAGTCTCAGTGGGCCGCTGAACAGCGCTGAGACGTCACCGAGGGGCGGTGTACGTCGGTGGTCATGGGTGGACGATCCAGAGGCAGAAGTCGTGGGCAGAAACAAGGTCAGCAACAGGATTCCATCATAAAGAGGAATAATACATAGCTATCATACCGAGCTATCATACAGAGCAATTATGCAGAGCCATCATAGTGAACCATCATATAGAGCCATTATGCAAAACCAACATACATAGCAATCATGCCGAGCATCTTACAGAGCAATCATACAGAGCCCTTATAAAGAGCAATCACACAGAAGAATCATACAGAGCATTCAAGCAAAATCATAATACACAGCCATCATACAGAGCCATCATACAGAGCAATCACACAGAGCAATCATGAACAGTCAATATACAGAACAATCATACAGAGCAATCATACAGGTCCAGTATTCAAAGCCATCATACAGAACATCATACAGAGCCATAATACAGACCAATCATACAGAGCTATCACACAGAGCTATCATACAAAGCCATCATACAAAACCATCACACAGAGCAATCATACAGAGCTATCACACAGAGCAATCATACAATCAATCAACCTTTATTTATACAGGTAAATCCCATTGAGCCTCGAGGACTCATTTACAAGAGAGACCTGATTTCAACAAAGAAAGATGACAACAATGGACAACAGCAACAACAATAAACAGTTATAAAAAAGCATACTACAGTTTTTTGTTTTTTTTAACAAATAGGATGGCTAAAAGGAAAAGGTAACAAAACAAAAAACAGCTAGATTCCAAGACAAATGTAGAAAACTAAAAACAGGAACATGTCAGCATTGGACCCTGCCAGGTGTCCAACAGATTCTTAAAGACACTTAGAGAGGTCAAGGTCGAGAGCTTCAAATCTTTTTGTAAGATATTCCAGGAAACAGGAGCGGAATAGGAGAAGGCCCTTTTGCCTAGTTCAGTCCTCATTGAGGGAACACTGCAGGTAATAATGTCCTGAGAGCGCACGCTGTAGCTGCACTCACGCAGAGACATGTAGGAGGAGATGTATGAAGGCAACAGACCAAGAAGTGATTTAAAGATGAAAATATACCAGTGAGAGAGTCTGCGTGAAGTTAATGATGTCCAGTTAACCAGTGAATACAGGGTGCAGTGGTGGGTACGATAATCACAGCCAGTTATGAATCTTAGTGCACCATGATAGACGGCATCCAACATCTGCAGGGTTCTTGTAGGAGCGTTCATGTAAATAATATCACCTTAATCAATTGAGGGAAGGAAAGTCCCAGATACAAGGCGTTTTCTAGCATTCAGGGTTAGACAGGATTTGTTTCTGAAAAAGAAACCCAGTTTAACTTTCAGTTTCTTTATCAAGTTTTCCACATGAAGCTTAAAAGAGAGATGTGAGTCGACCAAGATACCCAAATATTTATAGGAATCAACAAACTCAATGGGGACACCATTTGAGGATAAAATTGGAGGAAGAACTGCTGGGACCAACTTCCTATTTGAAAAAGCATCCCTTTGGTTTTGTCTGCGTTTAGGACAAGTTTGAGGCAAAACAAATCAGTCTGGATGATGTTGAATGCAGATTTCAAAAGCTGGAAAGCCTTAGCAACAGTTTTAGCTCAACAATAAACAACTGTGTCATCAGCATAGAAATGTATGGATGCATTAGGGATGTTTTTACCTACATTATGTATGTAGATTGTAAAGAGGGTGGGTCCTAAGACTGAGCCTTGTGGTACACCATTGTTGACTGTTAAATAACTGGAGGAAGTACCATTATGTTGAACACATTGCCTCCGGTCTGAAAGATAGTTAGAGAACCAACTAATGGGATGTTCTGAGAAACCGATTTCTGAGAGTTTATGACACAAGATGTTATGATCCACAGTGTCAAAAGCTTTAGACAGGTCTAAGAAAAGTGCAGCACAATAATCCTTAGCATCCAGTGCTTCAACAACATCATTAAGAACCTTCAGTGAAGCAGTGGTTGTGCTGTGTTGTTTCCTGAAACCAGATTGATGTGGAGGTAAGATGTTAAATGAGTCCAGGTAATTTTTGATTTGAGAGTTTATCAGTTTTTCTAGAACCTTGGCTAAAATGCAGAGTTTAGAGATTGGTCGATAGTTGTTCAGTGAGGTGGGGTCACCTCCCTTCAGCAAAGGAAGAACAAAGGCTGTTTTCCAAGTGTCTGGGATGGAGTTTTGTCTTATGGAGAGATTGAAGATGTGGGTCACAGGGACTGTGATGATATGAGCAGCCAGCCTTAAGAAATAAGGTGGAAGTTCATCTGGACCTGCAGATTTTTTAGGGTCAAGATCTTTTAACAGTTTATTGACCTCACTGACTGAGAATGGCGAAAAAGAGAAGCTGTGATTAACTGAGGATTGACTTGTAGGAGGGATTTGATTTGTAGAAGTTTGGTTATTAAGTGAAGTGGCTGATCTTCCATTAGTAACTGTGTCAAATAAAGAACCAGAAGCAACAAAATGTTTGTTGAAACAGTTCAGGATCTCGTGCTTATTTGACACAGGAACAAAGTTAACGAGAAGTTGTGATGGGAGGTCAGATGATTGGGGGGTGCCTGAGAGAGATTTGATGGTTTTCCAGAATCTGTTAGGGTCATTTAGATTTTTGGAGGTCTGAGATAAGAAATAGTTGCGTTTTGCTGCTTTGACAGCAGTTGTACATTTATTCCTCATCTGTTGAAAACTCAACCAATCAGTGTCTGAGTCAGATTTTCTCACTGCTGCCCAAAGATGATCTCTCCTGTGCAGGAGGTCAGCTAGCTCTGGAGTAAACCAGGGGCTGTCTCGTCCCTTTATTCTGAACTGACGAAAAGGAGCATGTATGTTCAGAAAATAAATGAAATTATTATGAAAATAGTTCCAAGCAGAGTTCACGTCATCAGTTAACAGAATACTATGCCAGTCAAAGTGAGACAGATCCCAGATGAATGACTGAGATACAAAGCTCTCATACAGTGCCATCATACAGAGCCATCGGGCACAGCCATCTTTCAGAGCCTTCATATAAAGCTATCATACAAAGTCATCATACAGAGCTATCATACAGAACCATCACACAGAGCCATCATGCAGAGCCATCATACAGAGTAATCATGCAGAGCATCATACAGAGCCATCATGCACATCCACCATACAGAGCCATCATACATAGTTGTCATACCGAGCTATCATACAGAGCAATCATACAGAGCTATCATACAAAGCAGTTATACAGAGCAATCATACAGAGCCACAATACAGAGCAATCATACAGTGCTGCCATACAGAGCTATCACACAGAGCAATCATACAAAGCTCTCATACAGTGCCATCATACAGAGCAATCATGCACAGCCATCTTTCATAGCCTTCAAACAGAGCTATCATAAAGAACCATCATACAGAGCCATCATACAGAGTAATCATACAGAGCCATCATGCACAGCCACCATACAGAGCCACTATACAGAGCCATCATACATAGCTATCATACAGAGCTATAATACAAATCCATCATACAGAGCAGTCATACAGGGCCAAAATACAGAGCAATTGTGCACAGTCATTCTACATAGAAATCATACAGATCCATCATACCGAGCAATCATACAGATCTATCACACTGAGCCATCATGCATAGCCATCATACAGATGAATCATACAGAGCATAATACAGAACAATCATACAAAGCTAATATACAATTATAGGGAAATCATGCAGAGCCATCATGTACAGCATTCATGCACAGCTATCTTACAGAGCAATAAAACAGAGCCATTGTACACAGCCATCTTTCAGAGCCTTCATACAGAGCTGTCATACAGAGTAATCATACAGAGCTATCATACAGAGTAATCACACAGAGCATCATAAAGAGCCATCATACAGAGCCATCATACAGAGAAATCATACAGAGCAATCATGCACAGCCACCTTTTAGAGCTTCATACAGAGCTATCATACAGAACCATCATACAGAGACATCATGCAAAGCCATCATACAGAGTAATCATACAGAGGATCATACAGATATATCATACAGAGAAATCACGCAGAACCATCATGTACATCATTTGTGCACAGCTATCATACAGAGCAATCATACATAGCAATCTTACAGAGCTATCATACAGAGCTATCATACAGTGCCATCA
>NC_056499.1:51957941-51964136 GCF_014905685.2 Nematolebias whitei | reverse complement strand
CTGTTCAGAACACCGGATATGTAAAACCGCTCTAATAGAGAGCAGGTTTTGATGAGCCCAACACAGTAGCTTTCGCGCAATGTGTAACATCTGGGCTGAACGCACATCCTTGGTGGTTATGTACGCAGCAGTCACCATGTTGTCTGTGTGAATCAACACGTGTTGATTCTGTAGCACGGGAGCAAAGTGTTGAATCATATTCAGTGCTGTGCGACACTCCAAAAACATTGATGTGGGCTGATGTGTAGTGGGGCCACAGCGCCCCTACTGATTGAGATAGGCATGTCCCCCCCCCCAGCCTGACAGCAACGTGTCCGTGAAGACTGACCCGTGACGTGGGTCTGCTGAGGGGGACTCCCTCTGACAGAAAACAAGGTGTTTCCCCAGAGTCGGAGGTCTGCTTCCACAGAGGAAGGGACAATGATCATCCGTCGTTTTGTTTTACTGGATCCACATGCAGACGTGCAAAACCACCTCTGGAGGCGTCTCATGTGAAACAAACCAGCGGAACCACTGTGTGAGTGACATCATTTCCAACAGCTTCATGACGGAGACAGCTGTTATCACTTGCCAGGTCTTACGTGGCTGAGTTGACTTTAAAAAAGTGTTGAATCTAGTTTATGATAAACGAGCTTTCATGATGGTTGAATTTAATTCCACTCCCAGAAAACAAATGTCTGGGCCGGGAAAATCGAGCTTCCTTCCAATTTATGGCGAAGCCCAGATTTAACAGGTGTGATGTCAACACCTGATCCTGCATCAGCGCCTCCTGTCTGAAGTGACAGGAGCAGCAGATCATCCAGGTAAAACAAAAACTCTCGTCTCTGTGTTAGGATGATCGGTATGCGTTCTCTGGATGTTAAACAACAGATTCAAAAAACGGTCTCACCCCTCCGATCCGTGAGTAAAAACCTTGTGTTTTCTCTCCGTTGGGGTACTCTGTAGATTACTTTTATCAGAAACACTTGGATTTCTGCATTTAGGGATGAGATTTAGTCTGATGATGACGGGACCGTTTTATAACTCCTCTGAATGGAGGGGTTCGGGTTGCAAACTGTAACTTGTACCATTTGCATAAAACCTTGTCCATCCATCTGAAAAACGGCGAGCATGTTTTAGCCACTCTACGTAACGTTCGTAGGGTGAACGTGCGTTAAGTGATGTGTCATGTTTTGTACGGCTGTCAGCAGTCCGCCCCTCAACCGCCGTCATGCGTCGCGGGAATGTTTTCTGTGTGATCCCGGGCGAGGCTTGTGCTGAGGCGAAACGTGTGACAGCTGATGACGTGGTGGGGCTGCGCGTTTGACGTCGCTGTGTGAACGTTGAAAAGGCGGAGGGCGTGACTTCATTTACGCCGTGCTGTTGGAGTGAAGGCTGCTAGCCCCGCGGGAGCACACGTTTTTCTCTGGAGGGACGCGCGCCGCTCTCGCTGGAGGGGCGCGCGCTAGAGGGAGGCGGGACTCATTACCGGGTTCTTTCAGCTGCTTCATGTTTAAGCTGCGGTGAGCTGCCGAAAGCTGAGACGCGGTGGGTGACGGCTGCCCGCGTTTGATTCGTTGAGACGGGTGTCGTTTCTTGTGAGAGAGAAGGACCTCCACCCGAACCAGCCTGCGGACCACATTTATACCGATGTGAGATGGTTAGCGCCGGCAGCTGTGTGTGCGCCAGCATCAACGCAGCGCCGTTTGGATGGAGGCTGTTCATTTTAGTGATCGACTCGTCATGTCTAGAGCGGCGGTGAGTTAACAACCTTATTTAAAGACACCGGCTCATGTGGAGGCTGTTCCATCCCACGAGTGCGAGTTGACACCGCTTGAGTGAGGATCGTGCAGTTCTAGTTGGTAACGAGTTATTTTCGCTTACCGTTGTGCCGTGATCGACTCGTCATGTCTAGAGCGACGGTGAGTTTAAAAACCTTTAATTAAGGACACCAGCTCATGTGTGGAGGCTGTTCTGTGGTCGACTCGTCATGTCTTAGAGCAACGGTGAGTTTAAAGACCTTATTTAAGGACACCGGCTCGTGTGTGGGGCTGTTTCATCCCACGAGTGCGAGTTGACATCGCTTGAGTGAAAATCGTGCAGCCCGGGATTATAACGAGTTATTTTCACTTACCATCGTGCCCTGTAAGTGACTAGTAATGTCTTGGAGCGGCGGTGAGTTTAAAAAGCCTTATTAAGGACACCGGCTCTTAATGTGTGCGGCCGCTGTGAGCTCATCCGGGCTTACAGACTGGCTAAAAAACAGACACTTTGATCATTAATGATGATTTATTTCAACTTTCTTGTCACTTTTACACACACCCTCCGGAAACCGTCATTTTGAGAAACTTCTCTCTCATGAGCTCTGCAATTGTTTGCCCAGAGCGCTGTCTTGCAGGCGAACTCTGGGGAAAAACGCTGAGCTGCAGGTTGCCGGAGTGAAGAGGGCTGGATTCTGACGGGCGGGGCTGGTGGTGGAACTCAGCGAGAGCCGCGGCCGTGGAAAAGTCGAAGCTTGCTCGCGACGGTCCCTCCAGCGGGACGGGGTGGGCCGCGCGGCTTGATGAGGTGGCGCACAGCCTCTGGCACCTCCTCCGACTGTTTCAATTCGCCAGCATGGTTTGAAGCTGCTCTGAACAACGCGTCCGCGATGGCTTCATCAGGTCTTGTGCAGTTTCTCCGGCAGCGAGGGGAGTAACGAAGCCAGGTGGGTCGTTGGATCATCGTCATCCGCGCTACAGTCCTCGACAGGCAAACCGTGGGAGAGGCACATATGTTGAGCTGGCGTCAGCTGCCTTACAGAGGGAGTTCTTTGTCTCCAAGGCAGGTCTGCGGCCTTCAGTCCCTTGGACATGCTATATGCTAGCAGCGCACGTTGTTTGCTAACTGCGGCTGCCTGAAAATACATCGGTGGGCTCGATTGGAGAGCGTGGTCGCTGTCTGGTTCGTGTTCCTCCGGAGGGACGGGACGCTGCTCCGACCTGGGCAGCTTCGCACAGGAAGCTTCCGTGAGGCTTGGCTCCAGGGGGGGTTACCGAGGAATAGCCCCGCTCGGTGAACCCCTCAACTCTGGTGATGGGAGCGGACTGGGGACCGACTCCTCCAATCTACCAGGAAAGAACCGTCTGCGGCCTCGCCCGTCGAACGTCCTGTTGGAACGCGAGGCCTTATGGATCAAGACGGTGAGCCACAGTGGAGCCCGGTGAAAAACAACCTTCCCGCCGATCATCCAAACTGGCGGGAAAAGGCGAGGGACGTAGAAAAAAGGGGTCCCTTCATGTCAGCCTCCTCCTGGGTTCCGCCGGGCAACCGTGAGGGCGCTGTCGGCCGGGAGCGGTGTGATCGCCGATGCGAAACGAGGTGGGGTGGGGTGAGCATTCACTCAGCCCCCCTCCACCTACACTACGCTCCCCAGGAGGGAATGAGCAGCGGGGGCTGCAGCTGAGCACGCCTTGCCCCGGAGGAACCATCCGGTTCGCCCCGAGGGTCGGCGATAAGAGGAAAAAACACAAGATGGCGTTGTCCAGCGTGTAGTGACCTGTCACTGGGAAATGTTCCCCGACGCTTACCTTGGAATAAGACTGCTCGTCATCTTCTCCTCGGGGAGGAGAACTCACCGGACGACCGGAGGTCGACTGCCGGGCCAAGCATCCTTCACAAAGGTTGGTCATTTACACAATTTATCCTCTTTGTTCTTCTGACAGTGCTATATTAGCTCGCTGAAGAAAAAATGGGAGCCGATTTCCCGCTCTTAACGTAATTTATACGGACCGGGTGGGGCCCACACAGCAGGTGGGCGTGGACTAAATTTTTTCAGTGCTTATGCTCTGCATAACGGGATAAACCATCAGCGACAGCCTTAAAGGGCGAAGCCTATATGAAATAGAACGTGTTGATGACAAACCGTGGATGACCAAAGGGTTAAGAAATGCTTGTAAAAAAAAAGAACTACTTATACTCTAACTTTCTGAAATTAAGAACAAACGAAGCAGAACAGAGATATAAAAATTATAAAAATAAATTGGTAGGAATTATAAGAAAACATAAAAAGAAATATTACAGTGAATTATTAGACCAAAGTAATGGTAATATGAGGGCAACATGGCAAATAATGAACAGTGTTCTGAATAATCATAAAACAAAATCGAGCATTCCACAATATTTTGTAAAGGATGACAAAGAAATGTATGACCAAAATGAAATCGCAAATGGATTCAATCAACATTTTGTGAATATTGGCCCAAGTCTGGCAGCAAAAATCCCAAATATAGATAAAAATGCAAACCATACGGTTACAGATTACACAAACAGTTTTTTTCTTGGGGGAACTGATAAAGAAGAAATTATGACTATCGTAAAACATCTTGCAGATAAAAAATCAAAAGACTGGATGGTGTAATGAGAATAAAATGCGTCTGATATTATCCATAATTTAAACGGATTCTTTCATTTTCCTGGACTGAGTACTATCGTGCCTTGAATGATTAAATGTGGACGGAAACGTGTTTTTACCTTTGACTCACCTCAACAGTGAGCCGTTTAATTAAAAACGATTTAAAACAACATCACACATTTACATTAATTGGCAGATTGATTACAATTAACACAGCTTAATTAATGAGCTTTACAATGAGAAATCATACGGCCATGATTTCTCACTTGCAACTGAAATACAACAGACATTTCTGAAAATATCTGGATTAATTACTGGCATATAGAAGAGTTTTAAGATGGGAAAAATGAAGTTTAAATGGAGAGAGATGGGTGAGGGAATGTGTCTGTATAACCAGAAACAACACGCTCCTTTAGACGCAGCTTAACCCACGGTACACTCGCAGTTGAAGATAGACTCTTTTACCTTTGCAGACGATAGTTTCGGCTTCGGTGTAGAGTTTTCTTTCAACTCTTGTCAGCGTCTCCGTAAGAACAGCTGTGACCTCAGGAGTCGTGAGATCATCACAGAACAGACTTCCTCATTGTTCAGAGCGTTCGTCGGGTAGAGCCACAGCGAGACGTCGTGGCATCGACGGACTCTTGTCACTCCATTAGAAACTGCTCTGAACTTCTGTTCCTCTGAACTTCTCTCGTTCAGGAACTTCTCGTTCGAGGTTCTCCCTGGAACTCTTGTTCTGCTCTGGAACGTTGTTCAGCTTGGAACTTGTTCTGCTTGGAACTAGGAAGTGTCGACCCTTTTAAAGAGGTCACTTCCGGTTCCTCTGAGAATTTCCTGATTTGTTGAACGAACCAACCGGGGTGTGGTTTTAGTGACGTCAGAGGGTCATTACATGTCAAGGAGACAGAGTAGATGTTTTAAGAACAGACAGAAAGATGTTTTGAAGAAACAGAGACATTTAGGAGCCAGTCTCCTTCTATCTATCTGAGAGAGTTAAACATGACATTTCGTTCCGATAAACATGTTTTTGACCGTTCTCTGACCTTTGACTGACATCACAACTTGCTCATTTCAGACAGAAAATCAAAAATGCATAATTACTTGCAACAGGCATTTTAACTTGATTTCTACTTTGAATGAGGATTAAAAATCATTAATACTGTTTCACAGTTGATTTAAAATGAGTAGTTCACTTCAACATTTAAAATGGTTTGAACTAAACACACTTTGATTATCAAGATATTGTAAAATAGTAATGATAATAAAAAGAGAGTGTTCTTTCAATTGAGTAGTGCAGGACACACTTAGAAAGTCTCTGGATGAGCTTAATTTGTATTTCTGGACTCAAATCAATGAAATAACAGTTCCTGTCCCAGGATCAGGTTTTGACCTGAGGCTTAGTTCACTACAATGGACATGGATATGATGCTGGTAAAGAATATTATGAGTTATGTTATTGAGCCATTTACATAAATATGCAATTTATCATTTTCAACAGGGGTATTTCCAAATAACATGAAAACAGCCAAGGTCATACCATTATATAAGAGTGGAGAGAAACGTGTGTTTAATTATTACAGGCCAATGTCGTTGATGCCACAGTTTTCGAAGATTTTAGAGAAATTATTTGTCACTAGATTAGATGAATTTATCAATAAGCAAAATATATTAAGTAATAGTCAATATGGGTTTAGACCTAAAAATTCTACGTCAATGGCACTCGTGGATTTAATGGAACATATAACGACTGCTGTGTATCAAAAAAAATATTGTATTTGTCATAGCTCTGCTCTCTGTCAGCTCCTCTGTCATGCTGCACACTC